>NW_024043372.1:18956976-20156976 GCF_014851395.1 Micropterus salmoides
CCTTCCCTTCTACTGTCACTCAGGTTTCAACCCAATGTGGGAGGAGACCCTCGTCTTCAACATTCAAATGCCGCAGATCGCCCTGGTGCGTTTCGAAGTGTGGGATCATGATCCTATTGGACGAGATTTCATTGGACAGAGGACTGTTGCTTTCCGCAGTATGATGCCAGGTAAATTACATAATACGATATCTTTTCATACACACAAAAATGCAAAGTCTATGTGTGCAAGTTTTTTTTTCAAAGTATCTTCTCTAATCTCTCTTTCAGAGAGTTAGATGAGAAGGCTGATACTACTCTCATGTGTGTCAGATCAATGAGGCTACAGCAAAGTCAGTTAGCTTAGCTTAGCATAGAAACTGGAAACAGGGAGAAACAGTTACTGTGCATTCAGACCAAACGCGAATTTAATCCACGCTTTCCTCGCAGGGGGTTTTATCGCTGGACATCCCTGGAGTGTTCACAAACAACGCGATAGCGCGAATAAACACAACTTGCCATTGTTACAGCTGTATGAACCCAAAGTAAACATTTTGCTGTGATTAAATAGCAATAAACGGATCAAACTGATGCCGAAATAACTACTTTATGATGTAGATTTGTTAAACATATGAATTCATGCTTTGTCAGGTGTCAGTGGTCAGCTCTGTCATGAAGACAGCAGGACAACAACTTCTAAAATGTTTGTTTTCTGAATGGAGTTTGGATCGATCAGGGCTATGCTATGCTAACTTGGTCACAGTAAAGTACAACGATAGCTAGAATAAACAGAACCACCTGAAGGGGGCACTTAAACCCTGTGGATACCCTAAATGGACCTTTGTGAAAACAGCCACAAGATCCAAGAAGAACAAAACTACAGGGGAGGAGGAAAAGAAGGTCAAACGCAACAACATTGTGATTCCATACGTGTCTGGAGTATCAGAGAAACTCAGGACACACTAAGACAGATGCTGGTACACCCCAAAGACCGAACACCCAAACACAAGAAAAGCAATCTAGTGTATGCAGTCCAATGCAGTGAGGAATGCACAGACCTGTATATTGGGAAGACTAATCAACCACTACATAAACGCATGGCTCAACACAGAAGGGCCAACTCCTCAGGTCAAGACTCTGCAGTCTATTTACATCTGAAGGACAGAGGACACTCGTTTGAGGACCACCAGGTGCACATTTTAGACAGAGAAGATGGATGGTTTGAAACAGGTGTCAAGGAAGCCATCTACACCAGGGTCGAGAAGCCGTCATTGAACAGAGGAGGGGGTCTACGCCACCACTTATCCCCCACTTACAATGCTGTCCTTTCATCACTTCCCAGGAAACTCAACAAACGTAACCTATTGGCCTCAGGTGAAGATACCAACGATGGTCATTCAGTCTTGGCCTCAGGTAGTCCTAATGACTGTAATGACTGTCGTTACAGCAACCAGGAATACTAACAAACCAGCAGTATCGACGATCCTGGCAAACGACCCCACTGAGGTTAAATAGCTGAGTTTCCCTGCCAGTCAGTCAGAACTGAAGAAGTCCTTTGGATGAGGGACGAAACGTCTTCCAGTATCTTCAACCAAGTCCAGTTGCCCTTGACTTTAACCTTCGTTGGATAACTATGACCTGGATGACTGAGAATCTTCATAGACAGATAGCTGGAATAAAGTTACATACACATGTTTTCTTAACTCACCAGGTAGTTCAACCTCCTCGCTTTCTTTTCTCCCAGAAATGTCCAGTTTTGTCTGGTTTTTATATAAATATGAAGTAGTGCCAAACGACACTGACAACAACACTGGAACCGGATGTGCATGGAATCTAGCTGCTGAGAAGCTCCAGTGAAGATAAATCAACATTGTAATCCCAGAAACTAAAGTAAAAAGCTAATTTAATAAAAGGAGTTTACTCCGAGCTCCTCCCTCGAGCAAACGGCGTAGTTGTCAGAGCATAATCCAGTCCGACCACTGGTGTTTAGTTGTCCAAAAGCTGGAGCGCTGCTCCCTGCTCCTCTAGCCCAAGTTCGCCCGCTCTGCCTGACCCTCTCCACACAACGCTCTAAAGCTGTCGTGACATACGGACAATCTCAACGTTTGTAGGCTATCACGACTCAGCTTCATGTGAATTTCTCACTTGAGTTGAAAATATTCAACTCACACGAATTCCTTCGCATTGTCTTTGCGTCGCCGGCACGCCCCCTTCGCGCCGCCCGAAAGGAAATCGCGGCTCTACGCATCTTTGCATTGACTCTGAATGTAAACTCACCGCCCCGAACACTCGCTTTGCTTTTGGTCTGAAAGCACCATTAGGTTAGCCCTTTCCAAAAGAACCAGCAAAAACTCTACTACTAAATAAGTTGTATCCTGTAGTAACTTCCTGGATTCTTAACATGAAGACAACACTGCAGGAAGTTGCTGCAATTGGCCAAGAAATAGTTCAACACATAAACCTTTGTTAAACGATAACTTGTCATTTGTAGACTTAAGATTTTGTAGTGATCGAACAAACAAGTCATAAGATGTTAATTAGCTCCCAGCAAGAAAGCAAATAAACATATTTCCAAAAATGTCATCCCCATGCATGAAATTTAGGTTATAACAGGAAATGCAAATTAATGCAAATTTTGTAGGTTATCGACATGTGTACCTGGAAGGTATGGCGGAGTCGTCCATCTTTGTTCATGTCTCCATCAATGACATAACAGGAAAAGTAAGCTACTCTAAATAAACTCACAAATATAATTTTCTTGTTGTCAAGCTTCATCTATCAGCTCTTCTCTTAAAACGTTTGGTGTCCTTTGTGAAACAGAGCAAACCCACAAATGCGGTGCAAGCGGCCAGAAAGCACATCCAAAAAGCAGCCCAGAGGCATATAAAGGGTCATCAAAAGCAGCCTTCTCTAGACTTTTCTGTCCTGTCCTCAGAAGATGGACGTGGTCTGTACTTCCGCAGGGATCTGGACACCATCTCTCAGGACAGCAGGAATGGGGAAATGTCTCCTCTGGCACAAGGGCCAGCAGCCAAGGCTGCCATCCACAAAGGGGCCATGAGTGAGCCAGTGAGGCGAGCTCACAGAGTTAAAATTCATGAACCACCAGAGACAAGGAGAGGGATCTTCAGCCGGATGGCCTCCACTGACTCCCACCACATGGGGGCTGCTCCCTGTGTGAAAGCTGATAGCTTTGACCTTGACACCTCTTCCCAGGCTCCTTGTCCTGATGATCCTGCTGTGGAAAGCCAAAATCCAATTCAAGAAGAGTTAGAGACTGAACCTGAAGAATCACTAGAGTCAAGCTGTGCTGAGCAGGAGACAGTTCAGACTTTTGAACCTGAGCGGCCTGAACAATCTGAGGAATTACCAACAGAACCAGAGCCGGATAAGGACATTGCCATTGACCCTGAGCAACCACCAGAAACTCAGAGTCAGACAGATTCACTCCCTCAGCCTCAGCCCGTGCCACAGCCTCTGCTCCAGCCTGAAGCCAAATCCTATCCACTTATCCCTCCATCGTCCCCTGCCAGGGTGAGACGGACCTTAGAGGCTCCAGCCACCCCCCGACCATCCACACCAATACGAACAAAGGCCCGCTCACGTAGTTGCCCCCGAAAACAGAACACCTCTCATCAGACGCCAATGGTGAACCGCAAGCCTGCTTTCAACTGGCAGACACAGCAAGCACACAACTGTAGCAGCTACAGCAGCCAGGTAAGGCCCATTCCCAACGGCCTTTGCCTGTCTGACAGCACATCCAACAGTGGCGGCAGCACTGACAGCCTGGAGTTTGTGCCCTCCTGTGTGCCAGCTGGGGCAGAGCAACGTGAGGGCACCCTGCAGAGGGAGATGAAGGCCCTTTTTGACCAAAGAATGAGAGAGATCCGCTGTAAATCGCCACTTTTTCTAAATGGTGAGTCATAGATGATGTGTGATTCACATTTGCAGAAGTAAAATAAGAATTGCGGATACAAAAGTGTCTGTGTTAAATCATGGCATTTGTTTTCACAGTTTTTATTTTTATTTTAGATTAGTTCACAGTTTAGATTTGTGACTCCAAAGACAACAACGTCCTTCAGAAGAAGAAGAAAGAGAGAAACCACAAAAACAAAAAGGAGGTGTGGGAGGACGGTGAGGGGGATGCAGTCACAAAGCAGTTCTGATTTTCTTTCTAGATAAATGGGAAGACACCACGCAGAATTACACAATTAGACCGTTTTTATTAATTTAGGCCTGCTGTAATGTTTACAATCCACACTGTTGTATGCATGATGCTGGAATGTTTACAATCAACACAGTTTTCATGTATGTAACAATGTTTTAAAAGAAATTGTTGAAATTATGTGATGCCATTGCCAACTGTACAAAACAGCATGATGCAGTCATAAAAAAGTAGCCTAAGTAACTTAAAAAAAATAACAAGTCCATGAGCACTATTTGTTAGTCACCTTTTCAGTTTTTAAGTATAATCAATGATCATTTTAATAATTATTTTTTATAATATTTAAAGTATACGGTTTGCTTTTTCATTGAAATTGTAGCGTTCATAATTGAAAAACAATAAATTGATTATTTTGATTAAAATGTGAGTTTTTTTTACTTTAAAATGTAATTTTAGTTTCTTTTTTATCTGATATATCTTTACAGGTTAGAACATTTAAAAGTTACAATTAAGTTAATGTTTCTGTCAAACATTAGAACAAATTCTAGAACTAAAAGTTAAAAAAAATGAGTCAAGTTTTCAGTTTGTTAAAACAACATGTTTCCAGAATGTTTCTATGCTTTTTCTTTGTCAACATTTTCCTGGGGTCTGTTTGCTTTGCTGGTCCTCAAGCGCAAACTCAGTTCTTCAGTCATCACAGTGCAGCAGGATTTCTGTGGGATGGACATAAGTATAAACTGTAGTGAAACAAATCAAATCATTATGTGGATGCAGCATAACTGTCTGAGTCTGGCTGTCATCTGCATTTTGGTTTCCTACAGCAGATGTGAAAACAATTTGGTAAATGACAGTTGCTTTAAACAGATTATATTATCTTTAAATGGTTGAGCAAACTTTACAGCCTTCAAGCTTACGAAACAGTTCCTACTGAATAAACACAAATACACAGTGTGGACCAAAAAACAAGGCTGTTTGATTAAGAGTCGGAAAAGTTAACACCTTGGAGATGGATGTTTTATTCGCCTGACAGAAGTGATGTGATTTGTTAATGCACTCTCACACACCCTCTGCTCAGCTGCACTTCTGCGGCTCTTGGAGGTGAGCTCCAGGACAGCCAGCAGTGCTCCCAGCCCCAGGCCCAGGGAAAGAACCAGAAACATCCCCTTGAGGCTGTGCGGCTGCACAGCTGAAGACTTGGCCTTGTTTGCTATGCAGCTGCTGGCCCACCACTTGCTTCGCAGGTAAGCCAGCTCCCCTGCCTCGCTCAGTTGTAGAATTGCCACACTGAGGTTCTTTATGATGGGTGAACCTTGAGGAAATTAAAAAGTTTAATGTTAATAAGTAGTTTCTAACTGTCATTGTTTAATGAAATGAGTAGCCTAACCTAGGTTGGCAGCAATGCTGTATCCCCTCATGCCGATGACTTCATGTGCTCTGACCAGTTCACAATAGCGTGCTACTGCCAAGTCCAAAGAAACAGACTCTCCAATAAAGGCAAAGTTTCCCTCTTTTGCACGCTGGACCCCTTCGTCCATAGATGACACAAAACTCTTAGTTCTCTCCATGTGTTCATAGATTCTGCGGTACACTGGATTGTTTGAATTCTGAATGAAGGAAAAACAGAATTAGAGAAACAGCAGTAAGATGGGGATCCATACGTGATCTGATGTCTGTACCTTGAAGAAGGCAAGGGTGGAAGATCCAGCCATACAGCCGTACTCAATCATGTCCTGATTGGCCAAGTCGTCAAACCCTTTCACGGACAGGTGAGTGGACTCAGCGGTCTTAGAGGAGCTGAGGTTGGAGAAATAACAAGCCAGGAGGACGACAGTAAATAACCACCAGCTGCAGCAGATGACGCGTCCTGAAAGAGCTTTGGGGTGAGGACCAGCACCTGACCACACAAAAAGAAGACAGTAAAAATGAAAATGTCACAAAGCCAAGAAAGAGAGAATTTTGCAGAAAAGAAACAAATAAACAATCAAATCCATTAAGCCTAGAGATTCTGCTTTCTCTTTGGTGGCATACAAAGTGTCTGGCTTTGCTGTTAGTGTTTACCTTGTAGAGTCAGAGCTCCAGCTGTGTACCACAGGCTGTGGACAAGGCTGAATCTGTTCTGCTCACTCTGAGGCTGACTCCACTCATATGGGCTGAGTCTGCATTTGCATAAAAATATTACATATTAATGTGAGTGGACTCAAGAGGATTCCACTGCCAGCAGTAATGTGAAAATATCCATAGACAATAAGTATAATTCATATTTAAATCCTCTTCACACCAATAAATAGCAATACATAAATCATCATGATCACCTTTTTAAATGAATGAAACATCACCAACCTGGTAACTATGAAGATGCAAACAGCGGTCCCCAGGTAGGCAATGAGTATACCGACCCAAGTCTCAGCTGTAAAGGGGGTCAGGAAATCAAAGAATCTTGTTCCCTCTGAGATGTCCTTTCTCAGCAGGATGCTGATTCCTGTCTGCATGAACGGTTTGGTCATCCCCACCGCTTTCTCGCGAGCTGCTGTGAGAGTCAACGGAGCAATCGCAAGGTCTGCCTCCTGTAGGTAATGCATAAATAGCTTCTTTAAGAGATTTTATTTTGCAACAACAACCCTGGTGATATTGTTCACACCACATATTCACTTCATTTTGAATGTGTCACTTGTGAGTCACAGATGCCAGCTGAGTAATTCAAGCTTTTGCATGGTGATTTGCTTCCCTTTGACCCATCCAAATGTCAGTTTGCATGTACTCACGCCTCTCACCACCTCTCCAATCATCCCATTCCAGTTCCCGTTCTCATCCTGTCTGCCGTATGAACCATCTTTCACCAGCTGCACTTTGTACTTGAAGCCCACTTTCTTGGCTACTTCAGACAGCAGGTCCATGCAAAACCCCTCCAATTGTGTGCCTTTGGGCATTGCATATGGCTCTTGCTAAAAGAAAATATGTAAAAAGTCAGTGAAATGTTTTTTATCTTAATTTGTGTATTAACCTTTACCATGCTCAAAAGAAACAAATTAACTTAACTACCTTTATTGTTGTGATTCTCAGCTCTGGTTGCACTGATGTTGAGGGGACAAGTAAGAAACACATTAGAATGATATCATTTAGATACAAGCACCGTTTATTGTGTCTATAAAAACTGGAAAGAAGATATGACGGGAAATAAATCAGTGGTCTTAGATTTCACTTATCCAAGGAAATATCCCAACATCCACTAAATGGATTGGCATAAAATGTTTTGCAGACATTCACAGTCTCCAGAGGATGAATCATGACAATTTTGATTATCCTTTGACTTTTCTGATGCGAGAATTTAGCTCAAACCACTGCTGTGCCTTAGTACGGTATCACAAAGAAGTAGACTCTATTATTGTTTATATAATTTCGATTTGTATTTCCTAGTTCTTCTCTTTTGAGATATATATATATATATATATATATATATATATATATATATATATATAGATAGATAGATAGACAAGCACCATTTCCCTAGACTATGTAAACTGAAAAGTTAGAAAGGTATAAGGGAGCAGCAAGTAATGGAATTACATTACGCTAAGATAGCAACTCAGCATTGTTGTATTTTGACTGAAAAAGGCTTTTCATAGCTGATGTCCACCCTAAAAAAGCAAAGATTCCTTTCTGTATAGGCCATCACTTTGCTCTGACATGCAGATGTCTGAGGTGAATTTCGGGGTGCATGTATTGACCTTCTGGTCACAACTGGTTTCCGGTATCCTAGAGATCTGGCCACTCTACTCGCCTACTTGAAAACGATTTGCACACCACAGTCTATTTAGAGCAGTGTTTTAATTCAAAGACTCTGAATGCCATGGCACTGTGAGATGGGAGGGCAGTCAAAGAGTATCAAAAGCCTTGATTTCGGCCAAGGCCTTGGGGATCCATCACCACAGGGTGATCCTGACAACCATCAGATCCTCCTTTTCAAAAGATGACACGTATACAAGCTCTTCAAGCCGCTGTCACTTTTTGGCCAGTCTGAAACACAGGGCCTTTGTTTGCTCCATACAGTTGATTTATTACTGTTTTTTGTGAGAGTGTCAACTGGCTTGCTTCCTTTTCTGTTTTTCTACAAGAGTTGGACAGGATGTGCCGCTACACTTTGATACTAATCCGAGCTTACTGCTTATGTATTTATGTCTCGTCAAGTCTCAGAAATTTCGACCAAATCCAGCTGTGAAAACATGAAGAATTTGGCACAGAAAAAAGCAAGTTGCCATCACACAGAATTACAAATGCAGTGACCGGGTCAAACTTTGAATTACAAACAAAACAGCACTTTCGAATGTTGTCAATCAGACCAACTTTTACATCAATGCACATTCAGTCACTTTCAACATGGTTTGAGGTTGTAAATTGGTCAGTGTTAGCTAACAAGCTTGGTTTAATCTCTTATACTGACTGGGTGTGTTAAAATTATTTCTGCATAAGTAAAAACCTGTGATAAAAAATTGTTCCTCACCTGCAGTGCACACTCCCGTATCCAGGAAAAACCCAGCACACAAGACAAAGAAGACAAACAGCATCCTGATTTTCCTGATTTGCATCCTACAAGTTATAAAATGACACTTAGTGGTTGGCTGTGCATCAGATGAATCACATGGATAAATGTAATAAATGTGTATCAAGACATTTTTTAAACAAATTCAAACATGTGAATCAAATCAACACATTAATTAGTCACTGACAGTCATTTAGGAGAGTACATATGATAGCTGTCCTTACCTGACAAGAGTCCAAGATGGGAGAGCTGGATTAGCGCATCAGATTTCAGACCCCAGTGAGCTCGACGGTGATGCAGTGTGATCTGAAGTTTTTCAGATTCAAATGTGCTAAGACAGCCAACAAAGTTTTTGTGGGTGGAGAAAGTGGGAAAGATTTGAAGGGGTGGAGAGAAGTAGTATGAGGTTCGAACATAAAACTTCCACTGTGGAACACAATTAAATTTATACTAAAAATCACTGAAGAATATCTTAATAATATAAATGAATAAATAAACATCAGTTAAATCATCTTGTCATAGAACAGCATCACAGGTTTGTTTTTATATATATACTGTATATATATATTAGCCGTGCCTAAAGGTGAATAGATGTCGCACACTGTATATCTTACTTACAGAAATCTAAAGTTTATTTTTAAAAAGTCATTATGTAAGTAGAAGTGTTGAAGCCATTTTAGGACAATGAATTACATACATAAAGCATATATAGATTAACCCTTCGGTCATTTTTTTATACTTTTAATTTTGCCTTTATATACCACATTAAAACATGTTTACCTTGCCAATGTTTGGCATCTTTATTTTCAGCACATCACCTATATATGAACATAAAAAGGTAAAAATTTGATAACATCGGACTGTGATCTGATCATGCTGGCCTGATAGGTGACTCCTGTATGAATGTTACATGTGTATTAGATTAATTTGGAGATGTTTGTGCTCAGTATAAGACGGATAGCAAGTGGTGACATCAGCTTTTGCAGCATTACAGCACTCAGGACAAATAAAATCACACCACAAAAAGGCCCTGAGGAATAATCATAACGCAGAGAGAGAAAAAACATATTGAGAGAACATATTCATGCAGACCTAACCAAACATGTTATCTTTGTGAGTGTGTAGAAGTGTGATGACCTTGGAAAGATGTTGGAGGCTAAGTAAAAGAAGTAAAATGTTGAATAAGTAAGAATCTTTTATTATGGCATTGGGAACAGATAAAATCTACCAATCTGTTTAAAGCTACAGGGAGGAGGAAATAGCAAGTATACAGGCAGGCATACCAAGCTTGCTCAGTCCAAACACCCGAACCAATAGGCTATACTTCATATAAATGGCTGCAGGTTAAAAACACTGACAGCTATAATTTTAGAGCAAGTTATGCAACTAATGCATAACAGTATAATATATAACATTTAATATTTAACAAATTATTCCGTTAGAGATGATTCAAGTTGTAATGGAAGTCTATGTTTCGCAGTTGAGCTACATCGTGCAGATTATAAATTGAGTCATAATGTGAATAAATTCAACAAAAGCCTGCCAGCATGGTGGACATGCCAGTATCTCAGCACTGGCACGTGATCATCCTGTGACTTGAAGTAAGTGCATCGACTCCTGCCAGTGGAGGAACTTAATTTAGCAGAAATGATCGCTTTGACAGACTTTAAACCCATAACAGTATGAAGTGTTTTTTGTCAGCTCAGCTGTACAATACTGAGTCAGGTCCGTTTCAATATTATTGAAAGCACAACATTCTGAGGTCATGACATACAGAAATGTATTACTGGTATTCTGAATGAGGCTTTGAAATCTAAATGTTTGATAAAACAGACCAAGCTCAAGGTACACTTGCAAGCTTTTTGGGGGAAGGTTTCAATGAAATTACAAACTTTCATATCTAACCTTTAAACCAACATGGATGAAATGTCTTTAAGTGCTGTGGATGAAACCATAACAGCGACTGAGTTTGCATGTCAACATATCCACCTCCATGACATCTGAGCAAACTCCATCTGCTGCTGAAGACTGTGATACAGTTAAAAGCCGTCTGAAAACTAATTTGGATGGTTCTGTTATACTACTAATTCCAAGGAAAATAATTATATATTATTATGCTAATGTATCAGCAGGACATATTTTCTTTTTTTTTACAGTGTGGTTATTACATTTTGATATTGGATTGTTTAAATTACAAGCTTCAGAAATAGCAGGTGTACAACAGGTTAAATATGGGCTCTATGGGAAATGAAGACGAGGCCGTAAGGCGCGCAATATATGTGTCGTTGTTTTTATCATCGCTTCTTTCTGTTATGAGCTCCAGAGTGAGTTCGATGAATTCGGTTTATGGCTTTGACCAATCACAAATTGGTGCGCGTTGCGTTCGCGGTGAAGCGGCGACCTGCAATTGGCTGAGGTGTTTTTTTTCCAAAGGGGCGTATTTTTCAAGCCATCTTGACTGAATATTTAGCCTCATCCAAGGAACATTAATTTGATATCTTCGGGATTTTGCTGCCCTTAAGTTGTGAACCCGCATCGTTTGAAAGGTTTAAACCATAACTATGGAACCGGGTCGAGTTTGTGTGTTTGGCCGAAGTCACAGCGGAGAAGTGAAGCGGTGAAGATGACGCTATCGCTCCTGAAATTACCGGCTAGCTAAGCTAACGGCTAGCATGTCCGCCTTGGCTGTAGTCTGTCACTAGCTGACATTTAGCTAGGGTGCAGTTATTCTGATTTGACACTCGCACTGCAGAGGACGATTTCACAAGGTAAACCAATCTGATATGTTCAGCATGTTTCAGGGCTGCTTAGGAAATCTGCCGTTTTGTTACACGACTTCTGTGTGTCCTGTCCGACCGAGTAACGTTAACGTTATCACATCAGCGAGAGACAATCTTTTTGCAGGGGTCTGGAGTACAAAGCGATACCTGAAACGTTACACGTTTGCAGTGCCGTGATCTAATGTATACATGCAATTAATTTATGCATTCAGGCACAGTGCATATAGTGCGTCAGCTTTCTGGTTGTTGTTGGCATGTATAATTGGGCTGCTAATCAACTTGCAGTCCAAATGTTGTCTGTGCTGTTGTGCGCTTAAAATGGCTGACAGATGTTAGATACTCGGGTTGGTATTTAGCGCTCTTCAACCTAACTACGCACAGCAACAAGGAAAAAAATAGAGAATGCTGGCATTTGATTGGGTGAAGGGAGATGTTGCAATGTTACAGACTCCCGATTGGACCAATGGAGAGACAGCTGAGCTGCACGCATGCAAGCAGTTCAACTTACTGTGGTTGTGTTTGTGCAGCAAGAGTACTTGTAACATGTTGTGTTTTTAAAGCAGGAGAGTTGACCCCTTTTCCATAGTAACCGTTGGCTCCAGGATTACAAAAACAAAACAATTAACAGATCTTAACAAAACGGCAAAATAAGATGGCACTCCTTACATTGGCAGCAGTAAAGGAATATAATTAATCAGGGTAAAACGGCATTTGTTGCAGGCACACTGATAGAATATAAAACAATTTGTATAACAGATTTTTACTAATACTAATGTATTAGTTACAATGGCAACATTTTACAAGGAATTGTTTATAACATTTCAACCACAGGTTTTGGCTTCTTTCTCTTACAACATAGCATTTTTTATCTCAAGAAAATATACTTTGTATTGGAAGGAGGTAAAATTAAAATAATGAACATCCTTGGTGTGATTAAAAATTAACTTGTGCACAGGAACACATACAAACACACAGTCTATCAGTGGCTCCCAATGTGTGTGGTAATCTGGGACAGCTGGATATCTGAACAAATTATGTATTCACCGGTCAGTGAATAATAATAATATTTTCATGGCATGACATAGGTTTTCAATTAAAATAGCACAATAATACTACCAACACTGACACTTAATAATAAACGAAGTAGTCATTCTGCAGTAAAATCAGATTCAGATTGAGACAGTGGTCACATGGTACGAAAACATGCCATAATGACAAAAACAACAGCTACTGTGAATATTAATAGACAATTGCACAAAAGTAGAAAGTGTTTACACAGAAACCTGACTCACTGCGTTCAATATTTGTTCTTTCTTTGTGTCTGTTAGGGAGCTGGTGTAAACTCCCATGCGGAAGGTGAGGAGGTGGGAATGTGACACAGTTGTTAGCGGACTCAACATGGGTAGGGGTCGAGGCAGAGGGAGAGGGAGGGGCAGGGGGTCATCTGGCCAGTTGCGGTCCCCCTCGCCCTACAGACTGCAGCTCTCTCCATCCAGGGAAACTTTGACGTACGCTCAGGCACAGAAAATAGTGGAAGTGGACCTAGAGGGAAGGCTCCACCGGATTAACATCACAGATCCTCTGCCGGTTATTACGGAGGACGAGATGATGGCCCAGGATATTGCTGAGTGCAACAGCAACAAGGAGAACAGTGAACAAACACAGAGTAAAACTAGATCGTGGAGGAAACCCTCAAACAGTAAAAGCAGGAAGAGTGGGAAAAATACGTCTCACCAGAACCAACGGTCTGGCTCACAGCAGCACACAGGACCTGCTAATTCCTTCCAGCACCCGTCCCAACAAAGCCCTCTGCCTGAGCCCACCTTTCGTGTGCTGAGTTCAGTTTGCCCCTCTGAGGCGCCTCCTCTCCCAGCAGCCTATTATCGTTACATAGAAAAGTCACTAGAGGAACAGGACAGTGTGGCTGAGTACGACATGGACGAGGAGGACCTGGCCTGGCTGGAGATGGTTAACCAAAAGAGGGTGACTGACGGCCATGCCTCTGTACCTCCAGACACATTTGAACTGCTGATTGACCGCCTGGAGAGGGAATCCATCCTGGAGTCCCGCAACCAGGCGCTGTCCCAGAGTGCCGTTGACGAGGATGCTTTCTGCTGCGTCTGCTTGGATGACGAATGTCTGAACAGTAATGTCATCCTCTTCTGTGACATCTGCAACCTGGCCGTCCACCAGGAGTGTTACGGTGTGCCCTACGTACCGGAGGGTCAGTGGCTGTGCCGCTGCTGCCTGCAGTCCCCTTCCCGTCCTGTAGACTGTGTGCTCTGTCCCAACCGAGGAGGTGCCTTCAAACAGACAAGTGATGGACGTTGGGCCCACGTTGTCTGTGCCATATGGATCCCGGAGGTGTGCTTTGCCAACACTGTGTTTTTGGAGCCTGTTGAGGGGGTCAAGAACATCCCTCCTGCTCGCTGGAAGCTCACCTGCTACCTGTGTAAGCAGAAAGGCAGGGGGGCATCCATTCAGTGCCACAAAGCTAACTGTTACAGGGCATTTCATGTCACCTGCGCCCAGAAGGCCGGCCTGTTTATGAAGATAGACCCAGTCCGGGAGACGGGTGTCAACGGTACCACCTTCTCTGTGAAGAAGACTGCCTTCTGTGAGCATCATTCTCCAGTGGGGTCTCGGCGGGACGGCTCTGGAGACGAGTCGGTTGAAGGGAGACTGGTGGGAGGCAGGGGTAACCGGGGTCAAAGGTCCTACACTCAAAGCCCCCCCTCACCACCAAGTAAGAAGGCTACCAAGGGCCAGAAGAAGAAGAATACAAAAGGGTTTGGTGGGTCGACACGCCGCTCAACTGTGCCTGTGCTGCTCGTGCCTCAGATCCCTTCTCACAGGTGGGACATTTGCATACTGTCAGAATTTACATACGCAGCGTACCTTATTAATTTACTGTAGTGTCTTTTGCCTTACAGTACATTATTAATATTCTTACAGGGATCTAAAGGAAACTGTTTTACCTTCTCTAATCTAATTAGGTTTTGATCCAATATATGTATCTATACTTTAAATGACCATGAGGTCATATGTGTGTGGTGCTATATGCGATCATGCAGGTTTTAATGAATGTAATGTATGTGTAACTGTATAACATCTCCACAGGCTGAACAGGATCTGCACAGGTGTTGAAGTCCAGAGGAAAAATCAGTTCATGCAGAGGCTTCATAACTACTGGTTACTGAAACGACAGTCACGAAATGGGATGCCTTTAATACGCCGACTTCATTCCCATCTACAGACCCACAGGACTGCAGAGCAGGTGAGGAGAGAGATGATGGACAGTGCGTGTATTAAAATGAAAATTTGAGAATAAGACAAATGCAGCACAGTAGTCAGTGTATTGTTATTTTCATTATCATTCTTTTGTGACCCTGGGATGTTTCACAGAGAAGTGTTCTGAATTACTGAAAATGTATTTGTTGCATTTAAACATGTGACTGCAAGCTAAGCACATGTGGTTTTACCATCCTTTGTGCATTTGTGGCTATGCTCATATTTTAGACCTGTTTTAAAACTGTTATCCACATTGATGTAGTTAATACATCCGTGTGGTGAAGCGTCATAAATGATTAAACCAGCACATTTACATCTACAGTCTTTAGAGCATCAGGCAGTCACCGAACCAATAAGGTCTGTTTAGAACTTAGCCAGCCAAGTTACTGGAATCAAACCACTTCACACCATGTTTGTATTGTCACACGCTGAAATCAAAACATAAGTCCAGACATAACACTTTGCAAAGGCTGATTCAGATAGATGGCCGGCTTCCACACAACCCTTCGCAGCTCTACTATCTTTGCTGTAGACCTCTCACAACTGCAGAGGGCGACAGTGCGTGAAAAAGTTATGGATATTGTTTTTAATTTATTGCCATGTCATTTATAATGGCAGGGGACGCCTTAAGCTAAACTATAAAATAAAGGTTCAGTGATTTACATACAAATGACAGTAGACATTTTAACAGTAATGTCGCTGTTGTGGCTTTGAATTTGGTGTCATAAAAAAAATAGTTTACTGTAATAAAAATGTTTATTGCAGGCTGATTGAATTGAAAATACTGATCCATTATGGTTTTGGATTTTTGTGACCTAATCATTAAAAAGAAAAAAAGCTACAGAAAAGACTGATGGATTTTAAAAGCTGAGTCAGAAGTCTGATCTCTTTGTGCTTTTTCCTTTGTGTTCAGAAGGAGCCTGATGAGAAGCTGTGTGCTGCGAGAGAGGAGTTACGGTACTGGCAAAAGTTGAGGCAAGACCTGGAAAGGGCGCGGCTTTTGGTGGAGCTCATCCGCAAGAGAGAGAGGCTAAAGAGAGAACAGGTGCGTTACAGAGGAAGTGTGAGACACAAGGCAAGCTATAATTATTTAGTGTACTATAATAGACTCTGGTTAACTTTGCCTTTCATCTTTTCACCATATGTTATTCATTTGAACGTTTAAGTGTGACCTTGCGCTTCCTTTTCTCTCCCCTGTGTGTTTACATCATCACTCCTCAGATGAAAATTCAGCAGGCTGCTCTTGAATTGAAGTTGACCCCTGCGTTGGTGCTCCTGCGATCCACCTTGGACCAACTGCAAGAGAAGGACACTGCAAAAATCTTCTCTCAGCCGGTCAATCTATCAGAGGTTGGTGTGGTTAGAAAACACTCTGCTTAGATACACACTTTTCATTCCAGCAGCATATTTGCTTTTGGCTTTACTCTGGCTCGGCTAACAGTCTTATTTTCATGATCCATGGAGGTCCCAGATTACCTGGAGTTTATTTCCCAACCCATGGACTTCTCCACCATGCGTACCAAACTGGAGGGACATGCCTACTGCTCCATCGCGGACCTAGAGAAGGATTTTGAACTTGTGATCTCCAACTGTCTGAAGTACAACTCCAAGGACACAATGTTTCACAAGGCAGCCTTACAACTGCGGGAGGTGGGTGGAGCCGTTCTCCGTCACGCCCACAGGCAGTCTCAGAGCATCGGCCTGGACCCCACCACTGGGATGCACCTCCCAGAGACTCTGAACAAACATGGCTTTTACCACTGTACGTGGGACGACGGTGAGTACAGTGTGGGAACTGTCAGTTTATGTCTTGAGCATAACTCTCATGCCTCATCTGTAAATCCACCCTTTTTATTTCTCTTCTTATACTCTCTACAGTGGACTCTCTCTTGGACCCAGAGAACAGACTGCACTTAACCACAGACGAACAGCTGAAGGCCTTACTGGACAAACTGGACATGGTTACATCCATGCGTACCAGTGGCGGTCGAACCAAACGCATTAGGCTGCTGCGCCGAGAGATCAACAATCTCAGACAGAAGATGAACCAGCAGCAGCAAAACTCTCAGTCTGTGAACGGCAATGACAAGGAGGATGAAGGAGAGGAGGAGGAGGAGGAAGAAGAGGAAGAAGAGGAGGAGGAGAAGAAAAAAGAGAAGACAAAAGTTGTTGATAATGGACATCTGTCAGCGGTGTCCAACTCTGGGACAGGTAAAGTTTTTTTTTTACTCTGTATTATTTAATTACCTTTCTTGAACGTCATTTGGCCATTACGAATATAATTTAGTCAGTAATGACACTGTTAATACATTATTCATAATTAGAGCTGCAATTAATGTGCATTTTTTTATTATACACAATTAATCAATTAATTAATTGTGGAAAAAAGGACATTACAATTTTCAACAGTCCAGTGTGATGTCTTCAAATGTCTTGTTTTGTCTGATCAACACTTCAAAACCCTAAGGTATTCAATTTACAATGATATAAAACGGAAGAGCAGTAAATCATCACATAAACAAAGCTGCAACCAGTGAATGGTTGGGGATTTTAATTCATAAATAGACTTTTAAGATAAATCAACTAATCATTTCAGCCGCATTTTTGATCCTGACACAAGTTTCTCTTTGATCCAGATGACTCTCCTCCCGTGCTAGAACTTACCTGCCCAGTATCATCGCCGCTGCCAGGAGATGCTCCCCTGGAACCCCCTGTCCTGGGCATCGTAACTGGAGGGCGAAGGTCACCCGGACGCTCCTACAAGCGTCAGAGGTCATCCCGCAGTGGAAGCAAAAGCCAAGGTGAAGACGAGGCTGAAGTCGGTGAAACGCCATCTTCACAACCAGAGGCTGTTCACGAGGTCACTCCGCTGGGGACCCCGACTCTGCCTTTGGTTGGAGTTGGTCGCCGCACATCAGTTCTGTTTAAGAAAGCTAAAAATGGGGCACGAATGGCAAAGAACAAGTCCCCCCCACAGCAAAATGGGAAAACATCTGAGGATAAAACAAACGGGTTGGATAGCACCCCCGCCAGCCCCAAATCACCCAGTGTGACCAACATCACCACCTTACCTCCCACTCCAAACGCTTCTCCTACACCCCCTCTCCTTCCTCACACCACCTGAGGTCCAGAGGCCACAGCTCAGAGAGTGAAGCAGACAAACTTCCTCCACCACCCAGAGACAGAGGTGAGGACAAAATAGATCACTATACCACAGCGAGAGATTCTTGAAAGCCTGTATTTACCACCATTTCATTTGTGTTTTTGCTAGGCCTGACAAATGGAAAACTCACCTCTGCAGACCATGATGATGACGACCAAAAACTAAAGTGAGCACACAGTCACACATGCAAATTCACAAGTGGTGCCGACCTGTCATATGAGTCACGTACAGATGGTCTGTCTTAATGGGGCTGCCAAAATACACTAGTGACTAAAGAATTAGTGGCTTTATCTGAATGAATTTGGAGTTTAAATATGAAGCAGAAAGTAATTAAATAAAAAAATATCTGTACAAATTAACAAACTTAATGCAAATGTTGCCTTCCAGAAAATTGGTTATATATTACCAATTTACTGAGTTATTTTTAGATTTAATGATTATTTTGGTATAGCAACTTCTATATTTCAGTAGTTGACAGCTGCCTTGCGGTCACTGTACAGTATCATCCTTTGTTGCAACTGACAGTGTAACATCACCTGCTGTAGGCAATAATATTCTCTCGTCTGATATCTCTGAGTGTCACGTCCCCTCGCCTCTCATATTAGTCGTGAAACACTCAGCTTTAGAAAGACCGTTTTTTTTAGCATCTCACTTCAGGTAGCCCAAACTATTCCCTCTTTACATCCGTCTCAGTATCGCTCAGCTGCTCGGATGTCATTAGAAGCTGTACTATTAATATTTTCTAAATCTGCATTTCTGAATTTAGCAAACCTTTTCTTGTCTTTGATATTCTCAGGAATTGAATTGTGGCTACAGTCTCACCATAAATTGTACTCTTCACATAAATCTCACCCACACCTCTTGTTTCTCTCTCTCCTCTTGTTTACAGCTGTAGTGTCCCCCCACCCAAACGAAGTCGTGGTAAACCTGCACTTGCTAAAGTTCCCAGCAGTGAGAACGGAGACATCACTGGGTCTGGTGTGTATGATGAGAAGGCAGTCAAAATACAGTGAAATGCCTCCGTTTTTGTGTGTTTTTATTGGATGCGAAATGTACGATTCTGCACACAAAAACCTAAAGTTTACAATTTTCATGAACATTACAATTCCATGAAATTCTCTTGGGCTCAGGAGCTGTCATGAACACGAATTAATCGGATATATTGGAATATCCTGTTCACAGGAAAGTCTACACTTCTGTCTTTAGATAGTGAGACTGAGCTTTCACCCCTGGACCTAGTTTGGGCCAAATGCAGAGGATATCCATCATACCCGGCAATGGTGAGGATGTATTTGATGTTTCAGTTGATGGTGTACATACTGTAGCATGTCTTTGGCTCGTAGTGCAAAGAAAGCGCCTCATTGCATCCCATGAAGAATATAATAATGCAGTCAACTTTAACTGACATAACTTATTTTTACAGATTGTTGACCCAGACATGCCCCAGGAAGGGCTTCTTCACAACGGCATTCCCATTCCAGTGCCTCCTGTGGAGGTGCTCAAACTAGGCGAATGGAGGGAAACAGAAGAAGGCGAAAAGCTCTTCTTAGTGCTTTTCTTTGACACCAAAAGAACTTGGTAAGATTCAGACAGGCAGGCTGATCGTCATGCTGAATTTAAAACAATCTGGAGTAGTCTTGGTTACTTTGAAAATTGTCCCTCTTGGTTTTAAGGCAATGGCTCCCTCGGAACAAACTACTGCCGCTGGGGATGGATGACACTGTGGACAAACTGCGCTTAATGGAAGGCAAGAAACCCAGTGTTCGCAAGTCTGTACACACTGCATACGACCGGGCCATGGTACATTTAAACCACGTGAGAGGAAATCTAAACTTCACTCCCTCCAATTTTATATAAAGTAGTTTCAAGATTTAATCACTTTTAAACAGGTCGCCTGCTTATGTGTCTAGAAGCTTAATCAATGCTAGCCACAGTTGTTGGTATTTGAAGGTTTTCTGCATAAAACTGTTATTTTAAAATGGAGAGAAATCATGCTGGAAAACATCTTCCTAGATGAATTTGTTCATTTATTCATGTAATTTTTAAAAATTACACAACCACTGTTGGGATCGTGTTAATATAAAGTTTTTATTTTAGGCCAAAGTGAGTCAAGACTTGCGTGAGAAAAGTGTAAATTTTTAATTGTCAAAGGGATTGTCTTGATTCAAAACATATTTAGATTGTATTTGCCATTGAAATGTCACTGTGTTTGAAGTGTGAAAGTCCCACTTAATGTTCACGTCACATCTGGACTCTAGGGAAGTTTGGCTGTGACAGCTGTGGAGGAAAATTATAATTTTTGCCGTCAGAAAATAATTTTCTAATTCTAAGCAATGTCAGTAATATTACATAAACATTTGATTCCCAAAATAAATGTAAAAGGCACCAAGCTTAAAAAAAACCCAACCTTTTCTTCAGATCCTACCTACCACTGAGTAGGATCCAGCCTTTGAGTTACTACTGATAATAAACAGCATTATTCAAAAGGAAATGCATCAAACCTGCAGGATATGTTTTAGGGAAGCGCACATTTTATGTCAACAATTCTGGGAATTGCTCAGTTGATATAACAAGATGGGAATCAATAGAAGTATTGAGGGGCTGCCAATGCAAACATTCTTGAACTGTTAGTCCAGCTATGATGTGTTGTATGTGGGACTTTAAAGGTCTTTTACTTATTTTTCCATATTGTGAAACTGTATTATTATACTAGAATGTCTGAGTACCCAGTGCAGCTACTTGGTTAGTAAGATGTGAAGCCACTATAGAGGTGAAGCTGATTGTTTTGTGGTCATGACAGAGTCTACTGCGATCACTCACAGAACTTGCAATCGTTAGCAAATCTGTCTGAAATGACTTGAAAAGCACAAATGGTCTGTTTAAAAAAAACAAAAAAAAACAACAAATGTGTAGGATTGGTGACTCCTGGAGCCATATAAATGGCAAAAACGTGTGTGTGCGCGTGTGTGTACAGTATATACATATATGAATACAACCTCGGTGTAGTAAAGGTGCATGTGTATAGTTTTGTAAATATGTAAATGTATGTTTATATTGGCTTACATGAAGTAATTTAAGGAATGCAAAAATCAAATTTAGATTTTAATTTATAATGTGGCAGTTGAGAGTGTTATTTAAAAAGTATAATATTGAAAAGATTTATGTATGATGCTAAGTAGCTCTTTGTAATAGTGATGGTATTCACCAACATGTCAGAACATATTCTGTAGAAGTGAGGTGGCACAAGACCTGAACTCTGTAGGCAGCAGTGAGCGCACTAGTCTACGAGTTTTTTTTGTTTGTTTGTTTGTTTTTCTTGGGTGGCACGGGAGGTTTTTGATCTTGTCATTTGAATTGTACTGCAAGATCTATAATCTGCCTGAGACGATATTTTCTCACACAAGAATAAATGCTGTTTGAAACAACTGCTTGTGTACGTCATCTGTTAACCACTTTCACCTGCTCAGCTTAAGTTCTCCTCCTTTAGGTCTAGGTATCATTTCAAGACACAAGCCAAGTACAAGAAAAGAAGATAACATGGTTTGAAGTTAAAGCAGTGGTTAAAGCTCCAAAAGATCTTGGCATGCAACATCTTGTGCAATGTCTTTACCTGATAAAGACTGTGGTGACGTTTTTGTATACTGCTTTTGTCCTGCACCAAACTGCTGGTTGGCTGTGCACACTTTGCTTCATCCGCACTCCTAGACAGTATACATCAGGGCAATGTATCCCAGAAAGAAGTGAACCACCATCATAGGACTGAAAACCCAGGGTTAACCCTGAAGTTACCGTCACTAAACTCAAATCCTGCTTCACAGTATAGGCCTCAGAGCTGGTCCAACTGCCTGACCTGAAAAATACAGCAGATGTTTGATCATATTTAACTTTTGTCAGGAAATAAACAACTTTATTGTATATTTCAAGTGTTTGTGTTTAGATCATCAGCCACTGTTAACTTTCAATTGGACCAATGAAAAGCAAGGCATAAACTTCTGAAAGTTCTTGTTAGATCCTGTATATGATCTAAGTTACAGTCAGGGACTTAGAAGAAAAATATAGATATGGTGGTGGCGGCTATATATTTCTCTCCAGGTGAAACTCGACAAATTAGCAAATCGTGCAAAAGTTCATTTATTTCAGTAATTCAACTTAAAAGGTGAAACTAATATACTCATTACATGCAAAGTGAGATATTTCAAGCCTTTATTTTATATAATTTCAATGATTACAGTACAGCTACATGAAATCAATAGGAAAAAAAAGGATTTTAAATACAGAAATGTCAGCCCTCTGAAAAGTATAATCATGCATATGTACTCAGTTCTTGGTTTGGGCCCCTTTTGCATGAATTACTGCCTCAATGCAGCGTGGCACGGATGCTATCAGCCTGTGGCACTGCTGAGGTGTTATGGAAGACCAGGATGCTTCAATAGCGGCCTTCAGCTCTTCTGCATTGTTCGGTCTCATGTCTTTCATCTTTCTCTTGGCAATGCCCTATAGATTCTCTATGGGGTTCAGGTCAGGCGAGTTAACTGGCCAATCAAGCCGGTAATCCCATGGTCATTGAACCAGGTTTTGGTACTTTTGGCAGTGTGGGCAGGTGCCAAGTCCTGCTGGAAAATGAAGTCAGCATCACCATAAAGCTTGTCTGCTGAACGAAGCATAAAGTGCTCTAAAATGTCCTGGTAGACAGCTGCGCTGACTCTGGACTTAATTAAGCACAATGGACCATTACCAGCAGATGACATGGCTCCCCAAACCAACACAGACTGTGGAACCTTCATACTGGACTTCAAGCATCTTGGATTGTGTGCCTCTCCATTCTTCCTCCAGACTCTGGGACCTTGGTTTCCAAATGAGATGCAAAATTTGCTCTCATCAGAAAAGAGGACTTTGGACCACTGAGAAACAGACCAGTTCTTTTTTTTCCCCCTTTAGCCCGGGTAAGACACTTCTGACGTTGTTTGTTGAGGGGCTTGACAAGAGGAATACAACATTTGAAGCACATGTCCAGGACCCAGATGTGTGTGGTGGCTCTTGATGCAATAACTCCAGCCTCAGTCCACTCCTTGTGAAGCTCCCCCACACATTTGAATGGCCTTTACCTGACAATCCTCTCCAGGTTACGGTCATCCCTGCTGCTTGTGCACCTTTTTCCTTCCACTTAACTTTCTATTAATGTGCCTTGATACAGCACTTTGAGAACATCCAACTTCTTTTGCAATTACCTTTTGAGGCTTTCCCTCCTTGTGGAGGGTGTCAATGATGGTTTTCTGCCCAACTGTCAGGTCAGCAGTCTTCCCCATGATTGTGAATTCTACTGAACCAGACTGAGAGACCAATTAAAGGCTCAGGAACCCTTTGCAGGTGTTTTGGATTAATTAGCTGATTAGAGTGTGACACTTAAAGCCTACAATAGTGAACCTTTTCACAATATTCAAATTTTCTGAGATTTTGAATTTGGGGTTTTTATAAGCTGTAAGCCATAATCATCAAAATTATATCAAATAAAGGCTTGAAACATCTCACTTTGCATGTAATAAGTCTATATATTAGTTTCAAAGTTTTAAGTTGAATTACTGAAATAAATGAACTTTTGCACGATATGCTAATTTTTCAAGTGTCACCTCTCTCTCTCTATATATATCTAGATATATCTATATAGTTGTATCAAAGTCATCATGACGGTAAGAGTCACTTAAAATTGTTCGCAATTCTTGATTGTATGGGTCCCTTAATACCTGATAATGTTCTCAGTTGTTTCCTGGAAGGAACTATGTGATGTGGTACTAATTATAGTATAATTCCTGGGAAGCACGGCTCACCTGCTACGCACTGCCTAAAAGACTGAAGGTTACACAAGCAATTCATTGGAAGAGTCATTTTCCCTGTAATCTGAACCAAATTACATAGAAATTTCAAAAGAAAACCATAAAGTAACACAGAAAATACAGACTTGCAAAATCAAGTCTTACTTAATGTTATTTGTCATGTTATGGTAAATAAATTACGCTTATTCAGGACATATTTACTTAATGAGAACAAGTGCAGATTTGTGCAACCTGGGATTTATTTCATAATACTATAGACATACTCGTAAGACTTGAATTGACAGAAAATTCCTCTAAAAGGACACAAGAATGAGGCTACTGTTTATTACCTACAGATCGTTACAAAACTACTATCCAAAAAGATAAGTCGCCTGAAGTCACTACATTAAGTGTCAACTGATAATCGTACCAGAAGTATCTGCAGAAAAACATTGTGTGAGTTCAGTGGCATCTTTTTATCGTAACAGATGACGATGATCATGTAAAGTGATCAGGTGTAACAGATTTGTTTTCTGCACAAAATTTAACATGAATGCAACCTGATTTTAATTAGAGTAGAAACATCAGTGGTATGTGAAACGACAAGTTTTCAAGTTCTGTCACAGGATGTGCAACCAAATTCATAAAAAGGGCAATTTGTTTGTTCATGACCCTGTATGATACATGGCGGCCCATCCCTGTTCTGGCAGTTCCAGTTGTTTTTCCAGTTTATGTTGAGCCCAAATACACAACATACTGTACGTTAATTTGTTGCAGATCCTGTTTCGTAACACTGGGATGTTTTTGTGTCATGAAAATTATATGTGTATGTGTGAGAATTAGTCTGAGAAAGTTAATTTTACTCCTCATCTTAACTTAGACAACAAAGGTGCAATGGATCGTTAGGCTATAGTATATGAATGAACTGTCGTCTGTGTGATACATTCACTGTCCGCGAGGAAATGGTCTCTCTTGTTGCAGTAATAAAATAATATAAAAACATTTAAATATCATTGCAATTATTTTCTCCCACAGTTTAATTTAAAACATACTGATGCTATTTTGCCCTGACTCTTTCGGATCGAAAGAAAGTGATGCAATGACATGCTTTCTTGTTACGGTAAAGAAATAATACTAGTGTAAAAGAGATCATTCCTTCTTAAATTAGTGTAAAATGTAGTGTTTGATTCCAGTAGTCAATGTCTGTCAAGTCCAACAAGTGTCAAAAGAGGGTTTAAAAATATCTTGGAAACAGTGTACAAACTATTGTTGAATGAGGCAGAGCAACTATAGTAGTACTACGAGAGTCCTATAGAAGAGATAAAAAGCCGTTATCTGTGGAGTCTTGCTGGTCAGATTTGCCACCCCGAGAGCTCTTGCTGGGATTTGGGGTGGTGGAATACTTTGAGGGATATCTGATGAAAAGACGGTCCTCCTCCTTTTTAATCCACCTTAGAAGCTTAGTGATAGCAGTAATGGCACAGGCCTTTGTCACCAGAGGACTGAAGCAGGTGTACAGCTCAAATTTACTTGTGACCTACAGTGGAGAGCAAAATGGACATTTTAGGTGGGGACATCAAATCAAAATTGATCCTAAAAGATACTGTCTGTATCTGTTTATTAAATATGACGCTGCAGCTAGCAGCTGGCTAATTTAGCTTAGCATAAAGACTGGAAAGAAAATACAAGAACTAGTCTAATACACAAACGCCAAAGAGAACCACAACCTGTCGTTTTTACACTTAGGTTTTTGTACAGTTTAAACCTTTCGACAGAGCCAGTCTAGCTGTTCCCCCTTGTTTCCAATCTTTATGCCGAGCTATGCTATCTGTCTTCCAACTCCAGCTTCATATTTAACAGACAGATATGAGAGTGATATCAATCTTCTCGTCTAACTAAAAAAAAAAAAAAAAAAAAAAAAAAAAAGACGGCATTTTTTTCAAAATGTTGAACTATTCCTTTAAAAGTCCTTAAAATATATTCGGACATCCTCATGTCAAAGATTATCTAATGCACACAAAGACAGTAGTCATTGTGCAGAAAGTCGCATATAGTAACAATGAGAACGTGTCCGTGAACACAGCTACGTACCCAGGCTAGCAGAGTTTCTCTCTCAGCCACGTGGTAGATGAGCTTCAGGGGTCGTGAGGTGCTGTGGATGCGGCTGTGCATATAACGATAAAGGTCCAGCAGTCTCATTTTCTCCTCTTCACTGCTGTACGGTGCCTCCATCTCTGGACTACATGCAGCCGCAAATCATAGAGAAAAAGGTTACAGACAGAAAAGACATACAAAGCTTCTGCTATGGTGCCCTCAATTGATTTTTGCTACTGATGAGACAGTAAGATGGGAAACGTTTTGCTCTTTGTAACATTGTAATGTTTTAAAAGATGAAAACAAAAAGTGAAGTGCTCTTATTATTTGTATGATTTCACTTTCATTTTCGAGGTTTCGATGGGCTGCTGGCTTATGTAATAGGGCCAGGACCAATGCTTTTAGTTCACCTCATTAAGAGATCAGTAAAGTGAATTGACAGGATTAGAAGACGGAAGACTTTGAATTTCTTACAATTAGATTACACTGTGCCCTTGTAGATGGAAGCTCTATTTCAGAAAACCTCATTTTCTGAACTACCAAATATAAAAACAGGACACTTAATTTGTCAAACATCAACCACACTAAGATGTATTTTTTTCTCAAACGTAAATGGTAGGGGTGTGACGAGATACTTAACCTACGAGACGAGACATGGGCTCATGTCCAAAACTTACTGCACATTCAGAATCTCTCCCACACATCATTTAATGAGAATTCATAATAATTTTTTAAAGTCTACCTGCCCTATACTATATGTGCTTTAAGTTATTGCTACGCTGGTATTTTCCCCTTCAGACCATTTGACCGACACAGTTTGGGACTCAATGTTGCACGACAAACCGAAACTAACCCACAACACTTGATCAGGCAAAATTCTCACCACAAATCCACACACACGCTAACTTCAGCAGCTAACAGTCCCCAGGGGAGCAAGGTTGTGCTTCAGTTTTTAGATGTTTATATTGCAAAATATACGTGCTACCAGCTACGTTAGACTCTGTCACAACTAGCTGCGACTCACAGCGCAAGAATTTCACTCATTGCCATCACAGCCTCATCCACTCTGTGAGTCTACCTTATCAGTTACACATTTGTGTGTGAGAAAATTAAAGTGTGGCTTGACAGCATTTGAAAATTGTCAATAGAGTGAGTCTCGCGAGGCAGCTTTTAACCTGATGATCTGAGATCTCGTCACACACCTGGTAAATGGGCTTTCATACTTTCTTATACAATATATTTATATTGTATACAAGCCAGGGCCTTCATACGAAATATGTTTTCTTTCTTGAGACTAAAATAATGTTATCACAAACCCCTTTTTTTAAAAACAGAAAGAGAAATATTAATGTCTGTCTACAAGTTTTATTATTTTACATATGCTCATTTTTAACTATTTTAGGCTCAAATGTCCCTCCTGTAGTTGCATAAACAAAAACAGATACACAAACACACACGCACACACACCTGGTGAACTGAGTGAGCTGACGGTAGTTGTCTGGCACATCAAAGGGCTTGTACATGAAGTGTCTGAGGTCTGAGACGCCCACCTGGCTCACGCTGTAAGACTGGACTTGGGCAATGAGGCTAAGGGAGTTCTGAGCCACCATGGCCTCCTCTATCTTCCTCTTGCACTCAGCTACAGCGTAGAAAGCCTCCTTGTCTGTCGAGAGCAGCAGCAAACAAACAGTGCATTCTGGAGGGTCCAGGTAAGAAATGTATGCATAAAAGTAACAGTCAGGGTTAAAGAGGGGGAGGCAGATGGGAGTCCAGATCTCCCCAGCCTGAAAGGCAGAGGACGCTCCAATGAGGTTGAGCAGGAGGTGGACGTCAGCTGGCTCCAGCCTGCTGTCCTCGATTACTGTCTTTTCTTGGACAATGGTGAGCAGCTGGTTATTTGCGATGAGGATGGAGAAAACCAAATTGGGGGTGATTGCTTTCTGAAGGATCTGGCTGAGAGAGTCCCTGAGAGAGGAGGCTAAGGGCAAACAGTGTACTGCTGCTAGCAGGAAGCTGGGGTCAGAATCCACCAGGTTGAGGAGACCGTCCAGGATCTTCTCTGAGCCTGCCAGTAGTCTCCTCAGGTCGTAGTTTTTCTTGTGTTCAAAGATGCGGGATATGCTGGCCTGGGTGAGCATGCTGATGATCTGATAGTACACATAGAGGAGCTCTCCACGTAGCTGCTGCGCAGACTGGCGGCTGCTAGAGACACACACCAGCACTAGGGGCCCCTTCTGTAAGAACACCACGGTATGCTCCTCTGATGGAAAGAAAGACAGACACCAGCAAACATTAAGGATAATACCAGAAGTATTAGTGACTGTCTACTAACAATGATCGACAGCTCTGGACTCAAAAATATGTGTTAATGTAACAGGAATTTCCAGAACTAAAATAAATACAAAGTGATTGTAAAACTACACTCTAAATGCATGAACTTCTCCTCGATTATTATATTTCAGACACGGTTCTCTTAGGTGCAGCTCTTTTTGTCAATTGGTAATAATTAACTTGCCTTCTATAGAGAGCTAGAGCCACTGCAGTGACATTTACTGGCCACTGTTACCCACAATCCTCTCTGAAATTTCTACACTAGCTGTCATTTACATAAATAGAAAATTACATTTACAATAATGTTACAAAAGGTATCTGGACAAATACAAAATGATAATAATCGCACTAATGCTCTCACCAGAATGGACTGAGCGGATGATGTTATCTCCACTTTGAACAAAGGAAACAAGTGCCATCATGACTCCCATTGTAGATGAAAGCGCCTCTTCGCTGCCGTATCGGGAATAGATGGGTTTGCCTGCTTCACTTAGCACAAAAACATGCTTCCTGTGCTGCCGCCAGCTGTCAGCTGTCACGTCCTCATCACGATGAGACATAGACGCAGGAGATTCCTGGATGCCTGCCTCCAACAAGGGAGAAGACCTTCCTTTCACACCTATACCTTGCTCCTCCAGTTTGGCCTTGGCCAGCATTGTAACAACAAACTCCCCAGCGTCGCTCTGGTCATTGTCAATGGCAGCTTCCTCGGTTCCTCTGTCAGACGGCTGGGTGGACACATTGTTTTGACACTCAGAGTTTTCAGTCTCCTCAGTCTCTAGCTTTGTTTCCTGGTTAGAAAGGGGCTCTGCATCCAGACTCTGCTCCTCTGCAGTAACATCTGACACAAGTGAATCTGCAGGGTCCTCTTTGTTAACAGTGGTGCTGTCCTTCTTCTCCACCCGGTCAGGAAACATGTGATTCCCCAACAGGGAGAGAGAAGTTGCCAAGGTGTCAGCTAGGATGAAAAACAAAATTAAATTATTAAATGAATGATAAAATTTAAGACAGGTGGGCTAAAATTTAGAATAGCTGTAATGAACAATTAAATAATTTACCAGGTGGATTACTCTCAGAGGTTGGATCACAAATCTTCACTCCCTGTGCCTCTCCTTGATGACTGTCTCTCTCCATGATACCATCCCAGTCACTGGAGACAAAAAAATGCCTAACAATAACACAACAATTCCCAATAAACCGCTTTACAACCAGTGTTTGTAAGTGGTTGTAGATGAACATTGACACAGCATGCTTCTCAATCTCTAATGAATAGGAGCACTCATACTGGACCAGTGGTCAGATCACATGACGATAACAGAGGATAACTGGTTACAGGGGAGAATTACAACTCCAAGATACCGAACAGACTCTGGAGTTTAATACTGGTTACAACTTCCAGCAGCATGGTGAATGTTATACAACAGATAAACGGCAATCGGTTGGACAGAGAGACGAAAGTAAGTGAACTGTTAACGTTTGACAGCCAGAGAAAAGGGTAACGTTTGTTTAATAATAGCTTAAGTTACTTATAAAGCTAATGTTAGCTTGTCTGCTAACGTGCTCGCCTTCAAGATAGCTTACTTTTCAGTAAGGATAAATGTTTGACTGTGAATTCCAATGCAACTCGGTAAATGTTGACTGCAGTTTCATGGCTAACGTTACCTGCTAGCAAGCGACACACAGATCAATTTCATGGCCTTGGCTTAACAGTGAGCACGCAAGCAATCGTGGTCACCTACAATTAGACACCTAAAGACAAAGAAAAAAACTTACGATTTTGTACTATAGAAACGTTGGGTTGAATATCTAAATGGCTACATTAACTTTCATCCGCAACCCGGCAGCAATCAGGGTGTCAAGAATGAACGACACAAAATGAGAAGCAGAAAACAAATTTTCCTCTTTACCACAGCAGACATCCGGAACCTCTGACGACAAGCTCAAATGACCAATCAGGCCGCTCGGTGGCTACGGCTAGTCCCGCCCCTCTCAAAGTATTTTTCATGCAGCCGAGACAGTGACTTGTCAAATATCTTGGGACACATACAATCACTAGCAAACATGTAGGAATTGTATCTTTCCATAATAAAACTATAAAACGACATGGATGACCACTTGCCTTTCAGCGAAGACATGTAGCTAACGTAGCTAGGAGATAAATTGTGCGCTCATGCTCCTTACGTTACTCCGTGCGGTCCTAAGCGTTTCCTACAAAAATCGTAGGGGAAAAGTGATTTGTTATTTTCTTAACCTGTGATTCAGCAGCGGGTTGATCTTCAGCGGTATTTTTGTAATCTATCGAAGGTCTACTGCATGTCCGGAGCATAGACTGTATATAAGGTCCGGAGCGATAAAATTCTTATCCGGGCTTATACTAATGTTTAAATCCAGTATATAACGTTGCACTTCACCGATGGCTGTAAGTTAGCTGCTCCGGCCTGCTATGGCTAGCGTGGAAATGCTGAACACGTTAGCTTCACTCCGGTCTAGCATTATATCATCCCTGACAGACAGTAGACGCCCGCAGGGTCATGAAAATTCGGTTAAAGATGAAACCCGCTGCTGGATGACAGATAAAAAAGTAACGTTTAGATTTTCCTCCTACACTTTGCGTATGGAGCAATATGGAAGTGTTGAGCTACCAAACGGGGCTAGTAGCTATGTTAGCTGTGCTGGTAGTAGCATTCAATTTTAGTTTTAAACGTATAAAATGATGGGACGTATTATATGAACTGAATCACGTTAGTATATCAATAATTAAATGTATAGTTTAGCTTTAGTAGATATAACACTACTTGGAATTATGTTTATCGTTTCAAGCTGGCGTAACCACGCTACGTAAGCTACGTCATCTCCGCTTCTTCAAGCCTCCCCAGTCATAGAAACAACGTCGTAACGGTAGCGATGATCACCAGGATGTCATTCGTTACCTAGCCAAAGCGACGTTTTTAAAGTATCCATCGGATAAAGAGTTCACCTTATTGATTTAATTTTAGCTGAATAACCCAACACTATGGAGGAACCGTGGGATTTTGAGTTTTTATCCCGCATCGCCGACAGCTGCTTGTCGTTCCTCTCCGAATTTGTTGACGACTGGCTCGCCAACGATATGAGAGTCTCCATATTCAAAATCTTACTCAGCTGGTTAATTTTTAGCCTTATCGCAATTCACTTTGCGTGGAAAGTCTACGGGAATACGGTGAACGATATGTATTATCGACAGGGTGAGTTTTTTCCGTTTCACCTTATCCGTATCACTTGCTAAACTAGTGCTAGCCACGGTGGCTTCATTTCTCTGTCTGTGTTGATGTGCAGGGACTGGACAGAACGGAGGCACACCTGATACAGCGCCCCACCTGAGTGGATGGTAGGTGTCCGAGCACCCATGTCGCTTCACACAGGTCAATTACGACCCTCACACAGTTTGGTGCGCTAAAGCTTCTGTTGGATAGGTGGCCATTACTGCAGAAGCTTGGTTTGGTCCAGGTTTTTTTTTTCTTTAGTGCCTGCCTTCTGATTATTTGGGCATCTAGAGAGACTGCCTCTAATTCCAAGGTTCAATGGATACGTTGTAATCATTTTCACTGAAGCACACAAGTTCTCGAGTAAAAGTACTGATAACTTCTGAGAACTAAATATCTTTTATTTAAATTTATACTTCAGTCAAAGTACAAAAGTACCTGCTTTTAAAAATATGAAAGGAGAAAAGTACTATTTGTATGGTTCTGTTTGTCAGGGGATGCTTGTCTAACCAACAATACGAAGCTCAAAATTATTATAATATAATTAAAAGGAAATGTAGTAAATCATTACATAGGTGAAGCTGGAATCATGAAATGCTTTACATGAATAATCTGTTGCCATCAAAGTTGTTGCCTGTCAGCCGTACTTGTATAAAATGTTGGAGTTTAATTTATAACAACATATTTTAATAAGTAGTAGTAGTAAAAAGTATAAAACCTCCCCTCAGAGATGTAGTGATATAGAAGTAGAAAGTAGAATGAAATTGAGTAAATTTACTTAATTACTGTCCACCACAGCTGAAGTTGCAACATTTATTGCCAATATATCACTGATGACTGTGTGGTTAAAAGTGGATAATAGAATTTTATGGTAATACAATGAAATTGATTGTTAGTAATTTAATTGCCTTATTCTTACAGGGAAAGTAGAGCAGGAGAAACCCTGAAGACGCATCGAGATTAACTGGATAGCAGTGTTGGACTTTGGACTTTATCCAAGTGAGAGCTGGACAGTTTACATCTCCCAAAGACATTGAATGCACCATCATGTTTTGCTGATAATAAAGTATCTTTAGTGCATTCAAGATGCATGCACCTTCTGGTGACAGAGAAACATTTGTTATTACGTTTTGTGTAGATCAACAGTGACACTAAATCTATACATAGCGCTGTGAGATATTTATTTTGGCCTGTCAACATTGGTCATTGAGAAGGACCTTTCCTTGTGTAAATACCTAAATTGATCTATTTGGCTAATTGGTCAAGAGGCCATTGTACAAATGTGAAAAATATGATGGTTTTGTATATAAATTAAGGGTGCTTTAAGAACACAGTTTTGATAGCAGACATGGGATTTTCATTCTGACCATGAACAAGAAAAAATAATTGGACTTGATTTAAATGATGTATGTAAGTAAAAAAATACTTTTTAAAATAGTATTCCTTAACTGCATCAACAGGAGTAAGTGAATGATGTGCATGTGTTATGATTTGAAAGATCCTTTGCGGTGGACAGGTTTTTTTTATTTACATCACTACTATTTCATAAATAATGCACATCTGTTGGAATATAGATCCATGAAAAGCAGCTCATGTCTTACATTGTACATGATTTTCTATGAAATTTGAACCAGTATTTCTCATAACATGTAAGGAACATTGTGTGCACTTATAGGGAGATACCTTTTTATATACAGTTTATGGGAGATACACAGTGCCTGTCTAAAATATTCACCCCCTTTGGCTTTTTCATGTTTTTTTTTTTTTTTACAGTGCTGACTCACCGCAAACTCCTGCGTCAAAGTGAAACAAATCTCTACAGATTGATCAAAATTAGGTGCAAATACAAAATAATTGATTACACAAGCACATTGAGCCTGTTCATGACACACCTAAAGTGCACAATTTGAATGACAATCACCTGCGTGTAATCAAGGTGTGACATGAATTTACAATGTGTACCTGGAAAAAGGACCAACAGCTGGATAATCAAAAGCGCTTGAGCAATTTTGCTAAAAAGAATGGATGGAAATCTGCCATGTTCAGATATGCAAAGCTAAAACCAACCTATCCATATTGGGTAGACTCATGGTTGTAATTGCTACCAAAGGTGCTTCTTTACTTGAGGGTAAGCATGCCTAATAAATAATTTTTATATATTTGTGCTCAGTACTAGAAGTAGTAATGTGTAAAAAAAAGCTTTGTTAAATCCAATGTGATTTAATGTATAGTGAAAGGTAGGTTGAATACATTGTGTGTATGAGACATACAGTCAGCCACTATAACTGAAAGTTATAATACCGTTAAAATGGTAAAGACAAGTTGGTAGTACAAGATAATGTGCTGCAGTGTGTATTTACAGAAATGTATAATGACGTACATAGTCCTTACCAAATGAACTTAACAAAATCATCAGCATATTTTAGGTACCTTGAAGTACGTGAAAAGACCAACAGCAAAGCTGAATGATATTACGACTGTGTGAGTTTAGTGCAAATAGCTTGATTGATATTAAATTTGTTGTGTTTGAAAATACTGATGTCATTGATGTCTCTAATTGCTAGAGCTGGGTTGTAAAGAAAAAAAAAATTGATGTTGCAGTGATATCTGGCATTTTCAGATAATTGGCATCTGCCGATACCTGCACTCACGAGACCGATAATCTTCAGACACATCTACAAGCAGCCTTGTCAGTGTGGCTGCTGTGGAACGACGTTAGAGCTCCCCCTTTTGAGTTTTGGGAAGGTGATGAAAAAGTTTGCAAATCTAATCTCAAACCATTACTGACTAGCATTAAATTTATATTCTACTGTGGAGAATTATGCAGTTTAATGACGTCACTTCTGACAAACTGTACCCCGCTCTCCTTTTAAACATCAGTCACGTTCTGAAATCAACAGCATAACCCAATGTATGTCTCTATTTCATTAATTGATACATATTCAGTCTAAAACAACACATAACTGGCTAAGATAACCATGTACATTAGACTGTACACTGCATGGAATAATATACAACTCTTCTTTGTTTTGACATCTGATGTTCCTGCTCTCTAAATATCAGCACCAGCCATTGAAAAACCAATATCAGTCGATATCCACTATTCATACAACTTTTGTTCCCTGCTAAAACCTTAATGTTGATTTCAAAACTGATGATTTTTATTCCAATCCTATCATATACTTGGTTGAATTTTAAATTGCAATATCAGTCTTTCGTGTAGATTTACAAAGCGTTTCACATAAATGGGCCAAAAAAAACTATCGTTGAAAAAAAACAAAACAGGTAGTACAATACAAGTCAGACGGATAATACTTAACTCATTTTATTCTGTGTGCTTTGGAATTATCTTATGTTAACGGGAATTGGTGGGATAAGTAGCAAGTGCACATCCATCACATTTGTGCAGGTTAGGCCAGGTACAAGTAATCGCTGCCCAGCAGAAAGACGTGTAAAAAAAGTGTAAGAATCATTGTTGGTAAGGAAGTTGTCGATGTCCAACCCCTGTGTTTGTGCCTCTTCATACAACCCCCCATCAGTAATGGCCCCTGCTGCCTCAGTGGGTCCATCTTGACCATCAGTTCCACCGCTCAGGAAAACAGGACCATTAGGCGGGAGTCCCAGGCCTCTCAGCTCCAGTCCCACTCGCAGGGCCAGTTCCTGGTTTCGACCACCTCGACCCTTGCCTGTCAGCTCCACAGTGGGCTCACCTCCAGCTAAAAGACACGTGGCGCCCCATCCTTCCGTACGCCCTTCATCCAAGACCTGCATGGTACGGCAGAGGTCCCAGCTCTCCACTCCTACTTCAGGCCCCAGCCTCAGCAACTCAGCGGCAATCTCGGGAGGAGGTTCCTTTTGAGAACAGGCAAAGTGGGCCAAGAGGCCATAAAGTCTGGAGACTGCCCTTACATCACCACACACTCCTGGTGCCAGCACAACAGGACGGAAACCTAGCTCTCGGGCCCGGCGACCAGCACACTGAAGGGCAACACTGTTGGAGCCAATCACAGCATTGAGAACATGTCCCAATGTGTTAGATTCATCTGTATTCTCCCTCCACCGGGGACTTGGTCTTCCAAGGACTTCCTTTACTGAGGCTGGTAGAAAGTTCAACAGCTTGTAACGTTCAAAAACTGACAAAACTTCTTCAGGCCACACCTCACTCCGCACTGTGGGGCCACTGGCTATCAAGTCCAGAGGGTCCCCAATTACATCGGACAATATCAGTGCAATCACCTGTGAAGAAGGGATTAAAGGAGTGATATTTGAAGAACAATGCTGGAATGAGTTCTCCCCTACAATAAAAAGCTGGTTAAAGAAAAGTATGTTACCTGGGCAGGGTGAGCACAATGTGCAAGCCCTCCACCTTTTAAGAAAGACAGGGCGCGCCGCACAGTGTTCAGCTCTTGAATGGTGGAACCAGCAGCGGCAAGTTTGCGGGTAACATCAAGTTTCTCTTGCAACGAGATTGGTGGGATGGGCGCAGGCAATAGTGCAGAGCCTCCACCTAGAAACAGTTGCACCACCTGGTTATCAGAGATTTATATTTCATTTTGTAAAGAAAAAGCAACACGAGAAGATCAAGTTTTACCTGAAATCAGTACAAGCAGCAAGTCTTTCTCCGTCAGTTCATTCGCTAACTGCTTGATCCCTTCAGCTGCCTTCTGGGCATCAGTGTCAGGCAAGTTGTGTTTAGCTCCCTCCATTACTTTAATGTGGCTGTTTTCTTTTAACAACAGATGGCTGTGATGGAAGGGAGACATTTTATTATGCTGCTTAATGTTATTTTTGTGTAATATTTTAAAGTTGTTTACTTCCTAAGGCATTTGCTTACTTTTTCCCATGATGCTGTAATGTCTGCTGAATCCCATGTGGCACACTTATTATTCCTTTTACTAAGTGATCCCCCAAAATCCTCTCAGCCTCGGCAGCCATACCCAGTACAGCTTTTCCAAAGCCCACCAAGTGCAGATTGTGTTGGAGTGTGAATTTGCGACCACAGATAACAACTGAGTCCTCCTTGCGCTCTATACTCTGCCGGACCACAGTGTCTGGCTGCACAGCTTCCACTGCAGCTGCAAACACCCCACGTGCCCTTGAGTCCATTGACATTGTGCATGGCATAGGTTTTCTCCTGCCCACAAGGGTGAGAAAAGGCTGAAGCCGGACCAGGGAAAGAACACGGGCCATGGAAAGTTCAGTGGGTCTGAGCAGAAATTGCCTGAGGGATTAAAAATTCAAATCCTCATTTATAAAGACGGTCACCACAAAACCTTATTTTTTTTAAAAACACTCATCTAGAATACAACGATGTGCAGAGAGGAAAAGGTCAGATATTCTACAGTTTTTTTACAAATAATGTTTGTCGGTTGAAGGCCACTTTTACCTCTCAAGTAAATATTGAGGAACCAGAAGGTTAACTGTATATTAGGTTATTCATAATTGTGCACACTAACATTCTCCAAAAGGACAAAAGAAAAATCTGCTATTCTAACTGGCAGCATGGACTCAAAATTCAATATGTTTTGGCATTTATGGTGTTTGTGTTAGTGTCAGAGGTCACTGCTGGATTGCATGGTGTAGTGAGTACTGTTGAAAAGTAAAATGATATCAAGGTGAGGTACAACTTTATCTATTACCATGGTGCATTGAAAAGGAAAGATGAACCTAACATCTCATGGGCCAAATCCAAGCCAAAAATAAAATGGCTGTGACCACAAGAAACCTGTACTTCAATAGTAATATCATACTTCAAGTTAAAAGGTTGTGCAGTCCTTCCACTGATTGGTAGCTCTGTTAAAATCTTACCCATCTTTAAATCTAAAGACACGAGGGTTACACTAGTGTGTGGTGTTCCTGTATACCTATTGTTCTCACATAAATAAATCATTTGTTCATGTGTTGCCTGTTAGCTTACTTTTAAAGGCTGAAAAGAAAGTGTACTACAGACCACTGCCTACTTTTTATATCAACTAAAACCACACATAGGTAACAGCTGTTATCACCCTATTCAGTTGCATATTTCCTGTAAAACTGCTTTCTGAAGACTTATGATGCTGCCTACCTGTGAAGGTTGTAAATCGGATATAAGGCCTGTGGATTCCTGTGGAAGACTGTTATGTGTGCTCCAGCTCAGCAGTCAGGCAGTGTAGCAAAGATCTGACCAGAGACCGACTCTACTTGTGTACCCTGTGTGTAATGATTGACTTGAATGGACCACAGGACACATCAAACCACTGACCACCCAGCTACATTCTGTCTAGTAGTCTGTAGACTGGGTGAACAAAAAAGAGTTCTCAGTGATACCAGACATTCGTACAACAGTGAACACAGTGTTTAAATTCATGAGCATAGTATCTGACAGACTTGGGAGCCATTCATGCTGCAGTAATTCAAATGGTGCACAAACTTAAGCTAGTTTACCAAGGGCGTCACTTTGTGTTGAAAAGTTGTGGAGTAAGGGCTCAGATTAGTGCTGTGATGATACACGAGACGTGGCAAAGCACAATATTGGATTCACAAGAACAGGACAAGTACAAATTTGAGGACTACTTTGAAGAAATATGAAATGCAGAAATATATGAGTGGGGGGTCTGGGGCTCCTCCCCAAGAAAATTTTGGGCATTAAACATAATTTCCTGCATTCTGGTGAAATTTTCTACACCAATTTCTGGTGGAAATGTCTTTATTTATATAAAGGGAAACACAATTCAGGTGGCAGGTGACAATTCAAAATATAATAATATCATGGAATATAATATTATATATATAATTTTTAGCTTAGCTTTTTTTGGACAATGCACATTTATTTCTTCTATTTTTACACTGCAATGCATGTTTTCTTATTGTGGAAATAAACAAGTTGTGAAAACCTTCTCCTTTTGAAAACCAAACATCTCAGTGAGGCATATGGTAGTGTGCATTGTACCCTCACTTGTAGAAATGACAGGTCAAGCAAATTACATTGAATGTAAAATCATCAGCCAATGCACCAATTTGAAGATTTGTCATGTATCGTTTGAGCCAAATAAGCCATTCTCATGTGGTTATATCTATTAATCATTTTCCAGAAACTGTATTAATTAGATAGTGATATAGTGAGTTTATCCACATTACCCATATTACAAGTACATAATACTTGTACTATGGTACCACTTGCTGTATAATCTCAATATTTTTAGAGTAGAGTTTATTTTATGCTGCGTACCTTATCTCTTGTGCTCCACACGTAACGTTATCGAGGCGAGCTGATGTTTACAGGTCAAAATGGTGGCTAAACTTTTATCGAACTGATTTTGTTTTTAAACCGACTCTAGCAGTTAAATAAATAGGCCTATAACAGGAAAAAAAGTCGTTTAATACCAGGTTCATACCTCAGACCTTCCTGTAAGTGAGGGAAAAACTCCTGCCGTTATTTTGTCCTTCACTACTCCTGCGTCCATTTTGCTGCCTGGAGAAAAACCTAGAAGGTAACAGAAAATTGAGCAGACTGACAAAACAAGCTGGTAAACATGACACAAAATGCTGGCTTGAGGGAGCAGTTGCTAACACTGTTTCAGACGTGCAAATAAGATGAAACCAGACTCGATGGCAAAGAGACACATCAATTGTCCAGTTCAGAGTAAATAGATATATTTTATCCTCACGTGCCTCTGTGAGCAGGTTTTTGTATTGTTAATTCACTGTATTGGGTAATAACGCTATGCCTGTTGTTTATGTTACTTTGGACTCCCAAGCACACACATCACGGATGATGATGATGATGACATCCAACTCTCGCGATGACATCCAACTCTATCATGTCGCGTGGTTTCCGAGAAATGCGCGTGTCAGATGGTGGAAATGCGCGTCACCGACGTGGCGAAGGCGGTGCTTTTCCTTCCCTCCTCAATCCCGTGAACCAAAAGTATCACAGGCGGGCTTTCGTGGCTGTTTTTGAAGTAACGTTACACTTCTTACAAAAACGAACAGCCGCAGTTCATATATATAAATATATATATACACACTAATTGGCACAAGTGAGATTTGTAAGACGCTTTAAAGTAAAACGAGGGCCTGCTTCCCCTCAGACACAGAGGCCATCATGAAGCTGACGGACAATGTGCTGCGGAGCTTCAGAGTTGCTAAGGTGTTTCGAGAAAATTCAGACAAAATCAATTGCTTCGATTTCAGTTCAAACGGAGAAACAATTATTTCCAGCAGCGACGACGATTCGTTAGTCTTGTACGACTGCCAAGAGGGAAAGTAAGAGCGGTTTCTGTCCATTTTCCTCTATTTGTTTTTGACGTTAGCTACTTGCTATGCTAACGTTAGCTGTGCTATGCTAGAGGCCTTCTGCACTGCGATGATAACGTTACTCTGCAGCAATTGTAAGAGATGTAAGATGTGCATGCAGTTGAAAAAAATCTGCAACAGTAATTATTTCAGTTTCTTGTGTCTAAATGTGCTTGTGATTAATATGCTACGTGTCCAACATATTATAAATCGACCTTAATTTGTGCCATTAACTCGAGAGTTGGATACAGTTTAATATAACGTTAGTAACTTAACGTTAATAGTTAACGTTACGTATGTTTATTTGGAACCGTAAGTTGGTGGAACAGAGCCTCCAACTTGTAAATAATGAAATGATCAATTAGTCGATCAGTAACATTATATTTGATTAAAATATGCTGAAACGACTTGTAGATCCACAGAAAATTAATGACTTACCATTTTGATAATTGGGTAATTGATTAATCGTACATTAGAGCTGGAACCAGCCTTCTCCAGTGTGAACATCAGCTTCTCTTTTCATTTTTAAAAAACATATAAATTGTATTGTAAATTGGGTATCTTAGGGTTTTAGAGGCTGGACAAAACAAGCAAAACGTAACAAGTTTAAATTGTGCACCTGCATTTTTCCACTGTTTAATGTCTGACACTTGTAGAATAAGGAATGAGCGAGGAACCTTAATAATGGACATATCTGCTAGTTGCAGCACTACAGCTATCAGTATTTATCTGATTTACAGGTCATCCTTTAATGTCAGAGCTCAAAGCAGTCTCTTAAAATTGCTGACCAGCAGCCAAAAATCTCTCAATATTCAGTACTAAAAGATATAAAGTAAAGAAAAAGCAAATTGCAATGAGGCTGTAATGTTTCTGTAATATAATTCTGTAATGTATGGATTGATATGTTTTTGATTATAGCTTTGATCAAATGCTTATTCGTTGTCGTGTTTTTTTCTTCACATAATCTGATTTATGGCAGACCCAAGAGGACTCTCTACAGTAAAAAGTACGGAGTGGATCTGATCAGGTACACACATGCTGCAAACACTGTGGTCTACAGTTCCAACAAAATCGATGGTATGTTGACGCACAATTACTTATTGGTAGTTTTGTGTTTGGTAACAAGTTTCAGTTTGTGCTCAGGGAGATAATGAATGTTGATATCATGTTGTTGAATTAATCAAAGAGTCAAATACTTTTTTAACTCAGTACGTGTGATGATAATGTGAGATGTGTGCGGTCATTAATAATGGAAAAAGTCATTAATAGTGGAAATATAGGGCCAAAGAAGAAAAGCTATTTGTTGTGCATTTCAGTTAGCTAGAACAGTCGTATACGTTTAGTTAATTCAGTCGCTTCACTGTAATGCAGAAGAAGATAACATTCAAGTTAAATCTCTATTAGATTCATCAAAATACCAAACATGGTCTTTTCTTGACACATCAATTACAATATTATGTATTTAACTGCTTGGACTGTTGAGATTTTGGCCAGTGGTTGATGTTTACAAGATGCCATACCCCCGTGGACCGCTGCTGGATTGAGGGGACACTACTCACTTTGGTCTGAGGTAGTTGTTTGTACAGTTTGAGGGTCTGTGATTCTGCCCCATACAGGAGCTAACTGTACAAATGACTGCCTTGCCCACGGTTGAGTCAACTCATCAGGATGCCAGCTTCTTTCTTGCTGTTGCTGGTCATGTTTCAGAATCAGAAATACGATGTACGACTTGGTAATTTTGTTATTATTCTTGAAGATACTATCCGGTACCTGTCACTTCATGACAACAAATACATCCGCTACTTTCCTGGGCATAACAAAAGGTGAGAGATATGTTGGCCTGTCTGTACCTTGATTTGATGTTGAGTTGGAAGTCACTGTTGTCTCATTTTTTTTGTTGTTTGTTTCAATTTTTTTGGTAACCAGAGTGACATCTCTCTCCATGTCTCCTGTGGACGACACATTTATTTCTGGCTCATTAGATAAAACAATCAGACTGTGGGATTTGCGGTCACCTAATTGCCAAGTACGTACGTTTTTGTTGTAATTTGGTGAGCATGTAATGTAATTTATACTATGAACTTGGGATAGAGGGATAAGACTAATGCAGATCTTGTCATCTACCAATTTTAGGGCCTGATGCACCTACAGGGGAAGCCGGTTTGCTCCTTTGATCCAGAGGGCCTCATTTTTGCTTCTGGAATAAATTCAGAGATGGTTAAGCTTTATGATCTGCGGTCATTTGACAAAGTAAGAGTTTTTCTGTGCGTGAGAGATACCAATCATGATGTACGTTTTATCTGACATTTGCAGAATATAGCTTAATTTAACTGGAGAAAAATATTAATGAATCCTCTTGTCAACAGGGTCCCTTTGCAACCTTCAAGCTTCAGTATGACAGGACATGCGAGTGGACAGGACTCAAGTTTAGCAACGACGGAAAACTTATTCTTCTTTCTACTAATGGCGGAGCCCTTCGCATCTTAGATGCGTTTAAGGGTGCTGTGCTACATTCCTTTGGGGTAAGAGACGACTCATCTCCACACGTGGGGAAAATGTATCACTCAAAAGGAAAACAAAGACAGATTCATGTCTAAATCATACAGTTAGGACAGTGTGTCAGTGAAAAGTACAGACGTTTGGAAAACCGTCACAAAGTCGAATCACACGCGTTCAGGGACTAAATCAGTGATAAAAATTAAAACAGTGAAGTTATTTATTTATTTTTTTCATGTTTTTGAAGATGATAATTTGAAAACATCCAAACAAAACTGTTCACTGTTGCAATACTAATGTGCACAAAATCATAGCTCATGGGTGCTGCTGTTCATTTACTTGCAGGGCTACAACAACAGTAAAGGTGTAACACTGGAGGCATCATTCACTCCGGATTCTCAGTTTGTTATGATTGGTAAGTTAAGATCGCTCTGACTCTTGTTTTGTTGCCTCAGTGTTGGAAATAGATTAATTGAAAGAAAGCTAACATTTTGACCCTTTATCTTTTATACCATCTATAATACCATTCTTTTGACAAATAAAGGCATTTTGTTAATAAAAGAATGCAGGACTTTCATGTCACAGTGCCAGTCATGTTTTCATCAAATGTTTGTTTTCGTTTGTCTGTATATTTCAGGCTCAGAGGACGGAAAGATACACGTGTGGAACGCAGAGAGCGGGATGAAGGTGGCTTTATTAGACGGGAAGCACACAGGACCGATTACTTGCCTGCAGTTCAACCCAAAGTTTATGACGTTTGCAAGCGCCTGCTCCAACATGGTGAGTGGGGGACGGCATGAGCATTTCATGGACTTAATCTTCTTAATCACATTATTGCACCGTTTTGTTATTGTGCTATTTGTAACACCCTTGATGCCTACAATGATGGCAATCTAAAAACTGCACACACTTAATACAACCGTGCGTGACTGACTGTGAGCTTGTCATGTTGTTCAGTTCTGTGTTCAATTCATTTTCTGCTGATGGCAGACAGAGGAAATGGAAAGCAAGACAGTGTGAAAGGAAACTGGATATTCTCGTTTTGTGTTTTTTGGTTTCTAACGTGATTTAACGTTTGAATGCTTTCTGGTCTTGCAGGCGTTCTGGCTCCCCACCATTGATGACTGATGACAACACAGTGAAGGCTTCTGTTGAAGGCCAAAGTGACCAGCAGGTGTCAGCACAGCCAGCTGGGTGTAAATTTCACAGGAAGTGGAGCATTTGAAATTCAAATTGTAAATAAGTAGTTTGCAGAAATAGATCATTTGTCTGTCCTTGTTGTTTTGTTTTTTGTTTTGTTTTTTATATTTCTATTTAACATTAAACCGTTTCTTTGTAAGATGTTGGTTTTGTCAACTTTATTATTGTGGTATGTGTGTACATGCTGATTACACAAGTCATTGAGAGATCCAATGTTGCAAGAAATGTTTATCCTATTCAACCACTGATTATCTTCTGTATTTTTTTAAACGAATATATTCATTCAAACCTACTGAAACTTGTTTTTTATTTTTGTCCTAGTTCACTTTATCATTGAGGAAGTCAATGAAATTAAGTACAAATTATTCTGGGTTATCACTAGGGAAAATATTCAGTTTTTGATCCATTTCAGTTTAAATGATTGTAATATTTAAAGCAGAAATACAAATTAAAAAGAAAGTTTTAGAAGTGGATCTGAGATTGAGAAAATGCTGTCAGCATGGCCAAGTGATTTATGACATCAAAAACCTCTTACACAATCTGTTGACCATCACAGTTGTCATGTGTGGAGTAAGTTGAGAGGTGTGAGGTTGACTAGTTGTGTAAACTTTCCAAAGCAATATGCTCCTTTTAAAAAAAAAAAAAAAATGTTTATTTTTGTTGTGATAATATATTGTAATTTGTAATTCATACATGGCATAATTTTGGTCTTTTGCTTGAACAATACATGGTAATATTTAACATTTTTAATGGTAAACAATAGTGCAGTGAATGAATGCTGGTCCCAGAGAGCTTACAGGTACCATCATACCAATATCCAACTTATGACAATGCATCAGAAGTTGGTAGTTACGTTTACAGGTCACACACTTTCCACTGTAGGCCCTGGTGTATGGTGGGGGTTTCACAGAGCAGTGACCAGGTCTGGACAGTCACGCCAGTGGGAGCTAAATTTGGGAGAGAGGTGATCAGGTTCCCTCACTGTGTGCACATGATACTGTCCTAGTTACTTGAGCGATGTCCCTTCTCACACCGTCTCACACACTCAACGAGTCCAGACACACTCAGGGATCCTCGTCATTACAGTACTTAGTCACACTCCGAAGTACAGGACGGTTTTACGACAGGCTCCTTTGGTTGGACTTTAGTGTCTCTTGGCTGGACTGAATATTTGGGCCTGGTGCTGTGGAGTTCCACTCCTGTCTATTGTTTCTTTGTCTCTCGACACCCCTGCTACAGCGCTCGGCGGGAGGAAGAGGCCGCTGACCCGCCATGTTTCTCGCACTAGTAGTGACGCCAGAGCTCAGGGAGTTCCTGGCCAGGGCAAGAGGTGGAGCAGTGCGTTTCATCAAGGTGCGCATTCAAGATGGTGAGTGACACATGACTGAGAGCTGGAGCAGTAATGTGGATGAGTTGGCCCTCGGTAGGACGGGATAAATCATCTATGCTATTAGTGTTTAGTTAGCTATTGGTGCTTTTCATGAGCTTGAAACCCTTTTTCTTAAACTACATGTATATAGACCAATTGTTTAAAATTTGAGGGTCGGGACCCTCGTAAGGTGTAGTGAGATTACTGAATGAGTGGCAAAGATCTGTGTAGGAATTATTAAAACAAAATGATTCTATTTAGTTTTTGCTTCTTCATTACTCTAAAATGTAGTCACATGAATGCGGAAAAGCACTTCTATCCACAGTTTGTGCCTTTCATGTAGAACCAGTATCATTGGAGTCACAGAGCTAGCATCCATTTTATGACAAATAAATTACCAGTGATCTTTGAAAATCCCAGACTGTTTTCTAAGAACGCCTACTTCTAAAACACTTTTCTACTCTATTCTGTTTGCTGCACGCTACAAAAGATGTTTCTGAACCACATTTAGGATGTTGCAACTTTATTTCCTAATGCAGGGAGCCAGAAATCACATATTTCTTTGTTTTGTATAACCCACACCCACAAAAAAACCGTTATTTTGGATGAGAAAAATATATAATAGCCTACAATGTAACATTAGTATAGAGGTAGGCCTATATAACTGATTGTAAATGTTTTACACTTTGTTTCACATAAAAACTGAGCAGGGACATATTTTATTTCAAGCTATTGTCTTTGTTTGTATTCAAGACTTAGGAATCGGGTTTAAAAATCATTACTATTGTGCTTTAAAGTCAATATTGTTCCTTCCAGATGGTTAAAAGTGTCTTTAAAGATTTTGGAAATACATTCAGAACAGCAGTAGGCCTAAGTGTTGCTAAACAACCTTCTGGGTTTTTCAAAGAACAAACAGATGCTTAGCTCTGTGACTTAAGTGTCAGTACAAGTATTTTTCAATTCTCATATTGTTCCATGTGAGTACGATTCTCATTGCCTTTGTTTAATAAGGGGTCACAGACAAAACCAAAAATGTTGGTCAACCAGTATACAGACTTTGTCTAACTTCTAGGAAAAGAGGATTGCATCAGCTGTGTGAGAACAGACGCTCAGCGTGCCAGGTGAGCAGTCTGTGAAAAACAGTCAGTGAGGCAATAGGTTTCGACGTAGCAGATTGTGAAGGTGGACTGACATGTTGATGGGGTGTTTATATCTTGTTTTGGTATCTGACCAGCTGTAATCTGATTCATGACAGATGCATTCTGGGACTTTTGGGGGCTGTCTTTGCAGACTGGGCTATCATATTAAATATTTGGTTTCATATTTGGAGTATTGATGTCAACAGAGACGAGCTTGGTCCTACGGCAAAACTTTACTTCATTACTGAAGCACTGTGGTTTTCCCGGCCATCACTTTGCAATTATGAGCGACATGTGACTTGAGACAGGGTTGCTTGCTGCTGCTGCCCAGTGACACTTGTGTTCGTTCCATTGTCAAAAGGGAAAATTAGTTCATTCTAGCCAGTTTCATCATTGCTGACTTGGTATGCCAATTGGTTTCCTATCAACCAACTGTCCCCTGATAGCATGTCTTGTGACTATATTACTTTGTTTTAAAATTTAAGGTAGGCTATAAAGACTATACACTGCACCCAAAGTGAGTCATTTAAAGACAGTTTAATACTAACATGGACATACATATAATGACAGAGGGACTAAGAGAGAATGGCTGATGGAAAGTATGTGTCTGTGCAGAGCTGGAATGTGTTGTGCCCCAGAATAGCAACATGTCCCGAGAGACAGTCAGGAAATCCCCCTGCACCCCATAAGGACATGAGACTTTAGGTGTATACACAGTATGTTTTGTGTGTTTCATTGGTCAGCTTCATTAGGAGATTTAACCTCATCCTGTCGAGTCAGTCAGAAATGAATCTAGTAACCTTTTTAACCCAGACGTTCGTCTTTGCCTCTTTTCACTACAGAATATGGAGCAACAACATCAACGAGATTTCACGAGATCTTAGCTAAGCGGGTTTACACATTAAGTGGTGAGCAATGAGGCCGTGGTGATTGTTGACGATGGAGCTGAAAGTTGGGGAATATTTTGATAATCAACCAAAAATGACACACTCTCTCAGGTTCTAGCTTACTGTAAATTGAATACTGTAAATTTGGACTGTTGGTCAGACAAAACAAAGAGATTTGAAGGCATTTCCACTATTTTCTGATATTTTATAGACCAAGCAATCTATTAATTGAAAAAATAATTGGCTGTTTAATCAGTAATGGAAATAATTGTTAGTTGCTGTCTCCAAATAAAAAGAGATAAGGGTTGATATCTGTGAAGGTTCTCAGTCATCCATGTCATAATTAAAATCATGGGCAACTGGACTTGGTTGAAGATACTAGAAGACGTTTCGTCCCTCATCCAAGAGACTTCTTCAGTCATGACTGACTGGTAGGGAAACTAAGTTATTTAGCCTCTGTTGGGTCGTTTTCCAAGATCATCGATACCGCTGGTTCATTAGTGGCTCCTGGCTGTTGTATTAAATAAGGGTTGATAACTAGTTATTGTCTTTTTTTGACGAAGTGGTCTAGGTGGTGAGTTTGTATTTGTGTTTACATGCCACCATATTAAAGGGAGGGTAAGTGATTCTGTAGAAGCATTGTTGATATTTGATCTCATCTGCCTCCCTTTAGTGCTCCCTCAGAAGCTCCAACCCCCCAAATTTCAAATCTCATAGGTTTCTTCAGCATTGAAACGCTGTTGCCTATGCCTGGTCATATAACTTTCTTCTCTATTTAAAATCATAAGACCTTTTCCTCTTTGGCTGTTTCTTGGCCATCTCTCCTTCTTCACAGTGTGGAGAGTCCAGCACGTTCTGATGTGCCGTGTATAGAACTCTCTCTACCACTGCTCCTGTGCTTGAGCACTAACACCACCTGTTGCTGATTGGCTGGAACAATGTTGTGTGGCAAGGTCCACACCACTTTATTTGTTTTCTATTTACAGTGCCGGGGCTGTGTAGGAAAACCAGATTTTTTTTCAGAGCACACACAAAACAGAGAGCTAACAAACTGTGAGGAAATATTCCCTGAATTTAACAAAAAGTGTATTGGATTACAATCACTTACTATCCCTATAATATATACTATAGTTATACTGGACGTATAAATATATACTGATCTCAAAATGCAGGGACTTGCTAGGGATCATTTAGGGCTGTGCGATAGTGATCTCATTCTTTACGGCAATATTATTGCGTGGAGACGACGCTTGGTGCAGGGCAGACATTTAAATTCAGAATAAACAAACATGGAGGAAAGTGAAGTTTAGCTTCGTCCCCATACAAAAATATTGCCGTAAAGAATTTGCGACACGAAATTAACTATAGGGCATAATTTTAAATTAAATTTATATTGTCATATCGAACGGCCCTAGGATCATAAAATACTTTAAAAAATCTAATTAAATAATTTAGTGAACAGATATAAAGATGTGATGGAGTAGGGAAAATAGATTTTCTTCTATGCTAAACAGACCAGATTATATTATATATAACGTTAGAGCAATTTCGGCAGTAAACTTGCTTTTTATAATGTCATTGCAATAATTGTTTTACATGTAAATGATTACTGGCTGTGACTGTAGACTATAGTATCTAACCCGTACTGTGTGCGTCAATGTGCTCTGCAAAGGGCATGCTACATATAGGGGGGTATGGTATGTGATGAGAAGTTGTCTGATTTTCAGAGCAGCTGGTGCTTGGGGCCTACAGAGAGCCGGAAAAGAGCTGGGACCAGGATTATGATCACTTTCTGCTTCCTCTTCTGGACGACCAGGAGCCCTGCTACATCCTGTACCGCCTCGACTCCCAGAATGCACAGGGTTACGAGTGGATCTTCATATCGTGGTCACCTGACCAGTCTCCAGTATGTTTTACCACATATTCTTTATTCTGCATCACATACTGACGCTACATACACACATTGCTGTTGGTAGGTGAAAGCCTCAAATTATAAACCTCAAACTTAAAAGAGAATCCACCAATTTAGTATTGCACTTCCATCGAGTTGGGGCAGCAGAGGTGGCAGTAACCTGACTTTTAGTCCCTAGTCCCGTGATATTTTGGAAGACCCAAAAAGTCCTGCACACTGTGGATCACTGTACTCACTTTAGACGTGTTTATTCTCAGACCTTCATAAGGAGAAATTCATACAGCCAGAGAAAAAACACCAGTCTCAGGGACCAGCAGCACCTCCCAGGATCCATCCCAATTAAGGTCAATGAGGCCTTCCAAAATATGCTCTAGTTGGAAGCAGTAATATGTTAACAAATAATGAAAAGCTAAAGTAGATATGTGTCATTCAATAAAATAATTCCATATGCAAGGATGAATCAGATACAAAACCACAGAAAAACAAAGTGCCAAATGATTAACCAAATAGGTACATATCATATACTGGGAAAGATAAAATGTCAAAGTGTGTCCTACAGTGTAACATTGTATTAAACCCACTAAAAAGAAGCTACATTTGATAAAATGTTTTTAAAAAAAACAATAAAAATATTGTCTGTGAAAACGAGAATAATCCAAGTCCGAGATAACTATGATGACATTATCAGGGTTATGATCCAATGTGTTTGTAAGCAATGTAGTAACTCTGCCTTGAATTCAACCTTCACCTGAGCCCAACATGTAGGCTACACCAGCAGTACAGATGTTTTCCCCTCTGTTGGCTGCAGGTGAAACAGAAGATGTTGTATGCTGCCACGCGTGCCACAGTGAAGAAAGAGTTTGGGGGTGGCCATGTAAAATATGAGATGTTCGGCACAGCTGAGGTCAGAAATACTTAAAGTCATTAAAATTCACCCTTACAGATTTGCCTGTTTTGCTGTGATGACATGCTTTAAGAGGTGTATGCCCTGTGCTTCATGTAAAAAGGCCTCTTGTTTTGCTTGCAACATAGGAGGACATCTGTTTGCTGGGCTACCAGCGTCATGTGTCATCTTGCTCCGGTCCTGCCCCCCTCACATTAGCTGAGCAGGAGCTCCAGAGGATCAAAATCACAGAGGTGAGAGGTCAACACGCCCTCAGCAGTGTTGTCATCATAGCTTTTTAAGTGGGCGGGTTCTTTTTTAACACATGTGCCAAATGTAACTTTTTGTTGTGATTGCTTTTTCAGGGCCGGGTCAAACAGGTATGTTGATACATTATTCAATGTATGTGTATATTTAATGTGAGTTCAGATTTGAGGTAGATGGGAAAAGAAACGGAGAGAATATCTGTTGGTTGTAATAAGTGATAATATTAGAAAAATACATTTGTATCTCATTATAGAAAATGTAAAGCTATATTATTCCTTTAAACACTGCTCAGATCTTTGTGTAGAGGCTTGAAAAGATTTGTGTATCTGCTTGCTGCCCCCTGCAGGTGAAAACAGAGATCAGCGTGGAGAGTAAGCACCAGACACTTCAGGGCCTCGCTTTCCCGCTGCAGGAGACAGCCAAAAGGGCCCTACAGCAACTTGCCCAAAAACGCATTAACTACATACAACTGGTGAGCCTGAGGAATTCATAAAATAGGAAGGTTACTGCAGTCTCAAGCTTCCAGCTTTATATAAAAACCATCATCAGGAGAAGTATGGTGTCAGGAGTGTTGATATGTTAGACTTGTGATTTTGTACTTTCAGAGTGCTGCATTCTGTAAACTGTGCATTATTGTTGTGTTGTAGAGGTTGGATGTAGAGAAGGAGACAATCGAGCTGGTCCATTCCAACCCGACAGAAACCCGAGATTTGCCCCACAGAGTTCCCAAAGACACTCCCAGATACCACTTCTTCCTTTACAAACACTCCCACGAAGGAGACTACCTGGAATCTGTTGGTATGTCACATAGTCAAATATTGATTTTCCTTCTCTCATTGTTTCATGTGAGGAATTTTCAAAGGCATGAAAAGGGTGAAAGTATTTAACAAGAAGATTGTAGCTTTACTTTTATGTAGGCCTATACATTTTCCCTTTTTACCCCTTTAATCTTAGGACCTTCCACTGATCTACATCAACATAAAATATTTATTGATAATTCTTCTTCCTCTTTCCCTGTCTTCAGTGTTCATATACTCAATGCCAGGATACAGCTGCAGCATTAAGGAGCGGATGTTGTATTCCAGCTGCAAGAGTCGACTACTGGAGGAGGTGGAGAAAGTTTACCATTTGGAAATTGCTAAAAAGGTAACAGATCGATAAAAAAATCACATAACACAGTGTCATACAGGGTTGTAATGTAGACTGTATAAAAGAAGGGTTGTAGCTACCACTGAGAACACAGAGGTTGTGTTCTTTGTGTTTTTTTCACATGCTGTGGGTGTTTTAAAGGCTCATTTATGTGTTTTTAGACTCAAAACCTGGTGGTGTACAGTTCCAACCTTACGCAACCTCTGTTACATTTTGTCTACATGTGTGCTTATTTAAATTTTTGTATCTACATGCAGTTGGAGATTGATGACGGAGATGAACTAACAGAGGATTTTCTGTATGACGAGGTCCATCCTAAGCAGCACGCCCACAAACAAGCCTTTGCTAAGCCCCGCGGCCCAGCAGGAAAAAGGGGGCACAAGCGCCTCATTAAGGGGACAGGAGGCACCATACAGGACAGCTAGAGGCGGACATATTTCTCCTATAGTTGAGTCTGCAGTGCCAGCCCTTCCCCATTTCCCCAGACCCACTAACACCTCGTCAGGCCCAGAGGGAACGAGCACAGTGATGGATTTTTCCCTGCTGTTTGTGTACTGAAACACTTGCGCTGTATAACAAATATGTCTTTGATGAAAATATGTTGATAAATGATCTTCCCTCCCACAGACAAATGAGGCAAATATATACTGTATATGACATGTCTAAGAAATCATAACAAAGTATGTAAAAGCCAAAAAAAATCATTGATGTTTGTTGATGACTTCCTCCATTTCTGTCTGGGTTTCAACCTGAACAGATGGCCTTGTTATTGTAAAGCTAATCTGTTCTTCTATAAGTAAATCTGCAGTTAACAAACTTGTACTGAATTGTTAATGCATAGGCATACTTGTGCCTACCCTTCAATACAAGTTTTATATCAACAATGTTTGTAAGAAATAAACAATAAGAAAAGAGATACTAAATAAAATCTTGTTTATACCATGGTATTAGACCTTGGAACAAATGTGTGTGTTTTTATTTAGCATGCAAAAATTCATGCATGGAAATACTTGTTATATCTTGTTGATATCTGTAAATATTCTACAAGGCTAGACATGAGATAATAAAATCTCAATTGAAGGGGTTTTTAATTAGACAGATGATATTAGCCTATGATATTTACCATGCTAACAATCTTGTATGCATGCAAATGCTAGCATGCTAACATTTACTAGTCTTGATTCATTTTTGGAACTCCATTAGCTTCCCTAGCAGTGGTTGCTAATCTTTCTGGGGTCCAATGAACAAAAAATACAGCTGAAGCTGAGGGAAATGTCATTAGTTTTGCAGGTATTGGACAAATAATTTGACTATATCAAAGTCTATCAGTAAACATCATTTGGGTACCATGAATGTCTGTACTAACTAACATGGCAATCCATTAAATAGTTGTTAAGATATTTCAGTCTGGACCAAAGAGGAGCTTCAACCAGACTGACTGCCTGTGCAAAATTGTGTTCCAATACACCAAATGTCAAAACATCACCGGAAAAGTGAAAACTTTAACCTACTGGTGACAATACACAAGGAGTTATGGGATGACCAAATGTATTGCAATTCATCCTGAGGGGAACATGAATGTCTGTACCAAATTTCATGGCCATCCCAATGATTGTTGAGACATTTCACTGAAAACCAAAACATCAACCTCATGGTGGTGCTAGAGCAAAACAAGGAAATCTGTAGCATTCTGTACTGATTGCGAATGTGAATGCCTGTGCTAACTTTTATGGCAATCCATCCAATTGGTGTTAAGATATTTCAATCTGGACCAAAGTGGTTCAACCAACCACCATTGCTGTCACTGGAATGGCAGGCAAACTACTAGTAGCCTATAGCAAAAAATATTGTCACATTTGAACCATTATGACCTACAACAAAATATGCATAAATAAGCTTTAGTTTTAATAACCCCAACCCAAGATTTTTAGTCCGCCTGCATGACCACACACACACTGGAGAAACTATTTTACAGATTTTGTCCCTCAAATCAACAAAATAATAGTTAAAATTCCTTAAGTTGACAAAGAATTTCTTTAAATGAGCAGAGCCTTACTCAGCAGTTCTCTCCAGGCCTGTTTGCTCTGCACAAAGGTCTGCTGCTGAATAAGTTTTTCTCTCCCAACGTACAACGGATGGATTTATATTGCGGATTCCAGGCAGTTAGAGCTTTTCTCAGAATCTTCTGGAAACGCCCATTTTCTTCACATCGGAAGAAGACAGCAGTTATTCATTGTTTCCCAAACTTCAGTCCACTTACTAATTCTTAGTAAGTTCAGTGTACACACACCAAAAGTTATTTCTATTCAAGAAATCAGTATGTAAATATGTGGTGTGTGTAGTGTTGATTTGGGGAGTGTGGTGCTGATATACATAATGGAAATGACGGAGATATTCACAGCTGGAAATGATTAAAATAAATGTGTACACAGAGGTGGTGAGACACCTTCAGGAAGGTCTTGAAAAACAAAAGATAAAATATTTTGGAGATTATTTTATTTAATAGGCAGTAGTGTTCCAATGTTGCAGTTTGATTGAAGTTTGCTGGTGGACTTTTCATTGTCTGATACAATAAAATGCTCAGATATATGAATGCGCAGTTTAGAATTAAAACACAGTAAACAATGGCTCGACTTTGTTCATGAATGTATGAGAAATGAAAACAAAAGTAGTGAATTGCTGGTGAATTAGGATACTTGTTATAGGAACAATAATAATATGCTTTTTCTGTTCTGTATCTGCTTTACCAATTGAGAGTGTGTTTTTTTACAAACAAAAGTTATACTACCAAAGTGCAGTACTTGCAGAGAAAGCAGACAGCAACTTATAACTTATTATCAAGATGAATAAAAGCACACATATCCTGGAGAACTCACAACATATAAAGGCCATACAAGCAACAAACCATGAGGGTAAACTGTGTAAAGCTGATTTTAGGAACTTGGCCCACTAATCATATAAAATCAACATTGTTAGAACAAACATCAGTAAAAAAAAACTGCCTTTTTATGCGTCTAGTTGTAGTAACAGCAGAGTGTAAGACAGCAGTGACGCAAATTCAAGAAAGGAGTTTTAAAATTCAAAAATATGAAATAATATTACACTTCGGTCCAATGCATATGTTTTAAAACCAAGCATTCAATCATTAGATCTTTTCTAAATGTTTGACATTAGAGTAATCCCAACGCTTACATCACATGGAGCACACCTGCTGACACAGTACTAGTGGGACGTGCAATTTAATCATTAGTTGGCTTAGTTTAAATACACTGGAGTCTCCACAGATACAATTAACCATGGTGTGCAGAGCCTGATGTTTTTGGCCAACTTGCACCAGTGTGCTATGAGTGCAATGATCTTTTCAAAAGTAGTCACTGAATAATAGGATATCATGCCCAGGTATAAAAGAATATACCTCAATGGGAACACAGAGCTATAGGAGGTTCATACAGGGTGTACTTTTCATCTACAGGTTCTTGGTATTTTCCCCGCCTGCCTCCTACAATGCTCTCCAGTGACCAGATCATCCAGATGGATTATCTTTCATGTCACCAGAGTCAGAGCTGCCTTTTCACATTATGCACGGCAGGAATGGAATAACTAGATAAAGACAACCTTCATTTGGAAATCCTGCCATTGTGTTAGAAGGCCTGGTGTTGTTTTCATGTGCTGCATGTGATTGTTGTAAACAGAGTTTGGTCAGGTTTAGTGAAAGAGATCGGTGGCTTTGTGTTTTTATAATTTGCCTAATAAAATAAAATGATTTTTAACCAAAATAACTGTGGTGTTCTTTTTTCTTTCTAAACTAAAAAGAAAAACGCAGGCTATTTGTTCAACCGCATCCAGCAGGGATAGATAAAGTCCACAAGACTTCTTAGAAAAAAAAACTCATTTCAGGATTTCTTGGAAAAGGTTGAGATTCAACTTCGGGATCAGCAGACGCTCGTGGATATGGCTGTGATTATGATACCGCGTAGTTTCACGTGTTGCTTTGTTCCCAATCTCCCGTGTGTGTGAGAGGGATGGCTCAGACTATTGTTGGAATACATATTTTTTCAAACGTTTGCCCTGAACAAGATGTTCCTCAGATAGCCTATAGGCTATAACATGGTGATAATCCATCATTAGTGGGCCTACTCAACTAACAGCCCTTATTTGGCCTGATTATAACCATTTAAATTAAAATAGCCCATTGAGCTGGAATATAGACAGCTGGGCCTACATTGGAAAAAAATGTCGAGAGATTAATGAGCAGAAATAAAATTTCTATGCTACATTAGTCTAACGTTTCTACCTCAACCTCGGACACAAAGTTGGAAACACATAACAAATTGATCATAATCCAACGACTGGGTTAGAAAGCAGGACAATTCGTGAGACATTTCCTCTGGCCTAACGGTAGCCTAGTGTTAACACATTTTTTAGTTTACCGTCACAATAACAGCTCGCTTTCTCGAGCCTAGGCCTAATTACTCCGACAAACCTCCGAGAAAAGCTCTCGCAGTGTTTTCCACCAGGATCGGGGGAAATCTAGGCAAGGTTTTATTACTGGAAACAGCCTGTGTGCATTCCTATTATCTTTAATGTTGAGGCGGTGAATTCCCAGAATGATGGCTCTGTCGGGGCCGCCCGGCGGGGCGGAGTCAGCCCTGCAATTATTCCTGGAAAGCGGATAGGGAGAAGCTGGCTCGCGATTCCTGGGAGCGAGCGCCGGTTCAGCGAAGGCAGGAGCCGCCGGGTGCAACGGAGGGGAGGCGAGCCACACAACACCGGCCGGAAAAGAAAATGATGGGGCTCCACTCCGGTATCCCGAGAATTAACCGGTAAAACGAACCTCTTTACCCCCGAAAAACGCTGCCAACACCCGAGCCGTCAGCTGTCGCAAAGCTAAACAACCGGCGGCGGTTGGTGCGGCCGGTGTGACGTCAGAGCCGCCGGCGCTGTGAGGAGTTCTCAGAATAGACTTCGAGGAAACGGCAAATTTTAAAAGCCAAGCCTTTAGACGCTGTCCTTCACACATTTGGATGCCATTCTGGCGACAGCACACTCCAAACCCGCTGCTACGGACATTTTTAACGCGTTTTAAATGAATTCTGGTTTTACTGTTTTTGCGTTTTATCCGGTGTTCTCATCCAAACTACAGGACCAGACCCGCGGAGCTCTTCGTCTCTTTATTTCGCGCATAATAAGCTTATTCATATCAACCCGATGTTAAAGCTTTTTCTTTCTCCTAGAGGTGTTTTTTTTATTTCTTTGTCTTTATAGACTCGGTCTTATTTTCTGAAGAAACACTGACGGGTTTTTAGTCCAGAGGATTCGAGAAATAGCATGATTCTTTGTGTACCAGGGTGAGTCGACTTTTCTTTGTTTCTGTGTTTTCTCTGTTTGTGTTAAGAACATAATGTATTTGTAAAATCAGTATAGCCTCTTAATTAGTGTCTTTAAATAAGAGTGTATGTAACCATGTATGTTAGTGTGAAAACCGTCTCTAACTAAAGTCTACCAATTCCAAACGCAATTAATGGCCTGTTGCACTAATTAGGCTATAAACACTAAAAATGTTCATCAGAAATTCATAAATAGTAATAATTATTAGGTACTTTTTATTTAGGTAACCTTTATTTGACGAGGAAGGCCTGTCTGAGATCAAAATGTTCTTTTCAATAGTGTCCTGGCCAAGATTACCATCAATAACAGACAAACAACAAAACACATGATGTAACACAAAATAGAACAATGATTATAAAATTATAAATAAGAAAAAAAACTTCACATCGTCTTATTCTTATTATATAGCAATAAATACTTAACTACAAATAATAGATTATGCATCAAGATGGAAGCCCTGTGTTTTTTATGCCTTCTTAACCATATTTTCCATCTTATTTCCAGTCCTAGAGCTCCTCTGCCCCCTGCTCCGTCCACCGAAGCCCCACGGGGTATGCGGGCAGGAACTGTACCTCCTTCCCCTTGCCTTCAAAGCACCCCGCCGCTATGGGACCCCACAAAGGACCTGCGGGCAATTGCCAGAAACTTCTGCTATCTAGAAAATTCAGGTACAGTAGGCCTACCTAACAAATGAACCTAACAAAAAGGATTCTTGAAAACTGTTCCAGACTGTTTGTAAGGGACTTAGTTAAATTACATTAATTGAACTTACAGGACAGAGAAAAGTACAGCACTGACTGTTCAGTGACTAACATTTAGGAATCTGTTTGTGTAGGATGGTACTGGGGAGCTGTAACTGCGGCTCAGGCCCATGCTGCACTTCAAGAGGCATCTGAAGGAGCTTTTCTGGTACGTGACAGCAGCCACCCTCTGTACATGCTGACCCTCTCGGTCAGGACAGCACGCGGTCCAACCAGTATACGGATCCAGTACAGCGGTGCCCAGTTTTTGCTCGACTCCAGCTCCCCGGCCCGGCCCAGCCTGTCGTCCTTCCCCAATGTGCCCAGCCTGGTGCAACACTACATGGGACCAGAGAGGAAAGCAGTGGAGGGGAAGGTGGAGGAGGAGGCCCCTTCAAAACCCTCTCAGCAGACAATTGAGGAGACATCTGTGGTATTAAAACTGAAGCGGGCCGTGTACAAGCCCCAGGGCCTCCCCTCCTTACAGCACCTCACAAGGCTCATCATTAACAGACACTCTGACTGTCCTGACCAGCTACCACTCCCGAAGCCTCTGCTGCGTTACATACAGGACTATCCCTTCAAGGTATGAGGCAAACCAACAGGCTGAATCTCAGCTGACTTTAAAAGAATAATAACTGTTAAACAGGTCCTTTGTGCCTGGAAAAGGACACTGCTGCTGCAGCAGTGCAGAGGCCAGTCATGAAAGTACTGGACACAGGGTCGTGTTTTTGCTGACGAAATGTGTACAAATTCAGTTATTTGTACAAATTCAGTTATTTGTCAAGGACCGGGTGATGAAGTACCCCCAGAAAAGACATCTTGTGAGCAAAGCTCACTACTGTACTCTACACTAACTTTATGCTGAATGTGGCAATTGTCCATATCCATTGTTCCCTCATCAGTCCTGGATGTATATACTGTTCCTAAGAAGTCCACTGATTCCATTGAGACACCTTTTAAGCCATTTTATTTTTTCTACTTTTTACATGTGTACATTTTTCTATTAAAATAAGCAATTGGCGTTTAACTTGCTTTTGTTTATATTCTTTTTCTCTTGTGTTGCTTAAAATGGCAGTATTACTCACAGGGTAACGAGAAATACTGTCATCATCATTATTAACCACCACATGATGGCTACTCTTGTGACACTTACAAAATATTTTCGCCCTCAATCACCTTTGAAACACAGAGACTTTGTGGCCTTTGAATCATAAGTCTGCGAGAGATGCAGATTGTTTGAGAAAGTAAAGGCAGCATTGTGTGTGTTTTTGCTCAACAATGCATACAGCCAGCATCTGAGTCAGCGAGTGGACAAGCGAAGGGGAGGACCGTTCATCAGCGGATTCACAGAACTACTGAATGCTTCCTGGGAGGAGGGTGAGATTCTGAGAGGGAGGGTTCCAAGAAAAGCCTCTGTAATTACCTTCAGCTTTGAGCCTGTTTTCTGTACCATCTCGCACCCTTTTCTTTTAATGTGGCACAGGAGGTGATCACAAATGTTACCAAATTAAAGGGGAGCAATTACATGAAGTGATTTTAGCCCATGCAAATTGTGAATTTTGGGTGATTAAATCAGTGAGAGCACGTGCTTGGCGGATCAGTGGGGGTAGGGGAACTGAGCTTGAGGCGACCTGGGCTAAAGCCAGCGTAATAGGATCTCAGTTTCTCAATACAGATCCAGCTTGTGGTGCTTGTTTGACTTCTCTTTCTGAAGGATGCAGAATCGCGGCCTAGGAAACAAAAACAAAATGGAGTGTATCAGACTCTGATGTGAACGAACCACAAATCAAGGGTGTATTAAGCTTAATTGTGTAATTAGATTAAGCTTTTGTCAGCGTAGCCGTTTATTTTATATCAAATAGACACTAATGGGCCTAAAGGATCCACATACAACTTTAGCATGAAGTCACAGCAGGTTAAAATTTTTTAATGATGCCCAGGTGACTAACATAAAAGCTGAGAGGTTCTCCAGACAGACCTGCCAGTGATGTCGTGCCGTGTTTCCACATAATGCATCTCTGCCACATTCGCCTCCACCCACTGTCGAATGAGCACGGGGTGTCTGGGGTCCACCTCCAAGTAAACACGACTGTTATTCACCAGGAAGAGAGCACACCATGCATTCAAAATTTAGTTATTGAAAGGACAGGATTATCAGAAGCAACCTTGAGATGAGAGCAGTGGCACACGTCTGGAACTGTATTCACTGTAAGTCTTTTAAAAAGCTAAACTCATTACAGAGGCAACACGATACGTGTGTTTCTCAGAACATGCTGTTCCTGTGACAAGCCGACGCCGTTAGGAATTAAACCCAGGTGGGGTTGTATGTGTGTGTGTGTATACCTTGTGTCGAGCAGCTGGCTTCCTTACCCATGATTTGATAGAATCTGTGGAGCCAGACTCAAAATCTGTCTGATCACTTTTAGGCCATCTTTCCCTCCATCTAAAGCAGCATGGTCTTCAAACCTGGGTATACAGTAGCTATATATCTCTTAAATACATTCATTTATAGTCACACATCACAAGAAAATACATTTCTAAGAACACCTTATGCACAGATGCAAATTCATTTTATGCATTTTGAAAGGTTTGGTGCTTTGTTTATTTTTAACATGCTTTAGTACACAGGTACAATTTTTGTCAAGTACTCTAAAATTATTATTATTATTATTGTTATTATCATCATCATCATCTGAAACCCCCCGTTTATAATTTAGTAACTAAATTATTTACAGCACAGTTTAACACACTATAATGTCTACACAGCCAGTAACTATGTATTTAGTCAAAAACAGAATATGAAGGTTTTAGCACGTAAAATGTCCTTATGCCATAAAAAATGATAATGTAAAAGAAAATAGTATGTTAAATTTGCAGTTTCTACAAAACATAGCTAAAAGATAGCTAGTGAGATAGCCATGGCTAGCCTTGGCTAAAACTAAATTTACTTTCCCTCCATAGCCTTTACCTGTAAATGAAACATTAATATTGATTAACTTACATCTTGGGAATATGTTGTTTGTTATCCAAAATAAAATAAGGTAGTAGCTTAATCCTCTCATGGAGAATAAATGCAGCTACCCTGTAGTGTTTATCAATATAATGTTTTTCTTAATAACTCTTTATCATTTAAGTATGAATAACAGGTATATAAACAGTTAATGAATGCTTGATGACATATTATAATCATATTGGATGAATCGTCTTCCTACATTTTGAAGTGTACCATTACATCATTATCCATTTAAAACAGTACTATCAATATAACTGTTTATACACCAGTTATGGTGTAATTGTTGACAAATCCATTAAACATTTAAACTGCATTATAGTTTATTACAATGTATTATTGCCATTTATTAAGTGTTTATAATGCTTAGAAATGCTAATTAGAGGGGTATTAAATAAAATATAAATTGAGAGTGGCTCAATGTGTTTTAGTCACCTGAAGATTTCAGGTTCCAGTGACGTCATATCCTCTGAGAACAGGTAGGGAGGGTTACTGACCAAAGCTGAAACGGGGCTACAGAGGCTCAACACAGTTTCTGCATCTGACAAAACGCAAAAACTTTTTTTTTATAAGCAGTGTGTTTTTTTTACATGATATTTAATGACTGCAATGAACTGCTTTCACCTACCTCTCATTACATCAATTTGATAAATCTGTAATCTGTCCTGAAGCCCCAACCTTCAAAGAAAAATCCTTTATCAGACTTTATGTGTCACAATAACAATCAGTAAGGACATTTACAACTTGTTTTTATGTGCTATGGGACAATTACCTAAACGCATTCTCTCTTGTTAAATCCACTGCATTCTGGCTTTGATCCACAGCGATGGCTTTAAGCTAATGACAAAGAAACAAACACAGCAATTAAAAACTGTTGTTTACTGTTTGGATACACCTACCTAATGGGAGAAAATCCATTTGTCTATCTTCCTGTATTTGCCTGCGTGAGAAAGTTACGACATTTTTACAACTTTACAATCTGTTTACACTGGAGACATAAAAATAAGCAGACATAGCTAATCTTATGACAGGATAGTAAAAAGCGGGGCTGACAATACGTGCCGTGCTCTGCCATGAAAAGATAATAGCGTAGTCTACTACGAAGCTCTTTTATTAGCCTCACCTGTTGCCAAAACTCATAGTGATGTCTGAAAATTACATTTAGTAATTTACAATTATCCTGATTAGGAGCCTAAACACCAAATATATTCAACTTATAAGGATAGGAAACTGACAAACTACTCACATTTTTTTTAAATGAGACCAGCCAGTGTTTGGTATTGTACTTGATCATAATTGTAATAAATACATTCTCTCTCAACCTACTGATCAGTAAATTTACTAATCACTGCACCTTTTGCATTTACTAACCTGAATTTCCAAACCAAGCTATTGGTTGTCATGTTGCATTGTGGGTAATGTAGGCACCAGGTTTTATAAAGGAAGAACAATGCATGGAATAAACTAGAATTACTGCCCCGCAGTTATAGGTCTCACTCAAGTTGCAGTTTACATCCAGGTCTGTCCAGACTCATATAATCCATGTAGTGAATACGTAGAAGGAATTGAATGAAAAGTATAAAGTGACTGAGACTAAATGGAAGGTATCACTATATTGATGATGCATTATGTATGATGACAGTGTATATAAATTACTGAACTGATTAAAGAAGGATTATCATAGATGTATTGGCTAAACAGGTACACGTGTAGAGAGAGGAATTCTCATATAGCATCACAGCATGTGGTGCTTTTGTTTTCTCCGAAATGAATGAATGAGATGGAGGAAAGCCCGTTCTGTGTGGTTACTGTTTCCTCATTGTGTCGTCCCAGTCAACTTGAATGTGAAATCTGGAATCGCCCAGTTAATTCTTAAATCTATTTAAGAACCTAAAAACCTGTTTTGAGGTCACAATTATCTTTGACCTTTGCATCAAAAGTGTCAGCTCTTCAGTGTCCGACCAGCTGTGAAATCTGCCACAATCTCCCCTCCTGTTCCTGTGAGTTATGGTGCTGAATACTGAACAAAAAGGTTGTTTTTCTAGGTCATTTTGATGTTTAAGTTAAGATTAACTTTTAAAAAATGTATAATCATAATTCATTCTTGCGTTATGGACAAAATTTTGTTTGTCAAGGTCATTTTGAGAAGTGTTTTGTGAGGTCACAGTGACTTTTAGCGTTGATAACGAAATGCTAAGCAGTTCACGTGGACCTTTTTGCCAAATCTGGGCCACAAAGAGATGACATCCCGACAATGTTATAGGAGTGCAATGCTGCATTGGTGGAGTACTCTTAATGTCAGCATTGTGAAATGCTCATAATGGCAATGCTAACACGCTTATAATTAGCAAGTGTCATATTTTCTGTCTTAGCTTGTTAGCATGCTAACTGTAACTAAACACAAGGTACAGCTTAGGCTAATGGGAATGTCTTAAATTTTGTAAGTATTTGGTGCTAAATGAAAATTTATTTCAAGTCATCCTGACGGGAACATGAATGTCGGTGCCAAATTTCATGCTAATGAATCCATTACTTGTTGAGATATTTCACTCAAAGCCACAAATGTCAACCTCATGGTGTTGCTAAATAAAAAGTCAGGAACACCAAACTCATTAAGATAGGGCATTTGTGGACCTTGAATGTCTGCACCAAATTTCACGGTAATCCATCCAATAGCTATTGAGAAATTTCAGCCTGAATCAAAGTGGTGGAAGTGGCTATACAGCCATTTCCTACAATAAACACAAACCTCACCTGAGGCAGACTCTTCAGCAGACTAAGAGAAATGGCACCAGAGCCACATCCCACTTCTAAGCAGGTATACTGGGCGTCTGCACCTACTCCAGTCCCGGGCTTCCTTTTCAGATCAGTGAGCACAAGTTCAACCAACTCCTGCACAAACACAGAGAAAACACTGCTCTGGTTGTGTGTAACGGATCACTGAGGTTTCACTGTACAGTATTTGTGGCCTGGTTTCCTCCTGTCCAACCTCGGTTTCAGGTCTTGGTATGAACACAGGAGGTCTCATCTTCAGCGTCAGATCTCTGAAGTCCCACTCCTCAATCACATACTGCACAGGCATTCTACACAAAACACATACGTTTATGGGTATTATTAGTAAAGAAACATCTGGATACATATTTATACAGGAGGTGTGTGTAGAAACCTTATACCTGGAGAGGCGTCTGGTGCAGAGTTTCCACATCTGCTCTGTTTTTTCTTGGCTGAGAAACTCTGTTAACTTCCCCTCCTCAAGACTTTCAATCTGGATAAAGAAAAAGCATAAATGAACAGGAAGGGATGCTGTTAAATGTCAAGGCGGTTATTCAGACAATATGTCAGACAATATGAGCCACTCACAGTTTTCGCCCCCAGCAGATAAGCAATGATGTAGCGGCTAGAGTGGTCAGGCTCCGTTACACCATTCTCCACAAAGTTTCTCTTCCACAAGTCCAATGCCTGAAGTGCTGTGATCCTGCCTGCAGGTAAGGCTGGAGCACTGCATGTACGCACTGAATGGGAGCCCCAAGTTCCCTAAAAGCATTTGATTTAAGTGAGTTTCTAAATGACGACAAATCTACAACTGAAGTGCACTCCCACTGTGGTTTAACAACTGTGATGTCTACAATTGGCAATTCGCCATCACTAAGGTAGCAAATTTGAAATCCAATTTCATTTCAGACCTCACCGATTGACATACTCTCAAGATACATGTCTCAACAGCAATTCACCAGTTTCCATCACCTCAATCATCTCTTTCCTCCATGTCACGGCACAATGGACGGTCAAGTAATCTGAGTTATGTGAGATTACTAGATATATAGTATCTCACAAAAGTGAGTACAACCCTCACAATTTTGTAAATATTTGATTATATCTTTTCATGACACTACAATGAAGAAATTACACTTTGCTACAATGTAATGTAATGAGTATACAGCTTACATAACAGTGTAAATTTGCTGTCCCCTCAAAATAACACATCACACAGCCATTAATATCTAAACCGCTGGCAACAAAAGTGAGCACACACCTAAGTGAAAATGTCCAAATTGGGCCCAATTAGCCATTTTTCCTCCCCTGTGTCATGTGACTCGTTAGAGTTACAAGGTCTCAGGTGTGAATGGGAAGCAGGTGTGTTAAATTTTGGTGTTTTCGCTCTCACACTCCCTCATACTGGTCACTGGAAATTCAACAAGGCACCTCATGGCAAATAACTCTCTGAGGATCTGAAAAAAAGAATGGTTACTCTACATAAAGATGGCCTAGGCTATAAGAAGATTGCCAAGACCCTGAAACTGAGCTGCAGCACGGTGGCCAAGACCATCCAGCGGCTCAACAGGGCAGGTTCTTGTTGTGTCATTGCTTTAGCGTTGTCACATGTAAAGATATAATCAAATATTTACAAAAATATGAGGGGTGTACTCATTTGTGAGATACTGTACCTACACATTCTAAAGCAATCCAGTACACCACGGCTTGATAGTGAAAGGTGTTTCTAATAATATGCCCTCTGTGTACTGTATGTACATGGATTTCGTCAATGCCAGGAAAACAAACACAAATCTTTAAATATTTTGACTTTTTTCTTTTGTTGTTTGTTTTATAACATTAATAAAATGATTTGTATATTAATAAATAATGAATATAAGTGTTAGCTGCAGCCCTGCAGGTGTATTTTCTGATACACCGCCTCATTAGTAAAAGGGGAACAATAATTGGCTGCCCCACTTTGTTCAAACACATGTGCCCCTCTTTCGGTTTTTCACTTTACCAAACTGCCAAGCCATTTTTATCAAGGTCACGATCTTGGTGATGAAGTGGGGGATTCAGTGGGGTGTGGTAATTTGTGTGTCCCTTCTGAAGGTGAAATTCAATCCTAGCTTTTGTTCAGAAATTATCAGAAATTGTGCTGCCACTGCCATAACCATATATTCAGTGAGACAATTTATTGATAAAGTTCTTTGATCCACTCAAATGTAAATGCACAACAACCAATACATGGCTCACTAAGTAAATAAAACATGATCACTGTTTGTATGTGCTCTCCAGTTGTCTAACTGCTACAAATAATCTACACAGGCCTACAAGCAATCAAAAAAGCAACTAAACAATTTGACCAGTTAGTTACCTTTGGTCCAAAGCATCTGTAGCCCACACGCAGAGATCTTCTCCACATGATTAATCTGAACTACATCACTATTCCAACAGACAGCGTGTGTAACGTTACACCTACGGTCGGTTGTTCTATAAGTAGCCTGCAGTTTCTATGTCTCTTGTTTCTTCTTATATAAACATTAAACAACATTTTCTACAGTAGGGTGGCACGCTACTTGACATTGTTGATAGTATTTCCTGCACATGGCGCATCAAACCTCTTGACGTGACGCAAAACGTCTCCAAATGCGGCACACACTGCGCAGCACGGACGCTGCTGAACAGTGTTGCCTTTAGGCGCTGTCGAATATATGAACCTTTGTGGTTGCGTCACCTGAAAAACACGAACAAAGTGATGATTATCACTGAAAACAGCCAAGTTTTAAAATGTATTTACGCTGAGATAACTGAGATCATGTAAGTCGTGTGATCAGCTGATGGTAATGTATGTGCAACAGCTAGCTAATGTATCAACCACAAACGATCTAAAAGCCACGTTTTAATGTTCTGCAGACGCACCAAAGATGTGAAAACGAAGTTACAACAGCACATTTGGTATTATTAATATGTTGTTTATTAAAAAAGCACACATCCTCAACACTATTTACTTATTACGTATTACTTTTACGTATTTACGACGTCCGTTATTTGCGCATTTCCCAGTCCCAGCGCTAACTGGGAAACATTTTAGCAGATTAGTGACAAGGAAATGCAAGAGTTGATATTAATCAAGATGTTGATGAACATCAGCATTAAAAGTGGAAATGGGAGAAATAATAATTCTATAGCAGCAAACAAGATAATGCAAATGTTTTAGCATTACAATGGGTTGAGTATGAGACCTGCCATGTAGAGCAATAAAATGCTCTGATTTCAGCACGTCATAAATCAGCTCGAGGCACATTCAGACAGCAGAGAGATTTTTTTAATAGAGATACAGCAAACACTATAGAATTCAACTGTTGGGACTAAAAATTACATTTGTATGGATACCTGCACATATAGGGATTTAAAAAAGAGATCAGACAAATGTGCAAAAGAAGCCACAAAAACTAAGCACATTGACCTTTTAGTAAAACAGGTGGTAAAAGCAGTGGGAAGAAGAGAAAACAGGGAGGTGTTTATACAGAATTCAAAGAAATGTTTCATGTCACTGTTGGAGGGGATAATAAAAACATCTCCCAGAGGGAGATGGCCTGAAAAAGGTAAGCAGCGGACCAAATCACAGTGAGTCATGAAAGGAGGGAGGATATAATCTTTCGGAACTTAAAAAAGCATTGGACCTGTAGTAGAGAACTTAAAAAAGCATTGGACCTGTAGTAGAGAACTTAAAAAAGCATTGGACATGTAGTAGAGAACAAGACACTCAACAGTTTATGTACCAAATAGCCTACATTGACTGGACGCTGACGGGCAACAGTGGTTATATTTATTATAAACACAATTATTACTAGGCTCAATTCAGTAGTCGCTGGATATTGGTAAGGACGTTCCTAATTTCTGCACCCTTGCTATGATGATCAGAGAACCCGGAGGAGGAGGAGAGGAAACACGGCTACGTTTAGGTCAGGATTAATCAGTGCATTGTTTAAAACAGGAAAACACAATACAGGAAGATGTGAATTTTGTGATCAGGAAGAAACCTTGGAACATGTTATGATTTACTTTCCAAAATATGTTGCTGAGAGAAGAGAACTGGCACTGAAACTTACAGAAATAAAGTTTAGCTTTGTGATCTTTTACAATGAAGTGCTAGGGAGAATATTTATTGATTGTTTGTTTCAATATTTCACGATAACGATCTTGATAAATAAAACAAGCTTTTTCCTTATTTATTTTATTATCAGTGTTATATGTTATAATGATTATTTATTTATTTATCAGTATTCCCAATCCACACTCCAGTCCAGTTGGGGGCGGTAATGCACCATAACGTTGTTTGTCAACGACCATGAAGAAGGAGAAGAAGAAGCTGCAGGAGCAGCAGCAGCAGAAGAAGAAGAATGGGCAGGTGGAGGCGATTTATGTTTTGAGTTGGTGTTCGGGCGTTAGACCTGCTGAATATAGGTTCACGGGAGGTTACTATCTTGCCTTTCAACGGTAAAACTGGGAGCTAGCAGTTAGCATCAGCTGCTTAAAAACAGTTTGGTAGCTGCACTGACAGAACTTTAAGATGGCTGAACGCATAGGGTGCATATTCTTCAGCGAGTTTCACCCCACACTGGGTCCAAAGATAACTTACCAGGTAAGTGTGCATATGATATAACGTTATTTGGTGTGGGCTTTAGCATCATAGACCATATGATGCTCTTGTTATAGACCATAATGGTCTATAACAAGAGGGTGGGGGCCCCTGCCTGCATGATTATCTTTATTATGATAGTAACTTAATCATGTAAGTGGTTTTCATGTTAAATTGGGAATTGTGTTAATGTCATGTTTATTTCTTTACGTTATAGCTGAAAACCCCCACTGGCCACTTCACAAGTACACCTGTTCAAATGCTTTTTAACGCAAATAATCTGCCAATCACATGGCAGCAATTCAGCAAGGTGTATCTAATAAAGTGGCCAGTGAGTGTATATTGCAGTCATTATCAGACCCCATTTCTTCCCATCAAGATGAGGTATTTTGGAGTTTAATGCTGTAAATAAAAGCATGGGCTTGGATCATGTTTAGTATTTGAATGTTTTCAGGTGCTGTAACTGCTCACATTCTTGGTAAACAAGCATTGTAACGCTAAAACACAAGCAGTAGAGAGACTTTCTCCATGTACACAAGAGGCCTATTTCTCTCAAATCTGGCAATCTGTGTTAGTGGGCACTTCTCCTTTGCCGAGATAATCAATCCACCTCACAGGTTAGGCATATCAAGATGCTGATCAGACAGCTTGGGTATTGCACAGGTGTGCCTCAAGCTGGCTACAATAAAAGGCCTCAAATGTGCAGTTCCATCACACAGCACAATGCCACAGATGTCGCAAGTTTCAAGGGAGCGTGCAACTGGCATGCTGACTGCAGGAATGTCCACCAGAGCTGTTGCCCATGAATTGAGTCTTCATTTCTTTACCATAAACCGTCTCCAAAAGGTGTTTCAGAGAATTTGAATTAGCACATCCAACCGGCCTCACAACCGCAGACCATGTGAAACCACACCAGCTCAGGACCTCCACATCCAGTATCTTCACCTCCAAGATTGTCTGAGACCAGCCACCCAGACAGCTGTTGCAACAATTGGTTTGCATAACCAAAGAATTTCTGCACAAACTATCAGGAACCATCTCAGGGAAGCTCATCTGCATGTATGTGAAGGAGATGTGTTGCACTGCGTGAGGCAAATAGTGGTCACACCAGATACTAACTGGTTTCCGGACCCCCCAATACAGTGAAACTGCACATTTCCGAATTGCCTTTTATTGTGGCCAGCCTGAGGCACACCTGTCTAATACCCAAGCTGTCTGATCAGCATCTTGATATGCCACACCTGTGAGGTGGATGGATTATCTCTGCCAAGGAGAAGTGCTCACTTACACAGATTTGTGAACAATATTTGAGAGAAATAGGCCTTTAGTGTTCATAGAGAAAGTCTTAGATCTTTGAGTTCAGCTCATCATGAATGGTGGCAAAAACAAAAGTGTTGCGTCTTATTTCGTTCAGTGTATAATGGAATTAAAACTCGACATGCATTAATCCCTCCTATACATGACCTTGGAAGTGAACAGTACATAATCTTCTTAGTGTTCATCACAGGATGTATTTTGTCATACACTGTGCCCTATGTCCTCTCCTCACAGGTCCCAGAGGAATATATATCACGGGAGCTCTTTGACACAGTTCAGGTTTATATTATCACCAAGCCAGAACTGCAAAACAAATTAATAACAGTGTAAGCTATCTAATCTAACACTCCTCTTCTCTCTCTTTGCCATAATTCATTGGTTTTTATTCACCTTGAGACTTCTGTTTATGTTTATATGTTAATGGTAAGTTGCGCGCTTTTTTAAATTTATTTTTTTTAGCACTGCCATGGGAAAAAAGTTAATTGGGTGTCCTGTGTGCATTGAACACAAAAAGTACAGCCGCAATGCCCTCCTGTTTAACCTTGGCCTCGTTTGTGATGCCCAGACCAACACGTGCGCTCTCGAGCCGATTGTCAAGAAGCTGTCTGGGTACCTTACAACTCTGGAGGTAGTGAATAGTTTATTTTCACTTCTGTACTTGTCACATTCGACTGCTTTCATATTTGTATAGTTTTTTAGTAATAAGACCTTAAATCGTTTTGCCTCATTGTGTTGCAGCTGGAGAGTGGCTTTATATCTAACGAGGAGAGCAAGCAGAAACTTTTACCCATCATGTCAACCTTGTTGGAAGACCTTAATGCCACAGGAGCCTGCACTTTACCCATTGGTGATGTATTTTTAATAAACATATTCCAATTTCATCTGTGGCAGAATACCATCTGTGTCTTGCTGAAGGTGGTGGTGAAATACAAATTTTGTGCGTGTTTGTGTGAGACCGGAAACAGCCCTGATTTAGCGTGTGACAAAGGTGTTAAACTTTTCTGCTCGTTGTGTTCTGACTAGCTTTGAAGGTATTGTTTACGTAACGCTGAAAGCAGTTAAAATTTAATTTAGTGATACATTGGTTTCACTACGGATAAATAAGGACACCGCTGTGCAAGCAGTTGTGTAAAGTCTGTGCTTCAAAGAGAGGAAACACTTTTTGTAAAACATGTTCTCTAGGAACACCAGAGAACATTCGGAGAAGGGCTGCTTTACTTAAGTTTTGTGATACTTGTTCTTATTCTAGCTATTTTTAAACACAACTTTCAAACTCAAATTTCCTTTATGAAAATGTAATGTACAATATGCTGTTCTCTATTGTTTAATTATGATCTATCTGAACAGGCTCAAACATGTTCAAGGTGTGGTATCTTAACAAACTACTTAGACCCTTTTCTAAAACTGATTAGAAGGAATGAAGGAAATAAAAAAAGTCAAATTGATACTGAGATGCAAACTATTAACCAATGCTTGAACCTATTTTCAATTTTTTTTGCACAAAAGCACAGTGGTGACTTCTAACTGTGGTTTACTCTTTCAGGTAGGTAGGTACATTTATTGTCACAATATAACAGGTTATATGATTAAGTTTTATAACTCCCTTCTGCTACATAGTAGACAATATACATTAATACAGAAGCAATTATAAAAATGGTAAACAGAAGTAAACAATATTCAATGATCAATGGAGCAGTGCTGAGGATGAATTTGAGTTTAAAAGCCTGATAGCTTGGGGTAAAAAGCTGCTCTGCAGTCTAGTGGTGCTGCAGCTGAAACTTCAATTCAACACAAATTAGCTTTATTGGCATGATATCTCTATATAGCTTCTATATCTCTTCCCAGAAGGCAGCAGGGTGAACAGGCTGTGGCTGGGTGGGTAATATACTAAAGTTCATGGTTTGGCATTTGAAAAAGCAAATTTTGGCATGGTGGCAACAATTGTTTTTTTTGCTTTAAATATAGTCTCTCTTTTCTGTCCTGTGTCTGTTTTTAGACCAGTCTAACACAATACACCTGAAGCTGATCCAGCTCCGAAAGGACCCGCCAATTGTTCAGGAGTACGATGTGGCTGTCTTCACTGGCAAAGACCATTTTGTCAAATCTCAGTGGGATCTCACCACTCAACAGGTAGGCCTCATGGCCATAAAGGGACATTGTGATAAAACATGTTCCACAATTCTAAGAAGCACGACATTAAAGTGATTAATGGCCTGTAATCAGCTATTTTATGGATGGAAAGGAGGGGTTGGTGGAGGAGAAGGTGCCATTTATTGGTACAATTACTTGTTATTAATGAACAGATTCTGGTACATAGCAATTTGTGTATATAGATCTCATTAATCCAGCTATTTACGTCCTGGAGCCCAGTGCAAGCCAATAACGTTATACTGTATATTGTTTACTGCAGATCCTGCCCTATATTGATGGATTTAGACACATCCAAAAAATCTCTGCTGAAGCCGACGTAGAGCTGAATCTTGTTCGCATTGCTGTGCAGAATCTGCTGTGAGTCCATTTCAGGGAGTAAAGCGCAACACACACCTCAAATCTACTGTTTTCTGTGTACAGTAAACTTAGACACCGGCGTAGGTTGATGAACACGTCAGGATAAGCCACGACCCTGTTTCTCAGAGCTGATGTGCATTTGCTTCTCAGGGAAGCTGAATTTTATTAAATTAATTTTTAATTGAAATTATGCGACTCAGCGCGCGTGTGTGTGTGTGTTAGTTAAGAATTTTATTTCCAAAAGAGAGAGACTTAAATTCTCCTTTTCCTCCTCAGATACTATGGTGTTGTGACCTTGGTGTCAATTTATCAGGTACAAAACTAATCTCACTCAACACATTGGACTTATTTCATTGCAGTGGTGCATCAATGGCGTGTTGGTGCTGTCTTTGATAGAATATTAGGGCCACTGTGATTTCGAGTCAAAATAAAGTTAAAATATTACAAGAAACTAAAGTCTTAATTATGCAAGACAAAAAGTCCTTATTGCTCAGGTCATCCACATCTTTCCTGACACGTCAGAGCTGACAGACTGTTCTTACCTATTCAAGTGAAAGTATTAAAATCTCAGAATATTGTGATTTTATTTTTCTCAAATATGACGACTTTATTCTAAGAACGTTACTTTTTATCTTGTGGTATTACTACTTTTCCCTAGCAGTGGCCCTAATTCTCTGAACTATTTGAAGGTCTGTTTAGTTTGGTGATCATCCTGCTCCTTTTTACCTCCCTCCAGTATTCAAATGTGTATTGCACCACCCCCAAAGTCCAGAGCCTCATCGACGACAAGTCCATTCAGGAGGAGTGCCTTAACTACGTCACCAAGCAAGGTAAATAAGGGTTGCGACTGTTGAACAAGAGTGTTGCTTTTTTCTTTTCTTTTGTGATAGCGTTGTTGTATTGTCTGTCAGGTCAGAAGCGAGCCAGTCTGAGAGATGTGTTCCAGCTGTACTGTGGTCTGACTCCAGGAACCACCGTCCGAGACCTTTGTTCTCGCTACTCGCAGCAGCTTCAAAGGGTTGATGAGAGGTGAGCAGCTGTCACCGTATTGGTTACTGAAAAGATTTGACTCTTGAAAAGTCAGTGACATTTATTTACACACGTGTCATGTCATGCGTTTGCTTTCAGGAGGCTGATCCAGTTTGGACTGATGAAGTCTCTTATCCGACGGCTGCAGAAATATCCGGTGAAGGTGATCCGCGATGAGAGGAGCAGGCCGCCTCGACTCTATACGGGTTGTCATAGTTATGATGAAATCTGCTGCAAAACAGGCAGGTTTTAAAGCTCTCTCTGTTTAGCACAACTAATACCTAATGGTAGCAAACAAGTGAGCTTACGATGTCATTACTTTACAGGGATCAGTTACCAGGAGCTGGACGAACGTTTGGAAAATGATCCCAACATCGTGGTGTGCTGGAAGTGATGTGACATGAACTGAAAACAGAGCAACAGCCGTCAGACCGAAAGATTCAGACGTGCCTCAACCAAAGATGCCTTTAGTGAGAGGAATAACAGTGAAACGTGAAGTTGTATTTTGTAATCTTCATATTAGTTTTTTATTTCTCTTCATTAATAATTGACCTAGAGTTCTGTTAAGGTCAAGTGAGGAAGGTGATATTTATTAATATTGTACAAAAATAATCTGATTAACAAGAGGTTTTACCACAGCGTGATACTTTGTTTTTTTGCATCCCTGTACTCCAGTGCTTTATTCACTGTTTTAAAACAGAATTTTATATATAATCATTCATTTAGCCATAAAAACAAGCAGTTACAGAAGGTCTCATCTAACTTTGAAACTACAATAACAGACATTGTCAACATTTTCAAAATTGTTGCTTTACTACTGTACTGTATAAATTTATGGTATGTAGCTTGCTTTGTGTATATGATTGACTTCAATTTAGGAAAATGTACCTTTACACCACTACATTTGACTGCTATACTTACAGTTATAGTTTAAAATACTATATACAAATATATGATGAGCTCATAAAATGATACATTGTTATACAGTGGGGGGAACAAGTATTTGATACTACGCTGCCTATTGTCCTGTAGCCCATCCCAGCCTTGTGCAGGTCTACAATTATATCCCTGATGTCCTTACACAGCTCTCTGGTCTTAGCCATTGTGGAGAGGTTGAAGTCTGTTTGAGTGTGTGGACAGGTGTCTCTTATACTGGTAACAAGTTCAAACAGGTGCAGTTAATACAGGTAATGAGTGGAGAACAGGAAGGCTTCTTAAAGAAGAACTAACAAGTCTGTGAGAGCTGGAATTCTTACTGGTTGGTAGGTGATCAAATACTTATGTCATGCAATAAAATGCAAATTAATCATTTAAAAATCATACAATGTGATTTTTTTCTAGATTTTTGTTTTAGATTCCGTCTCACAGTTAAAGTGTAACTATGATAAAAAAAAATAAAAAAAATTACAGACCTCTACATGCTTTGTAAGTAGGAAAACCTGCAAAATCCGCAGTGTCTCAAATATTTGTTCTCCCCACTGTAGATTTTTTTTTTTTTAAGTCCAAGACTGTGGGCCTCTCCTAAAACAAAGCTTGATCTAGTTCTGAGAGAAAGTCCATCTAGGCCAACCTCAAGCACAGAGATAGAGACTGACCATGCTGGTAAATCTGAATACTGCTCATTGTTCTCTCTAAAATGAATTGAATAATTACATTGTGGGGCATCTAACTGATTTAATGATGTGTAGCATGTCCATATTGACATTTTTATTTGTATGGGCTATCTATGCGGCTTAGAAGTAGTTCAAGAGGGAGAACCCGTGGGCTTTCATTTGTACAACCCAAAATCTATAAATACCAGACCAGGTGTCTTTTTTTTTTTTTTGTGAAGACGTGTAGCTGTCAGACACAGACCAGTAAAAGGGACAGGGGGCTATTTGGAACTAGGCTTAGTTTTACGGTAGTTTCACTCAATTCCTGGACGCCTATGGGGTTATGCTTATGTTATTTAATCCTACAGACACTCAACAATTGAACCAACCAAGATAGCCTAATAATGCTGTTTGACATAACTTCAGACTACACCAAATACATGAAGGTCTGTCCTAAAATTTATAAGTTTATAAGTTTCTAACTGATAAAGTGGGAAAGACAGTTCCTCAAAACAACTATCTCTGAACTCATTCTTTAACCAGATCACTTGGCTCATTTGACTTACAATTGCTATATGTGTCAGAGGTTGCACGCCTCTGGAGCTACTAGGGGTTAAGTGTCTTACTCAGGGACACATTGGTGGACGTGTCACAGTGGGAATATCACACCAAAAGGCATGTGTCACTGTCTTTAATTCTCCCTTTGATAACTAATGTAATATTGTTTCACTTCCAGTCACTGAGCCTTCCCTAAAACTGTTTTGAGCCCCCATGTGAGGCCGGCCTCACACTTTGAAAACCTCTGTTATAGATCAAACTACCAGTGGTACATTAGACAGTAGCATACAACAACAAAACGCTGCGTACACATGAATACATCAGTAAGTACTTTTGATACTTGAAGTCCGTTGTGGTAAGTAATACCCTGTAATGAAGTATTCTTACAGTGCTGCTCTGGAGACATCCTCCACCACAGTTTGTTATTTCATGCTCAGCTGGCTTCTGGTCTTACTTGAAGGTGCACCGCCCCTCTGTGGCTGCCGGGAGCAAGTGCGCCCTGGGTCCGCTTGGTTTACAGTCACCAAGGCAACCACAGGAACCGAAGAGGCTAGTTAACTCTAAACCACTTGACTGAGAAAGCGAAATTCATCTTGTTTTTAACTTGATAGCTTACTTAGTAGTTCCCTGTAACAGAAATGGACAGTTCGGTAGTGCTGCCTGCTGAAGCAGAAGGATTTATTCAAAGTCTGGAAACTTTTTCTCTCAAGGAAGTGGGCTCATCAAGGTAAGATCATAGGGTAAGATGAACTGTCTAGCTAACGTTAACGTTACAGCTAACAGTTAAAAGCCCCCTCCAGTGTATTCTGACATTTCTATGATATTTCATATTTTTCTGAGTCATTTCCTTACAATGTTGATTACCCACATAGTTTGCCAAATAGCTTAATTTTGTGCTCAAAGTTGCACAAGTTGCTTAGTTGTTAAAACTGGGTTGTGACGTACGACTAGTAATTCCATAAATCATACGTCATTCTCCAAGCTTGCGCAGGCGCACTGTCATGCCTCGTTAAGTCAGAGCATCAAACCTATAAACATCGTTGTGAGCTAGCTAACCAATTTATCATGTAATTTACTTAGAACTTACAGTAATGTCTCTCTGTGTCTGATTGTTGGTTTGTCTTTCTAGTTTAGTTAACTAAGTTGTAGTTAGCCAGGTGTAGTTAGCTAGCAGTTATTGCAGAAAGTTAGCAAACAGAGGGTCTTCATTTTATTTTTTAGTTTCCTCCTCCTGGTTTAGTTTGCTGTTCATTGTCATTATGGCATTTGTGCGTGCGGTGTTGGAGGACGGATGACAGAAAACGCGTTGCACTTTCACCTGCCACCGTCTTATATACAGTCTGCAACATGTATTTTACTGACGGCCGTTTCACCAGTGCATCAGCGGAGGAAATGGTATCAGAAGTCTTTACATACAGTCCGACTATTAACCACACTCCCGTTCTCTGTTTGAGAAAGAACGTTAACCAAAAACGGGAGTTAAAACTGTCTGGAGGGGGCTTTATACCCGGTACATCAGCCAGGTAACGTTACTACTTTGTCTTAACCTAAAGTAAAAGTAGGACTACCACAGTGTAGAAATACTATTATACCTGCAGTAAATTTTTACTTCAGCAAAAGTATTATCAAAATATTTTTAAAGTACCAAAAGTAGGTTTAGTCATCTTGTAGAATAGCCCATTTCAGAATAGTTTATTTTACTGTGTTATAATTAGAATAATTTAATACTTTAATGTGTACATAACTTAAAAGTTGCATCTAAGGTGGAGCTAAATGTAAGTAGGCAAAGTCACTTCTTATTAAATAAATTTAATGGAGTAAAAAGTACAATATTTTCTATTACAAGGTAAAGTTAGTGGAGTAGAAGTGAAAAGAGCAGAAAATGGAAATAGTCAAAGTAGAAGTCACTCAGTTGTAATTAGAGTACTTGAGTGAATGTACTTAATTACTTTCCACCACTGCTTGCTAGAAAGATCGATCGATTGATAGATAGATAGATAGATAGATAGATACTTTATTCGACTCTAAAGGGAAATTGCAGTCATAACTTCATACTAACTACTATACTACAAGAAGTCTTCAAGAGATCTGTCTGACTATATCTGTGCAAATGAGTTTAATTCAGGAAAAAATAGGTCTCCTCTCACTGCACAGAGGGAAGTCATTGTATATTTTAAATTGCAGTGGTCAGAAATTACTTCCTGTAGCGGCCTCTATTACTGCAGAACTGATCATTTGTATGTGAAGTGTTATCCATAATTTTCATCAGTTTGTGCAACAACCTTCTCTCCACAATGAACTGGAGAGGCTCCAGGGCAGTTCCCAGCACAGAGCCAGCCCTCTTAATCAGCTTGTTCATCTTCTTAGGGTCACTGGCTCTGATGCTACTGCCTCAACAGATGGCTTCAAAGAAAACTGTCCTTGCAACAACAGACTGGTAAAAAAAATGTGAAACACCTTGCTGCACACATTAAAGGACGTAAGCTTCCTCAAGAAGTAGAGTCTGCTCTGTCCCTTCCTGTAGACCGCCTCAGTGTTAGACTTGCAGTCCAATCCATTATCCAGGTATCTATAGCCCTCCATCACCTCCACCTCTTCTCCCCAAATGTAAATGGTGTTCAAATGAGTCATAGTCCTCCTACAGTCCTCCTACAGTCCGTAAAATCATCTTCATCTTCGCCACATTTAAGATGAGGTGGTTATTTCCACACCTTGACACAAACTGATCGACCAGCTCCCTGTACTCTGTTTTCTCCCCACCACTGACACGCCCCACGAAGAGTGCAGATGACAGAAGTCAGAGTTGTGCTGTAAGTCTGGGGTATACAAAGAGAAAAGGTGAGAATACAGTCACCTGTGGTGCTCCTGTGCTGATAACCACCTTGCTTTATTAGAAGCTCTTCAGCAGATGCCTATGCCTCTCATCGGGTCTCAGCAGATGGCAAAGCAAATACTGCCATCTGCTGGTTCCCTAGTAAATCACATTAAGCCTGTGGCAAAGAACCTTGGTGTTTGGTTTGATAGTAATTTAAATTTCGAGCAGCACACCACAAAGCTTGTTCAATCATGTTTTTATCAACTTAGAAATATAGCTTAAATTCGATCTATGATAACTTTTAAGGACACCGAGACCATTTTACACGCCTTCATCTCATCACGCCTGGATTATTGCAACAGCCTTTTCACCTGTTTAACCCAAAAATCTATTGATCGACTCCAGACTGTCCAGAACTCAGCTGCCAGGCTTTTAACCAGAACAAAGAAATATGACCACATTACTCATATTTTAGCTTCATTACACTGGCTCCCAGTATGTTTTAGAATTGACTTTAAAATTCTATTGATCACTTTTAAAGCTCTTCATGGCCTCTCGCCTTGTTATATTTCTGACCTTTTAGTCCCATACGCACCAGCACGCACCTTGAGATCCTCGGGCAGAGGTCTGTTGTCTGTTCCAGAGTCTCGACTGAAAACTAAAGGGGACAGAGCGTTTGCTGTCAGGGCCCCGAGGCTCTGGAACAGCCTGCCCGAGGAAATCAGGTCGGCTGAGTCGGTGAACTCTTTTAAGTCCCTTCTTAAAACATACTTTTATAGGAGAGCTTTTCCCGATCTTATTTGACTTTATTTTATCCCTTTTATTGTATTTTACTAATTTTATATTAAATTTTCATGCTCTTATCTTTTTTGTATTATTCTTTACACTTGTTAAAGCACTTTGTAACTTGTTTTTGAAAAGTGCTCTACAAATAAGGATTATTATTATTATTATTATTATTATATAAGTGTGTGTATAAAAACTGCTACCGGATAGGCATAATTCAAGTCAGTTAGCTCCACCTAAAGATATGTGGGCTATCTGCTCAGTTGATTACATACCCATCTCCAGTCAGAACAAACAAGAATGCTAACAACTGAAATGAAACTGTATATCTGATCAAGTTTACTATGTACAACATTAACAATTAGCATACATTTAATTGGAATTTTAATAAATACGTTGGAAAACATTTTCTAAATATAAAATTCCAATTAAAGTTTAAAGTCTGCAGGATGTTAGTCAAGTTTGGAGTCACACTTGCATGAAAGGACTGGTGTCTCTGTTCTTTTTGTCTACAGTGCTGCCACAAGTGACCAAGTATTCTTGTATGTTGTTGTACTGCTTACTGTTCGAATAAACACGTGTCTGTTGAATTCTTGAGATTTAACCCAGTCATAAACATGTATGTAATTTGAACATCAATGAAATGTCATTCTAAAGGCAAGTTTATTTGTATTGCACCTTTAAACAACAAAGCAATTCAGAGTGCTTTATATAAGACATATAAGACATGAATGAGTTGGTGACTGAGTCAGAGCAGACCTCAGGCTTTTTGGGGAGTTTATTTCAGATATGTGGTGCACAGAATCTGGCTGATGCTTCTTCGTGTTAGCTTTGACTCTGAGACAATAAGTAGACCTGTCACAGACGACTTGAGAGGACGGTTGATGCAGCAGTTCATAAAACCCAGCTTTGCTTTGTCATGCTTTTTCTCTTTGTGTGTTAACAGGTGGTTCAGACAGCACGAGTACATCGAGAAACTTAACATGCAGGCGATACTGAATGCTTCTGCCATGCATGAGGAGTTCGTCAAGGAGCTCCTGGTATCTTATGGAAAGGTGAGGGCTACCTCTGTAGAAAATCTAATAAAAGGTCTCTTGAAAACGAGTTGTTTCTCTTGTTTAGAGTTACATCTGATAGCACATTAAAATAAGCTTTTATCTACAGCATCTCTTTTCTTTCTCTCCCCATTTTTAGATACCTGTTCTGGTCCATGAAATGATCCTTGTTGAAGTCTGGAAGCAAAAAGTGTTCCCTATCTTATGTCAGCTGCAGGACTTCAAACCCAAGAACACGTTTCATCTTTACATGGTGGTGAGTGTAAAATGAGATGTGACTTATCAGCTTGCAGCACCTCTTTACTGATTTCATGTGTTCCTGAATGTCTCCCTATTAGATCCACCATGAAGCCACGATCATAAACCTACTTGAAACGATCATGTTTCATAAGGTCAGTGTCTACACATACCATTCAATTAAATGAATCTGCAGCTTATTTTATATAAAGGATGGACATGATCGTGCTGGTAGGCAGTTTAGACTCTGCTCTGTCTCTCTGAGTTATAAATAAAGCTTTGTGTGATGTTGAAAGAGTTTTCTGTATTGTGTAGGATTCATGTGAGGCAGCTGATGACTCTGTTCTTGACTTGGTGGATTACTGCCACCGCAAACTCACCCTGCTGGCTAGCAAAGCGACCAGGGAGGGCGTGACCACTCATGACCAACACAAACTGACAGGGAAAGCAGTCCCATCCTCTATAGAGGTGCAAGAGTCTCAGATGCTGGTTTTGTTGGTCTCATTGTTCAGCCTATAGCAGAGGAGTCTTTCTTTCACTTTAATTGATCAGTCACACATCATTCTTTTCACTCTGCAAAGGAGTTGCAGACACAGAGCGCTGCAGTGGAGTTTGAAATCACCCTGAAGGCTTCATCTGTGCTGCGCTACATCACAGATCACACCGAGAGGTATCTGCACCACCAATAAGTTTGAGATATTTGAAACTCACAGGAGAGAATCCGAGAAATACTTTTAGGGGTTTACACTTCAAGCTAGACCACTGCATTTTTTATATATACCACGAGTGCAGCCGACTAATGCTGCAACTAACTCATTGTCATTTTCATATCTATCAGTTTTTTTTCATTAATCGTTTTGTTAAAACACGAGACAGTTGAAAGAAATGCCTTAACCCATTTTAACATCTACAAATTTCTTGTCACAGTCCAAACCCCAAAGATGCTAAATTTACAATAAGATAAAAAAGTTAATTGACCATTTATTAACTTACCCATCGTTTCACGTCAACAGCATCAGTGTTATCAGTCGCATGCTGTGCACCCATAACATGCCTTGCGTACTGGTTCAGCTGATTGACTGCTGCCCTTGGAGTCGCCGTAGAGAAGGTATATATCGCACCTCTTGCATATCAAATGTGTCCCTACATGTTTGCATGTAAAAATGTTGACCCGCCTGAAAAGTGACCCTTCATTCAGCAGCCTGTTCTCTGTCTCCCGCTGAAGGTGAGGTAGAAAAGTACATAAATGGCAGGTGGCAGAAGATCCCTGTTGAGGACCACTTGAAGATGACAAAACTAGATGGTCAGGTCTGGATTTCCCTTTACAATCTGCTGCTGAAGGAAGACTGCCAACGGAAATATGACTTCAACAGTTTCAACAAGAATCAACTCCTAAAGGTATACTGGGAAAGGGTCTTGTGCTGCGCTGCTTGAGTTACTTTAGTTAATCAATGTGTATCAATCAACTCTTCCTCCTTCCAAGTGGCTACTGTATATTAGCTGCAAACTGAAGCTTAGGAAGTGTGTGAGTGCCAGATCATTGTCCTCCAACATCGTATCAGATCTATCTTGTTGAAACACAGATTCAGTTTCCAAGGGTTGTTTTGACTAAGATGTTTCCTCCTATTATGTGCTTTCTCATCCTCTTCCTGTAGCATTAATTATATAACCAGAGGGCCTTGTGCATCCTTTTTCGATTGCCGTCTGCGAAACTCCTTGTAGAAAATTCAGATTGACGTCAAGTTGACATTGTTGTTCTTGCTGCTGTATTATCTGTGGGCTAATCGTACGTGTGCCACAGCTCCGAGGTTTCTTGACAGAGGTGTTGATTGATCAGATGCCTAACCTGATGGAACTGCAGCGTTTCCTGGCTCACCTTGCTGTCACAGACCCTGCCCCACCTAAGAAAGAACTCATTTTGGAACAGGTACACACTCACACATGCATGCAAACACCTAACTACTGTAAGTCCCTGTGCATTTACACTTAGCTTTGCTTTATGAATAGATACCAGAAATTTGGGACCACATTGTGAGGGAGAATTCTGGGAAGTGGAAGGCAATAACAAAGTATCAAGTCAAAGAAACTTTCAACCCATCTGAAAGTGACCTGAGGCTACAGGCACAGAGGTAAATCTGCAAAACACAGGTCTGAGTAATCAAGTTACGGAGACATCAACTCAATCCGTTTACACTGTGATTATTATTGGGATAAGTATGTTTTCTTTACCAGGTTAGCCCAGACGTACAACTTGGATGTGATGGAGAGTTTACTCCCAGAGAAGCCAAAGTGTGGATCATGTGGGAAAGAGGCTACAAAGAGATGCTCTCGATGTCAGGGAGAATGGTACTGTCACAGGTAAGACGTAGTAATGCAGACGCAGTACAAGACTATCGTCATGAAGACAAAGCTGAGCCTGAGGCCAAAGCTAAACGCTCACCTACAGTATGGTCACATGCTTCGGATAATGACTGAAAGAATGAGATCATGGATATAAGCTGCTGAAATGAGTTTCTTGTGCTCACTCTTCAAGATAGAGATAAAGAGTGAGGAGCCCTGTGGTTGAAGGGAACCTGTTGAGTTGGGAAGTAGACACAGGGACAGGCCCAGAACATGCTTGAGGGATGACACAGCCCAGACAGCTTGAAAACTGTCCCAGGAGGGCTAGGGAGAAGGGGCTACCTGGATAACCATGCGCAAAATGTATAGATGGACAGACATAGTCTGTGTTTCTACATCTGACCCGTGTCCGCATGCATTGCTTTTATGTTTTTGTTTTATTGATATCATGCACTAAATGTCATTTTCCTGCTTATGTAAAGCCTCCTTCAGCTTGTTGTTTTTTTGCAGAGAATGTCAGGTGAAACACTGGCCTAAACACAAGAAAACCTGCCAGCTCATGACTGAGGCCACAGAGAAGATCCAGAGGGACCTGCACATCAGCAGCTAAGACAGAGAGAGAGAGGCTGTTGAAGCACATGACCTGTGGCAGATGAGATTCTTGAATCACAATATGGGAGGAGAACAGATCTGCATGTGGTCGAGGCATTTTGGATTCCTTTATATTTTAAATAGGGACTCCTCTTTATTTTAATGCTGAAAATATATATATATATATTTTTCCCATTACAGAATTTTGTTGGTTCTCACTGTAATGTTTGTTCCCACGATGTCCATTTGGCACACTGTTTTAACCAATTATTTGCTTCTTTGATGAAAGCTTGGGGGAGTTATACTTCTTTAACTTTGGTATTTGACACACTGGAGATGCATTTAACTTCATTACACCCAACAGCAAATAAAAATGCTTTAACTCCCTCTACCATGTCTTCTTGCCCAGTGCTATACAAGGTACAAGGTTGTTTATTAGTCATTATACAGCACAAGGCTAGGAAAAACGAAACGAAATTTGTAGTTCCTTCATGCTACACACAACATACATTTAAGTGTAGGCCTATATTAAAATATGGTAACATATAAAATAGAATAAAACAATAACTATTAAGAACGAAGGCAGTATATTCAAATGATAACAAAATAGAGAGAATTTGTGGTCCCTCTTTCTGGTTAATATTCCTGCTAGTTATGTTCAGACTTTACCCTCTCCTGAATGTTGACTTTCTGCAGAGGATGACTGACAGATAATAAACAGTAAATCCATAATAGGACTCTGTAGGTTTAAGCATGACATTTATTTCTAGTTTCAGAGTTTATTTATACATATGTAGGCTAATGTTTTCCCATCTGTGACAAACGAACGCCAAATCCGTCACACATTTGAGACAGTGGTTGGAGGGGTGGGGGACTTTGCACGCCCACTCAGCTGTGCTCCGGGACTCAGAAGCACCCCCTATGTGAAAACATGCCGGATGTCGGCGAAACTAAGTCTCATCTCACTCTCTTTTTCATGATTAGCTGCTTCCTCTTACAACACAGCCAGACTCAAAAGATGGTGAGTGTCGTGAGGAGCGCTGAGACGGTGCCGTTACACTGATGTTAGCGACAGAAAGAAGCAGGGCCTCCGTCTGGAAGTAGCCGGTGATGATCGATTATTTCCAGAGATGTAGCCGAGGCTGCACACCTCCGTTACTCGGAAACCCACAGAAAAATATCTGCGGAAAGTTTTTCTCTTCGGATGGAAGACGTTTTGAGACAAAGCGGTTGCCACGGGGCTGTTTTCTCCCCCGTTTTGGTAAGTTGAACTGAAACTCAAGACTTTACTTTCAAGTTTTAGAAGTAATTAGTTTTACCAAGCCTGTTATTTTATGACAAAAACATTTGAGTAGCCTAATCATCATTCTGTTCCTCGTAAATACCTTTAATTGTTGAGGAATTAAAGCGATTCTGTTTTGTAAAACCTACACTTTACACATACGCCTATTACAGTAATTACTACTAATTACATTTGGCTAACTCTGCTTTACTTATGCTATATTTGCAACATTCACAGATTACATAATTATTAGAGTATGTTATTTATGACAAACCAACTCATTTACAAAACATGGTTACTAAACCACCATACAGAAAATGTATTGGCTATGCCTATTGTATGTATAAAATGTCTGAAATCTACTTTAGCCTATATGAAAATGGCAACCAAACATTATGTAGGCCTAATAGGTTACTGTTATAGGCTATACTCAATAAAGCTATATATTTCCTCCGTTTACTGGAGTTATTTGGTTTTGTTTTCTTAGTGACCCAATTGCAGACACAGAGACAGTGATAAAGAAAAATACCAGTAGATGTATTAGTTCTTTCACAAAAAAATGTGTAAGGGAATCCTGCAGGTAGTCGCTGTGAGCGGGCAGGCAGGTGGCGAATTCTGAATTGAATTGTAGAACCATGGTCAGGTGTGTATAGGAGCCACAGGTGATCCTGTGATTGGTCCAGGAGAGAGGCCACACACACACACACACACACACACACACACACACACACACACACTTTATACTATATTTCTAACCCATAACCCAGAGTGAAATATTGTACTTTTTACTCTACTGTATTTATTTGACAGCTGTAGTTACAGAATAACATTTTATAAAGCATAAAATGTTGTTTAGGTAGGCCACACTTCAAAGCATCAGTAATAATAATCCAATAGCCTAATATAAAATATAAAGAGACCATTATGCTGCATAATTAGTTCTTTCACTTTTGATGCTTTAAGTACATTTTGCTGATAATACGAAATTACTTTTACCAGTCAAATTTTGAATGCTGGTTTACTTCTGTTGTTACTACTACAGTCAGATGGAAATACCACCTTTTGAAAACAACATCAACATAACATAACGCATAAAGAACAAGGCAGGTTCCTGTGATTAACTCTCAAAGTGAAATGACATGGGACCTTATAATTTCAAGGACACATGTTTTAAAATGCTAATAGTCTTTGTTAGGTAAGTACCAGTGTGTTATTGTATGTTTTTCTGCCTATGATAGTGATAATGGAGAAAGCCAGGCTCTGAGTGACGCAATGTCTTGGGGGGAGTTCATCGAGCTCCGTGACCTGAGGTCGGACAGAGAGCAGATAGGGCTAGTCGGAACACGTTCCCCCTGCTCGCCTCCACGCCTGGAGAGAACCAATGCTCTGAGGATCAGCCCAGGGAAGGTCCCAGACCTGCTGAGCCGGGTGGGCATCATCAGAGTCCTGAGCAGCACCCAGGATCCCCAGCTCCCAGAGGAGAAGGGAGAGGGACACAACTTCCAGCCATGCAGCCACGCTCAGCCAACGTGGTGTGACCTGTGTGGAGACTTCATCTGGGGCCTGTACAAGCAGAGCCTGCGGTGTGTCAGTGAGTTGGCTTACGTAGGTTGTTTGCAAGTCTGGGTGTGTGCATGTGTGATTGCCTCTGTGTGTAAGACAGAGTTTAAGAGGAAATTTGGTTTAATAAATAAAGATGTAACCACCAATGTAGAGGTGCAGGCCAGAATAACCCTGAAATCAACGGGTTAACTTGTAGAAATCAGAACTTTAACTGCCATAAATCTTCTCTGTGTTGTTTTTAAGCAGAAATTTAAAAAAGCATGCAATTGCCTCAGTGGTTTTGGGGGTTTGGTTCTTATCTAGGCTGAGAGTCATCTACAGACCTGTATGCTTCTCTTGCTCTAGAGTTGCAATAGTCCTTAACTTCCTTTTCAACAACTGAAACCCACTGAAATGTAGCTGTGGTTTGTGTATTTAAGTATTTATTATGCAAAAAAAAAGCTTCTTAACAGTAATCTAAATATGTAACCACAATCAAATTATAATGAAACAATGACACAAAAACAGATGAAAACCCAAAGAAAAGATCATGAACTAATATATATATACTATAGTGCATTCATGTGACACATGATATTTTATATCTTACCTCTGTTTTATTTCACAGCTGCACTCAAGTGCCAATTATTTATGTATTTAATTATATACTGTGACATAAAGCCAACTTAGAATAACTGCAGTGACCCCTAATGGCCAGAGGAGGACAATGTCCCTCTACAATACTATCACATGCATTCAGTTGATGATTTTGTGATGTATTTATATGTTTGGCAGTGTCTGTCTAAACGCAGTGACTTTCTGCACTTACAGATTGTAGATTCACATGTCACTACCGCTGTCGTGCCCTGATCCGGCTGGACTGCAGCTGGGAACGAGGCTCTGCGGCTGAAAACACATGTGTTGTGGAGCACGCCATAGAAACAGACACAAATGTGGTAAGGACCTTTGTGCTTGACTGGCTTAGCACTTTTCGATTGTTCTTAAGCAGCTGTGCTCACAATGAAAAATGGTAGCAGTCACTGTTAACTTGCTGTTTACAGCGTCACCTACAAGCCCCCATACAGCGACCTGGTACATGGTAATTCTGCTGGAATGCTTTAGTGAACAAATTAATTTTTAATGGCCAAAACAGGAACCATTTTATACTGCAATAAATAAAAACCCTTCACCAAGTTCCCCTAACTAAAGGCTGACCGAATTAACTGTATACTTGCGGTTAACAATCATGCAGGGCAGCACCAGGTATGGGGAACAGCTAGAACCATGAAGTTAGTGAAAGGATTTGAAGGGGAAGTTGCACAGAAACAGAAAATGTTACAGGTAACATGTTGCATTTGTCACTAGAGCAAAAGTCCTTGAACGTGTTGTTTATGTGGTTTACACATAAAAAAAACCCCTCAACAACAAAGTAATATCATAAAAATATGATGACATTTTTAGTAATTTAAAATATGTTCATTTGAGTTGTTTAAAGACTAATGTACTGCACATTACAAATATGGACATGTACGACCCTGGTAGGAGTTTCATGTTTTAGCCCTGTCTTTGCTAGTGTTTCACAGGGACATAACAAGTGGCAGAAAACATTTAATATACCCTATAGATAAACAGTCACCTTTAATTGGTGAAAGGATTTCATATTATGGCTTTTTTAGATGAGATAAAGTCAAGTCCTGGCTGCTGTACATCTAAAGTCTTACAAGAAGAATACTCCTCACTTTTCTGCACCACAGTAGTGTTATCTATAAAGAGGGGAGTCAAGGCTACGGGCCAGTAGTTGTTGAAAGCAGCAGGGTTTGTTCTCTTGGTAACAGGTTTCACTCCTTCTCTATCAAGCACCTGTTGCTTATCAAAGGACAACTGGAATGTAAAAACCTCAGCGGGCTACTCAGCAGAGTCTGAACAGTATGGAGACATGGCAAGATAATCTGTTGGTGTTTGGGTTTTGGTGTGTAGAGGCCTTTTACACAGCAGACACGTTGACTTGACATAGCAGGAAAGTGTTTTTCCTGCTATGACATGATGAAATGTCTGTGAGGAACACAACCAACTACAAAAAAAGGCAAGAAATACAAGATTTTGATGTTCTTTATTGGCAAAAATGCGAGATCTTGTCATTTTCACTCCTGTAAGGTTTGTACCACTGAAATGTTTCACTGTTGGTTCAATCAGAGTTTAAAAGCCAACAGCTGGAGGGTTTCTGGATGAAGCAGGAGCCGACATATGTGAACTCATGAGTTCACATTAGGAAGCTCCAACGTTTTTCCTGCCAATACACATTAGCCAATATGTGTGCTGATAGACAATACTATCTGTATAAGTCCCGGGGAAAACCATAGAGGATATTTCATGTCTTCAATAGAGCATCCCACCCATAGTGTACCCTTTTAACTGATTCAAGTAATAACACTAAGGAGAACAACTAGATGATGAAAGGGAAAAAAGTGGATTGTCTCAAAATCACAGGTACTTGAAAAAACACCTTTCATCTCAGCTTTAGATACTCTTCACTTTCTAGCAGAAATTAAAGTCAGTTTTATCAAAATTTTGTGATCATAGTTTTCAGTGGCCATTCTCACCAAAAATAACTTTAATAATTTTATACTAATAGTATCCTCACTCCTGGTAGTTTAACTGGTGTTTACATTGCAGCGTTTATATACTGAAAATTAGGGATGCAACTAACAATTATTTTCCACTGGGTACCAGAGCTCTCCTTTCACCAAATTTAAAATCTGTATATGTCACTGAGTGCAAGAAGCCGAGGGTTGCTGTGTGCAAACGGCTGTCACTGATCAAGTTGGAGTCCAGTGGTGTCCCCGTGAATGTAACAGACTTTGGAAACACAGAATGTGTTGTATGACATGGACAAAGAAACTGTATTTATTGTGAATTGGTTATGTCATGGTCAGTACTGGATCTGCTTAATCTGGTTTCTGCATCGATAATGATCTGGAGTAATTGGATCAGTGGACCCTGTTTTTTTTTAATTATCAAGTGATCTGCAGATTATTCTCTCAATTATTTGATTAATGTAAAAAAAAAAATGTCCCTGGTGACATTCATATTGCTTGTTTTGTGCAACCAAATGTCCAAAACTCAAAAGTAATTTATTTGTTATGATACAAAAAAAAGAGATATGCAGAACATTTCTCACACTGAAGAAGCAGGTGACAGAAAATGTTTGGCATTTTGCATGGAAAATGATTCAAACAATTAATTACCTTAAACTCTAATTCATCCTCAGCAGTGCTCCAGTGATGATAGTTTATTTCTGTTACCATCCATCCATCGTCAACCGCTTATCCTACTTACAGGGTCGTGGTATTTCTGTTACCATTTTTCATAATTGATTCTTTAGTAATGGATATTGTGTGCTATGTAGCTGCAGGGAGTTATAAAACTCAATTTCTCTCTACAACTCGTTGTATTGTGAAAATAAACCTACCTACCTACCTAATTAATTAATTATGAAAGTGGTGATCAATTTAAATGGCTTTTGCACATTAAGTTCAGCTTAAGAGGAGAACTATTCAGCCTCTAATTTTTAATTAATGTCTTTTGTGGCTCTAAAGGGGGTTTTCAAAGTATGGAAAAAATAACCCTGATGATGTCATTAAATGAGGGCATTTTGGAGGCAGAGAGGGTCTAATGCCACGTTCACGTGATATGGGAGACAGGAAAGAATCTCATAGTAACAACTTGCGAGTATTGATTACAGAGTCAGTCATGTGAGGAATAAAATACTGTGCATCTGAAGATGCTAAAAGTTTGGACTTCTCATCCTCTGCTGCTTTGATTTTTTTTATCTTATCTTCCTCTTGTAAGTCCCCTTGTTCTATGGAAGTCTATTAATCGCTGAAGTAGGTACCCCTAATGTTCGGGTGATATTCTAATTGATTAAATTTTTAAGTGCTGAAAATACCACACCCATATCAGTGATTCTGTTTGCATATCAGTAGTAGGCCCAGTGGTGGATAAAGTTTTCAGATCCTTTACTTAAGTAAAAGTACTAATATCTTACTGTAAAAAATACTCTGTTACAAGTATTGAAAATGTTACTTACGTAAAAATATGTAAGTATAATCAGGAAAATGCACTTAAAGTATTAAAAGAAAAATGTCCCCTGTGACTACGTTATTATTATTACTCATGCATTAACGTAAAAGCAGGATTTTACTGTTGTAGTTGGTTAAAGTTGATATATTTGGATCAGACTACAATTAATGATTATTTTCATTGTGGATTAATCCGCTGATTATTTTCTCCATTAATTGACTTTTCTGAAAACAATTGACAATTCTGAAAATTGTGAGAAATACTGTCACAATTGCCCAGAACCCAAAGTGACACCTTCAAAATGCTTGTTTTTTTCAGTCTAAAATTAAAAATGATTAAAAATACATTAAAATTATCAAAAGGAAAAGCAGCAAATCTTCACATTTGTCTAGCCAATTAAATTTATGTCAGTCAACTAATGTAGGCTACTAGTTGTGGGTAGTTTAATTTATAAAAACATTATATTTATGATATAAATGTTCATATGTTTTGTGTGTAAAAATCTTACTCTGTAAAGTAGCCTAACTAAAGCTGTCATGTGTAGTGGAGTAAAAAGTACAATAGAAGTACAATATTCCCCTCTTAGATGTAGTGGAGTAAAAGTAGAAAGTGGCATGAAAAGAAAATAATCAAGTTAAGTACAAATACCAAATATGTAAGTAAATGTACTTAGTTACTGTCCATCACTGACCTATTGGCCTATTCTCTAGGCTGCAAGCTAAGTGGTTTCCCTAATAGAGACATGTTTTTTTCACCAGTTTCAGGCTTTTCAAACTAGATAAGTTAAATTTTAACTTACTTGCCTAAGTTTTAGAATTGATGTTTACAGCTCATGAAATGAGGAATAACTGACATGTGGTCAATTTATGGCCGAGTGTGGTGTGAGCACGCTGTCCCATCATCACATGGTACATATTCAGCGGGGAACCAGCAGCATCCATGGGAGGAGGAGGGAGATGAGGCGGCAGAGAGAGGGGGCTGGGTGGGGTGAAGTCTCTGGTATTTCCCCTCGGCGTCCAATCGCGACCGGCTGCGGTGGTTTGTGTATTTTCCAAACTGAAGTCAACGGCCCTGGGTGGGGCCTCGGCGGGGGGGGAGGAAGGGAGGAAGCGGGGCATAGCAAGGGCGGGGGCCAGAATATACATCCTGTTTCTCACAGACTTTGAGTTTGTACAGTGGAAACGTGGCCGGTAGTCTAAGTCAGAGGTTCAAGTCTGTAAATTTTGTCGCGTAGACTGTTATCAAGGCGCTAAATACAGAGACATTTCATCGACCTCGAGGTTTAGTAGTTAACCGTTAAAGTTGGCGGACGTTGCCGTTATTTCAGCCAGGCTTTCGTTTAAGACAGGTTTCGTATTACCTAACTTTAGATTCAGCTAAGAGTGGCTATTTTTAACACTTTTAGTCGCCGTAGTTTAATTTCCCATTGTTAGCGTAAGGGGTTTTAAAGGTAGACAGCATGACAAAAGCGGCTAGCAGCTCGGAGAAAACTCCCTCCTTCGAAATGAGCTGGGGCAGCTCCACCAGCAGCGGCTACTGCAGCGAGGAGGACCCCGACTCCGAGTTCGAGCAGTACTTCACCGCCCGGACATCTTTCTTCCCCAAAACCCGGAAAGCTAACGTCAATGTTAACGTGAAGCAGGTGAGCGGGAGAGTTTTTAAACAACATTTAACTTTAGGCTCAAATAAGTCATTTTTTAAGAGGGGAAGTGATACCAGAGAGATGGGTGACGGGTGGTTCACCACCGCTGTACTCTCGCGTTATTTGGTACTTCTGCTCTCTCTTTGACAGTTTTTATTGTTAAGTTGAAGTACTTCATCCATACTTTAAGGAGTCATGGGCCAGGGTGTGTTGCTCAGCTGGTCTTGAGCTGCTGTATGTGTTTTGCTCAAGGGCATCCCAGCAGAGAAGATGCCTGCAGGCAAAGGGTGGAGTTGTGATTCTTCCAGTTTTGAGTAAACTGACACATAAACTTAACTATAAATTGCATTTTAACACTATGAAAAAGCAGAAACCGTTTTTTAATTAGAACATCATTTATTGTAACAAGCCCAGACCCACATCTAAACAACCCAAATGTCATTTTATGACACACACGCTTCTCAAATTTCCAGCTGAACACCTACTACTGACTGACTTTTCCTCCAGGTTTCTCACACTGATTTCTCAATCACAGATGAGTCATGTATTGTTTTGGATTTGTTCATTTTCTGTTCCATTTCAGCACCCACACCCACTTGCGTAAAGTTATCTGCTTTGTTTATTGAGAAACAGACGCAGCTTACTGTAAAACTCATTCACATTCACCATTTTCTGTCCCTGTGCAGAGGCAGTTAATGTTGTTTGCAATTTCAACACTGTTTTTGATGTGACACATAGTGGACATATAGAGACGCAGTTGTTACATATTTTTATCCCCCTACTGTTAACCATATTGGAAAGCTCAACTTGGCCCTTGTATTGATTTAAAGACTTGTTAACAACAGGCTATTAACTCTGTAGTCAGCCTGTATCTGCTTATCGATTGCTACTATTGATCTAGTTCTGCTACATCAATTTGTAAGATAGCCAGCCCTTTCAATGCTTGCAACGTTCATCACAATAGGTGGAGGCTAGATAGAGTATACATCTTCACCCTTCTTCTGCTTTTTTTCTGCTAAAATGCTTGTTCATAATAGTGTAGAAATCTGTGTAAGTACCAATCTAGATGTTAGCAACATCCTTAGGACTGTAAGGAGATTGATATCTGGATTATACTCCTCAGGAAACCCCCTCTTCCCACCTCAAGGTATTAGCTGGCGCACAGTATAGGGAAATAAATTTGTTCTGTTGAATTTTCTGTCTAGGAAGTGCCAATTGGTCTGTAGACGCAGGAAAAAAGCCCTAATTAAGCTAACAGTCATGCAGATGCTGGAGGTGATCAAAGATAGCCAAATGTGCATGACTGAAACATGACTGGGAGCGTGCGGTTGATGAGGCAGCTGACTTCACAGGATGTGCCTGCAAAACAAGGGAGGGCATTGTCTCTCCCACTTCGGAGAGCCTGAGAGGGGAGGCTATTTATACATGAATACCATGTTGAGGAATGCAATGCTGAACGGTTGGTCGCAGTCACTGCAAACAGCTGCAAGTTGCACATACACCCCCCTTCCTCATCCTCCCTCCTCCCTTTACCCCTCCTTCACAGAGGGATGGAGGCAGTCAAACAGGATTGGGCAGAGCTGACGGCATCGTTTCCGCCTTTGCTGCTTTGCTGCGTTGTCAGGAAGTTGAGTCTGATGCAACTGGTGTTCGCTGTTAGAAATAATGTTGCCTAGCAGAAAGTTAATTGTCAACCCCTTTACTGAAGTGTGGGAGTTTGTAATCCTCTTACTAACATTAAGCAGTATTGTTGGAAGATAACGTCAAATAAACTTTGGATCACATCACTGTTGCTTTTACACAAATTTATTTCATGACGCTGGGTTCATGCAAGAAAAACACCCGTTCTTAATTCCTGAAAAGCTTGTTTTGAGATATACAATGTTTTCATACAGCAACAACAGCGTGTTATAAAGATGTTTGTTCCCATGTAAAAGTCTGGCCCTTGTGAACTGCACTTACTAAAAAGGGTCATAATCACTTTTGTTAAAAAAAGCTATCCATAACGTCTGTAATAATAACAACAGAACATGAGATTTTTTATGTCACAACCCATGGCCGTTTCCGTACTGCTGTATTGTGTGTGTGTGTGTGTGTGTGTGTGTGTTGTGCTGGGGTTTCACTTGTTCCTGTTGTGGTTTGAAGGGGAGCACTGACACCTGGTGGTTTAACACTAACTCCTCACTGTCCCCTCCAGGATGAACAAATTGAACTGGGAAAGCAGGAGTTGACAACAGCAGATATTCAGCAGAAGGTGAAAGAATACAATGCTCAAATCAACAGCAATCTGTTCATGAACATGGTGAGTAGGGTTTATTCACAACAAATCCATGCAGTTTAATGAGCAGGTGTTTGTTCCATCAGTGTAACATTTTTGTTTTTCCTCAACAGAACAAGGATAGTTCCTACACCGGCTTCGTAAAGGTGCAGTTTAAGTTGGCACGACCCGTGTCAGTTACACCTTCAAAGAAAGGAAGTCACGATGCTGGAGGGAGGAGGGCCAGCGGAGTGAAGCGCCGCACCTCTTTCTACCTGCCAAAGGATGCATCCAAGCACCTGCACATTAGCTCCCGCACTTCTGCTCGCGAGGTCATCGAGGCTCTGTTGAAAAAGTTTACTGTCGTGGACAATCCTGGCAAGTTTGCTCTGTTTGAGCGCAGCGAGCGTCATGACCAAGGTATAATTCCTTTTTCATTATGTTTACACTCCGAACTCCTTTTTTTTAATCTAAATTTGAATGCTGTATACTAAATTGGGTCTTTTTGTCTGCCTCCTTCAGTTTACGTTCGCAAACTGTCTGATGATGAGCGTCCCCTCCGTCTGCGTCTGTGTGCTGGGCCCAATGAGAAAGTCCTCAGTTTTGTTCTGAAGGAGAATGAAACTGGAGAAGTTAATGTGAGTGTAACATGAACACCAGGATAAGGGATCCAAACAGTGCGTTCAATCCCACAAACAGGGCTAGTTTATATAATGTACATACACTAATGTGTTTTTTCTCTCCTTACAGTGGCATGCCTTCTCCATGCCCGAGTTAAAGAACTTCTTGCGCATTCTGCAGCGTGAAGAGGAGGAACACGTCAAGCAGATAGTGCAGCGGTACGCTCTGGCCCGCACTAAGATGCAGGAGGCTCTGGCCGGCTCGACCCCTGGCTGACAGGACTCTGCGCTGGGGGGGATCAAAACGTGCACCTCTTGGCTGGACAATCGCCTGAAGATGACCAGTCATCGCTGCATCCAAAGATCCCAGAGAACCTAACTCAAAAACGCCTCTTCGGTGAATGAGTGTGAGACAGGGCGCAAGACTGAGAGAAAGAGAGAGCTAGCGCGAATGTGCGTGTGAAATGATGCGAGAGATGAGAAGTGCCTTACACCTGGAGAGTCTGATGTGCCTGAGAGAAAGAGTTGAGAGAAGTGGAGACTGGCAGATGAGGCAGCGGTTGTATCCAGTAATATATTTTGTTATTGGATACTATTTGATTATCCTGTGTACCTCAGCTGTGTCCCCCTTAACTTCTAAAAAAAAAAGTGTCAATGATGGTTCAGTATTTTTAGGTATAAAAATTCCATGTGCCCATTATACATTTGTAGATGCAGAGCTGAGGTCAGGCTCTGTGTTGTAACTGAGCAGATAATCACGTCTGGAAGTTAAAGTCCTTTTATTTTACCAGAATACAAAAATTTGTAACGTGTCCAATCATGATAGTAGTGCCACGTTCGGATAAAGTCTGGTCTTTGAACAGCCTTTCCATGAAAACTGCTTCTTAGCCTAAATTTGTCCTGTTAGAAAGTTAAATACACGTTTATTGCTGAAAGGTATTTGGATTTTCATTTGACCCTGGCTCAAAAGTCTGCCACGTCCTCTCGACACCCCTGATGGGTGCAACTCAGTTTTGTTTTTTACTGTCAATTTGTGAGCTTGACTGATGTATGGACATTTGTATGCAGTTATGAATGTCAGAGAGCGCAGTGTCGAAGTCACTCTGGTTAACTGGAACCTTGAATGAATATTGGTATACATGTTTGTCTTTCCTTACATCTTTGTTCCTATTTCTGTCTTGTAAAGAAAATGTTTGTCTTCTGTTTCTCAAATTCACTTTAATTGTACCCTCTATGCACAAATGTAAATGTTGTAGCAACCTTCAAAATATTGACAAATGTGCGCTCCTTTCAGTAAAGAACTTTCCAGTTCTAACAACAGGGCTCTCAAGTTTTATTAAACGTTTGGAGTGAGATAACGCGTGTAACGCGCCACTCATTTATTTGTAGCAGCGGACCCTCGGCCCCAGCCAATTCTCTCAAGGTTTTACTAGCAGTTAGATTTTACCTGTAGTTAATAACTGACCTGAACAAATAGAAATTAGAGCAATAGGTAAATCTGATAAGACTATTTATATATAAACTTGTATTTCAAAAATACAAATGTATCAAAACTAAAAAGAAATTTGGCCCCAAATGAGCCCAATGAACTGCTGTACACATAGGCCTACAGTAGGATGGCAGAACCTACGCATGTATACCAAGCTTATGAATGGTGTTTTGTGTTGTAATTGTTTGTTGCACATTTAAATGCCTTGATGACAGCGGTAGGGGGCTCCCACTTACAGCACTATGGCTCAAGGCCAGCCATTTTCACCATCATGATGGATGATAGCTTTCCGTCCAGAGCCAAAATAGAGAAAAATATCTCTAGTCCTTTCCTTAGTTTCAGGTAGCCAAAGCTAAGCCCAGTGGTGGGTACTTAAGTACACAATGTATTTGTACTGAACTTGAGTATTTTCTTTTCATGCGACTTTCTACTTCTACTTCACCACATCTCAAAGGGAAATAATTAATTGCAGTCTGATACAAAATAGTTCAACCTCAACCAACTACATTAATGCATGAGGAATAATAATCTAACGAAATATATATAATGGTCATACGAGAAATTTTTCTTTCTGTTTTGAGTTGGCCATACTTTTATCTTTAATTGGCAATTGAATTACTTATACGTTTTCCTGCTTATAGCCAACTTACTTTTTCAATGCAGTACTTGCAGAGCGTTTTTACAGTGAAATATTGGTACTTATAATTTTCTTAAAGGGTCTGAATGGGCCTAAGTTACTTTGCTCGCTACTGGATAATCAAACCTAAGCTTCAGGTTGCAAAGAGGTTGGAGAGTTTTTCACTGCATCCGTAATAATTTAGAATGCATTTGGCCGTACTCGCCAACATCAGCCGCTCTCACTATCTTTGATCACGGACAAGTAATTTTGTCCAGCAATGGTAAAATCAAAATGGTAAAAAAAAAAAGTTGGACGCGTCCAACTTCCACTCCGTGTGTGCACACCATGGTGCACGCGCGTCCATGTTGCCTGGTAACGAACGTGCTTGCAGCGGGATCACGGAGTTTACCCGGAAACATCACATTTTAATTTCTGATCGGCTAAACGGCTCCGGCATTTAGTAGGCTACAGACATGATCGTCCATTAATTAACAAGTTCGAGGATGTTATCGCTTAACTTACTGCTCGGCGTGTGAGAGTGTGAACTGGCTGAAATGCGTGTGTCTCACGGTGAATGCGTGAGACTTGAGAGCCCTGTAACAAGTGTTGGTATTTTTGAATGAATGAATGTTAAAATGCCATGTGGGGGTTAAAGTGCAATATTTGCACTATAGTGCAATACTTGCTCTGTTTAACATTACGTATGCCTATATGCATGTGCTTTAAAAAAACAATTCACATTTCGGCCGTAGAGTTAAATGCATGATCAGACCATCATTTAGATTAACATCCATGGTGAGGTTAAGTTGTCCTAAGTGCACTGTTTTGCTTTAACTGTCAAGGTGCCGCCTATTCGTCATATCAGCTGATCACCTCATCATAAGGACCAAAACAGCTAAGGCTAGCTTAACGTAGCTGGTGTTAAAAGTAATGCCAGGATATGGCGATTTAAAATTGTGTGAAAAGGTAGGATATCGGCCAGAAGCGCGTTTAAAAATGTGTTCATTTGCAGTATAGGGCAAAGATAATCCTGTGTTTGTTTTGGAGACTTAGCTCTGCCTTGTCTTGCTAGTTATCATTTAGCCATCGCAGCTAACCTGCGTCAGCGGCAGAAGCTAACAGGCTAACTCACCTTCATATGCAGGTAACGTTGCTGTCAGCGAGTCATTATTAGCCACATTGGTCGCATATCAAGAGGGTGCTTTTATGAAACATATACACTATGTATTAGGTATAAAACGATGGCTGTCTTTATAAGTTAATATAGCAGTGTAACTAACCGTTACCGTTATTAATGAGATTGTTTGTGTTAAGTCTTAGGTGGTTGTATGGCCCAGTTTGTTAGCTTCCCGTAAAGCTAGCATAACGTAACGTTAAGGTACAACCTTAAATCGCTCCAAAAACGTCAGATGTGAGTTTACTTTTATTTTTTAAAGGCTTTCATTTTAAGTTCAGCTTGAGAAGCCTTGTATTTCTCACAATTGAGAAGCCCGATGACAGTTGTTGTGTCAACGCCGTTGATTCAGTTGCATCTTGAATTGGACAACTTTTAACGTTACAGGTTAAAATGGGCATTCATCACATTGACAATAGTGTTAACTGTACATTAATTTAGCGTTTTATAAAGCCATTCATCAAAAAATAATTAGATGCAACTGGTGAACAATCACCCTTTACACAAGTAGAGAAAGCCAAGTCTGACTGGGAATGTGTTTTTTCTTAGTGCACTTTTACTTTTCAGATCCTGTCTTGGGTAAAGAATTGAGAGCGTCTGGCCACCAACAAGATTGAAAGCTTTAACTGGAGAGTATGCCTTATCTCTGAGCATGGGAGGAAGTGGTTCCAAAGCCAAAGGCGTCTGGCCTTTTTCAGGCAGTGGAGCTGGAGGCGATACAGCCAGTGATGGGAACGAGCAGTCTGTGGCCCGGCTAAAAGGTTCCAGAAATGCAACACCATTTGTTTTTACCAGGAGGAGGTAAATAATACTTGATTGGGAAATGGTACATTTCCATTACATTTACTAATTCAGCTGAAGCTTATGTCCAAAGCGACTTACGAATGTTATATATGTCAGAGGTTGCACTCCTCTGGAGCAACTAGAGGTTAAGTGTCTTGCTCAGGGACACATTGGTGGATGTGTCACAGTGGGAATCAAACCCGAGTCTCCTACAACAAAGGGTCGATTTGATCAAGTCACAACATATTTTCTTCAAAGTATTCTTTGTGGAGGTAGTTTTGGTTTCATCTGATGAGTCATTGAGACATCCATATTTGGGATTTCTGGCACCCTAATACAGTGGAGGTGCATGGTTATACAGTAATGGCATATTATGTCTTTAGTATATAGCTGAAAGTAGAGAGATGACACAAAACAAGGGGAGAGAGAGATGACAGAGAATGTACAATGAGAGATATAGAATGACATTCAGCAAAGGTCCCAGGCCTGCCCAGGCCAGTGGCCACCAGCACCCCAAACAAAATATAATTTGTTAGGAACAGCAGCTCTGTGTGTTTCCAAAGACAGTGTTCTGGTTACACGGAATAATCCACAGTCTTTGCTTTCATTAGTACTTTCTATTGAAGAATGATCCAAATTACCAACTGTCTACAGTGAGATATGTGGATTATACTGGGTTTCAGAGGCGGATTGGTTTAATTTAGTGACTTTAGTCATATATATGTGTCTGTGTGTTGTTGGTAAACTGGCCATATAATATCAATTAACTCTGGTCTGGTGCAGTTTTCCTCTCTTGACATGTAGTTTTAGACTGAAGTTTACTTGCTGTGTTGGCAGTTCTTTGTACTATGACGAGGACGGTGACCTTGCCCATGAATTCTATGAAGAGACGGTTGTGACCAAAAATGGCAGAAAAAAGTCCAAGTTGAAGAGGATTCAGAAAAATCTGATTCCACAGGTGAGCTAAAGCCACATTTTGGCAACACTGGTCTGGTTGTTTTGAATGATTTGTCACTTTGAATATCATCTGTTTGGTCTTTCAGGGAATTGTGAAGCTCGAACACCCCTGTATTCATGTAGATTTCCCCATCGTCCTCTGTGAGGTGTGAAAAGTGACACAGGACTGATCTGCTGTGAAGTGCAGCCACAGGTACTCTTCTCGGTGTAAAGTCTTGTTCCAGTCTCCAAGCATTACGGTCAAGACAGGAACTGTGGTCTGGAGCAGAAAAGGGAAGATTCAAACTGTCATTGTAACCTGATACATTGAATGAAATGTTATACATTTGAATTCAACTATGGTCAGAGGGTGTCCTGTTCACAAAAATCCATATTTTGGTATTCACAAAAGTACAGGTTGTGTTTCCACTACCCAGCTGATATGTAAGCAGTCTTAGAGAGTACATCAAATGAAGTTGTATTTCTCGTGTGAGTTTCTTTTGCAGGGAAAAACGTCCTTGATGTGAAAAGGCTTTAATGGTTTATGCCTTCTGTGAGACGTAGAGTGAAACTGTACGTGTCTTTGTATGTGTACTTGTGTGCACCTAGGTTTGTCTGAGAGAATGTGTGTGAGAGGGATTGAAGATGTAGTTACAGGGTAGAATTTTAAAAAAGGGTTGTGAAGTTTATTGTATATATGGTCATGTTCTGTGTTGTCACATCTGAGTCTGTCTCAGTTACCGGAGCTCAGACCTGCACTAGTGAACATATTGTACTGTAAATAATTTCAGATTTCATAGTTGGAAATACTTGAATAAATGGTTTACTGAGCTGAATATGTTGAGTTTATTATATGTTCTATTATGTTAATAGTCTCGTATTCACATTGAGTTATGTCCAAGCACCACCTGTGTGCACAAAACATGATCATGGGAAATAAGCACATTCGCTTTCTTCCAGAAAAGAAGATTGATGCCACTCTCTCATTTGTCTTCAATTTTTGTGCGGATTAAACAACAAGATATAATGTGTTAATTTGTGAGGTTTAGAGTTGCTGGTAGGTGAATTTTGTTACCTTTGAAAGCAGCCAAGCTAGCTGTTTCACCTTGTTTACAGTCTTTATGCTAAGCTAAGCTAACCAGCTGTTGGCTCCAGCTTTATATTGAATGCACAGGCAGACATGAGAGTGGTATAAATCTTTACATTTAAATCTCTACAAAAAAGCGAATAAATGTATTTCCAAAAATGTCAAAATTATTCCTTAAAGTACCATTCGCCTGGAAAAAGAATCTCAGACTTAGAATGAAAAGGATGATTTTAGTTTGCTAGAAGTGAATGGACAGATTGCATTTAATGAAGTTGTCACTTTTAAAAATGTAGTCAGCAATTCCTCTACTTCCATGACAGCTGGAACTATACCTTATTTTTAGCTTTTCCTCATTGCCTTCTTGAATATCAGTCTGGCTTTGAGAGCTGCTGGCTGCAACTAAAGCCACTAAAGCCTACTGCTGACATTATTATGAAATGCAAAAAATTTACACACTTCCATAACATGTAAGGTTTTCCACCTCTAGATAGCAGCAGAAAGCTACACCTGTTAACACCTAGTTAACTTTAATGAGGTACTGTGAAAGTGGTGGGTTCTTTGGATTTTGCATCATACATGTTTACTCTCTTACCTCTAAGGTCTATTCCTGCGCAGTTAGACTTTCCGACAAGGCTGCGGATGTAATTAAATGTTGTGTGAGGTAAACACTCAAAGGCTCAAAATCATGACCAGTTAAAGCCGGTGTAGCCAGCTGGCACAATATCAAAATTTAATGGCAATGTAAACACATTTCAGTGTGCATAGTAGACAAATCACCATAATACATGGGCAGGGCTTCCTTTGCGGCCATTCTCTGGTGTCTGTAATTGAGTGGAATGTGGTTGGGAGTGTTTTTGGGGCCAGAGGTCAGTCACTTTGATGTGTTTCCTCTCCACTGGTCTTTGATGTTTTGCTGAAAGTCCAGCCTGTAAGGATGAACCCTTTCTCTTAAAGCCATAAAAAAAAAAATAATGATCTTCATGAATATGATGCTGTGTTCTGCGATGTGTACAAGTATTTCTAAAAGAGTAAAGTTGTCCATGTGGCTCCCTGTAGTCTGTTTAATCTGAATGCACAGTTGGATTACTTAAGTATAGTAATCATAAATAGTGAATGTGACTGAAAGAAAACAAATTACACTCTAGGAAAACTGATGGTAGCGTCCTGTGTAGCTTATCGATACATAAAACCATAATGATAGTAGTTATAGCTGTGAACTGCAGCAGGGAAATATGTTTACCAGTATCTATTTTGGGGTCTCATAGCCCATTTTAGCTACCATATTTAAACTTATTCATATATAAATTGGGTGTTTTGATCCATAGAATCAGGGCAAATGAGGTAGTAAACTTTCAACTTCAAGGTCCAGTTGCTCCAATGAAATTTCCTCTGTCCTCCAAATGTATCGCAATGCATTAATATGTTTGGGACAAAGTGAAGGTGGCCAGGGGTGTTTCCAGTTTCCTTGCCATTGTTTTCGCTTCCTGATGGTCCCTGACTTCTGCTGATGTAATGTTCAGGAGGCAAAGGTCAAAGTGAAGCTTGAGAGAAACCAAGCCATTCCTTTGTTCCTTCCTCTCCCTCTTCATTCACACAGAGACAGAGGGCGAGATAGAGAAAGAGAGAAAAAGAGACACTGATTACATGGTGAGGTGAGTCAGCAAAGTTCGGAAAACAAGCAGCGGAACGGACTGTGACACAGGAAAGCATGACACTTCCAGGACCTCGCCTCACCTCGATCATGTGCCCAGGCATCCCTCAGCTCACATGCTTCTGCAAAGAAAAAGGCTTGACTTTCAGATGAACACCTTTCTTCAACAGCCATTACTTCTGACAGCTTTTATACAGTTCTCTAGAGTATAAAACAGGCTGTTAAATTTGGTTAATTATGTGTCAGTGCGTGGCCTCTGCCCTCTTCTCTCATGGCCACTGCCCCTCGTGCCTAAACCCCCTCTGCACCATCCTATCTGCTGTACTTGGCAACATGACGGTATGTGGTACTTGGTTACTTCACTGAGCCGTTGCCAATGGCTGTCATCACATGCCTCAGGCAGCGGTGACATCTGCATGCCAGATGCCTTGTGCCCACCGTCTGAAGTGTGCTCAGAGCATTAGTGGAAAAAACATTAAAATCCTTCACTCAAGTAGCAAATCGACAATGTAAAAGTACTTAAAGTAACAAAACCAGTCTCCATTTACTTTTGAGTGAAAGGACTCACATGTTCAAGTGACTGATGTAATATGTGTAAGCAGTATTTTAATGTTAACAATGTAAACAACCAAACAGTATAAAGTAGTGAAAATGAGATACAATGTTATTCACATGTTAATGCATCAAAACATTTCTGCTGTATAAAATATATTTTGAATGGGGAACATCAGGAGTTTTAGGACCAGGTTTAAACACGATCACTTTTATAAAAAGAAATTGGGTCCTCCATGAACACACCCTGCTTACACATGAAAACATATTAAAATGTATTTGCCTTTTATTGGTCTATGTTCTTTTTACTGGTTGTGCTAGAAAAAGACTATTTCCACCTACTAATGAGAATTTTACAATATGTAGGCTAAATCTAAATCTTATGACAGATTGGTAATTTTGCATCTGTTAGTCAAAGATTAGTGTTGGATGTGTTTTAGGCTTTTTTGGGAGGGTTCTATATTTGATAGTATTTGAATATTTTTGTAGTTTTGTTTTTGTTTGTTTCATTAGAGAGAAATATGTGAAGTACGTTTTCAGGTGTTTTAAGGACCAACATACATACATCTTTTCTACAAGTTTTTATAAGCTATATGTAGCCTGATGTAGCTGAAAGGTTACCCTAACACTGGTCATTTGTGGGCATGATCTTATTTTAGGGATGTGGCACACTGCCCTGCTATGACCTCTGAGTCTTGACATTGCTGGTTACTTACAGTGTATCTGTTTCACAGCCATGGTGGCAAACTTCTTGGACTGATTCATTCCTGCGCTGTGATTAATAGCTTTGCAAAAAAAGATCCAATCAAAGCTTAGGTTCATTCAACGCTTAGGTTCATTCAACTTACACCTGGAGTTATGTGTTGGTTTGAGGTGAAGACACACGTCGCTCTAACACCTTCGACTCGCTGACGGAGTCCATTTGGATGTCCGGTTTATTTCGCCACTCCCCCCCCTTTTCCCAAACTGAATGGAACATCCTGAAAGTGGTTCGGCTCTCAGAGCAGGAGAGCAGCAACTGACAACATCGCAGGGGGGCAACTTCGCTTCTCTTCACTTTACCGACGGCAGGCAGACCGACACCGGAGGTTAGAAGATAGCCTACTTGCATGTTTTTGTAAATTCACTCCGTCGTCATCTTCTTACTGAAATGCAATGTTCATTTTGATTTTTCCCAATTTGTTTTGAGGCGACTCAAAAACTCGGCTTCTGGTTTTCGGGAATGCTTCCTGTGTCTGCCAGTAAAGGTACGTTTGTCCAGCTGCACTGAGACTCATGTGAATTAACTTTGCTGTTGACTTTACGTTTTGCTCATTCATTGCTAAAAAACAACACCCAAACTGTAATTTAAGTTAAGTAAGTTTATGTTAACTTTAAGAGAAGGGGGTAGATGTTGAAGCCGACTTGGCAGAGCAATATTCATATACATATACAGCCTAACTATGGTTTATTTGACATATAGGCCAAACAAGATTTATTTAGGTCATTATTGATATAGGCTGTGTTTTTAGCAACGATTATCTGCAATAGTGCAAACAAACTGCTACTGTAGAATATTATAAGGCTCAGCATTTAAAAGTAGGCGTGTGTGTATATGTATGTATGTATGTATGTGTGTGTGTGTGTCTGTGAATTATCATTTATTAGAAAAGTAAATTTCACTTCCCTCCCTGTGAATTATAGCCTACAGCAGAGAGTAGCAGTGACTTTCTGTCAGTTTGAAAACATAACTGAAGGTTTCTGTACACATAACTCAGATGCTTTCAGTAAAGACAAAAAACATCTAAAATTTATATGCAACTTCTTAGTTTGTGATTTTAATAGTGATTATATCTATATAGTGCACAAAACTAAAGCAAAACTACACAAATTTAAAGCGTTAGGTTTCTAACATTCTATAAAAAGACATGGTTTTTGAAGATATACCTTGATGAATGGATGCACTGGGGTTTGCCACTTATTTGAAAAGTAAACTAAAAAACTATAATTAAGTCTCCGTCTGTGACTTGTAGAGCAGAGAGTGACAGTCCCATCTGTCAATTCACATCTGAAGACATGTTGTTCTGGACTCTGCCTGACTGGAAAGTAGTGCTGCTGATTGTGCTGCTGTGGGACACCCTCTGTGCTTTGGGACTAAAACCCACGAGACGGCCACTGTATTCCCAAAAGCCTCTGCTCCTGGCTTGGAATGCCCCAACTGAGGACTGTGCCCCGCGGCATGGTATTCGCTTTCAGCTGGACCTTTTCCAGATTGTGGCCTCACCCAATGAGGGCTTTGTTAGACAGAACCTCACCATCTTCTATAAGGACCGCTTGGGCTTGTACCCGTTTTTTGAGCCAGATGGGACGCCGGTGAATGGGGGGCTGCCACAGGTGGCCAGTCTTACACAGCACCTAGAGAAGATGCCAGGAGGTGTGCAGAAGTATATTCGGGAACCAGGGGCCACGGGTCTGGCAATTATTGACTGGGAGGAGTGGCGTCCACTCTGGATACGTAACTGGGAAACCAAAGATGTTTACCGCAGACATTCTCGTGAGTTGGTGCGTCAGAAGAACCCAACATGGCCTCCAGAGCAGGTGGCAAAAGTGGCCCAGCAGGAGTTTGAGATATCTGCCAGGAAGTTCATGCTGGAGACGCTGAAGCTTGCCAAGAACCTGAGGCCCAACCAGCTGTGGGGTTTCTACCTGTTCCCAGACTGCTACAATCATGACTACAGGCGCACTCTGGAGAACTACACAGGCCGCTGTCCTGACGTAGAGGTAGCCCGCAACGAGCAGCTGAAGTGGTTGTGGACTGAGAGCACGGCCCTCTTCCCCTCCATCTACATGGGCACCGTGCTGCGTTCCTCAGCCTCCGGACGGCAGTTTGTGCGGAACCGAGTGAAGGAGGGGATGCGTTTGGCATCATCAGGCGATGGGTTGGCACGTCCTGTCTTTGTGTACACCAGGCCCACCTATGCCAACTCCCTGGAACAGCTGACAGAGGTGACGCTCTAACTTTAGAAACCCTGCCAGTCCTGAATTTGGTGTCTCTTCCTGAAACTTTCCTACTTATTCTTCACTGTTCATGCGAAATTTAAAATGACTAATGTGTGCTGTGCCGTGTTGGTCCGGTATCATATCCTTTTTGGAAGCAGAGAATATGCACTTTTTTTGTTCCAAGATTAACCCTTCTCTCTCCCTCTCTGATCCCTGCATGCTGCATGGAGCTACAGCTCTGCTTTTCCTTATCGGCAGCCACAGACCTTTCCTGTTCTGGCAGCACACAGACACCCCAATACCTCTCATTTGTGTGGAGGGAGCAGGATGGGTGTTGTTCAAGCTGAAAATCTCGCTAACACCCTATAGACCGTTTCCTTATGGGAGAATGAACAGATAAGAGCTGAACTTCACATGGTAGCTTATGCCCTACTAACATTTTGGCCCCATTATAGTGATACTCAGCAGTGAATTCTTCCTGTGTTTGGCCCGTAGTCTTTAGAAATGTAAAATGTTAAAGTGCTGTATCATCTTTTACAGACTGACCTCATCTCCACCATCGGGGAGAGTGTGGCTTTAGGCGCAGCTGGAATCATCATGTGGGGAGATGCAGCGTACGCAAGCAGCAAAGTAAGCTCCCACACACTAATTATGAAATAAATACATTAATCACTCAGACTCAACTTACATGTTTGACCATGAACATTAACATCTGGTGAGTTTTGACCTGCTGCTCTTGTCTGTATGTGTGCAGTCATTGTAACGGTTATTCCTCAGGGCTCCAGTTGAAAGTTAGTGGCTTGCATGACGTGGACATCTTCAGATACACAGGATATTTTTGTTGGAAGTGTTTTATTTCCCAGTTACTTTTAGGCTGCGAGGTACTCTGATCATATTTTGGGCATTTCAGATAAAAGCTTAAACATGTGCAAGATAGACAGTCAGTCAGAGGGCAAAAATATCTTTATTCCACTTAAAGGGTAATTTCTGTATCTTTAACCCTGAGCCCTATTTTCATATATTTTGGAGTAAAAATTACTAGAAGGTACAAAAGATTTTGAAATTTGTGCAGTAGCTTCAGCTGGGAGCCGGAAGCAACACATTCCTTCGGAGCATTTGCACCCATCAATCTTTCGTCCACAAAATGCTGAGAAAATGGAAAGGATCCCTACGAGTGACATCCCTTGTTTTTAACCTGAAACTGAAGTCTCGCTGAAGGACAGTTCTTGCTCTGAAATCTCATGAGAAGCGAGATGTTGAGGAAACGTGAGTCAGAGTTGGAGAGAGGAATTTGTTGTGTTGGAGTAGCATTAGGAAAGAAAGCATTGCTAGCAGTTTTCTGCAAACTCCTCCTCCTCGTTTTCACCGGCGTGTCCTGCAACAACTCACAACAATTGGATAATAGATTAGAATAGCATGCCCCATCATAACAGAATATTTATTAATAAGGGCTTAATATTACTAGTGGTGAAATATACCTACATTTACTGAAGTAATGTTCATACCATAGGCCTATACCATTGATGTGATGAATTGTTACAGAATAAACTTAACAGTATAAGTTTTAGCATTACATAAAATGGTTAAAACTCCAGTCAGCCTCTCACAACATTAAAATTCTACACATTGATCCAATTTTATTTATATATATATATATATATATATATATATATATATATATATATTTATATATATATATATATATATATATATATATATATATATATATATATATATATATATATATTATATATATATAACCACATACATAATGACATCATTTTGAGCAGTGGCTTTTACTTAAAATTTTTGAATGTAGTAAAATGTACTTTTAAAAGAGTATGTTTATATAGTGGGATCAGGCCCACTACTTTCACCTGAGGGACGGATCTGAATACTTCTCCACCAACCCTAAACCTCACACTTATGATTAATGTGATTTAAAATGTGGGCAGGTTTTGGTGTCCCACAGTGCAGACTAGACTTCTTGTGAATCCTGACGTAGGTGAGTGATGGCTGTGTGTTTATTTTTTTCTCTCCAGAACAGCTGCTCAAACTTGGATGTGTATTTGCGAGGTCCACTGGGTCAATACCTCCTCAACGTCTCCACGGCAGCAGAGCTATGCAGCCAGACCTTGTGTGCTTCTCGAGGCCGCTGTCTGCGCAAAAATCCGGACAGCGACGTTTACTTGCATCTGAACCCCCTCCACCACCACATCATCGAGCAGAGTGGCAAGCCGACCGTCACCGGTGAGCTTGGCGAAGCAGAGAAGAGAAGTTTTCAGACAGAGTTTCAGTGCCAGTGCTACAGTGGCTATCAGGGAGAGGTCTGCGAGCAGTCAGACCCTCTGCACCAAAGAGGGACAGCATCTCAAACACTGGCATCAGCACTGCAATGTGTGATCTTACTGATTATCTCTCTACTCCTCTGTTAATACACCGTAAATACTGTAGACATAGCAGCATTTTATGTCTAAATATAGAGCACACCAGCTGACAAGTTTAGAATTTTAAAGCAACATTATGTAAGATTTTTTTGTGTGTGCGCGATTTGGTGCCCCTACTGTTTTAGACTGTAATTCACCTTCGCAAAGAAGGACAGCTGTACACGTGCCTTTGTTATAATTACATTACTTACGATCAGAAACTAGCAACAACTTTGATAATACAGCCAAACATCAAGCAAGTGCCACAACACAAGACATCACAATATTACTTAATAGTCCAACAGAAAGATCGCCCGCTCTGCATCTATCTTGCAGTGTTTTATTTCCCAAAGCTCTCGCCAATGCTGGGAGCTTCTTGCATGGTCACACTTTTTTCTTTCTTCCGCTGTCAAAGTCAGCTGTCGAATTATTTCGTACTAGTCCAACAGCTACAAGGCCAGCTCGTCATCGGTCTTGTATCCTTTCAGCACCTGGTTTCTCTTCTTCACGTCTTCTTGGGTCTCCTCGCAGCCTCTGCCATGATATCCATACTGAGAATACCGAGCTAGCTTCTTCCTATTGCTCACTTGCTGAAGAGTTTCGTTGGTGTGATGTGGTGCCTTACAACATTACGCTGTTGTTGCGATAGGTTTCCTTCCTGGGACTACACTGTTATGTAGTAGAGATGCCATTCTCCCTATTAAATGTCAGTGTACCATCAAAATTATTTTAAAGCTGTTTTTTTTTAAGATAAAATTACTACATAATGTTGCTTTAAGGAGTGTGGAGTGTCATATTTTTCCTTTTTTTTTTTTTAAAACATGGATGATACAAAGTTAATTTTAAGAAACACTGTGGAAATTGCAAGTTATATTTGTTTATAACTTTTAATCTTTTTTAAACCACGGAGGGCTCGCTGGAAATGACCTTGTTTACATTTTGCTCTCAGTTTCCTCTCAGTCATTGTTTCCAAAAGTGTCAAATTCCATGTTTCTCACAGAGAGAAAGTTTTTTGGGGGTAATGTGATGAATGAGTTGATGCGTGGTGAAAGTGGAATTGATGCACTTAAATCTGAGAACAGAACAATATATTTCAAGTGCCTGATCTTTTTTCAACCTCTCTCTGACATCTGATGTTTTTATGGAGGCAATTACAGTGTTAATATTTATTTGAATGTATTTTTAGGTGTTTTATATTATCTTGTCTAATTTTTATGTCCAAAACATGACTACTATAGTTTCCTCTTTAAAACACTATATAACTCGATTTACCCTTTTCTGTATTTCAGCAGTTATTTTACATCAGAAGCACAAATGATATAAAACCAATTTCTCTGACATGGCCTCCTCTCTTCATGCTGTTTTATCAAATTAGACTTTTGTTGAAGTAAATAAATTTCTTTGTTGAGGTCCTTGCCTAGTTTCTTTTAAGATTTACAGAACACAATGAAGAGGGATAACAAAGTGTACGCTGGTTTTCAGGTCATACAGGTATGGATTTGTTGTTTTCAGTCAATAAAAGTTAGATTTCTGGGGAAAACATGTTATCATTGGCAAAGCCAGCTAGTCCTCATGTCCACATTTAGCAGGCTGCTGCCTCATACCCCCTCCCCATGTAATTGTAGGGTGCTGTTAAGCCAATGGTTATTTATACTGCTTTTAAGAGTTGAGCAAGGCATATATTTAAAATTGGAGGATGAAGAGTTCATTATGGCTTGCTTAGAGTAGAACTATTACTTATGTAAGTCAAGTCTCTTCAGTAAACAGTTTTTCAGTTATATTTACATGTTTTATTGAGTTTTTCAAACGAAAGCTGATCAGGATAGACTGATGGAAGATATTTTTACTTGTCTCTATGACTTCAAACCCGCCCTGCTCCTCCTGTCTTATGATTAGTTGTTAGAGATTCTTTGTGCACTTCTGATTGGTTGTTAAAAACCTTTTGCACACTTCTGATTGGTTATTACATACCCTAGAGCGCACATCTGTTTTAGTTCTGGTGAATGTCTGATTCAGATCATGAGACCGCTGGTTGCGTTTTCCCTGTACGTCCAGAACTCAAAGTACAAACAAAAGTCCCTATCCAGTTGTTAAAAAGGTAAGTCATTGTTTGTACTTTTGTCTAAAACGTATTTTGTCTTTATTTCACACTATAGCCTATCATTTACGTCCCATATAGCTACAGGAATGTGTGTTTGTGTAAAACAATTTAATAGACAAAGAAAAGCACATGTTTAATCAAAAGCTGAAAATTCTTGCTGCCTTTCACAGATTCTGAAAATCGAAAAAACTTTATTTGCTTCGAATTTTGATCTTTGAGATTTCAGTTCCGGACAAATTAAAAACAGCCTTTCTGTGAATATAACAATGTTGCAACATCCTCCAAAATGTTCGCAACAATACTTACGTGATATTAGCAGTGGTGTCGTTTCCTTCCTTTCAGGGATGAGTTCCTTTCCTGCTGAGGCGCTGCTTTTCTTGAAACTGATCAGCCTTGTTTCAGGGCTGCAGTTTGCACCATCGACTTTACCCCAGGTGCCATTCCTCACCGTCTGGAACGCCCCCACCGCCAGCTGTCTCTCTCAATATGGCGTGGACCTCGACTTGGGCATGTTCAACATCGTCCATAACCAGAACCAAACCTTTATGGGTGAAAACATAACCATCTTTTACTCTGAAAAGCTCGGCCTGTATCCCAGGTACTCCAGCCAAGGAGAGGCTGTCAATGGCGGGGTGCCGCAGAACGCCAGTCTGGAGGAACACCTCAGAGTTGCCACTAAAGATATCCGCACTTGTATTCCTGACAAATATTTCCAGGGCCTGGCTGTGGTGGACTGGGAGAGCTGGAGACCTGTATGGATCAGAAACTGGGAGAGTAAGAAGGTATACTGGGAAGGCTCAAGAGCGCTAGTGAGGTCCAGGCATCCAGACTGGAGCCCTGCGCAGGTAGAGGCTGCTGCACGGGCGGAGTTTGAGACAGCTGGGAGGAGCTTCATGGAGGGGACGCTGAAACTGGGGCAGAAGGAAAGACCAGAAGGGTTGTGGGGTTATTATGGTTTTCCCAATTGCTACAATTACTACAGCAACAAGAGCACAAACTACACAGGGGATTGTCCGGCTATAGAGAAAACAAGGAACAACCAGCTGTGGTGGTTGTGGAACGTTTCCTCTGCTCTTTATCCTGACATCTACCTCAGCCTCGACCTGCGCAACCTCGGCAAAGAAGTGCTCCTCTACACTCACCACCGCATCCTGGAGGCCATGAGAGCAGGGGCTCAGCAGACCCCATCCACGCCGCCCGTGTTCCCGTACTCTCGCATCGTCTACACTTACTCATTAGATTTCCTCTCTCAGGCAAGTAGCAGATGTTTTAACTCCATGCACCTTTTTGGGATTGTCACGATCTGGTCTGAATACTCTGCTTACCTCTTGTGGGGGGTTTTACGCCTGCAGGAGCACCTGGTTTACACCATAGGAGAGAGCGCTGCTTTAGGATCTGCAGGGGTAGTGCTTTGGGGCGACAGTGCCTACTCCAAATCTAAGGTATGGTAACTGACCTGTTGTCATGCTCATGCGTATGGAGGACTGATCCTGACAAATTCAGAAATAAATAGCCTACATAAATAAATAAATGCTCAATAAATAAATAAGCATTCGATTAAATGCACAAAAAAAGACAGTAAATAAATAAATGTAGGCAGTAATTAAATTATACAAGGAGACAAATGTATATATCTATTTTAATTAGCTTCTTTACTTAGTCACCTTTTGTAATAATTAACTTATTTATTTATTGTCCGTTATAATCTTCAACTTTATTTATTAATGACTTCTTTTTTAAATGTATTTATTTATGTGTGTTTTAATATTTTTGTCTGTTTTATTCTTCTGTTGCATTTTCTACCCTATTTATTTTCACCCATGGTATTTATTTCTGCCTGTCCTTTTTACATTTCTCTATGCATTTCTGCCTCATTATGCAAATGAGGAGGGGCTGTGTCTCAAGGGGTCAACTTCTCGCCTATTGGTGGACAAGTCAGATGGGCGAGCTCTAGGCCTACTCTACCTGCACACATCAACAAGCTTGCTCCCCACACAGTCAGATGGCTTCCTTCAGTGCGCTGAGGTGTTTAGCTACTCTATTTGAAGACAATACTACCAGCCATGTCTTCCTTCTTTTCATGTGGACACTCTGACCTACAGAGTTTTCAATTAACGACTTATACGGACACAGAACTGCAGGAAAGTGAGCTGTTGTTTCTGAGAGCCACATGGTCAGTTAGCCGCAGCTAAATCTGGAGTGCACTCCTATTCAAGTATTTACGGTAAATGCTCCCACATGGAGCAGTTCGTTGCTCTGCTGTTTCAATGAAAACACAATTCAGGATGAAAATTCAACCGTGGTGTTGTGTCGGGAGATGCAGTGACTTAACCAGCGGTGAGTAAAACAATTTTGTGAATAATACATGTAATTTGTTAAGCTATGAGGAGAGTAAAAGTCCATTAGCCGCTACGCTAATTTATGTAGTGTTAATATCATATAGGCTAAAGCTCTTAAGCTAGTGGTGGTGACTAAGAAGTAAACTAATCTTGACAGTTACCATTAAGAAGAATTTTATTCTTCTGTTAAATGTGATTGCTATTAAGCCGTGTTTAATGTGTGGCGGTGGAGTCAATTTAAAGTTAACTTTACTGCACTTAACCAGTCGAAATCATTTACTGAAGGCTAGTTTCTGTACTTCTATGTCTTGCACAGAAGACAGGAGGAGGCATGCAGAGAACATAACCAAATTCGTCACAGGAAAGGAAGGAGGAGAAGGAGAGCAACAAAGAAAATAATCCCCAAATAATAAAATGAATTCCTTTATATTCCCCCTTACATGCCTAGTTGTTTATGTGTAGATACAGAGTAAGAATGGGACACAGCACACATCTCATCATTACTGTGTGTTAGAGCATGGGAGAACAGTGGATACTTTTAATACAGCCGCATTCCTAATTTTACTGTGTAATTATAACAAGTGGAGAACATTCAAGATTTTTTTTACAACTGTCTGCATAGCTAAATTCATCTTGTGTAATGAATGAAAATAAATAGACCTACTATGCTCCTCTCTACTTTGACATTTAAGATTAGCTGTGTTTGATCCACCTTCATACACATATGTGACATTACTGTACAACTTGAGAAAGGTAAGTCGTTTTCCGCTCCAGCCTGCCTAAAAGAAAAGTATTTTGGGGATTAATTCGGCTTTATTAGCTGCTGTAGTGCAGGATGAACTAAAAACCCATTTCTCAACTTATTATTCTAAATCATGCAATGAAGAAGAAATGCATAATAAATCCTGGGACAAAATCTGTCCACAAATACTGTACAGCATGTAGCCTAATGAACAAGCTTTGTGTTATAGCTTGGGCAGTGAAATGTTTCATTTTTTAACTCATGTGGTCATAGTTGTCCACAACTCAAATCAGAATTTAAGGAAAAACATTTTATACTGACCTTAAGAAGACTTCCAAATAAGAAATGTAGGACGGTATTTCAATGTACAACTGCAGCACTTAAATCTAAGTAAAGTAATTTCCCTGACATTTTTGTGTTATTTTACTTTTAATAGACACATGTAACAGGTTTTATACTTCCTGTGAGTATAATCCAATTAATCTTATTTTCATACTGTATATCATCTGTATAAATTATGTTGTATGTGGTGCTCGCATCGTGTACTATTGAGACTTCATTGCCCTCTTCAGATAAGACTCTCAGACTGCAACATGTGTCTTGTAAAGAGAGAAACGGACAGAAAAAAAGTCTCTAACTCTGCCTGTCAGCTTTAAAACTGAATTTACCATACAGAATTGAATACGAGTGCACTCCATATTTAGCTGCAGCTAGCTGACTGTGTGATCCTCCCTATATCACAGTTCTGTGTCCATGCATACAGCAAACTGAAAACACTTTGTCAGAGTGTCCACACAAAAAGGGAAGGAAGACATGGCTGGTAGTATTGTCTTCAAATAGAGTTGCTAAAAGCCGCAGTGCACTGAAGGAAGCCATTTGACTGTATGAGGAGCAAGCTTGTTGATGTGTGCAGGTAGAGTAGGCCTAGAGCTCTCCCATCTGGCTGGTCCACCAATGGGAGAGAAGTTGACCCCTTGAGATGCAGCCCCTCCTCATTTGCATAATGAGGCAGAAATGCATAGAGAAATGTAAAAAGGACAGGCAGAAATAAATACCATGGGTGAAAATAAATAGGGTAGAAAATGCAACGGAAGAATAAAACAGACAAAAATATTAAAACACACACACAAATAAATACATTTAAAAAAGAATTAATAAATAAAGTTAAAGATTATGACAATAAATAAGTTAATTATTACAAAGGTGACTAAGTAAAGAAGCTAATTAAAATAGATATATACATTTATTCTTGTATAATTTAATTATTACCTTTATTTTTTTTTTGTGCATTTAATCGGATGCTTATTTATTTATTTATTGAGCATTTATTTATTTCTGTATTTATTTCTGAATTTGTCAGGATCAGTCCTCCATACACGTGGATTGTCTGACTGTCAATGTGATCTCATCTTCACTTTTAGGTTCTAATATTGAAACCATTCACACAGTGTGTTTTCGATACTGATATACTACAAGTTTTGTGTTTGTGGTCACTTAATCTCTTGTAAATCTCTTCTATTTAATAGTATTTTGTAAGAAAAACAAAACAAAAAGCCCCACTCTAAATAGATGAAGGCCATGTTGTTTTGTTTATTTGGTGTAGTAATTTATAAGTCAAATGCGGAAACCGGAAGCATCCTCAGATACCCCTGATGAAGGGAAGACAACATAAACATAAAGCAAAAGAGCTGTGCAACATGTTTTAATCTTGATACACCTGAAGCTCACACTGGTCTGCACCTCGCTATGCGTGTGTTCTTAAAGTTGGACAATTTCAAAAGGAATCTGCCAGCAATGTGATCCCTTTGAAATTTTTGGAGATTTACTTCATTCCTCAGAGTTTTTTCCCCTATTCTTTATTTCTGGTCTTAGAAATTGTCATCTGGCATTATTCTATGTATCTTTCATTGTTAGCAAATTCCATTAAAAGACCAAAACTCCTCTCAAAACTTCAGCCCCTAAGCCCTGATTAACTTCACACCTTTAAACACAAATTCATTTTTTAAAGGCAAAATTATTTCTTAAAACATGCTGTGATGTCACATTAGTCTTTTTTCATAATGGTATCCGCTATTGTTGTCAACCAAATCAGTTATCACAAATATGTTACCTTTTACATAGTTGCGAAGTTGTGTAAATGCTTTATTGGTGATTGTTTGGAGCATCTTTATTTTACTCTCTCTTGTTTCTTTTCCACTTTTAGGCCACTTGTAACGCAGTCAAATCCTACATCGATAAGACTCTGGGTTTTTACCTGGTGAACGTCACGTCAGCGGCCGCTCTTTGCAGCCAGACCTTATGTTCCTCTCATGGAAGATGCCAGAGGAAGGACCCGAACTCAAGGGACTACCTCCACCTCGACCCTGCCGTGTGGAAGGTTGTGTCTGAGAGGAAACCAGAGGGGGGACACGACTACAGAGTTTTAGGACAGATGAAAACACGTCAGGTGACTCTCATGAAGTCCAAGTTTCAGTGCAAGTGTTACCCGGGGTGGAGCGGTGAGAACTGCTCCAAATCAAATCAGTGATAAAAGACTTTCCTTGAGGGGATAAGACTGAGGCTAGTTTGGCCCAGAGGTAGCCTTATCTGTACGAGTACATGTGGTCACCTGTGAATGGAAATGTTCAAATCTTTGACCAATGTATTTTCTTAATTAATTACTTTTCTAGTTTTCCTTATTTTACATGGGATATAATGTTTTTAACTAATCCAAATTTATCAAAGTATGCAGACCAATGTTTGCATTCCAACTGTGTGTGATACTAAATGAAGAATGTACTCTTTAAAGGGACAATTTGTAAGATTTAATAAATTCATAATTTTAGCTTAAAACATTAAAAAAATCTGCAGAATATGAAAAAGTTCTGACTTCATGTCAAAGACGTCTATGTAATGTGTTGTAGAGATATCTGCTGAAGTTAGCATGCTAATCAGCTAACCCCGGTCCGTTCTGTCTCCTAATACCACTTTGTACTTCAAGAGGCAATAGTCCGATAGTATAGCTCTGGCCTCGCCCTGTAGTTTCACCTGGGAATGCGAGCAGCAAAATAAACTCACAAAAGAAAGGAAATTACATTTCTCTACATGCTGTCGCTGTCTCCCTGATGCCCAACCTTGCTCCACTCCCGCTTGATGCCGCTTCTCAAAGCCGCTGTACTTGACCTCAGTAGTATATTCCCTGTCGTCAAAGTGGCCTCCACCATCAATTTCGCACTCAGTCAGCTAATAGGAGCGTTTGACAATTAAGTTTTCACATTTAAGGTGGTTTGTCTGTGCTCCACTTTAAATCTGAGTTTACGTTTAAGTGCGGACGTCGGGCAGAAAACCATCATTGACACCCTCCACAAGGAGGGAAAGCCTCAAAAGGTAATTGCAAAAGAAGCTGGATGTTTTCAGAGTGCTGTATCAAGGCACATTAATAGAAAGTTAAGTGGAAGGGAAGCAGAAGAAGTCTTACCCAGGCTAAAGAAAAAAAAGAACTGGTCTGTTTCTCAGTGGTCCAAAGTCCTCTTTTCTGATGAGAGCAAATTTTGTATCTCATTTGGAAACCAAGGTCCCAGAGTCTGGAGGAAGAATGGAGAGGCACACAATCCAAGATGCTTGAAGTCCAGTATGAAGGTTCCACAGTCTGTGTTGGTTTGGGGAGCCATGTCATCTGCTGGTGTTGGTCCACTGTGCTTAATTAAGTCCAGAGTCAGTGCAGCAGTCTACCAGGACATTTTAGAGCACTTTATGCTTCCTTCAGCAGACAAGCTTTATGGTGATGCTGACTTCATTTTCCAGCAGGACTTGGCACCTGCCCACACTGCCAAAAGTACCAAAACCTGGTTCAATGACCATGGGATAACTGTGCTTGATTGGCCAGCAAACTCGCCTGACCTGAACCCCATAGAGAATCTATAGGGCATTGCCAAGAGAAAGATGAAAGACATGAGACCGAACAATGCAGAAGAGCTGAAGGCCGCTATTGAAGCATCCTGGTCTTCCATAACACCTCAGCAGTGCCACAGGCTGATAGCATCCGTGCCACGCTGCATTGAGGCAGTAATTCATGCAAAAGGGGCCCAAACCAAGAACTGAGTACATATGCATGATTATACTTTTCAGAGGGCTGACATTTCTGTATTTAAAATCTTTTTTTTTCTTTTCTTTTTTTTCTATTGATTTCATGTAATATTCTAATTTTCTGAGATTTTGAATTTGGGGTTTTCATAAGCTGTATGCAATAATCATCGAAATTATATCAAATATCTCACTTTGCATGTAATGAGTCTATATAATATTAGGTTCACCTTTTAAGTTGAATTACTGAAATACTCTTCACCTGTAGTTTGGAGGCTAATTGTGTTTGCAACTTGCGGTTTGACCCTAGTGCGTACACACTCTGAATGGACTTCACAGTAAAGTTGGAGACATCTTGTGTCAGAAATTTACATGTTCATTGAGTCTGAGTTTTCAAGTAATCAACATTTAAAAGAAAAACAACCGGTGGTGCAAAGAAACACTCTCTCAGGTGGGCCTACTGTACTTAGATTTGTGGTACTTGTAAAGTATTACCACTTTATGCCACTTCAAGTTAGCAGTCACGTGACCGATACAAAATTTTTTCCATACAAAGCATACGATCAGCTGGTAAAATGTGACTTATTGCTTGAAATTAAATTCTAAAGTAGAAGTGGCTCTGTGTTGACTAATCACATTAAAAAGCTCCTTACAAATTTATACATCAGTTAAAAGCAAGCAAAATGTTTAATATTTTAGTGGTAACAAATTATAATGGGGCTATTCTGCAAAATTAGTATTTTTATTTTTACTGAGGTAAAGGATCTGAATACTTCTTCCCCTCCCTGGAGGAGATCTATTGAAATAACATTATGTTGGGACTTCAGTTATCTTAGTACCACTTGCCCATAATTTACATGCTGGGGCATTCATTTAATATATACTGTGTGAAGGTTTACAACCAGCAGGTGGTGTTGTGGGACTACTAACTGGAAGAAAGTCATGAGACGTCAAGGTCACAGCTTTAGGTGTTAGTAATCACAAGAAGAGTTGAGTCACTGTGGAGAACAAAAAAACACATTTGACTCAGTATGTCAGATTCTGATGACTTTATACCCCAACTCTGCAAGAGTTCATGCTGATTTAAACCCACTATAACACATAACCAAAGACAGCCTAAGGTGACCTTGATGTATTTACAAGTGCCGTGTATGTTGTCTTATCTGGTAGCCACTGCTGCTCCAAACAAAGAAATTTCCTCCCCAAGGACTGGCAGACTGCAGAACAGAGTCCCATGAGGCCCCTCTGTTTCCTACTTCCGGCTTTATCATTACTGACTGGATTGTGAGGAAATGAGACGGCGATAGACGCTAGTTTGTCTTCAGCCAGACAAACTGCTCAATTGGCTTTCAAAGACCGAGGACTACATTTAACGTCTCTCCTAAAACACTGTATTTACCTGTATTTACTTGATAATGGCAGGAAAAAACACAAGGCTCTTATACTGATTGACATTCAATGCTGCTTGTTAGTCTTCTAATTATTATTATTTTCTTCACCCTGGCAGCCTAAAATCCACTCCCTCTGTCCAAACACAGAGAGGGATTTATAATAATGCTGTGTTGTTTTTAATAGACTTGGATTTATCAAAGTTTGTTTTGTTTACAATATAAAAATATAAATTCAAAACTTTTCCACCTGTGTTTGCATATTTAAACCATGAACATTCAAAAGAAAGAAAGTTTTCAACATTAAATAGAGTATTATTTGATATAACACAGTGATTTTCACACATTACGAACAGCCTTTTTAAAACGGTATCACAAACTTGAAAACTTTCAATGTCACAACTGACTGTATATGAACCAGCCATTCTACTCTGTTTACTCTGGTTTGAGTGGTCATCTCTTTTTCCTCCTCTTTCACGTCTGGCAGGCTATCTTATTTCTCTATCCTCTCATCTCTGCATTTCTTCATTTTAGTGTCTCGCTCTGTCACCCCTCCATGGTCACGTCTCCCCTTTCCCCTGCTGCTCGGTCTAGAGATCGTCTCGCTTGCTCTTGGTTTAATAACTGTTTTGTCACGCTCTGTGTCTTTGTCCTTTAGAGGACTCGACTCTCTGATCAGGTTTCTTAAAGATCTGATGCACACTTGTTTACATGATTTATGTGCATACATGTCACCAACGCCATGGTGATATGCATTGATGAGGCCATTCAGTGCAGGATACTTAAGTTTGAGTTGAAGGAATCGTTCGACCTGTTGGGAAATGCACTCATTTGCTTTCTTAGTGAGGGTTAGATATGAAGATTGATACCACTCTCATTTCTTGTACTCTAGATATGAAGCTAAAACCAGCAATTAGTAATCTTAGCTTAGCACAAAGACTGGAATCAGGGAAACCTGCTACCCTGGCTCTGTTGTGAGAAAGTAGTCCACAGATGGAGATGGAGAACGTTGGGCTGATCGCTGTTTTCTGTTTGCTCTCAGTCAACGTTAATTTCTAACCCCTACAAAGTAGCTGTTACAACCAAAACCAACAAGGTGTTTTTTTGAGTCTAAACCTAAGAAATGCTCATATGTGTTGTTCTGGAGGGCATGAACTAACTATGTATATTTTTAGTTTATTTGGAGGACTTGTTGATTTATTCTGGTTTTATGGTGGGTTTTGTGGTGACTATTTCTTTGTCAGGAGCAGTGACTTCTCTGAGTTTCCACTGTGTTTTGTAAAGGTTAAACAAACCTTTTTGCCAGAGCCAGGTTCTTTCCAGTCTTTGCCCCAAAATGTTTAACTATTCCTTTAAGGAACATTCTGCCCCAAACAATCATTTGTATGCATTTGTCAAATGGTAAGCAGCACCTTTTGAATGAGCTGGAATGATACGCCACTATTTCTCACTAAAAGCAACTGATTGTGAGTGAGTGGGCTGTAAAAACCGATGGAAAGGGGCCCTTGAATCACCTTTTATCACATCTCCATGTAAGTAAATGAAATCAGAGCAGGGAATCGGAGACATGAAATGAAAAGGCAAAAAAGGCGGCGTGTGAGAGAGGTCACAGTGTCCTATTTCTTAAGAGATGGAGCTCTGATATCCCTGCACTTAGAGGCTGTTTGTCGACTGGCAGAACCAACGCCATCGGCAGCCAGATCCTGCAATAGTGCGTCACATGGCTGGATGCAGAGAAGCTGATGGTGATCAATGTATTTGCACATAAATCAGTGTAAAGACCAAGATTGTGTAGATGTGCAGCAAATACTGGTCAATTTGTGTTTTTTGTGTCAGTGTGTGTGTTATTGCTGTTGAAGATTTGATTTTTCTGCTGTATGCCTCCTGATGAGAGGTGACCTGACAGACTGTCCCATGTGACTTATCCTGTGACAGCCCCCCACTCCCAACACACACATAAACACTCAGAGAACACCATTTAAGATTAAAGAAAAATCTTACTATACAAAAGTGGCTCCTGCTAAAGTCACACAATAACAATGTGTGTGTGCTCGGGAGCCATTCAGGTGGAAAATTACACTGCCCAATCAAGCACTAATAGAAAGTCTTTCCTCTGGCAGTGGCCAATCAAAGGCTCACAATGTGCCTTCTCCTTGAAACAACGGCCAATCAGTTGCTCACAATGCCTGTCGATGTCATGTTGATCCTGATGAAATGTAATTATTCTCTGTTTTCATGGACACATATTGATGACATTGGGCAGTGACGGGTGATGAGAACAAATAATGCAAGCTAATAAGAAAATAACTAAGGAAATGGAAAGAGAATAAGTGGGTTTTTTTTCAACCCGACACCCTTTCAGCTTGTAATTAATTTAAATATGTTTTTTTTTCCTGCAAGAATATAATCCATCTCAGCATTTTTCTCAATTCATTTATTGGATTTGATCTTGGCTCATTTGAATAAACATTTTGCTCCATATTAGTCTGGGTAATGAAGTGGATCTCAGAAGAAAAATGCTTTTGTTATGAGAGTGGAGACTGCTCTGGCACTAAGGAGAGTCACACTGGTCACCTCAGCAGGGAAATTGCTGATTGAAGACCAGATTCAATCTAATGCAGAATACCAATAATGATTTGTCATTTTGTTTGACAAAGTTTGAATGTCAAGAGCGATGAGCGGGGGTTTTCACAAAGCACCACAGATCCAAATCTCCACGTTGGATTAAAGAGGGTAAGTCGCCACAGTCTAGTTTGTCTTCTGGCTGTTGAGGTTAGTAACACTTTACTTTAATCCCCCAGCCTCATTTATCATTTATAGGTGGTATATACACATTTAAAAATTGTTTATAAAACTAATGTAAGCAGTTTTTAAAATTTATTAATGTATTTGCCAACAGCTGTAACTCCTGTGGTCACTAATAGGAGTGGAGTCTGCTGTATAAATAGACACTGAATGATAATATGAAAAAAACTATGTCTTTATGGGAGAAGTTGACATTGTTGACAAATACTGCACATTAATAGGTCCTGATGTCCTGATGTCTGCTTACAAGTACATCACAGTGTGTTATGAACTATTTATTTGGGATGAACTAGATTTTTATTGTTCTTGTTATTGCCCTGGTCAGTATCATATAGGCCTATACAGTTAAAAGCATTGTTTAACCAAATCCAGAAAACATCATGACATAGCACTCGCACACTGACACACACATACCCACACAGAAATGTAATATAGCCTAATCTATATGTGCACAACACTAGTGAATATATTGGTCAAAATATATTAGTATATGAGTTTAAAACATATTTTCTTCTATATAGATTTAAAACATTCGAATATGTATAAATAGGCCTATATTCCAACCTGTTTAACTTCTGTAGGCTACACAAAGAAATCAGGGACAGTGAGAATATTGTTGTTTTTATAGGCCTATATTTTTGTGAGAGAGAAACTTGAAAGTGCTCAGATGAATTAAAAAAAAGGGAAAAACTTAACCTTCTAGACACCATCATCTTTTTATTTATTTACTTATAACTGCTGAAGTTATTGCCTTTTTAAAAAATCTGTTCTTACATTTTAAGAGAAAGCAAAAAAAATATCTTGTCTCTGCAACAAAAAAAGAAGCACAGATGTTAGTTTCATAGATGATTTCACTTCTTGATACTATTATATGTATGAATAAGGTCAACAAAGCGGTGCAACAGTCATTTCCTGCCTTTGGAAAGCTCTCTGGTTTCTGATGATCCCAGTGCAAACGTCGGAACCTAAAATACATAAAGGCGGAATGTGATTTAATGGGATTCTTGACTCCTATTTCACTATCTTAATTGACTGTCTGTTACTCTTATTTTGATTTACCCACTCTTATTATAAACAACGTGAGTGTGGGGACCCATGCGCGCACTCACACAGCAAGGAAACGCGCATACAAAAGCAGGCGCTTATATGAATTCAAGACTAGTCCGCAGGATTCAGTGATTGCTGGGTCTCAACACAAATGTCACGGTGAGTCGTAACCTTTACTGGAGCACGTTATCTGCTCTGATAGCGTGGCCGGGGCCGGGACGTGGACCAACGCGATGCGATTGGATTTGAAAGGTCCCCATCCAAGTGATGCCCACCGGCTATCTAGCCTCCACAGTTCAGCAACACCAGCACTATATGGCACGTCGCAAAGTTTCAAGGATCTGATCTGTCCCTCTGTATCCACATCTCCCTGCCCTAAATTAATCAGCTGTGGCTGGAGAATAGGAGCTGGGTCATTCTGTGTTGGAGAGGATGTCAGATGTGAAGGAACATGACACAGAATGGTTTCATAAAGAAAAATATTGGACACATCTCAGCTGCTCTTTTATTTTGTATTTTAGCCTAAATTGCAGGAGAGTAGGATATGAGAGAAAGAAAAGAGGATATGGTAGGCAGTGTTGGAGGAAGATGTGTTTGCAGAAGTGCTGACATGTGTATCTGTCACTACCGGTTAGGAGTTATGAAACTGACAATGCCAGCTCCTTGCTTAAACTACAGATATCAGAGGATGTCCTTGATGTCAGCTTGGATAGACAAATGAAGATCTGCAGTTACATAAACCATGCTGTGTTAAAAAAAAAAAAAAAGGCAGCTGCAGGGATGTTTACTTGCATCTTAACTATTATTCTAACCTTCTTAACTCTGTCTTCATTTTCTTGGGTACATTGATAATTAGGTAGACTGAAGTAAGGATTACAAAAATAATTCATTTGTATTCATGTTCTTTTATCACTGTGACCTACTTTAACTTTATTGTCCTTGCAGCCAGGTCAACACAGAACACACAGAGACTTGAATATAACACATAATGAAATACATAAAACATATAAGAATACAAGAATAAGCCGCATTAGCAGCCATGTGAACCTGTTATTAGGCACAGCAAATGTTCTGTACAAAATATCATGGCAATCTAATAGTCGTTGTGATATTTGAGATAAGGGGCGGACCAATCAATCAGCTGACAAACCATCGTTGCCATCCACAGAGCCACATTGTCACTAGCATGGCTAAAGAGACACGTTGAAACCCATAAGCCCACATAAAACAATGTTCATCAAGGGATGATATAACATAAAACATGGAGTACACCCAGCTGACTCATGAACATTTAACAGTCCGATGGCAGGAGAGATAAAAGACTTTCTCACCCTGTTAGATCCTTTGATACTATAAATTTCCATCCAGAGCAAAGAGGCTCAAACTCTTTTTAGAGGATGGAGAGGACACTCTCAAATGACTCCAGCCTTTGAAATTCATCTCTTGCTGAATATGTGAGACAGATCCCACACGGAATACCTTTTTCTTGAACTATTTTGAGCACTTTCAACTTTTACTCACATAGATATTTAAATTTTGCCCAACTACTTCTGGTAACTCAAGAATTCTAACAACTGGGCTGTTTGTGAGGACATCCTTTTTAAATGTGCACTGTATTTTCCCAGAATCTTCTAAGCCAGACCTTTGAGAAAGCTTCCTTGTTAAGACAACATGGTCATCTCCTCTTGAGAGTTGAGAAGGGAGTCATGAAGTATTCAAATGTAAAAAGACAGTCCAGATGCCATATTTTGCCTTGTACAGAGTTCAAATGTGCTGCTTTTGTACTTCTTTTGCTTCATTATTTTTTAAGTGAAGAACATTTCTTCTACATAGATGGGATTTTCTAGTCCTCCATCCTGTTCTGGCACAAGGGTACATTAGGGCCAGGTTAGCATTTATGATCACAGCAGGGGGCAGTAGTGAATAGAGTTTCTACTGAGAGAAAGTGTCTACACCGACATGACATGTTTTCTTTCAGTATTTCTGGGCAAGTTCATAAGTCTATTTTTTTCCCTCTGTGAATGCTGTGCCTCTTCTATGGGGATAAAATTGGAGTGTGATGAGTGGGTTTATATACCATACAGGAGATAGTAAGCTCTAAAAACACAAACAGATTTACAAGCACAACAACAGAATTGTGACAAAGAATTCAACATTAACTTGGTTTTCATTATTTATCCATCCTTAAATTTAAATGTGACATTCAGGTGTATAGAAATATTAACTCCAGGAATATTTCCCCACAGAAACAGAAATGTGAAATACCAATGTTAGAAATTATTCTTTTGAAGCAGTGAATGTTTCGTGAGTTCCACAATTACTTTTTCATGAATTATACTGAGGATGAGGATTATAACATCAGGCGGTCTCTCTGCTGTGTTTCATGGTCTTCTACCCCCCAGTTTGCTTGAATTGCAGCTTTCAGTGCTTCAGTGGAGCAGCGTGGCTCCACAGGGTGACATTCGCTCTGCATGCCGTTGTACTAAACGGTGGCTCCCGGGTTACTCAGCCACCGTCCAAATCCTCAATTTCTGCACCTGTTTCCAAGACAACTGACATTTAAAGGGGCGGCTCTGGTTATTGACTGTTTGCCCTTGACCAGCACTCTGCTTGCACTTGAAAACTGTTGGGTTGAATCTGTGACTGTTTCATTATTTCTCACTGAAGCTCTCTACAAACTCACTGTTCCTTCATGGCAGCTGATGCATTGCAGAAGAACAAACAACGTTAGTTAGTTGCAAACTGCATGTGAACCTGTGAAACAGAAGAAGCTCCAGTTTGCCTTGCCTCGTGCATTTTACTCCAGTAAGACATTTCCACTGAGGATGGATTTGAATTGTACTTTATGCCTAATGTGGGAAATCAGCTTATATGGGGCAAGCCGGCCACAATGGATTCAGTTAAGTAACTAGACAACAGGTTTATGTAGACACTGGCACCCCTATAGTGTAACCACCACACCACCAAATTAAAATCAAACCACCCATGACGAACGTAGTGGGGAGTTTTCTCCACTCCTCCTCTGATATTCTCCGGTGGTGCCCTCCCTCAATGCTCTTTTATGTTTACATCAAGACACAGCCTGATGTCACAATCTGGCAACCCAATGCCTCTTTCCTATTGGTGACTATGGTGAAATTATTCACTAACACATGAAAGCAGTAAAGCAAAAACAATTGCAGCACAGGTCTGGAGAAACCTGATATTTTGTAAATAACACAGAGTTAGAAAACAGAAAAAAGATGCTCTTATGCTTTAAAAAAAGGTCAATAGTAATTTTTGATATGCTGGATATTTTCAGGGAATTACAGGGAATAGGCATGAAATATTTGCCTGTACATAGGTACATAACTTGCTAACACACTATATACAGTATTTACCATGTGCCATGGGAAGTCAAAGTCAGTGAGTGGTGAGAGTCACCACTGATGTGAGTTAGATTATATTCCTCTTTAATGCTTGCCGATGACATACAGTTTTATTTACCTGTGAAGTTGATTCTAGAGCAATCTACAAATACAGTAATACCTGCTGGAAACTGCCAGATATTTGCCCCTATTTCCAGAAAAAACGCCTAAAATAACATACCCAAAATAAATCAGTAATATCTCCTCAATCATTTGGCCTAGATGCCCAAAATAAATCAGTAATATCTCCTCAATCATTTGGCCAAGATGCATTAAAATAAAAGTCTCCTTTAAAAAGGTCAGAAGTTAAGGAATACAAATCCATTGTAAATTAACATATTTATTTATTTTATATTACATTATTTACCATTACAGACTAAATGTAGATGCAATAAAGAAAAAAATAGGATATTTTAAAGAAAGCTTTATTTCAATGCAATAAACCATCAAAACCATCATAAGATAGATTATAATGCAACTGAATATCTTCTAATATACCTGGAATGCAATTGTAACTGTAAATTTGATGAAAATAAACTAAAGTACAACAGTTATCATACAATATTTTCAAAATATACCAGGCGAATGTCCATATTTTGGCAATATTTACTGTTTAAATGTTTGCTTTGCTTTTTATGTCCATACAACCACGTTCCAAATAACATAAAATTTAAATATTGATAAAAACAGTCAATATTCAACAACATTCCTGTGACCAAAAGCACTCCCATGCTTTACAGGCGTGTAGCTTGAGAACAGTACCTACAGCACAGTGATGGGGGCATCAGTCGATCCGGACTGAGCAGATCTTTCATCTGATACCATGGATGTCTATGTAGCTCCTATGGGTTGGCCATCAAATGGCAAAAAAGACCATGTATTTGCAGAAAAAGGCCAGAGATGGCAGGCACAGCTCCCAGGTATATCGCGATAATTAAGATGGCGCCCGCCGAAACTCGAAAACTGCAAAAGTAAGTCAGCGATTTTGACGATTTCAATTAATAGCCCGGGCTTTTATTTGCTAAAATTACTGAATTGACCCTATCTATATTTGGGACAGGCGTCCATACGGGACAGGCCTTTAATTCCTCTTACACAAAACTGAAGTAGGCTACTATGAAACTATTTATTTATTTCAAACAGATTATTACTTACTAAATTATCCAATAATATTAAATACAGGTCATTCATTTGATCTAGCTCCAACAGATGGCTTATGCGCTTTTATTTTGAAGGCAGCAACATAACGAAAACAACAACAAGGTGCAGAATGGGAGAAGTGTGGCAAACCAAGAGCGATGGACTTCATAAGTTGGATTAATTTTTATGAAAAGCTGTTTTGATTCTTTTGATTGATGGACCATTTCCATTCCATTCTTTGCTTAGTCTACTTAACTTGCTGACAGTACCAATGAAAAGAACTGAAATGATTCATCGATTAAAATAGATTAATTCAATTACTAAAAAGCACTGACGCAAAGAATTTGCGTTAATCCATATAACTATATAGCACACTGTTTCACACGGACATTACTGCCGCACATCGCTCTTACGCTGTATGAACACGACGTGATTATGATGGCGCTGTTTGCAAAGTGGAGGAAGAGAGAGAAAATAGCGAGGGACGAAGAAGAAAGTGTTCAAATTATGGGATTGTTTCAAGTTAAAAGAAAACAACAACTCTGTAATGTTACGGTCTGTCCACCGTAAAACAAAAGTTATGTCGCCTACCGCAACAGCATGACGGCACCTTATCAGAAAGCACCTGGTGTTATGCCAGCGGACCACAGACAAGGTAACAGCAACATCAACTTAGTACCTTAACTGAAATCATGATTGATTGTTGAGTTGAAGGCTAGCCAGTAAGCCATAGTCCTCAGCTGAAAATGTACACATGTGCTTTTGTTGTTCTCCTGGTTTGAGTTTGGGTTGTAATGTCACAGTCATGAGTTAACTGGGTATTGGGGAGCTGCACCTTAGTATAACTTGTATAGCACTCAGGTGATGTTTGTGTTGGTAAAGCAGTTGTCTGGTTGCTGGTCTGTTGATGTTGTTGGTCTGATGTTTGCTGTATGACACGCTATGAATTTCCTGAAAGGACTAATAAATATCTGTTGAGTGGAGAAGCTTCAAGTACTAAAATCGATGTTAGCTGCAGACCTAGAAAGAACCACGAAACAGGCCTTCAAGGGGAATTATCCATTTCAACTCATAGAATTACATTCTTTTTCACTCTATCAAGGGAATCGAATACAGCGGTTATGCTTGTAACAAGAACAAAGAGAAGAGACCATTTCTTTTTAATTTTAGTTCTTTCCATAGAGGCAACGTTGGCTTTTGAAATGTTATTAAATAGATTAGATAGATACTGTAGATTGGACCCAATTTATTTTCTGAACTTTTAACTTACTGTGAAATGTCTGCCGGTAAAGGTATTTTCTGTGTTTCAAAACTGCATTAATTCAGATGATTCAGAGATATACACTGCTCAAAAAAATAAAGGGAACACTAAAATAACACATCCTAGATCTGAGTGAATGAAATAATCTCATTAAATACTCCTTTCTTTACATAGTTGAATGAGCTGACAACAAAATCACACAAAAATTATCAATGGAAATCAAATTGATCAACCCATGGAGGCCTGGATTTGGAGTCGCACTCAAAATCAAAGTGGAAAACCACACTACAGGCCGATCCAACTTTGATGTAATGTCCTTTAAAACAAGTCAAAATGAGGCTCAATAGTGTGTGTGGCCTCCACGTTCCTGTATGACCTCCCTACAACGCCTGGGCATGCTCCTGATGAGGTGGCGGATGGTCTCCTGAGGGATCTCCTCCCAGACCTGGACTAAAGCATCCGCCAACTCCTGGACAGTCTGCAGTGCAACGTGGCGTTGGTGGAGTGAGACATGATGTCCCAGATGTGCTCAATTGGATTCAGTTCTGGGGAACGGGCGGGTCAGTCCATAGCATTAATGCATTCCTCTTGCAGGAACTGCTGACACACTCCAGCCACATGAGGTCTAGCATTTACTTGCATTAGGAGGAACCCAGGGCCAACCGCACCAGCATATGGTCTCACAAGGGGTCTGAGGATCTCATTTCGGTACCTAATGGCAGTCAGGCTACCTCTGGCGAGCACATGTAGGGCTGTGCAGCCCCCTAAAGAAATGCCACCCCACACCATTACTGACCCACCGGCAAACCGGTCATTCTGGAGGATGTTGCAGGCAGCAGAACGTTCTCCACGGTGTCTCCAGACTCTGTCATGTCTGTCACGTGCTCAGTGTGAACCTGCTTTCATCTGTGAAGAGCACAGGGCGCCAGTGGCGAATTTGCCAATCTTGGTGTTCTCTGGCAAATGCCAAACGTCCTGCACAGTGTTGGGCTGTAAGCACAACTCCCACCTGTGGACGTCGGGCCCTCATACCACCCTCATGGAGTCTGTTTCTGACCGTTTGAGCAGACACATGCACATTTGTGGCCTGCTGGAGGTCATTTTGCAGGGCTCTGGCAGTGCTCTTCCTGCTCCTCCTTGCACAAAGGCGGAGGTAGCGGTCCTGGGTTGTTGCCCTCCTACGGCCTCCTCTACGTCTCCTGATGTACTGGCCTGTCTCCTGGTACAGACACAGCAAACCTTCTTGCCACAGCTCGCATTGATGTGCCATCCTGGATGAGCTGCACTACCTGAGCCACTTGTGTGGGTTGTAGACTCCGTCTCATGCTACCACTAGAGTGAAAGCACCGCCAGCATTCAAAAGTGACCAAAACATCAGCCAGGAAGCATAGGAACTGAGAAGTGGTCTGTGGTCACCAAATGCAGAACCACTCCTTTATTGGGGGTGTCTTGCTAATTGCCTATAATTTCCACCTGTTTTGTTCCATTTTCACAACAGCATGTAAAATTGATTGTCAATCAGTGTTGCTTCCTAAGTGGACAGTTTGATTTCACAGGAGTGTGATTGACTTGGAGTTACACTGTGTTGTTTAAGTGTTCCCTTTATTTTTTTGAGCAGTGTATTTACTTGCTATTATTTCATTAACCCTGTACCTTTATTCTATCATGCTTTACAAAGAAATATCTTAGAGAAAATGACAATGTGATTGAAAGACAGGTTTATCCAAAATTACTGCTATATCACTTGGTCAAACTCATGGTTTTTACTTCCTCTACAGATTTATTCAGTGTTCACAGTCGGGGCAGCACACTGCTATATGGATCTCACTGTAACACACCCAAAATAAACAGAAAGCGCCAATTTACTCTTAGCTGTTACAAAACTGATTTACAAATGTCCAATTACAGCAAGCATAAGTTAATTAGACTGAAGACTTACAGCTGTATAAAAATTTGTCCCGGAGTTGTTGCAAAGAGACGTTATTGGATTAGTCAGTTAATTCTGTCAGTTAAATCAATCTGTGAATTGTTGAGTTTTGTGGATGTTTTGTGAGTTGTTCAAACTAATGAGACAGTTACAATGTCAAAACATGAAGATAAATAAATGAAGATGACAGATCATATAAGCAGCTTTGCTGTATCTACAATTTTATTGGTTTGGCGTCAGTAACAGGTTGTTTTATGTGGGTATTTTCCTTGTGATGAGCCAAAATGTGTATATATATATCTATATATAAATATAGTCTGCAAGAACAAGATTTTCCAGAAGTTTCATGTCAGAGGGATTTGTCCATTCAAGACGACGCTCTTTACAAAATGTCATGTACTGTTAAAATGTCCAAATCTCCTTGTGATGCCATATGACATGCCTTTAAAGGTCATGCATACAATGTGTGAATTAAAGACAGCTGAAATCTTGTCAGACAGCTACAAGACAGACAAATAGAGCAAAAGAAAGGACACTTGATGCATATTCACTCCAACGTACCTCCCCTAACAAGGGCTTTCAAGGTCACCAGGATGAAAAAGCAAAACCATAATTTTGAAGTCCCACTTTTTCCTCTCCCTGACCAACGCCACCCTTACTCCTCATCTCTTTGTGTTTTTTTCCCTCTTTCTCTTTCTGTCTCTTTCACTCTACTCTCCCTGTGTCGTCTCCGTGATCGGGCGGCAGACAGCGTGTAAGTGCTCTAACCCAGAGAAGTCTCCAGGAGCTCTTGTGATTGGCTGTGCTCTGCAGCACAGTTCACAATCGATTAAGGCACGGTGAGCTCCCGTTAACAGCTTTTCTCTGCTGCTCCTGTGGCTTTGATACTGTCACACAAACTGCAACTTTGCCCTTAACCCTTCAACCGCTGTCCTCTCTCTTTCTCTTTCACCCTCTCTCTCTCTCTTTACACTTTTGCTTTCATTTCCCCAGACTCCCTCACTCTATATCTCTCAAAGACATTTCTTACAACTCTCACTCTGGGCTTGTGCTACTCTCCCTTTTTTTTTGGAGTTCTTACTCTTAAGTCACTTAGAGCCTCTTCTCCCCTCGCTCACCTTTTTCCTGTCATCTTACATTTCAGTCAGTCTTCTGTCCTCGGGGAGAAGGAGCAAAAGACCGAGAGGATGTTCTTTATAGCAATCATGCAATAAGTTGCCAAACATAATGGATGATGTTTTGCATAATACTGGATGACTTGAGCCTTGATACATAGGTGTGCCTGTTTATCTGTATGAAAGGGTGTTTTAGTGTGGGAATAGTGAAGCTAACCACTCACAGCCCCACAGCACAGTATGAATTACGTTCATTTTCGATGATCACAATTTATGTCTAGCGCACATTTCATGTGTTTGCAAGAGGCAAAAGGCATGGTAAGAAGAGAGATGGAGTTCTTGTTGGAGTTTAATGTTTTCTTCTGTTTAATATGGGAAAAAGTATTGATTTCAGTGTGTAAATAAACATAAATGTCTCAACATCATGTTTAAATTCTAGAAAATATCAATTCACCCTTATATAGGCCTATGATTATGATATATAATTCCATGTTTGTGTCAAAAGTGGACATTTAAAAAGAAAAGCTAAAGATGTGACCTCTCTTTCAGTGATAGCTATTGTCTTGTGTTTGGGTGTAATTGAATTTGACAACAAGATAAATATAAGAACGTATAACAAAATCACAACCTTTACTTTCTTCTGCTCCTTGCCAGCAATTAAATCATTACTCTGTCACGGCCTTCCTGTTCTACCATGAAATCTCCGCCTACTTGGGATGAAAGGGGGGAAAAAAGCTGTTTATGTTTGAGTAGAAATGCAATTCATACAAAACTGCGACCAAACTGCGCATTTCCAGCTTTTCGTGAGGCAGTTCATGTAGCAGCCAGAAATGGAAGACAGCATTGCCTGAAGAAAATTGTGTTTTTCCCCATGGTTTTTATTGTCAAAAGGCAGTGAACCATTCTCTCAGAAACACAAAAGATGTGCAGTGAAAGAGGCCAATGGCTCGATCTGCCCAGACAGAGTGTTCTTTTCTTCTTTTTTTTTTTCTATTTTCTCTATTGTGGCTCACAAAAAAAAGCTTTAAGTGGCATTTAACGGTTCTATTTGCTGCAGACATGGCCTATAGCTACACTCTTCTATTTTCTCTCTATATATATATATACGTGAACATACCAGTAGCCCAGATATACAGTATTTATATTCTATTGTAGAGCGATTTTGTTCTGAGATTCATTCTTCATTTTGGGAACACATCTGTGATAAAACATGCTAAACTTAGACTTTTATTTTAGATATTTAAATGAGTTCAGGGAAAGATTTTGGTCTTCGTTAAAAGAAACCAACCTGGAAGGAAACAGGAAGTTAACTGTGATCTCCCTTTGCAAACTTGACCCATCCATCCAACCCGTCCAGAACAGAGCAATGAAACCTGTGGTGAGATTCAACTGTATTCTATTGCAGCCTGTTTGATGACGATGGTTCAGTATGTGGCAGTTTCATTCATTTAAATGGGTCATTTCAGTATCCCATTACAGTTTTATATCAGTTCTGTGTCTATATCACTTTACAACCTGTTGCAATGTGACCAAATAAATCCACCTTGTGCCTTATTTATGTTGTCTTGTGCATGTCTGCCTCAGTATGTGTGTTACTGTTGAATGCATCATAGAGAAAAGCTGACAGGCTCGATGCCACACTCGATGTCATCATTGCCAAGATTAGAGTATTTTCTTCACTCTCCTGCTGTGTCTCCTTGACTTGTATTTAACAGAATTGTCACATGCTTTCCTCCAAAATATGCAGACTTGAGAGGATTATAGCGAAGCAGCATGTGCGCTGTGTGAAAAGTGATGAAGATCTCCAACAATGAGTAATGCAGGGCAATCAACCTATAGGTGTCTGATGTGTGTCCAAAGCCCTCTGGGTGGTGTAGTTTGTACTGCTCTCTCCAATGGTATCGCCGCTAACTGCTCTCGATGGCACGTGCCACATGTAATGGAGGAATGGGGATGCAGACATGACCTCCCCGGCTCATCGTGTTTTTTTGGAGATGGATCTTGTTGGGACCTTGCCGGTGTATGGTGTCCCCTGCCTGGCTCCTCTCTTCTCAGAGCTGTAATCACAGCAGACTGCATGTCACAGCGCCCTGCTCTAATTGGCCTGTCACTCTCCGTGCGCTGGAGGGGGGAGGGGCTGGCCTTTGTGGGGCTGCCATGGCGACTGGGCCATTTAATGAGAACGAGCACGCTGTGACTAATGACATCCCTGAGCCCATCGGATATACTGCAAATGGACAATTTGCTGCATCACTCACACACTTGAGCAACAGTACACAAACATAAAGGCACACACCTCAGCGTAGTCAAACCTCATTGAATAGAAGACAGTTTTCACCATGAATCAATACATGACAAGTGGACCTCAGTATTAATGCTAAATCTATCATCTATTCTCATACACTTTTAAGCATTATAGTTTTATCCAATAAGGCTACTGCTAATGTTATATGGAGATATTAACCACAGCTTAAGATAAGCATTGACTATTAAGTGGGCCATTGGTCAGGAGACGTAAGGCATATCATCCATAACAGGAATATAGATTTCATGTGAGCCGTGATAACACAGTCAACCATGTTTGCAGGAGAGAGAGAAAAGAGACATTTACACGATCATCTTCTATCTCTTCACATCATCCTGTTTATTGGTCCATTAGTGACCAAGTGACAGCATGAAATGCATGTATATCTATCAAGTATATCACTTTCTGAGTTGGACCTGCCATATTTTCTCGCTGTGAAGGTAATGACCTGCCTAAAGAAACAGCCATTCACAAGGTTTAAGGTCATGATGCAGTCAAGTTTATAAGGCTAAACACAATTCAGGGACCTGTATTGGCGCCCTCCTGATTTTTTTCTTGCTGTGGATAGTTAGAGACTCTATTACTGATTGGTGAAGCTACAGAGTTCCTTAGTAAATACACTGATAAACAAGGCTAGAAGTGAACATGAGACATTTCAAAGTACCATGTACCTAATGCCAACACTTTTCATGATTTTGATTCTGAAGTACCACATACTAACAATAACAACCAGTTTTTAAAGTAAAAAATAATATTATTTTATAGGACTGGTAGATAGGACCCAAGTGCAGATAGAAGACAGAGGGCAGGCAGATACAGAAATACAGTCAACTGTAGAAAACAAACTAAGCATTATAGACAGAATAACAGAAACTACACATCTCACATCTCAAGGCACCTTGGTCCTTCCTGGTGATCTCAACAGACCACTACGACCTGTAAGGTGAGGGTCACATAAGCGATGGAGAGCTGCCAGGCCTGGTGGAGATCTGCAATCTACTGAGTGCACTCTTCAAGTTTAGGAAAAACTCATAAAACAACATTATCAAGCCCAGTGCTTGAAGTGGGCCGGAACGCACTGCTGTTCTATCCATTTTTGCTACCTATGGAGATGTGCTACTTAGCGGTTCTGCGCATACGTATGACCCACAAGCGTGGTCTGTTTCCACGCCCATAGATATGTGCAACCTTGCAGTTGGGCATGCCGTCGAGGCAGTGGCTGATCGTCAGTAATATAATAAAAAAATCATTATTAGTCTATCAGAACAGCGACCCCTGATATCTTAAATAAAGATGGCATAATATATCAGAATACACTACCCCTGAAATGATGTTATAATCAAAAAACAGAGGATGTCATAATTCTGTGAGAGTTATACCTTTATGGGAATGGAAAAGGGAACACATAAGGTAGCATTTTTCGAAGGGGCAGAGCGACTCGATGGACTCTGCTATCGATTTGCGCTATGGTAGCATTTTTCGACAAATATCGTCAGAACACCGGTACTCTCCTCTCCCCTCTCCATATCTGGGCGCTACGTGACGCTCACCTTTTCCTGTTCTCCCTGCCTGCTAAACTCTGTCGGCGGAGAGAGATGAGGGAGAAGAGAAGCTCGGGTGCCTCTCAAGCAGCCGTGTGCTGAATGTAGCTCGTCAATGTCACTTGTCGTGAACCGACCAATCACAGCCTGGATCGTGCGGGACATTTAAAAGTATCGACAGATAGGTGTCATTTACACTGGGGACGCTGGGGACAGGTCAGAATCTGAATGTCTCCATCACTTTTTGAAAGCTTTTGTTAAAAATGTTCTGATAAACACATAGACTGTATATAAAAAAGAAAAACAGCAACAACAAATGTTGAATAACAAATGAAACAATGCACAATAGGGAAACATGCAATGCAACTGAAACAGAAGAAACAAATGTGCATTGTCCAAAAGCTGATTACTGAATTATATTCCATTATATTTTTAAATTTTGAATTCACGTGTCACCTTAATTTTGTTTCCCTTCATTTAAATAAAGACATCCCCCATAAATTGGTGCAGAAAATGTGTTCAGAAAGCAGGAAATTAAGTGGTTAATGCGCAAAGTCGTTAATGTTATAATATTTACTAGTTTCATCTTGTGGTTGAGGATAGTGAGGGGGGATGGGGGGAGTACTGGCACTTATTTTTTTCCACTTCAAGCACTGGTCAAGCCCACAGTCAGTGTGGATAACATTGTAATAGCTCACACAGTAAACGTGCTAATAGTAGTGCTGGCATTATACTTTTGTATTGATAATTTATTAGTAATGGATCACACTGCATGTATGTAAAGCGTCCCTACAGAAAAATATCCCCTCAGCTCTGCAGTGCTTTTACTGTCTTTCAGCTCATTGTTTTGTTTTTTTCTCTGTTCACTGTCATCGCACTCATTAACTTAAAAAGTGTTAGTGTTGTTTTCACAGATTTTCTTTCATTTACTTGTTTACCCAAAACATTTATTGCAGGTTTAAGTAATTTGAGGTCCAAGCCTGAGTGGGCTGGGATCCGCGAATGCAAGGCATCGTGGTTCCCAGTACCGGCGGAGCTGGGAACCCTATTGGAATCGTTATCGTTATTTTATTTGTTTTTCTTCTACGTTTTCGCCTAATTCCGATACTGCAGCCTAGACGGTAATAGCTACGGATGCGAAACTCACAAGGTATGTTCAGGCCCATGAGACGACGGCATGCGAAAAGATTTATTCAATTCTACCTCTAGGGGGCGCTACAAGCAAGGTCCAAAATTTTGCACTTTGAAATCACTGTAAGTCACACACAGGAAGGCGGATATCAAGAACCTTATATCCACACGTTCTTTTTTTTTGCTACATCGCAAAAACTGAAAAACCTATTTTAATTAACTCCTCCGAAGCTGCAAGTCTGAGCGACACCAATTATACGGCAACAAATATTTGCAAAAAATGCTTTAAACAGGAAGTGAGGTCATATCTTCGCTTTGGAATGGCCGATCGACACAAAATTTGGAGCAATAATGTGGGACGCCCCCCTGAGGGTCTGTGTAAAATTTGGTGCAACTAGCCCCTAGGTGGCGCTATTTAACCCCCAAATATTGTTCCTCAATACCCACAAGTCACATTGACATGAAACTTCAGCCGAATTGTTCAGCATGGTCCCCTCACAACAGTCACCAACGTTGACCCAAATATGCCCATAGGTGGCATATCCCATTGACTTACATGCATTTTATATCTCCATAAGCACAAGTCCGATTGATACCAAATGGAGCAATTGTTCCCCATGGGGCCCCGATGACACCTGAAATATTTGGTGCAATTCGGCCAAAAGGTGGCGCTATAATCAAAGCTCAAATACTGTCGGAGAATCCCATTCATTTCAATAGGATTTTCAACCAAAGGACATTTTGCCTCAAAACTACACCCCAGTATATCGCACATTCATAAACTTCATGTCTAGGTGTTTGGGGATTACCGCCGATTCCTATGGTATAGGACACGCCTCTGTGCGATGACGTTTTCCTTTTGCTAAATCGTGAAAACTGAAAAATCTATTTTAATTAACTCTTCCGAAGTCGTAAGTCCAATCGCCACCAAACTTGGCACAGACCATCTCTGGACCAAGCCGATAAAAATTTGTAGAGGGAATTTTGATGGATTGAATTTTGAAATTTTTGCGAAAACGCACAAAAATGGATGTCATCTGATATCTGAGGTTGACAATGGCCAATCTACACCCAACTCAGAGACCTTATCTGCCACGCCCTCCCGACGGGCTGTGTGAAATTTGGTGTCAATCGGCCTCTAGGTGGAGCTACTAAGCGTATATCAAATAACACTCCCATAGACATCCGTTCATTTTTTATCTCCGTAAGTCCCTTTCTTTTATAACTCTGGTCATTTATTGTCCACGGGCCCCCCGAGCCACGGCGGGGCGCCCCGGGTAGACTCGCACGGCCTCCGCGGGGTGCCTGGTGCTGGGGGGCTTGGACCCTGCTTACAGCTGCTTGCAGTTCAAGTTACATTTTGTTTCTCGTGAGCAACATGAAGTGTGGCAATTGAGGGTGCTAATGGACTGGATCAAGCAAAGAATGGGAGAAACAGCAGCCAAATCACAACATAGGTAAAACAACTGGAAATGTCTTGCCGTTTATACGGTGTGGTCATTGTAATTCTTTGTGAGGCTATAGCGCCGTCCCACTTGCCAAGGTTCAGACCTTTGAACCATTCCACCGAGTTGACGGTTCTGTTTGATATCAGGCTATGAGTTACAGTACACTATTGGGCACTATGGACAGGTTTACTGGGAAATATAAAGAAAGGGACACTGCTGTTATCTCACTGTGCACAGTTAGACTCATTACCATTAATTAGTGCCCTGGTGAGGCACCGTATCCAGAGTTCACATGCTTGCAAAATCAAAACATGAATTGAAATGCCAGAGAAAATCTGGCCCTCGCTACAATCCCCAGTTAATCAGCAGTGATAATGTTTTGCTAAACTATAATCTCGTCTGTGAATATTAATAAGGGCTCTAAGGGACCTCAGCCGAGTGATGAGGGAGTGCTGGTGGCTGGTCTGAAAAATGGCCCCACCGTTGAGACAGATTGTTAAACCACTCAGCTCTCACTTTGGCTGTCTTTGTTTCCCTCAGTGGCTCTTCAGTTTGAAAGCAGTACGTGGCTGTGTTTCAGTAATAGCAGAGAGTTTTTGTCAACAAACCGCCATTTTGCATGCAACACCCACTCAAATACACACACACACGAATGAACACAAAAGCATGCAATGCATGAGATTAGGGAGTGTACATCTCTGCTTAGTGAAGCCTTTTCTTCTTGCACGTTTGAGTGTCCCAGGATGATTAGGAGTGATATCTCTGAAGGGCATCAGGAATGTTTACAGCCCATGTAGCCTTTGAGAATCGATAATGACACGAAGACCCTGGGCAGGTTAATGGTGTGTGAAGAGACTGTTATGTATAAAATCCAGATTGTTGCTTGTAGAAATGGTGCATGCATCACAGCAGAGTATTGAAGTCTGACTGCTGTGGCTGGTCCAAACCTGACCTGTGACCCTCATCAAGATACACGTCAAATAAGGAGAATCAATCATGGAGACAGTGTATGGCCATTACAGGCCAAATGAGATGACCAACGCAGTCAGCCCTGTGGGTCTGCCTTGATTTAACAACATATTATAAACACATTGATGGCAGTGGCAGATGAGTGTGGATGCGTTTTGAAAGCACCGTCTCGGGTTAGGTAATCATAACAATAAACCATTATGGAAAAAGGGTAAAGGCACCCTCAGATCTGCACCGAGGGGCAAATACAGCCTGCTTCTTGTGACTAACCAACTATGGTGTGGTTTCTTGCGGGGGCATCCCCGGCTGATGGTACATGCAACCCCATGAAGGTGAAATTTATTGGTATGGATTTAGTGCTACTACTGATGCACTGAATCAGTGTGACCAAGCAGGCGGGCAGAGGGAAATGGGGCTGTTCTGAGAGTTATATGCGGTCACACACTCAATTTACCCCTGCAAACGTAGTTAGGGAGCGAGCATGCATGGAGCCATACACATGCTGTGGGGTGGCACGTATGTACGCTGACCTGCATGCACCTATAAACACACTCACTCCACATTAGTTAACAGAATTAAGGACATTAAACCAAGACAAAAATTCACTCCAATTTCTAATTTTGCAATCAATTGAATACATTTCAGGTGATGACATGAAATATTTCACTACTCTGAAAGGCGCATACACGTGTTCAAAAACCTTAAAAAGAGCATTTTCAAATTAATCCATCCATTACTGATTAAAATATAGGCATCAGTTTGCTTGTGTCATTAATTTCCAGTAAGAACAAATACTCCTCATGCATATTAAAACCGCAACTCTACGCCAGCCCACCATATAATTGACCGTGTTACAGCCGGCAGCCTCGCAGACAGACAGCGGAGAACTGGGTTGCCATGCTGTTGTGTTTGATCTGGATGACTGTGTTGAAACCTCTTAATGCCAGTTTATATAAAATATTCATCTTCATTTCGCAGGCCATGAATCATCAAGGTGTTTCTGGCCCTCCGCCCCCGCTCCTGTCCTGTGGCGAAGCAGACAGCTGTTTGAAATTAGACACCAGATTGTGTTACTTAAACCGCTAGCAGGAGTAATGCTGATCGCTCCCTAACCAAGCAAGCAATCTGTTAGTGTGCTGAATCGTGGGAATGTGATCATGAGTGTGCTCTTGTAGTATTTAAAGCCTGGCCTCCCTCCCAAACCAAGACATTTAAAACATACATACAGTGATGTTACTGTATTACACTGGAAAGAATAAACACGCTAAATAATTAAACTGACATTTTATACACATCAAAGTTGTGACTTTTTTTTGCAGCGGTCTTAGGCAAATGTGGTGAAAAACACTAATAAAGAACCGAACCAATAACAGTAGTAGTATTGATAAAATCTTAACGATACCCATCACACTACAGTTTGTCAATAAACAGAATTTAATGGGAACCCACTAAAATGACCACCTGTGGGTGGGGGCTCACTACATCGAAAACCTATCATCACTGAAGCTGTCGAGAAACCTTTCGTCCTGCAACCAGTCCTCTACCGGGCCAGGAGGATGGTATGCAATAACCTGAGCCAGTCCTGACCTCCTTACAGGCTGCCTATATTTCACCTGGGTCTGTGTGACTTGCTAAAGACATCTGCACTAGGTCTGTGCAAGTACTGCCTGAGACTGAATGGGGATCAACAGTGCTTGTACTGGCTGAGGCTGCTTGTATTTCACCTGTGTCTGTGTGACTTGCTAAAGACATCTGGACTGCATCTGAGCTAGTACTGTATTATAACAATACTTGCTAGATATCAATTTATAAGCTGCATTGGGCCCATACAAACTGGCACCCCCAGGTTTCCTTTAATGTGTTTTCAAATGTTATATACTATTTATTCCATGACATGACAGAATTTGTGATGGTAATTATTTACTGATAGATGTGCATCCATATTGCCCAGTCAAAAATGAAATAGTCACCAGTCAATGTCAGTCCATTGCTTTCCATCTTGCAGATTTGTAAAACCTGACTAAACCTAGACTGAACAAGCTACCAAGACTCAGATAGAACAAGAGATGTGTTGCCCAGCTGGGTTAGTAAGACAGACAGACTAGAGAGATTTATTGCAGCTAAAACATTTGCTGACATCAGACTTTGAGGGGAGAACACACCTTTACCTGACTGCGGTTCCCACAATTCACTCTCATTGAGTTTTAGTTTTCTCTTTTCGTGCCCAGAAGAATAGTTTCCTCTTTATCATCTCATCAAAGTTCTAAACATCGACACTTGCTATGACCTTTGACATGAGAGTGAGGCATGACACTGCTTAATATGCAGGGCCCTACGCAACATGCATCCGGCTCTGGCAGGATCTTTAACGACCTAGGCTGCAGCACTTCAGGCTGCAGATTCCTCCACTACTGCTTCTTCTGCAATAGAGCCAGTGCCAGAACAACTTGTCCTCATAATCTAACCAAGCACAGTGCGTGTAAGTATCTCAGCACCCCCATTAGTGCATTCGCCACTGCCTTGAAGAACCACATTGCCAGTTTGTTAGCTTCCTCATACAACGTTGTACACACAGCTTCCACCCAGATTTGCAAGCTATGCCAGATTCCTCCTACACATGCCACAACATACAGTCAGCCATCACTGATTCCAACACTGTTGATAAAACTCCTGGTTAGGGAAGTCCACCTTCGCAATCCACCTTTCCCCACATTTAGAATCAGTCTGATTGGCGTTGCCACCAGGAAATATTCTGGGAACGGCTCCACTGTCCCAAGCAGCACAGACTTTAATGCAAAATAAAACAATCAATCGCTATCCCTCATACACACTGCAGGGCAAGGAACTTGGTAATCTAAGGCAGACATCAGATGGGCGCATGCTACTGTGCAGTCTGTCTAACCTCAGGGTGTAATATAGGGTGTAAAATATTTGACTCTTTATCCGAAGCACTCTGCTGAATTTTGACAAATAATTAAAACTGTGTTGTGTTCTGGCTATGACACAGTTTTGTTCTGTTCTCTGTGCAGCATTAAATCACACTAGAGGTGCGTTTCAGGAGCGGAGTGTTTTGCCTGCCAAACATTGGTGACTTGTTCTTTGTTTTTGTGTGCTGCTAGGCTCTCTGCAACCTGGTTTTGTTTCATCCTCTGCACGGCTTCATATCCCACAGGGAGCATTTCAGAAGCAGAGAAATTTCCCTGCCTGATTTTCGATCAGGAGTCTGCACAGGGTATTTTATTTTGGACATTGACCAGATTCCTGCCTGGTTCATCTGCCCTGTGCAGCTTGACGCGGCTTCAGCGGAGCAGAGCAGAGAGCCGCTCCTGGGATGCTTCTGAAACATGCTGCGGCGCATCTGGTGGAATCACAAGCATTGTCTAGAATGGCCGCAATCAGCTTTGACAGCCACGTGACACAGCCGTGCCCTGTGGAATCCAGCCGTTTGAATCCGCATTCTTCGGCTTTCTGCACTGCTCACTTTTTTACTGCTTCTGAACTCAACTACCATCCATCTCAACATGCAACCATGCCTGACATTTCCATTCATTCCGTCGACACTCTCATCTACCACTTTAAAATACTCACTTGTCCTCTCCAGCGTACCTCACTTACATCCGCAAAAATCTGAACGACATCAGAAATGCTTGCATGTACCTTTCCATCTGAAGTTCTTTCAGGGGTTCTTTACATCTACCTATAAAGAGACGGCTCCCCCAGTCTCAACTCCCACCAGTTCCCACCTGTCTCCTGCTGGAGTGTCTGCTGGACAACAATTCGCAAACCTGATTTCTTATCCCCCACCCTTCTTCCCCTTAACCCTTCATCCATCACTCCTCGACCCTCATCACTCTCCCCTATCCCTACATCCCGCATTCCTCCCATCTCTCTTTCATCATCTCGGCTCGCCTGCATAGCATGCAATAAACTATTCTTAATTTATATCTTGGCTAATCTATAGCTGGCATAGTCTTTGTAAGTGAAACAAGTAAGATTACTCTACAGTCGTGCTGGCAGCTCTGTGAGGCTGCACTTAGGCTAAGGTGACCAGTTTTCTGAAATGAAAACTGGGGACATTTTTGTTTGGTGGTCAGTATGTCATTAAAAAATATAATGTTATTATATATGAAATACAAACGGTTGGCATTTTCGGTTTCATAATCTGTCAAACATAACTCTTCTGAAAGTCATTTTGAGGCAGAGACCAGCTTTCAGTCAATAAGTAGAGGCTGCAGTCAGTTTCTGGCAAGTGGAATACTGCATTTTATGTGTTGTTTTGGCCATTTAAAGGTATTTTAAGAGGTAAAACGTACTAGGTGAGTTATAATCTATCAAATATAACCCTCATGAATATAATGAAGTCATTTCAGGGCAGAATCTACCTTTCAGTCAATAAGCAGAGACTGCAATCAGGTTTCTGGCAAGTAGAATACTGCATGTTATGTGTTGTTTGTTGAGAGGTAAAAAGTACTAGGTGAGTTATAATCTGTCAAATATAACCCTCATGAATATAATCAAGTCATTTCAGGAAAGAAATAACCTTTCAGCCAATAATTAGAGGCTTAAACCACTTTCTGGCAACTGGAATATTGCATTTTATGAGTTGTTTTGGCCATTTAAAGGTATTTTAACAGGTAAAAAGGACTGGATTGGTTGGTAAGTTAAATAATGTAGAGTAATAAGGATAATTGCAAAAGAGATCATGTCTTTTTTTATATATAACTCAGCAGTAAGTCATGTTAATTAGAGGCTACATTCCATTTTCTAAATGTAAACAAGGATATTAGACATACGCCTACCAAACACATATTCCATCGGCAGCAACAGGCTTGGTTACGCTATAAAATGCAAACACTTGTTTGGCCACAATTGTGATTATTCTCTTAAAAGAACCATTAAATCCAGATAAAGGAAGCTGGAGGCGTAAAGAAACTGGGCGATAATGTTACATGTTGCGACAATCAGTTTCTGGCTACATAAAATCTGATTTCTGGTCCGTTAATACCTTATACAGTCTATGATTAACACACAGTTAAAAACGGGACATTTCCAGGGACAGCTCCAGACGGGAACAGGTCACCTAAACCAGTCGCCCGAACTTAGGCACAGAAGTACTAACATTAACGTCAACATGCTAACATGCTCACAATTACAATGCTGATGTGCTGCAGGTTTCCCATGTAAACTATCTTAATTTACCATTTTAGCATGAATATATTTTTTAATAAGCAGTGAACACAATGTACAGAAGAGGCTTGTTAGTTTACCAGGTATTTAATCATAAATGCAATTCAGGCTGAGGGCAACACGTGTGAACTGAACCAATTACATGATAATCCTTTACTTTTTTCCTTTGCAGACCAAAATGCCTCTGGACGCAAGTGGATAGACCTACAACCAGTCAGAGCAATAAAACTTGTGATGTAGTGTAGTTGGTAAAATAAACTTACCAAATCCTGTACAGCAAACACATCTTTCTATCAACAAAATCTTTAAATGAGTATGTTTCTATTTTTATATTCTTCTTTTAGATAAAATATCCCTTCCAATTAATTTAATACTCAGGTGATAGCAGATTTAACAGGAACAGTTCCACATCACGGCAGCCATCTTGGTTGTTTATGAAAATGTCTCCATGGCCAGTAACGCCGTGCTCCTCTGTCATTCATCCTATCAAACTCACCCCATAATAGATAAACGGTTATGATTGGACCGACCAGTTCCAGGACGAGTGGGAATCTGTCTGGATGGGATGGGGCCAGATGTACCTGCCAGAGCAAATGAAACATGAGTTTGCAGATTTGTCTGGTTCGCAGGCATTGATCTTCTACTTTTGAATTTAAACAACTTAACACTGATGACTAAGGAATTGTTCTCATCCCATCAGTACTTACTTTTAGTCAATACTGTGCAATTACGCGCAGGATATGATGCCAAATGATTATCCCCAGTAGCTGTCTTGTAAAATCAATCAAACCATTGAAGCCCAAAGACAATAGTTGAGAGATGACTAGTGAATACTGTGGTCTAGTCAGGAAGAGCAAAAGCTTTGATAGATGGTCGTGTTCTCTGAAGCAGGCAGGGGACAGATTGTGATTAATTCTCTAACAGAGTGATTTGCCAGAATTAGTCAAAAAAATTGCTGCAGTTATTTCCCCTTTTTTCCGTTAATGGTGTGTACGCGACTTTGCGTATTAATGCATCTTTTAGTTTTCTGACAACAGAGCCGAGCGAGTCACAAAGCCACTCACTCACTCACTCACTCACTCACTCCAGCCTTCTTATCATTTTAGTTATCCTCTCATAATGACATTTAAGAAGAAAATGAATAAGTGTCTCACACTGACAGCCAGTTTGGAAAACATTTATTCGTAACAGATGAACAGGATCAAAATTATGCCAGCTAATCAAAACTGGATATTAAGTAGTGAATTGAAGCAGGCCTCACTCTCAACAGTCAATTCTTATAAATCTTTTTATTATTTGGTTACATGAATCAAACTCGTAGTAACCTTCAGCCCTGTTTCTTTTCCCAGCATTCACTGCTCACTCTGATTGTCACAGAACCTGCAAGCTGTGTTGTACGTCTAAATGTGTGTACAAAACAGACAGCATTTTAGTATTGGTAAATATGGCTCGTTTATTCTTCAAAAGAAACCATTAGTCAAACAAACAAAGAGCGGTATGTGAGCAGACGTTACTGGCAGAAGCATTAAAATCCACTGCAACTCTCTGCCAGGTTAGTAATTGCTCTTTTTATGGTGGTAATTATTTCCTCTAAGGTGCGCACTGTTGCACACTGCAATTATACATGTGCTGCTATCTCTGTGTGGAAGGGAATGTGGGTGGAGAGATGTGGGAAGTATTCGGATAAATTGTACATTTTTGCGAGTGTGTGTGGGTGTTGGTGTGGATGTATGTGAATGGGAAGCGCAGTCGGAGAGAAAAGAAAAATTGAAGCTGCTGTGATCTGAATAGATGCACAGTTTCTACCAAGACAACAAAACAAAAAATCAAACAATTGTCTTGATGTCTTTTGTGTATTCCTGCCCTCAGTTAAGTCTACGCTTCGGTAACCCAACCCTTCTGAAAGGCACTGTACAGAAAAGCCAGCATGTAAGTATGATAAGGCCAACAACCTGCCAACCATAGTTCTGTTTCCTTTCTCCCCTTGTCCTTTCTCTCTGTCTCTTCCTCAGTTGTTGCTTCTCTTTTTGCTCCAGACAGTGTGACCTGCAGGACCAGGCTGGAAAACGCCATTACACAAACACCTCTCACAGATAAGGTTTCTGCCGGGAAACGGTGCAGACTGATGTTTCTCAGGCTCTGCGAGGACTCAGGAGCATCTGAGCGGGAGAACAGAGGGCAGAAATTCATATGGATGATTCTGTGAAAATGCAACAACAGCAGCTCTCAGCGGTTTCAGCTGATCTAAGGAGAATAACTCTTATTTGCATAATATTCATGGAAACGTCTATCTGCGCCTTAGCCCCGGTGAGTGTATATGGTACAAGTGCTCAGGTGGGTTTCTGTTTTTTTCATTTACTAAATGACCAGTAGTGGATAAAATACTACAGTGTCCTACTCAAGAGGGTCTATAATGTAAGTAAAAGTAATAGGTGGATAAAAATGTACTCAGACTAAAAGTTAAGTTAAAGGAGAAGATTTTTTTTATTTTTACGACCCAACAGGACAGGGTTCAAATTGGATTAAAGCACAACTGGAAGCCATAAAATAAAGCGCATAAGCAAACCAAATGGTGCTTCTCTTCTTTGCTGTGTGACCCGTTATTGCAAATGGATTCAGTTTCCAATGCTTACAGATAATTGGGAACAACTTTGCCCTTAATGGATGCGACTTCAACTGCAGTGAAACACAACTCTAGTTAAAAGGTTATTTAAGTGGAAAGTAAATTTCCAGTGGTGAAATAGCCTACTCAAATCCTTAAAGCTGCATTATTCTTATATATGTAATATATTATTTAGTAAGACTGCAGCTTATGTGAAAGCGCATTCGCATCTTTTAGCTCATTGTTTTGAATTTGTGGCAACAAACAACCTTACTGTTTTGGCTCACCACTCTCTTCAACTTTGTTTCTAGCAGCAACAAGCAACTGTTGTTAGTGAAAAGGCTCTGACAGAAAAACAACTGTTTGCTGCTAACATGCTAGCAATATAAACTTTTTAAAGGTTCAGTGTGTAATATGTATGAGGGTCTACTGACAGAAATGCAAAATAATACCCATGACTATGTTTTCAGTGGTGTATAAAGACCTTACATAATGAACCATTATGTTTTTATTACCTTAGAATGAGCCACATACGGGTCCTCTTACATGGATGTTGCCATGTTGTGCCAGCTGTCTCAGTAGTCCAAATGGACAAACGGCGCTACAGAGAGCATTTTGTCACTACTTTGAATATGTACAAAGAAGAACAAGTAATGTTAGAAGTAGTAGTCGTCAGGTTTATTAGAAGTAAGAAAAGAGAAATGAAAAAAGGCCTAGGCCCAAGCATATTATTAAACACAAGAGCTGACTGAGCTTGTTGGCCACCATAGTTTCTCCTGCACGCTCGGAAAAGGAGGGGGCGAATGGTGACCGATGGTGCATTCATGTGATGTTGGAATTATCACAATCTTTTTATCCTCCTTAAATATTTGTTGCAAAAAGAGAAACAAAATGTAAATGGGACATAAAGAAGTATACAGAACTCTGATTCATGCAAAATCATTTATTGCATTGCAACGGTTAGTTTGCTCTACATGTAGAGTGAACAAAATGTCTGCGTGTTGTTTATATACTCTGATAATGCTAATCCAACACAATCTTTTGTAGTAGCGTCCATGTTCCACATTCCGACTTAAGAGCACATGAACATGCACTGAAGTCGAAACAGCGACTTTACAACTTAGGAAATGGGAGCATCTGAGGAGCCTCCAAGAACCCCCACCCCCACCCCAAAAATAAAGGTTTAATGTAAGTAGTAATACTGCAGCTTAAAAATACTCACGAAAAAGAAGAAAAAATCTGATCATTTGAATAACTGCAGTACATGTCCCTGAACTAGTTGAAAAAACTCTCTCACTACTTATTCAAGCCTGACAGTTAAATTTGCTGGCCGATATTAAAGTAACATTATGTAGTAATTTTATCATAAAACAACAGCTTACAGTAGCTACTGCAATGTAACACTGAAATCCCGAGCAGGACATTTATCACATCAACAGCGTAAAATAAAATAAAAAAACTACACAACTCTACAGCAAGCAAGTTATAAGAAGAAGCAACAAATATATAATGTACAATGTAAATACTTTGGAAAAAACTAGCTCCATATTCTCAGTATGGATAACATGGCAGAGCCTGCGAAGAGGCCGAAGGAAAGCCAGGTGAGTGGGCAACATAACTGGGATCAGCAGCTTCTATGGATGTAACGTTAGCTAATGGCAGAGGTGAAGAGACCGAAGAGGAAGTTGACAGAGAATGCTAAGAAGAGAAAAGAAGAAGAGTGATCAAACAAGAGGGTCGCCAGATGTTGGTGAGAGCTTCATGAAATAAAAGACTGCAAGATAGACGCAGAACTGGACATTCTGTCTGTGTACACAGTTAGACTAGTAAGTAATATTGCTCTGTCTTGTGTTGTCACACTTACATAATGTTTGGCTGTGTCAGCAAAGTTGTCATCTTGCTAGTTCTTGATCATAAGTCATATCAACATAACAAATGCATGTGGACAGCTGTCCTTATTTAAGACAGCGGTGAATTACACTCTGAAACAGTAGGGGTGCCAAATCAGAAATGTTTGTTGACACATATGTTTAATGTCAAGGAGGAGATGATTGGTTAACTCTCAAATGTTGATATTAGTGTCACTAATACAGTTTCAGTTGGGTTATTTCGCTTACCCTTTCTAAAACTCATGTTCTAGATGCTGATCTGTGGTGTTTAGCTAAAACAAGTCTGTTTTCATATTCTTAAAAAGTTAACATTTTGCAAGCTCATTTTGATGTAAAATCAATATGTAATTATTGCTGTAACTGGGACCATCAAGTAAATGCAGTACAATAACAAATACAATATTTAGAATAATACATTATGAAGTCTAAGGAAATGTACTTGTATTTGAGTACATGTACTTAATACTTCTTCCTCTGGCTTTAAAAATACTCCAAACTATACAAGAGAATTGCTCAGTTACATCAGTATCAGTGAATGGATGAATCAATTGTCTGATCCTGTTGCAAACAGTCGGGGCCTCTTATCAATCACTCAGTCTGGTTGAATGGGAGGAGATGTGATAATTGTCCCTTACTCTATCTACTACAGTATCATAACCTAATTCTGAGAGATAATATCTTCTGGGAAGACTCTTTCTGTCGTCACACTGCTCCACATTCCCATTCAGCTGAACTGGAAAGCTATATTTATCCTTTTTTCCCCCTCCTGTTAACATTTGGAGGATTTGTAATCATCATTCAACCTGATTTGCTGAGCAGCAATTAACCTGACTCCCCTCTCTCTTTGACCTCATCAGTATGCCATTAAACTCACACAGTCACCAGGGCCCTGTGCCCTATCACAAACCTGTACAGAACAGAAAGAGACTGAGGGTATGAAGGCAGATTTGTGCCTCAAATTTTGTTTTGTTGTATCCCTTGCATGAAGGAACATGTTGGATCTGTGCCTCAGTGTTTCTGTTCTGTGGGGGTTTGTGTGTGTGTGTGTGTGTGTGTGTGTGTGTGTGTGTGTGTATGAGGCCTGCAATTGAGTTGAGCAAAGTCTCAAGAAAATTCAGCCTTCACTTGACTTTATTCTTTAATGTATCTAAATTCTGTCCAACCTCTCTCCAACGACCTCTGTCTCTCTGATGCATTTAATCTCATTACTCTGTGTGTGTGTGTGTGTGTGTGTGTGTGTGTGTGTGTGTGTGTGTGTGTGTGTGTGTGTGTGTGTGTGTGTGTGTGTGTGTGCATCTACATATGTATGTGTGCTGCATGTGTGTCTGTGGAGTGTGATGTAGTAGCTTGCTCCTCCCAGCGGAGTGCCAGTCTAAACTAAGCAGTGTGATGATGATGCACTCTGTGAGCTGACACAACCCATTGGTAAGGAGGAACTGATTCACACCAGCACTGCTCATTTACAGTATGGGAGGAGAGAGGAGTGCCTGTGTGTGTGTGTCTTGGGGGGTGGGGGGGGTGGGGTCTGTCTGTGTCTGCCTTGGCCTCTTGTTCTTGTCTGGGTGTGAGCAGCACAAGATAAAGAGGTCAGGTCTGAGCATCATCTGCAAGTACACCGTAACTGCACGTGATGTTTAATGAATGCTCCTGTAAAAGTGTATTCCTTTTAATAGTGACAAATAAAAATAGATAACCACAATATCATGTCCCTGCCCACCTCTATCACTTTTCCACTGTGCAGGTCAAGTAGGGATCATTTTAAAAAGTAATTTCAGACTCCCTCATACCCTGGACCAATGCATTTGTGGGCTCCATATACACTCTTTGGCCACTTAATTATCTGTACAATTTAACACAGTCCAATACAACAGCCCCGTCATAACATCTCTCTTTACCAAGATCATAATGTTTAGTTTTGGATGGCATTTTAATGTGTAAATTTAGAAAAATAAAAAACACCTCTCAATATAAGTCCAGTACAACAACACCACTAACTATGAGCTCAGTGCTAAAACATATAATTGAATTAACACCTCTATGACAGTGTCAACAAAAAAGGAATATTAAAGCCTTCACAAATCTTTATGGCAGAGCTGTTGTGGATTGCATTAGACTGCACAGGTGCATGTAATAAAGTGGACACTAAGTGTAAATCTATTCATCAGTCGACACAAATAAACCACCTCTGTGCCTCAGTAAATACCCTGGCTGCAATAAATATTACATTGGACTTTTAATAAATTTTTTATTGTCAGTCTACATTTCCATGAACACACATCAATGTAGGGTTGGTTTTTTTGTCATTGAAAAGTTCTATCTCCCCCACCCCAAATCCACCTAACAACCCCCTCCATTAAAAATAATAAGAACTTCAAATGAAATGAATTGTATAATTGTATAAGTAGAGAAAATACAGTTGCTTTGGAAAAGCACACAAAGACATGTAAAGCATCATTAAATTTCAGTTCTATATTAATCCCTACTTTGTAGTTTGGCGGAGGAAACTAAGAGACATGTTTGTGGCATGTGGCAATATGTGGTAAGAATATTAAGAATAACATCTCTCTAGAAATTATTATGAAGCGGTAGAAGCAACAAACATAATTATAATATCTGAAACATGGAATAACATGGAGGTGGATGAAAAGGTTGAATTGAATTAAATTTAAGATTACTATAAGATAAAATTTGTCTTTTTCCATTTTTGTCGTCACTTTGTCAGAAGGTTTCAACTACTTTTGTAATTTATGTGGTCATTGTTTTATTGTACAGCATTATAATGTAAAGTGTTACTGTGTTTAACATGTGTTTGTGATTTTGCACACTTGCCTGGATGTGTTGTGACCATGTTGTGGGTAATATTATTTTTATAAATGTTTTGATATACTGGTGTATTGTGTATGGAATATTGTATGAACCCGATGTTTTTATTTGATATGTAAATCCATTTCATATATTTGTGTTGTGATATGTAAGTAAATACACTAAGTAACAGCCCATAATATGTAAATAAATAAAATCAGAGAACAAGGGAAATTGCTGAATAACTTGAAGGCTTCTTTATTTCATATTTTTTCTATGTATTGCTGAAGCTGTTGTTCATCTGATAAGTTGCGTTATTGCTGATAAGTTGCGTTATTGCTGACACAACAAACTGACTCTGATTATTTGTGTAATGAGTCACATTAAACACCCAACTGAACAACGTACAATTAATGACACAATATCATTTAAGGAATGGAGCTCAGTGGCTCTGGAGCCAAGTTAAACCACCATCTCTGCTTCCACATCCCTCCTCGTTGTTAAAAAGAGCAAGATAAAGAAAGGAGTGCAGAAAAACAGAGTTTTTGGCTGGTCACAGCTCAAACAGAAGGAAAGCTTCCCATTAGCACTGGTGTGATAAAATCCAGCTGGTGACATCACATAACCGAAGGACAGTGTGTTTCATTTGCACAGGGAAGCAGCCAGCCAACACAACACAGGGCACTGTGGCATTTTAGACAAAATTTTACTATTTCAATATTTTTGCATCAAACAGGTGCAGTAGATACAAGAAGGGGCTGTATATTGGTAATGCTTTATTTTATGGGGCCATAGTTTCCTGGAAAGCCCCGTGCTATTTGGCATTAAATATAGGTAAAACAGTGACAACTGATTCATTATGATTAATAGCTAACTAGTGTAACTTAGTCTTTTAATCAGTACAAGTCATCAGATTCTGCAACAATGTGGACTTTGTCAACAGGTAAGCATACCATCCAACATATACAAAGAAATAAGTTTCCAATTATAAATGAAAGAATATTTATTTGAGTTTAAATGGAGCAGTTCTTTCAAAAAGGTGTTGTTATAAACAAAACCAATTAACATAACAAAAAGAACCATCTAAGGACATATTTGTCCCTCTATTTAGTACCAAATAGTTCTTCCTAGAAAACAATGGACTTGTGAAATTGTGTTAAAATCAGTCTTAACCTCTAAACATTCCTGTAAAATTCATGCAAAACGCCTATTCAAGGCATATCCAAAGTAAATTGAATGTAGTTCTTGAACCATTTGGAGTATATTCATGATTTTGGGCTTCTCTGAAAGATAACACTCACAAGTGGTCAGAATGATTGTAAGTGCTACTGGAATTAATTAATATAAGTTTAAACACACTAAAACTAATATATTTTTCATTTCCGCTTGAAAATGCTTGCTAACAAATGCATGCAGACAATTATAGCTGGGACTTCTTAGCTGGAAAATATTGTGGGGACACGGCATAAAGCTTTATCTAGTTCTAGTTTAAATTTCATACCAATAATACCATAATATGACTATTTTACACAGGTTTTTCTAAGTGTATGTCATAGGGTATTTTTTCTAAAACAGCACCGCCCCTTAGCCCAAGCTGCTGCTGGATCACTCCGTATTAGCCGGTAGCTCGACGCATATGTGTTTTTTTGCTGGTAGATCATGAACTTCCTACTATTCAGAATTGTCATCGGCACTATTGCTTGCAATTGACTTGGCCTACCCACGAAATAAGAGGGGCTGGCCTTTCCTTACAGCGCGGGCTCTCGTTGGCTATTGTAGGCTGTGAAAGGGACATGTGAGCTCACTCTGGTGTCACTCGAAAGGTTAGAGTTCAGCGGCTAATTTGAATACAACCTATCGTAGTTGTTTACATTCAAATCGGAGTTATTACGGATATAATGACATACCAGCCACGTCTGCCGGCAAATATGAAACGATGCGGCAGCAGTCCCTGGGGATTTATTGATGGAATAATGTGTTTTGGACTAAATATTTTTACTGGATTGGATTGTCTGGACCTTTGACAACGTAACAACACCATTTTTGTTACAAAAATATATTGTTACATTTTTGTTACACAATATAATCGATCGGTAGATTACTATGAGGCTTCATAGGTGAGTCGCGTCAATTTTGCTTGTACTGGTTGGTCTGACAGAAGCGCTGATTTGTACTCGCTGTGGTGATTGTATCTTGAAATGGTTTGCATTGGTCGAATCACGGAGATTATAGCTTTCAAACAGTGTTATCATATGAGTCTGAAATTAACATAGCAGCTGTGTGCACATACTGAAAGCTGCCGCCAGGACCTAACGCCCCCTGGGTGGGCCGTTGGAATGTTAAGAGTTAAAGGTGCCCTGTGGAGTTTCTTTAAAGTAATTTTCTGTTTACTTCAACAAATGTGTTGAATGCATTTCAGCATCATAAAAAATCTGTATATTTTAAGCCTGCAGTGTTCATATCCCTATTTGTCTTCTTCTTCCCTGCCTTTGCTGACACATGTTTCTTGGCTGCTTTGCTTCTTGGCCTGTTACTGCCACCTGTATATCGGGTGAATAGCGTAAAACCATTGGCAGGAATGTGTATTGCATCATCTGAATGCTCCTGCACATAATAGAGAGCAAATGAAATGGGGATCCACTCCATGGCTGGTGGTCAAAAACTATATGGGGTACCTTTAAGTAATAATAAACACACAAGAGGAAATTGGTGTGAAATATGAAAAATAAAAAACTGATGCATGAAAGAGGAAAATTGGGGCACCACAGAACTCTCTTTTCTAAGAATTTGTATTTCAGTTACAATCTTTTTTAGTGTAGCTCTTAGTAAGACATCTTTCCAAATCCAAATGAGTCACAGAAATGAAAAGCAAAACAATTAATGAGCACACAGACTTAAAATAAAATGACCTGTCTGTATAAATAACTAAACACCAGATTAGAGGTTCATCCTCAACATTTTCATAATAACATTTAATTGTTTGTTAGTTTTTTACAACTTGCAGCTTTGCACATTGCATGTCTTCGTAGGTTAAAAGTGCCCATAGAAACTCCCACTGCAGCCACCTTTTCCAAATCACCACACAACTGCTGCTTCATTGTGTTCATAATTGTAATCCCTTGGACCGATGAAAGGGGCAAAGTCTGCTGGTTAATTAAAACTGCAATCAAATTTACCCCTTAAACTGGCGGCAAAAAGGGACCCCATTCAATTAAATCATACATCACTTTCCTTTCAATAACACGCAAACAAACAAGTGAGGGGGATGGAGTCGTGTAAATCCACGCGCTTGTTGATTGCCTTCTGCAGCTGGGATTCTTTTAATTTAGTAAACAGGAGCTGAGGTGGCGCTCAAGGTGCCGTGGAGGAGAGTCCAGGGAGCAAAGGGGATTAAAGACCCTTCCACTGGCCTTCTATTGGCACTTGTCATGCACTTAATTTGATGCTGTAATTAACTTTAAAAATCTCAAGGCATTTTGCAGAGTGTGTACACAGGATTCTTTAAAGATAAATGCAGAGCAGAGTGTGATAGGATGAAGTAGCTGACTGCTGCAGAAAGCATTTCCTGTTTATCTCTTCCTACTACAAGAAAGAGCATGATCCTGGAGCCCTCTGAAGGCCTAATGTTATACATCCACATTGTGCGTGTGAGTGTGCCCGTGTGCATTTGTGTGAAAGTAATTATATTGATGGAATACCTCGTGTTTGCAATGTTTCCTTCTATTTAGAGGCTCACTTTGCACAGCAGATGTTGTCCACCTGCTACTTGGTATCTGCCCGCTTGACTGAAAGAATATAAAACAGTCAAGGACCTACTTGGATGCAGTCAAGGAGGTATTTTTGTACATATACACACACAGACACACACAAATACACTGCACTGAACAATGTGTGACCAAACACAGCACACCAAGACATACGCACATCTAGACACATGCACACACACTCATGCAGGTAAATCATCATCATCCAGAAATCCACAAGGGTTTAACAGAATGGAGAGCAGGCGACTTTTTTATGTGGGCCAGCCAATCAAGCGATAATTGCTTTGAAATTAAGTACCTTTTGTATTTGAATGGTAATTAACTGATGAAAGAAAATACTCAATAAGTCATTAACAGAAACCTAAAAGAAAATGTTGACCAGTGAGTGCTTTAAAAAAAAGAAGTTCATTTTCACTTTTTAAGTACCGACTGCTGATAGATTGGCTGTTTAAATCAGAGTAGGTGAATTGCCATTGACCTTGATGCACATCGTCATTAGACCATAATTAAATCAAATTCTGCCCTGCTGGTTATTTACTGTAGGTGGTCATAGATTAAATTTTGTGTAGAATCTCATTAAATATATTTTACAGTTAAAACTTTCAACACAAGACCATATAGTGTTTTTAAACACATCTGGCTTGGAATTAATACACACAGAGGGGTTTTGGCCCTTAGAGTTCCCTTCAGTGTTTCAAAAGTACCGTATTTGGATGGTTAATTTCACATTTGAACCCCATTGCCCTCTTTTCCTCAATCCTGAACTCTGTTGCCGAGCTCTCTGGGTCACTGAAAAAACGTCAAACGTCCTTCTTTTTGCAGCCCTGAGATAAGAACGCTGTGCGTTCTGTGCACATCCAGCCTCTCCCATAAGTAATATGCATTTCATAGAAAAAAAATAAAACACTGAATATCATTTGAATATCTTCTTGAGAAAATGAATGATGATGCAAATGCATGGGAAGGACCGTGTTGAACTGTTGAGATGTGAGCAAGGACACAGTGAAAGGATAACAGCAAGATAAACAGTCCACGTTTAGTTTTGTGCATGTCAATGTGTGTGTAACATTAGCATGTGCATACAAAAGGTGTCAAAACAGCAGTAGTGAAAAGTAACTAAGTACATTGATTCAAGCAGAGACAATTCTTGGGTACTTGTACTTTTCTCAAGTATTTCCATTTTATGTGACTTCTACACCACTACAATTCAGAGGGAAATATTTCACTTTTTACTCCACTACTTTCATGTGACAGTCACTTTTCATTGATTAAGATTTTAAACAAAGAAATGCACAATAATCTTATGAAACACAATGCATTGTTAGATTACACCAATTGTTACCAACATTTCTGGACTGTGACCCCCTATAAAATAAAAGCAGATGATTTCCTTTAAATAACTGTTAACATTTCTATCTTCTTTCCTACCCATTAACATTACATTTATCTTGTGCTTTTATCCAAAGCGACTTACAATTGCTATGTATGTCAGAGGTCACACGCCTCTGGAGCAACTAGGGGTTAAGTGTCTTGCTCATTGGTGGATGTGTCACAGTGGGGAATTGAACCTGGTTCTCTCAAGCCAAAGGCATGTGTCTTATCCACTGTCCCATCACCAGCCCGTTAATACCCCATCATTTATCTCACAATTCTTCAGATTTATCTTGTGACCCTTTTGAGGGACCTGACCACCGGGTTGGGAACCACTGGACAAAACTACACAGTAGTTAAAAGTAGCTCCACCTCGACCAGCCACAACAGTAAAATTCTGCTTACACACTGATGCATCAGTATTAACAGAGATGTTTTATAGAAGACACCTATAAGGACTTTGGTATTAACAATCTGATAATGTCATGTATCAGTCACAGGGGACATTTTTCTGCAGAAGGAGGACTACTTTAAGAACATTTTGCTGATAATACATCTGTAATATGACTGCATGACATTTACTTGTGTTTTTCCATTGTTTATACTGGTACTATGAAATTATCTTATAAATAGGTACTTTTTTCCATCAGGTTCTGAAAACTGTTTGTTTTATATTATTTTAATAGACAGTATAAGTACAGTGGTTCTGCTCCAGTCCATGAATGTGTATGTGGTTGTGTGGTTTAAGATGACTCTTATGTCCCCTCCTGATGTTCTTTGGCTCAGTCATTAACCTGGGATTAGCCTGGCAGAGATGGAAGTCAAGGGTCAGGGAATAAGTGAGCTGCCCTGCTGCACAGTCTGGTTTCCTAGCCATGAATTGAAACTTAATGCTTCCCGCTTATATTTGTGAAGAGAAAAAACAAAACTCTCCTTACCTCAAGGGTATTTGTGTAGATGCGCATCAGTGCATCAGATTTGTGTGAGTGGATAGTGGGTATTTCTTGAAGTTGTTACCTTCTTTTTAATCTTGAACATTTATTTTTGTGATGTTCAAACAAGTATACGTTTAAGAAGGGCTTGAGAGTTGCTCAACAAGCTCAAAGTTTAAAGAGAGTTGTGGTTGTGGAGATATGGGAGTATGCGAGGTGGGGGGGCACGTTTGGCTGAAGCTTCTGAAGGGGGCAGAATTTGTTTTATGAGGGTAATTGATGCTTTGCTGCAGGAGAAGAGGGCAAAGCAGGCATGAAATTGTGCAGGGGATCAGATCCGTATCGGAGCATACGGGAGAGCTGAGGGAGAACAACGGAGCCCGGCAGCCCGCGGTGGCTGGATTAGGGTGCCGCTCAGCACTGAGGTACAGTTAAGAGCCAATTTTATTCTCTACCAACCCAATCAGTGGAAAAGCCCTGTATCCTATTAGATTCAAGTTTAGGGAGGAGAAGCAGAGCTGCTGGAGAACAGCCAATAAGACATTCATATAGCCATCAGAACAGAGAGAAAGAAGATAGAATGGAGAGGAAGGTGGAATGAAATGAGAAAATGCTAAATATATTTTGAAGAAACAACTTCACTCAAGCAACTTAACCGTGAGTAAATTCACAATCGGGATACCTTGAAAGCAGACAGTGAAAGTGGTAACCTCATGCTAACATTCTGGGGTCATCCAGCACTAAAGGCTAAGAAAATGAAGATCCAAGCAGGGGGGTCAGTTGGTCATTTTACACCTGAATAACCAGCTGATCTCTCATTGTGCTCAGGTTTACGCCGTATGAGCACTGAGCAAGGTCATCTGTCCAATTCCCCCTGTGTATGCCTGTAGTGGCGCAGTGTTATTGTGTTTGCAGGCAGCGTGGTGCTCAGCGTTGACAAATGCATAGAGGGCACAGCTCATCAGGATTCCCGAGCTGTCAGTCTGTGAAAAAAAAGAGGGAATTGGCTGTCAATCCCTAATTAATAAACTCTGCTCCTCTCCCCCCACTCTGCACAGAGTTGTCTGATCAATAACCATTGTGCACTGCCTCAGATGGAAGCCATTCAGATTTATCTGCTAATATCCTGGGTGATAGCCAGAGCTAGACTGGAGATGACAGTAGGCTCAAAGCCCATTACCTCCTTATTTACTGTTTTAAATTCTGCTATAGTCACAGCCAGTTGCTGTCTCTCGAGTAACAAATAGAGGAAAATCTCTTCCCTCTTCCTGGGGCAAGTCAAGGACAAAGCAGATGGAAAAACGTGTGAATGTCTCTTCATTTTAGTTTTCTGGGCAGGGATATGTTTGTAAACACACATGTGCACATGTAGACATTTCTGTTTCAATATATTTAATAAAATATTTGCAAGTTGCAACTGCTGACCTTTTTTCCACATATGGCAAAGACTTTACGGTGATCAAATCCCTCCCCGTCTCCTCTTTTCCCAACCTGACATCAATGCTCCTTCTCCTATAAAAATGACACCCCATTTCAAAACAAGCTGGTTAATTTCTAATTTCTCATCCTGTTATAAATCCTGCTGTTTTCTTCCCTTTGTCTTCAGCCCAGTCAGCGTGAGTCGCCTTCCACATCCTGTTCATCCGTCTGCAAGATTTGACGGGAGGACAGATATTCCCGTTATCCGCAGTGATCTACAGTTGCTGAATAAAGTCAGGCATACTAAAAGCACTAGCTCAGAAACACAGACGGAAAGCCTCACATTTAAGAGCAGCACTGGCCTTGACAACAGTGTTGACTCTGTTGTCATGTAGAGAGTTTGAGAGTGGATTAATGAGTCCAAACCTCAGCTCTCAGGTCCAGTGTTTATTTGAGTAAAAAGAAAAATCGCTTCCTGTTTGAACCTGCTGGGCAGTTCTGTACGTTCATTTTTATGTTATTTGCCACAGTGAAGGAATCCTGAACATGTTTAAACTATGAATCTATTCTGTTTACAGCTTTGTAGTTTTATTATGTGGGAGCGAAATATGGTTTTATGCATTCTATTTTTGTTCCACTCAGTTAAATGGGCACTGCACCAATTTTACACTTGAAGTTCAGTTTACGTGTCATGAGAAATAGGTACCAGTGAAAACAGTTGTAAAATTTCTTCTGTGGCTCCAGAGAGAGCTTTTCAAAATATAACCCTGGTGAAGACATTTTACGCCTCTTTTCATTTAATCAGCTATGTGGAACCACAACATGTCCATCGTTGCTATATGGTATCAACAACATTGTACTCACCAAGTTATGTATTGAGATCTGGGAATGCAGTAACGCTGCTAAAAAGAAAGAGGACAACAAACACAATGTCAGATAATTAGACAGGTTTTAAAGTGTCTCCCACGTAAGCCACATTTAACTGTAAAACAAAGGCAATCAGTAAAATGATAACTTAAACTGTGCATAAACATCCACAGACTGACTTCCTAGTTCCAACTGCGTGGACTTCTGGTTTTACCTCCAAATAAAGTGTTTTTTGATAATCAAGCTTAATTGTTGACTAACTGATCTGATCATCTGATGGATTGTTTGTTAAAATACATAAAAACGACTTAAAAATAAGAGCAAAATTGAAAAAAAAAAAACCAGCAACAGAGTTTATCTGTAAAGACAAGCTTTAAAGGCAGACTTGTATTATTCCATCACCTTAATTACATGCACAGTCATTTGCAGGGCCGAGATTTCTTGTGAGGTTTGAGTCTCTGCGTTCATTGTAGCCCAGGATATGCTTCAGGTGGCCCAGACATTGGGGTTTTTGATAAGCACTCTTCCACAATCATTATTCTTGTTCAATGGAGTTGAACTGAATTATCACAACATCCGAGGAGGGATTTGAATTCGAGGTGTGCCTTTGTTTATGCTCTATCACCCAATTTCAGTGGCAAACTTGTTGTTACTGCCGTCCTGCAGAGCGAGCTTTCCTTGATGTTATCTCTGCTGATCACTTGGGGATGATTACAGAGGCTGGTCTGCGATACTACGGCGTTGGCACACAAATTCTGAGTGCGAAGGAGGGCTGAGGCGCCTAGAAGACGTATGCTGATGGATGACATGTTAGCACCCTCAACAATCACCCTTTCACATTGTTGCTGCAATGTTTGAAACTATCTGCAGGATCACAGCCTGTCAGGACCTGGGGATTATTCTGCATCTGTTTACAACGCTTTAAAATGACATTCTGGGAGAGTGTCTGATGTGTGTGACTTGTAGAAGTGGTCTCTTGTGTGTGTATTTGATCCCTGACTGAGATATTGCAACTGGCAAAGTGCATATAATGTTTACCTAGAGACAACTGCTCAATTAGATGATCTGTAGGAGTTAAGAGCATGCGTGCACAAAAACACATACACCCACCTACCCACCCACATGCACACATATACAAACACACAGGCCAGTTAATCTGCTTTTTGATTCAGGTCTTAATCTCCTGTCTGCTACTCCACTGGCAGGTCCCGCCTCCCAGTTTAGTAGTAACAAAGAGGCTGGAGATTCGTGAAGAGGCTCAAACAGGCAGCATGCATCATAAAACCTGTTTATCTCTGTTGTAACCGTGGTGCCCATGCACTTGTGTACGGGGACAGATGTTAAAAACATGTTGAGCTTCAGACATGGCAGGTTTACTTATTAAGAGTGTGCTTCACTGATTTAGCATTGCGCTCCTAAAAGTTTGTCGGACTCATGGTGGACAGTTTAGCAAAACTGATGCAGCAGAACCAGAGAAATTATTAAATATTATTATACGCTATCAGTTTTGTTCCACACATTCTTCCTCCTTGTCAAATCCTACATTACCCACAATGCAACTCGGGCGCTGACAGTTTCAGCCAGATGATTCAGGTGTGGTATGCTGGTAGCAGCTAATTCAGCCTGGAGCTTCAATCCTCAAGCAGAGATGAGTCTACAAAGGTCTCCACAACCCCAGAAATTTGAAATTTTCTAACTTGTAGTCTTCATCCTCAACCAGCGCTGACTCGGTTGACATCACATGTGGACTTTACGCAGGACTGTAAACAGACTTTGAAAATCTATTCCCCTTTAAAACCACTGAGGTTTGCTTGATTTCACTCAGTTTGCAGGGAATGTATCAATAAATGAATATTGCTTCTCATCATCCTACTAAACAACTGATAACCTGTGACTTTTTTTAAGTTAAGTGTTGGCTTACCAAATGTTTGACTTTGCTGTATTGGCTAAATGAAGCAGAGTTTAATGTTGATCCAAATTGTAAAAGCTTGATGATTTGCTACTAATAACCATGGAGGGATTACCAAGGCCTGTTTACTTGTGTGCAGATGTCTTGATTACCGAGCCATTAGATTAATAGAGATAAGCTTTGCCACGCTGCTCATAGATCCTGAATGTCCCCTGCACAAATAATCAGCGCTTAGCGGTACAAGGTTAATACAGCATTCGGCAGAGGCCAGCAAAAGCAGACAGCCCAGCGGCCCAGAGGCAACTCCAGAGGTGAAAGAAGACACCATAAAAACTGTGGTGAATCATGTCTGCGGCCTCATGGGACCAGCGGACCATGTCCTGGCACTGATAGTTTGACAAATGATACATCACCATCAACTGCAAGATCTATTGTTATGACAGCAGGAAAGATGGTATCATACCACAGCAATATCCACAATCTGGCAAACACAACCACACTCCCACAAGCACACTGTGACTGCAAATACACACAAGCTCTGGAACAAATGATAAACTTACTTTTCCCCCATAAAAATTCTATCCGGCAGATCACAGATTGAATAAAGTTTTGTTTTCATTGTTTAAAAATACAAGTCATAGTTTGCAAGGCTGATCATTATTATTGAAGTACTGCGCATTTGCCACTAGATGTCTCACTGTGTGCTTGTTTTTAGGCCACACTGGTGTGGCACACACAGTCACATGCAGGGTGCACATGGTGTGTTTAATATGACCAGCCTAGCCAGTCTCCACATGTGTTGCAGTCTCCTCTGGGAGGACAGGAAAGCATCTGCCTCCCTCTGTCTGTCTAACACATTTCTGGGAAAACAGCCCAAACCTGCGGCTCAGGAGGAGGGGGAGAAAACACGCACACACACACGCACGCACGCACGCGCGCACACACACACACACACACACACACACACACACACGTCTGAACATCCACCAATTTGCACAAATGTATGTCTGCACAATAATTTTCATTATATATTATAGACAATTAGATTGAACTACATAGATATGTTGCTTGTCTACATGCTGGAGGTGATGTAATAATACTATTGATTACAATAATGATTTATGCATTTCCCTAAGCCCAGGGTAAAATAACAATATAAACAAACCATTAGCTCTAATAAGAGAAGACACTGCTGGCTTCATTAAGTGCTCAGAAGGATGAACCCCAATAAGAGCCCAGCTCCCAGTTTCACCAGGTTGGTTAGTTTTTCTGTTGGTAGGGAATTTTCATTGTGCTCTGTGGGGAATCTGTGCCCTTTGGACCATGGAGAGCTGTGTATGAAGGAAATACAACGTACAGTAAAAACCATACAAGCATGAGCTGGCTCCAGGTTGTTACTTTTTACTTCCAGGATGAAGTTATTCAGTGGGACTGTGCTCCAACGGCACTGTGGTGTCAACATTAGTGCTGAAACAATCAGTTGATGAATTGATTGACATAAACGTATAATCAACAACAATTTTGCTGATCAATTAATTTATCAACCCGAAATACCAAACATTCACTTGTTCCAGCTCCTCAACTGTGAGGATGTGCTGCTTTTTCTCAGTTTTATCTTATTGTAAATTAAATATGTTTGGGTTTTGGAAAAAACAAGCAATCTAATGAAGTCACGATAAGCTGTGAGAAATTGCGATGGACATTTATCACAATTTTTGGCATATGGACTAAATGAGCAGATTACTTTTAAAAAAGAGAGTCAACAGATAAATTGATGATGAAAATAATCCTCTGTTGCAGCCCTAGTCAGTATGCAAGTGGCTGTCGAGTTTCAGTTTTAGCACGATGCACGGCACAGTATAAAATATACACCATTGCAAAGAATGAAACAGTTTCATTGTGTGTTCATATGCAGTACAATTCTTCTGTATTACAGATTATTGTTCAGCACATGTTAATGTCAATCTTAATTCTGACAGCATTGCATCTTATTGTTAGAGGCCTACAAGTTCAGGTAAACTTCACTTATGCTCGTAATTTTTACTGTAGGCCTAAATTTCGGACACACTGGAGCATAGCATGTGAACTGTATGCTAGACGACTTGTGCCATCTATGAAGCTTAAAGCATAACTATTGGTAAACACATTTATTTTTTCTACTGAAATTATGATTTTATCTCAAGCTAAAAGGCCGAGCTCTGTGACCCATCAGATGTTGTGATCTGAAAAGGAACTTCAGCTATTTTGCAACTACAAATACAAATCTACTTTTTAAAAATCACCTACTTTATTCTTATAGGTGTTAGTAAAAACAGTGTTCCCACAGTCTTTGGATAGGATCACTAACCAGAAGATTATTGTCCCTATAATATTCAGATGTTAGATTCAGGCAGCTTCATAGTGTGCTTTGTCTGTAGAGCATTTTAAAAAAACAAGTCAGGTTCTGCACCTCTTTGAATGTAACGGAATCGGACGGGTAACAGTATTTAACACTGGCCCAATGGTAAGCTTTGCGTTCTCGGCGTCCCGCCTACGATGAACCTGATTGGCCAAGCCCTGCCGTTAACCAATCCACAGCGTAGCGAACGTTAGCTACATCAGAAGGTAAGCTAAAAAACACACAAATATTCGCTTAATCAATAATTATAAACACCGAATCAACTGATGGCGAGTTGTTAAACTTGTCCTGTATAGTGATGCAATAACTTATAATTATTACAGCTCAGCAGATTTGATGCAGACAACAGTTACCTCCCTCACTGGCCACAACCATAGACTGTATATAAAAAAGCCACAACCAACCGAGTTTTTTAGAAGATTGTTGCACACCTCTGCTGAATGTGTAAGTAGCTAATTGTTTGCTAACGTGGAACAATTTTGTAAGACAATAATATGTCAGGGTTTGTCTGTTTTGAAGCTGTTCTTCTGTCCCTCCAGTTCAATTAATTAGGTTACTCTAAGTTAATATGCTAAATTGTCAATATCAAATGTCTAATATCAGAAATTCATGATATTAATTATACACACCAAACATTATAACATTATAACCACCTTCCTAATATTGTGTGGGTCCCCCTTTTGCCGCCAAACAGCCCTGACCTGTCTAGGCGAGGTTACCTCAACTAGCCTTGCCAGGTCACCGCTTTTCCTTTTTTGGACCACTTAGGTACTGACCACTGCAGACGAGGAACACCCCACAAGGGCTGCATGTTTGGAGATGCTCTGACCCAGTCGTCTAGCCATCACAATTTACTGCAATTTCCTGCTTCTAACACATCAACTTTGAGGACAAAATGTTCACTTGCCGGCTAATACGTGCCACCCACTGACAGGTGCCATGGTAACGAGATAGATAATCAGTGTTATTCACTTCACCTGTCAGTGGTCATAATGTTATGGCTGATCGGTGTATTATACATAATGCTAAATACAGACAGACTGTACTGACAAGAATGAACAGTGATCGCAAGTTGAACCAAATGGATCATGAGCGGGATGCTTCTATACTCAAATTGAATCTGGATTATATTATATAGATATTCAGATTAGGTCAGCACGGTGGCGCTGTGGCCTCACAGCAAGAAGGTCGCGGGTTCAAACCCCGGTTGCCCCGGCCTTTCTGTGTGGAGTTTGCATGTTCTCCCCATGTCTGTGTGGGTTCTCTCCGGGAGCTCTGGCTTCCTCCTACTGTCCAAAGACATGCGGCCTAAGTTGATTGGTGATACTAAATTGTCCTTAGGTGTGAGTGTGACTGGTTCTTTGTCTATGTGTGGCCCTGCGATGGATTGGCGAGCTGTCCAGGGTGTCAGCTGGGATTGGCTCCAGCCCCCCCGCGACCATGTACGCAGGATAAGCGGTTGACGATGGTTGGAGATATTCAGTTTACTATCGTATAAGGCAAACAGAATTAGCCTCAAAGTTGAGAAACTGGACCTAAGTAATGCTTGAAGATATACAGTATATATATATATATATATATATATATATATATATATATAAAAAAATTTTCAGTAATTGTCAGAATAGTTGCTGCTCATCGATTATATAAGGTAATCACTTTTCGATTAAAACCCCATTTACCAGTTCAGAATAATGGCAGTGTATACCATACTGCACAAGCCAATAGCTCCATCTGCAGAGCCTGAGAAGGTTAGCTTTTGTCATGCAAGGTGATGTGATGTATTAGAGGCTTTCAGTCTTGGTCCTGCCTCTCGCTGCAGGCCACCTATTTCCCCATGTATTCTCACTCGCTCTGTCTGTAGCTGTAAAATCTGCCAGTTTGAGTACAGCTGTGTGTGTTTATGTCTCTGTCAGAGTGTGACTGTGGAGAATAAGCTCCAGAATGTGTGTTATCTATTAATTCCTTCATTAAGCTCTTATCACCACTTTTAATGCCAATTAAGATGCGCTTTAATGTGACGGCAGGGCGGGCAAGCGACTGTGCACTTCACACTCTGCAGTGACAAGAGAAGTTGCGTAGACCACGTCCAGACAGGACCACCCATTCCCCTTATCAAGCCACTCAGGCGCCACAGGCCTGTTAGTTTTGCCTCTTTAACAAAGATAGTTTAATATGTTCTATATGGCGACACCTAACACGTCACTCACTGCAAATGTATTGAAGGCCATTGTGATGTTGGCATGTCACTGGAGAGCCGCTTAAAGTAATCAATATCATTTTTGAAACAATATTACAGCTTCAAAGCTTTTGAAAAAGAGGGTTACTGAGTCTTGCTTGACCTGGGAGATGAGTTGGAAATCGTTGCAAGGGGCAGAATTCACAAGCTCTGTTGCATGGTGTAGGACATGTAGAGGTCGCAGCTTTCTCTGAATGTGGTTGAGCAGTGCTCAGCTGTATTTACTCACAGGAAAGAGACCACATCACTTAAATAGATTCATACGTAGCCACATACAGACAGGTGCTTTCCGTGTACCTAACATATGGAGTAAGACAAAACTTTTGCAAACGCAGTCAGAGTCACAGTGAACACTTCTGTGTGAATTCTAATTAGATAGCATTGACAGATCTGCAATATGCAGACTAAGCAGATGGCTCATGGACAGTGTGGAGAGGTGGGGGTGTCGTGGGGCGATGGACCACAGGTTTCCTGTTATAGCAGCTGGCTGACAACTCTGGGACGCTGTGTGTCAGCACAGAGAGAAGAAGAGGGATGGCCAGAGTGTGTGAAAATGGGCAGAGAGAAATAGAGGCTTGGATTGAGGAAAAGATCTCATTTGCAACTAATGATGATTTTCATTGTCAATTAATCAATAGGTTATTTTCATGATTACTCAGTTAGTTGTTTGGTCTATAAAATGTCAGAAAATAGTGAAGAAATGTGAGTCAGTGTTTCCCAAAGTCCAAGATGACGTCCTCAAATGTCTTGTTTTGTCTACTACCCAAAGGAAAGAAACCAGAAAACATTAACATTTAAGGATTTTTTCCCCCTTAAGAAATTACTCAAACCGATTAATTGATTATCACTAATTGATTAATAAGTGCAGCTTTTAACTTACAACTAACGATAATTACTTGTTTTGTCAGACTAACAGCCCAAAACACAACAATATTCATTTTAGAGTAAGAAAAGCAGAAAATGGAAACATTATATTGTTGCAATATGACAAATGACTCAAATGATTAATTGATTAAAAATCAAAGTTAAATAATTTTCACATGAGTTTCTTGTGGATCTACCAATGGGCTAATTGACTAATCATTTTAGCTCTAATAATGCACGGGTAAACTGGATGAATCACTGGTGAAAATGTGAAGAGTATTGTTTTGAAATGTTTGATACTAGTGTCAGTAAGACACATAGGTTGTGGTACGGATACAAGGATGCTATGAAAAATAGACACACATTGTCTAAAAAACGAAAGAAGCCGTAGTCAAAATGCAGGGAGCTTTAGAAGAAGTTTGTCATACTGAGGTTTCTATTTGAAGAGTGCAAGTGTAACATTGGTGGACTATGCTGCTGTGAACTTGAAGTATAATATATGTTTGATGGATCTTGCTGTGAACCCCCCCCCCCCCCCCCCAAATGAAACACCTATAAATTTAAGAGCTTCCTTTAATGTATTAACTTCATTTCCTCTCTCCTCTCCCTGTGTGGCACTGATGTCTCTTTCCTCCTCTCTGTTTTCCACTCTCGATCCTTCTCAATCCCAGCTTTGATGTATGCATGAGGGAGGATTTCCTGTAGACCAAAGAGGCCATTACCCAGGGGCCATTAGGCCTCTAGTAGAGCATGTCGATGAGTGCTGAGTCTTGCTCTGTTTTCACATGCAGCCACTTTTCTATGTGAGTAGGATGGGTGGGGGATTCTCTGGGGTGATAAAATATAGCCTTAAACGTATACAGTATATTTCTATTACAAATATCTGTATTATTCATCATAATAGCACCGTTGGTGTTCCCTGTTGTAACATTTGATATAGTGGTTGTTTTTGTACTGTTGCACGTAAGGAGGTTGGGTCATTAATTGGTGCTGTTGTTCTTTCATGCAGAGCAAGGGGAGTGAGTCATCATCATCATCATCATCAGGATGAAATGCTCTGACATTTGAGCACAAAAGTCCCAGAGTGCCTTGCGGCCCAGCATCGCTGGGTATGTTTGTATTTTACAGTAAAGGAGGTATGCAGAGCACTATGGTCTGAATGAGATCCTTTTTTTGTTGTTGTTGATATTAGCAAAGCGTTGAGGTCATGTAGGTAATAACCACATTACAGAACAAAGCAAATAATGAGGGATGTGGGATATGTAAATATTTATGTAAACATGGAGGTCTGTGTGTGATTTAGATGGGATCTGCCTGTTCTGGTGAGTGGATGAAACTAAATGGGATGATAAATTGTGAGGTGAGCAGGGAGGGAGCTGAAAGGGACACAGAGGGAAGATAACCTTGATTGCTGAAATTACTCTGCCGATCTCTTCAGTGTATCCCCGTAGAGGACAAGGACACACAGCCTCTTCTCTGCTGTGGGTTAAAAAGTGTGTCAAAAAAAGCGTGTGGTAAATGAGTGACAGTATATCATGCTCCTGTTTTTACAGAGAGCACTTGAGAGGATCGTTGAAGTTTGCTGAGAGCCTCGGGACTCTCTCAAGGGCAGCTTGTATCATCTGCGGTGAATGCGACGTGTAGTCCTTCTCTAATCAGAAATATAAAATCTTAGCATTCAGTGTGCTGACTAGACTAGGTTTTACAGAGTGTGAAGCCTCACTTTTCTGTCCAGCGCAGCAGAACATCAGCATACAGGCCACAGAAAGAGACAGAGAAGGAGGTTAGGGAGGGAGAAAAAGATGGATAAGGTGGAGGAAAAGCAAGATAAGCGGCCAGTGTGTGTGTGTGTGTGTGTGTGTGTGTGTTTGTCTGGATGTGTGGGGTGCGCCTTGACTTCCCTGAGGTCTGGAGACAGTGGAAACAAGGAGTGATTAATTTTACTCCAACCTACTTGGCCTCTGTCTGGGGGAGCAGTCCCTGGAAAGTCCAATACAGAACAGCGAGGCCTGTCCGCTCCACTCCCTGGATCAATAACAGATTGGCAGGTCACTCTCTTTAGGAGAAACTGCACAGCCAATGAGAGAGGAACCTTGGGCACTTGAGACCCGCCTCTTGTCTGTTTTCCTCACCGTTTGTAGGATCAGCCGAGCTTGAGGCCATTGATCTGTGTGTTTTCACTGAGCGGATCCTTTAGCAGGCCTGATTGATTAGCTCTAATAATGAGTGGATTCTGTATAAGCATTGCAGCGCGTTCAATGAGATCCAAGGCCCCCTGGGTCGCCTCTTGCCACTCTTTCACCCACAAGCACCACCACACACACATTCAGGCAGATGAAATATGATTTGCATTTAAGGTATTGCTATGAAGAAGTCGAGTGAGACAAGGCCATACATCAGAAATGATTGCGTAAATTGGCTGCCGATCTTCTCTTGGTCCCTGCAATTGCAGAACCCCCTGTAGACATCCTATCCATCCAGAGAGACCTGATGTTTTGTTTGCACAGATAAAACCACTTCTCTGCTCTGGACAGGTCTTTCCATTAGCGAAAAATGACACATGTGTGCATTAGCTGAAAATTTAATTTGCATTCGTATTTCTTTCCCCATGCCCCACGAGCCAGTAAAGAGAGATACGTGCGCTTAATGTATATTTGAATGGAAGGAGAAAATAAGGGTTGGCTGTGAGTCAGCAGAAATGCTCAGTGTGAGTCAGCCAGCCTACATCACTCTACTAGTATCTGTTTGTTGTTATCACTGTCATGATGGGAAGTAAGGTACACTAAATTAATGTGCGAGAGTAGCCATCAATTAAGGTTATTTTTCTCCGCATAGGGAATAATAATAAATCAACGACGACTGTCCTGTTTCCCTGCCACAGATTTGTTTGGATGGGTGGATGAGAGGGAGTCGCTCAATATGTCTCAAAAATTTGTCGCTCGGGGGAAATAAAAGCTGACCCCCCCCCCCCCCCCCTCCACTTCCTGAGGAACAAGCCTAGATATTTGTTTTGACTGAATGATCCGTGACATCTATGTACATAAGCAGGGTTACCGCGGCTGTAGCTCTTCATCCCCGCCATCAGGTGGGTTTTTCCCAACCTGCTGAGATCTGTGCCCCGCAGTGTCTCCTTTCTACCAAAACAGTGCTGTCTTCGCTGTCAGTGAAGAGACCGAAATGCTGTGAAGAAACCCTGCTGACTGCTGTGTGGCTTTCTGTAGCAGAGCACCTGCGTGATCCCTGACTGACTGAGCCAAGGACAACACGCCACAAGACCGGCAGTTTCTGCCTGTGCCTAGCAAATGAGCTGCGAAACGTAAGACTTGCCTAAGAGCTGCCGAGTGTCCTGAACCTGGGCTTTGACTGGGAGACAACTGGAAAAAAACCTAAAGCCTTGAGCACCTTCACCCCTATTCTGTGTTTTGCAAAGGTGTGTGTTGCCTGTTTCTAATATTGGCGACAGCAACACATTATGTACAAAGCTATAAATCTTCATTGTGTGTTCTCTACAATCGCACGGATGAACTCTGAAAAATGTGTTTTGTTTAGGTGCAAGTACGTCACGTCTATACTATGCCCTCCAGTTGAAATGGGAAGATCAGAGAACAAACAGCAGTGCAGGAAAAGCTAATAAGACAGGTACATGTGCACACACAATGACACATATGCACACAGCCACACACACACACAAACACAAACACACAGCTGATAGAGGGAGATATTCAGTTCTCCAGGGAGTAACTTCATGCTGAATTAGATTTACTCTGAGGTTTTGGTGCATCTCTCCTCCTTGTTTACCGTTAAAATGAACAGTATCTGACTTATGTCCAGAGGAAAACGTGCTCCACTGAAATACACCTTATTAACAAGTGTATGATTATTCTGAGGCTCCCAGTTATGAGATACAAGTAGACATGCCCTGCCCTGCTGTAAAGTTACATTTCAAACACTTTAAGCCCTGCCGTCTAAATAGCTGGTGACAGCATGAAACAATAGCTAGGTATTTCCAAATATGAGGTTATTAATTCACCCTGCATTCATTTAATTGTGCATCCACTGGCAGATGTGCTAATAAGTAGAACAAATGTAGTTGGAGAGCAGCCTCAAGGTGATTGCTGAATGTTTACACTCCAGTTAATACAATCCGCCCCTCTAGAGTCATGCCTCTAATTACTAAAATAAAGCCTTGATTTCTGCTTATAATCCCGAGTTTGAGAAGAACGCAGAGTGAGGAGAGTGGACATGAGTAGGAAGAGGAGGTGGCCTGATGCGCGCCCCCATCTGTCGCCCAGGAATAGGCCGTTTGAACGGAGGAAGGACCGCTTGTGCCAACCGCTGAGTCAAGTGCCACAGATAGACTGAATAAATACAGGAAGTTGGGCGATTGGACGTTCAAAATAAAATAGCTTACCTAATTGAAAACCCACGGACTAACGCTTGAATGTTGAGCCTGTGCGCCTAAGTGTGCATATTTTATACCAGCAGCCATTTTTTCCAAGTTGCCCTTGTGGCATTTTTTTTTAAACACTACTTCTGATCACTTAAGGCTTTTGTCATGTGGTAGCACTGTGCTCCCGTTAAGGTATTTTACAGAATACAAAAGTTAACATTTGATTTGTAACACTTCTCTGCATTTCCGTAGTGCACGTTCGTGCTATATACTGCCCCAATAACGACATGGTTTTATTTTGAAAACCAGGATGGAAACACTATTGGTGTCGTGATCAGCTTGATTGGATTGTTACATCGAAGAGAGTGGGAGAAAAAAAGGAGCAAATGTACGCGGCGGCGTTGAGAGAGGGAGGACAGAGAGTGCGCAAATAGGCAGCCAGATACATCAGCAGCAGCGGCAGAGCATCTTCCTGATCCTGATCTCCAGTGTCTTCAGGTGCCAATCCTCTGTGCGTCTCCGATTGAGATTTCACTGCCGGCTGAAGTGTCCAGAAGCCTCCGCCAACCATCACCTCCCACCACACACTTTATCTGGAGCTCGGTTATTCTTAGCTCATCTGCGAGAGACTGTCCTTCCGGTCCTTCTCAAATTTATCCCAGTTTCTTGAATATTTAATGGAAAATGGCGATCTGCGCGCAGTCGTACGGTGTTTTCTGCCTCCTGACAATCCAAACTGTACTTATCATATGCGTCTCCACGCCGACAGACGGGACCCACCTCTTCCCCCAGCACTATACGTAAGTACCCTGCACTGTTTGGGGGATAAACCGGGGGTGCGGAGCGCGGAACTAGGACAGGTGGCCCCGTCAAGCCTGCACATGCAGCGCCGTGTACCTTGGTGCGAGAGGAGCTTCTATCCCTGATGTTCAAACGCAGATGCAGTTTCCGTCTGTGGTGCTGCGTAAACGTTATGAATCTCGCTCTCACGAAGCCTGTATTGTTGTCGTTTTGGACAGAGGCATTTAATACCCAAAGCCTTATTCAATTTGTCATAGTCAACACGGAAACAGCTACTCTGAGCACGCACAGGTGCCATTGGCGAATAAGCCAGCCAAGCAGTTATTTATTATAACATCGTATGGATAAAATGAAATAATAATAGCCGATGTTTTGTTTTATGTCACTGCATAGGGGGAGAATATCCCATTTACGCATGATTGATGCGCTGAGCTACAGCGAGGCTAACGTTATAGTCTTAAAAAGTCCTCCATTGGATACTGCACACGCACCGTGACTATAATGATCTCTATCCCACTACCGGACACACTTCTGTTTTTAACTGGATCATTTACCACGATTTACCTCGATTCAGAGAATAAACCAATTAGTTAATGCCACAGGAGCGCCTGGTCTTTAAACCTTCAGGTGAAGTCCCATGCTCGGTTCTCAGCCAAACTTCTCAACTACTTGCTTAGACTCTGTTCGCAGACAAATAGAGCTATTTGGACTCCAGATTGATACATGGAATTTCATTGCAGGCATCCAAAACTGAAATTTTTGTTGTAGACACATTTATAGTAGAAATCCAGACGCAATTCGTATTATTAGCTGTCACCATGTTGCTTTTTGGCCGCACGCAGAGAAGGTGGCCGAGCACCCAGCTGCGTGTAAACTGTGGGACCTTGTCACCGCACACCTGTTCGGAAATAGCTTTGCAATAATATTTGAAGTCAAAACGCAGTTTATTCTCAAACGCGAAAAATAGCAATTTCACCTTGAATGACACATTGAACCAGACTGAAATAAATGTCGGCACGTGCAGGACTTTATCAACTTTGCAACTTTTCAAAACAGAAACGATGATAATGATTTTTTTAAGTGAATGATGTTTCGTTTAAAATGACGTTTTGCAGTTCAGTAATAAACCAGCCAGAGTGCAACAGTTCCTCACTCATCCATGTGATGATGTGAACATGGTGTGTAGCCTACAGTGATGATTAGTCAGTCAGGTTCACAGAAATGACAAGAATCTAAATGATTCCTTGCTTGGAAATCTTTTGGGCTTTGTTGTTCCTGATGGCCAAGGTGACTTTCAAAGGAAAATCTCTCATCTTATGTACTGTAACTGTTGAAAAAAAATTACTTTTTGTAACTATACTAGATTAGACTTACCATTGTAACAAAACAGTGTTTATCTTATTACTTGTTATTCAAGCCTCCTCATTCAAGCAGATTTAAGATGAACAGTCTAGGTCTGGTCATGGTAGTATATACTATATTCAGTTATCTCTAGGGTTTTTAAAAACTGGATTTTGTTTCACCCATGTCACTGTGCTATTTGCCAGTTAACTAAGGGTGTTGTGAGCTGCTCTGGCCTCAATTGGGTGTATAGGCCTGACACACACACACACACACGCACACACACACACGCACACCAGGTGGAGCGTGTGTGTGTTGGTATAACTGAGGGAATGTGCTAGATTTTTTCCACCTAAAAGCCAGGTCTGTTTTCAATGTGGTTATCGTGTTGTTTTTGTGTATAGTACTTTGTGTGTGTGTGTGTGTGTGTGTGTGTTTGGGTAGAGGAAGAAGGTGTATGCATGGTGAAATTATTTCCACATTTCTAAATTATTTGGAGGAAACCTGTTTCCATAACTCATATCTAAATGGGCGGATGGACAATCTTCTCTTGGAAAATAAAATATCATCACTTACCTCCATCTATATGAAATTCAAAGCAATTTCCCCCAAATTTTGTTATTTCCACACATCCGAAAATAGTCCACCTTTTGCCCTTAAAGATATTTCAGCGTTGCACTTGGACTGACGAGATCCATTGCAGCAGACTGAACATGGTGACTGTGTGTGGCAAACACACAGGTGGTCCATCCAAACTCATTTGCATCACATTTTCGGCTGTTTTGCTAACATAAATCATAATACACAGACAATACATCAAAAACACAGGTGCCAAATAGCAAAGTTTTAACACTACATCGGACTAGAAAGAGCCAGAGAGCATCAGCCGGCTTTCATGTGTAATGCACAATGACAACTTTAAGAGAGATCACAGCTTTCACTACAAAGAAGGTCTCCGAGCACTAATTGAGCAACACAGTAGTGTATGTAATTTAGTAAACAAGCGTCTCCTCATATCTGTGTAGGTGTTACTGAATGGAGAGTTCTGCATATGTGGAACTGTGGAATTTTTTTCCCCTTTGAATTACAATTAGTTCAGCATGAATCTCAAGTCATCATTTTACACATCATGCCTTTAAATGTTGTGAGGTCAGCTGCATGTGATCTTTTGTGATGCAGGTCTGTTGTATTATAGCTCCGTGGTAGACTTTTTGTCGCCTGTCACTGGTTCATGGATATCGGTCTGCACATTTTAAAGTATGTTGTCGATTTATACTTGATGTATTCATTGTAATGAAATTTAGGCAGGCGTGTCTGTAGAGCTGGTAGATGGATGTAATACTTTTATCGTGATACGAAACTGAATATCGTCTGAGATGTTATTGCGATTTCGTGACACAGTTTAAAGGCTATCTTTCATTGATTTTACTGGACTGATCAATAGTCCAGCTTTAGCCCTTCAAGATATTTTATAGTTGCACTTGGAGCAAGTGTGAAGGTGTGTGGCCATCATTTAATTTTCTTAATTATATTTGACGAGGGTGGGTAACGTGGACACTCATATCACTTTATGTTATCTTGATAACACTATCTTTTGATATTTGCTTTTCAATATCATATGGTGAAAGTGAATTTGAGGCAGATTTGTGATATTGGGTATAAATAAAATTTAAGACCAATACGCTTATGTAATACTATAAAAAACAAGTATTCTAAAGTAAAAAACATGCTGTAACAATGTTAACTTTGTCAACATGTTACAATAATTTACATACATGTTAAAAAAATATCTCCATATGCGAATTGTGTCACTACTATATCACTGAATTACTGCAAAGCTTAGTTCTAGCTGAGTGAACTCATCAGGGTTTACCTGCTTGGCCATGAGGTCCACATTATAGACATTTGCATTCATCCAAATCTAAAATATTGTTGTGTTTGATCTGACCAGTATTGCCCAACTGCAAGATATGTGTATTTACATATACTTACAATATAACACAAAACGTAGGACCCTTGTACTGCATGTAGTTCTGTCAAAGATATTATATAGTATATATATTGGTATGTATGTATGTATGTTTGTGTGTGTGTGTGGACTAATGAAGTTACGTAAGAAGTCTGCCTGGCTTGGGGCAGAGGTATTGTCCCTCACTATTAGTATCACTGCATCCTGCGCTGCTCTGCTCTTCTCTGTTTTCATTTCATATTGAGGTGACCTTTTCACAGTCGGCGGCCTCTCCCCAGCAGACCCGCTCGGCACCGTCCTTTCGGAGGCTCCTTTCTCTTAATGTTGTCCCTACAAACACAGCCAGTGCGCACGCTCGCTTGGCACGTTTGCTTTGCTCTTACTCTCCTGATGAGGCCCGCTCCATCTTGGTGATTATAGCAAGCGCTGTCACCGCAGCACAGATTTGTGCAATTTAATAAATCTGTCTTCCCTCTTGTCTTCTGAGCAAATCTGACATTTAAAGATGACATTTGTTTCCGTCGTCATATTAAAACACAAACGACTCTGTTGTGTTGTGCTGTTGATGCTAGTGATTAGCTATCTGCTGGCTGCTGAAAGAAAAAGGTTGGCACGGAGTCAGTGGTTGGCTCATAAACACATGAAAGAATTTATTCATCTGATTGTTGAAAGCTTTCATATATATTTTTTTTAAGTGAGAATTTCTTGTTGGCCACGCATGTGGATTGTTTAGCGTGCATTCAGGTTAGCAGGTTAGCCCCTGCTACTGCTTTTAAAATGATCTAGTGAAAAGCTTGATCCATTAAGTCATTTGTTGCTTGCTGGGAGATATACGGTGATGAGCCCGAGCCGTTTGATCTCTTAATTCCAAACTTGGCTCCGTCTAACGGAGATCAGCTCCTGCTTAGGCTGCATTTCTGTCCGACCTGAGCAGTTTTATTGCAGAGCTGCTGATCCCAGTTGAGCCAAGACAGGCACGTTCACTACCAGTCCTGCCAGGGCTGACCAGATATATGCAAGATGCGACTAACTCAGACAGTAGGAGAGGTAGGACAGATTGGGAATCGAGAAAGGGGGAGAGTTTGGCAGTGTGACAACAGAAAAAAAGAGATATACACAAAGATGGGGAGAGGCTCTTTTTGTCTCAGTCTTACAAGCACACGCACTCAACATGCAACGATGAGAAATGAACGCTCGTGAGATGACATGTTCAGGTGATAACGCCGAGTGTTGCAGATTGAAAATTTATTTTTGTTTTTTTTGTTCCAGAATGATTCACTGGGCCGGACGCATTGAGAAGGAGCTGGAAAAGGTTCTGCAGCACGTCACCGGAACTCAGCAGATGAGATCGGTAAGTTGACGTCATGCTTGCATGTGACGCGGCACATTTTCCTGCATTCTTAATCAGTAAGATTTCACTGGGATAGATTGTACAACATAAGCTCCCACGTGTGTGTATGTGTGTCTGCGAGGCAATGTGGGTTTCTTTTTTGTATGAGCACTGCAAAAAATGTAGATCTTTTCAAGATATTTTAGTCTGAGATAAATATACTTTTTTCCAGTGGAGATCAGCCTTTTTTCCTCCAAATATTTCCTTGAGCCAAATCTCACTCCTCAGGCTTCTGGATTAAACTGTGAAATCAGTGTTTTAAAGTTTAGATACACTGAGAAAAATGTGAAATGATTTTAACAATTTATCAAGCTCTTGTCAGTTGTTTTAAGAAGCATCTCATTTAAAAGTTTTAACACCAAATGACTTGCTAAGACTGACACATTTAGCCAAATATGGCATTGGTTGTTTGTGTCCACGTCCTTGTTTGAGGCTGTGTGTAACACGTGTCTGTCTTGTGGTAGAGCAGATGGTTGGGCCGAGTGTGATTGACACTGTTTCATCACGTTTCTGCCATGTGCGCATGTTTGCCGGGCTTCCAGGGTTTGTAATGCACCCTGAGATAAATGCTTCATTATTGCTGTATGGGTGAGTGTGATTCATCCAGCCGGTACGCTGCCTGTGGCGGCTTTAATGCTAGCAGTAACAGTGGTTAGTGTGGTGGCAACATTGATGGATCCCAGAGAGGAGGAAGTGAGTTGACAGTGATCGTGCTGGTTTAAAGGTTAATGACCATTAGTGGATAACAGGCAGACGCGCAGACTGCATGATAGAGATAGGTTGATTTTTAGCACCTACCCAGTGTAAACAATATAGAACAGAGAATGTTTACCCGTCAAAATATTTGCCTTTCGCAGCTTGTGCAAATATTTTATTTGTTACAACTGGTTTCAAGGTGAAAGCATATTGTTGCTATCTGTATCTCCAAAATGTCTTAATTTGTGAAAAACAATCTTGCTTTAATCTTGGTGACAGTGCACTTTTGAGGTAACCCAAAAGGTTTCTGAAAGGCATTTAAAAGCCAAGGAGGAAGGCGGATTTTCTCACCCCATGAAGAAGCATGTCATCCTTCAACATACCTGAAACTAAAATAATATCACTAAACTAGGAGAGGCATTGTTTTCACCTGAAGGTCACAACATGTCTCCTGTACACGTCTTCTTCTTGAACTGGATATATGATACAACTCATTGTATATATAGCAGTTGGTAGTAAACTATATGTACAGTATTTATATGTGTATATATAATGTTTTTATACATAAGTGCTGCAAGTAATGATTATCTTTAGTTCATTTGTTACTTTATTGATAAATTGATTTCTCGTTTGGTTTATAAAATGTCAGAAAATATTGAGAAATGACTTTTATCCTCACATAAGATAAATAAAATTAGCAAATCCTCACAAATGAGAAGGCGGAACTGTTTGAGATTTTTGCTTAATTATTCCTAAGTCATTTATAAGTAATTTGGCTAGTCGATTATTTGAGTTATTGTTTCAGCGCTATGTTATGTATTTATTGTAAGTATGGTTTAAATATGTTATGGTGTCTCTTAGTTACTTGTTGTAAGTAGATGTGACATAGACATGATGTTGTGCGTAGTGCAGAAAAGCTCACAAGTTATTTTTTGTCAAATCTCAAGTCTCTGAACTACAGTCCAAGTCAAGTTTTTGTAATGAGCGTTCATCTAGTGCATGCCATTCGGTCTTCTTAGAACACTGCATAACTATATCTAAGGAATTCAAAGTATGTACTGTACTATCATCACTCCTTTATCTGTTACCATATAGTATCCACATTGACTAGTGGTATTTGATAACTTCAAACTATAAAATCATTGTAATGAAATATTAAAAGACAGACAATGAAAGCTTTTCTTTAAAGTTAACAACTGTATTTTGCCTTGCAACATGAAAATACAGCTATATAGACTATATAAAAGTATTGTCTGAAAAATTGAAATAGTCAAATGGTACTCCCGCTAACAGGAAAATATTGCTAACTTTATTAGGCATGCAATAATACTATGGTCTAAATAATGACAGCTTATAATCTACTCTAAATTAAGACATTCCTCTATCCTCTTAAACCATTACGTGGTAAATAATAAACCTGTAACCTGCCTGTAGCTGACGTTAATAATTAACGTAGTCCCGGTTTTAGTCAGCAGATGGTGGCAGCAGAACGTGGAAGATTACATTACATGACCAGTTTTATAGTCATGGCAAAGCCAGCATGTGAACAAGTGTGGCAAGCAAACAAACACTCGCACATCTATTCAAAATAATTAGCCAACGCCGATCTAATCAAGTTAGCTAAGGGAGTTTTCTAAGCTAGAAGCAAGCTAACGTTAGATAGCTGATGCTGTGCTAGTTTAAATATGTTTGTTAACCGTCCAGGTGACTCACCTATCTGGCTGCCTTTTCGGGTTTGATGTGGTCGATCCAGCATTCTTTATTTTGATAACGCAGATGTTGCTTTTAGTGATTTTTTGTTTGTGTGACGTTATTACAGCCAATAGTGACAAATGGTTTTGTTGCTGTGGCTTTACAGTCACCTCTGGCTGAGCACATTCAGACATTTTCATAATGTCAATGTGCCAAAAACAGAAAGAACATAAAATAGAGATTGTTCACGAATCCCAAATCTTGAGTCCGAGTCGAGTCTCAAGTCTTTTGGGAACACATCTGAAGTAAAGTCTCAAGTGTGTGCGACTTAAGTGCAACTCAAATCCAGGTCGCAAACTCGAGTCCCTATCTCTGGTTGAGTGGTCTGTAAATTCTGTGGATTTAAGATCATTTACTATCGCTGAAGTTTCCTCTGTAGGCCAAATGAAGCCAGTTGCTCTAAAAATATTATGTCCATCCCAGTTATGTCTAGTGTAGGATGGGTGTGCATGTGTGTGCTGTCCTGACAGTGTGCGCAGGGCGGGTGTGAGAGAACATTTATCATGGCCCCAAACAGGAGTCGTCACAGGGTGTGCTAAATGGCCCAGCATGCCTAGAAAAGCCATTTTCTAAATGGATGCCTCTCTCTATACGTGTGTCTGATAGAAATCTTCCCAGGGCTATGCCGGCTGGTAACAAGATTGCCTCCCTCTGCGCCCCCTTCCTCTTCATGCGCAGTTTATTCTCACAGACAAAAAAAAATGTAAAGTGTGTGCAAATTATTTTTGAGTTTGTCTTACATGGAAAGAGACAAGGAAGTAAGTTGAATATAATGTGGTCTGCGCAGTTCCTCTCGGTTGAGATTTTATTTTTTCTGACAAGTGAGGTAGCGGGCGAAAGAGAGAGAGAAAGGCCAACACAGGGCAGCACAAAAATAGCTGAATATGTTTTGAATTGGTTGACTTCAGAAGCAACACAGATATACAATTTTTTTGTGTTGTGATGTGATGTGTTTTAGTTTTTTAGTAAATTTTGAGTGTCTCCAAAAATTAAACAAGCTCAAGTTATTTAAATGTTCAAAATCACATTCTAATGTATTCTGCCCAGGTTTGGTCAAGATGTTATTCTTCCCCGGGGGAGTGAAAGGAAGATAGAGGGTGAGTGATGTATTGGAGGAGTTGAACGTTTCGAATGGAAGAGTGGAGCGCAGATAGACAAGGAGAGTGGGCGGCATTTAGAACAGAGGAGGGTTTTTTTTTTTTAGAGAGAGAAAGGATGAAGAATGGCTTGACAATTGAGATGGATGTTCAGGCTGTTTTGTGTTTATATTTAGAGTCAAACTACTTAAGATGGATGAAATGTTAGAGGGGAAGGACGAAAATTGGTAAATTTAAATGTGAGCAGATGGATGCTGTTTATAGTGCTTATCCTCCTCATTATCCTGCGCGCTGCTGTGTTTGATGTGTTACAATATGTGGTGATGAGAGGCAGCGGTGGACACTGGCATTGTTTCCATATCCTCAGGCTTGTTCAGAACACTTTTAATAGGCACATATGAGCAGTGTGTTTACACCCACATAACTGTCATTACAGTGATTTTCATGGTTTATCAGAGATACAGACAGATAATATTACTATGTACATATTTAGACACCAGGTGGTTCACTGTACTTACTGTAGCTGTAAGATATAACTATACTCATGAAGAGAGATGTGGGGGAAGAAGTATCCAAAATAAAAATACTCCTCTGCAGCAGAATATCCCCTGTGACTGACACATAATTACCAGCATTTTACTGTTGCAGCTTGTTGAAGGGAAACTAGTTTGAACTACTTTATACAGTTGGGTAGTTAGTCACGTGGCTCCAAACCTAGGGCCCCTGCCTGTTGATCACACAATAAATCTGAAGGGTCATGAGATGATTAATGGCATAGGAAACATGGGGAACGTTCTGCTGTACACATTTTACATTACATTGTAGGACTTTTGTCTAGTCTTCTATAATTGGGGCTCTGTGGGCCTTAAACTGGTATTTAAATGAAGCCATCTGAGACGTTTGACGGGGAATTTGCTTTTTGTTGGAACCACTAAAAACTCATAGACATCTGAAACACGGCAGGGAGACCCAGTCAGATTTTTTGTAAGGGGTCGATAGTTTAAGTAATGTGCAGTACTTGAGTAAATGTACTTTCCACCACTGCCTTATACACATTGACTTGCAAAAAAACATAAATACACGAATAAAGTCACTGCAATTTCCACAACTTCAATCTAGCAAGCCTCTTAAATGGCAGTGCTGCCCAACATATGTTGAGCTCTCTCAAATTCATTTCAATAAGAAGAGTCTAATCAGCATGAATAATTTAGCCTGGTGCACATGACTGCTCCTGAACCCCTCGGTTCGGCATGGCACTTTATAACTCTGCACTGTGAGGATCTGTCTTCCCCACCTCCACGCCCCCTCCTCTTTCCGGTTGCTGTTGGAAACGTGAGAACAACGCAGGTCCAGATCAATATACCCACACGTGGTGGAAGCAGGGTGGAAAGACAGTGCCAATGAATGGGTGTGGGATGCATCCAGTTTTCATCGACATTTTATATATGACCAAGTAAGTTTTTGTCGCTCTCTTTCCCTTCACTTTTCCCCTTCGCTCTGTGTGTCTTTTTGTGCTGTGTGGTCAACACACTACATCAGTCGGCCTGCTGACCACATGCTGGATGCAGGTTTATCTCAGTCCAGCACAGACCTTGGTGCCTCCACTGTGCATGTGAATGCTTGTGACTGTGTGTGTGTGTGTGTGTGTGTGTGTGCGTGTGGTGAGTCTTCTTTTTTTGTCGTTAACATTGCTGAAGCCTCTGGTTCAATTTGGTCTGCACAGGTATGTTTTTTATGACTTGAGGGAGAAGTTGTATGCAGGCCGAACACAATTCCAAATGTCTCTCGTACTTCTCCAAACCTCCCTCCTGCTTCCACGAAAAAGAAGGTTGCTCAAGGCCAAGACAGCCGGCCCCAACAAACAGATATCTCTATAAAATGTGCTGGTGGATTTACTCACTATCGCTGACTACAGAAATTTCCAATAATCTGTCTCAAATGCCCAGTGCTATACTAGACATCACCCCTGCTCTCACTCCACAACCCCCCTCCTCACTTTGTACAGCTGATGTCAGCTTCATCTCTCTCCCCCCTCTCTCTCAGTTTACTGATCCATCAGTGGACGATGATGTGAGGGCTGATCAGAGCCATTTGTTTCTTGATTTAATAGCTCCTTACGCCTGTAGACAGTTTACAGGAAGAGCTGAAGGTCCCTCCTCCCACCATGAGCAGTTACCTTTAAAGGAGAGAGAGACAGAGAGAGAGAGAGCACTCAGGCCTCCTCTCTCAGCTCTCCTTCCCCTCCCCTTCCCTTCCCCTCCATCTTCTGGCCTGGACCTTACACAACAGCAGCTTGTTATCTGGCTGTGTGAAACATAACAGGCTATTTCTGCTGGATAGATAGTTTACTCTCTCGCTCTGGTTTTCTCTCCTACCGGCTTGTCTTAAGTATCCCACAGTCATTGTGTGACACGCATCAATACACATACTGAGGTCTTTAATTACTGCTATTTTAGCACATCTACAGCAGCAGCAGACCTTGCAGACCTTGAAGTTTCTCCCAAACCGACGACAATAATGTTTAGGAACTCAAACATTTTCATGTTCGGAGTGACTTCAACTTATAGTTAGTTAGAGGATTTTTCCTCCTGAAAATAATGTATGCACGTGTCTCTCTTTTTTCCATCAGTATCCACTGGTGTCACCACCTTTACAATTTGTTAATGATTGTGGGCTCTTTGATACCTCACAGAAATATAAAATCAATAGAACTCTTTTTAATTCCACAAAAGAAGTCAAAGTTCGTCAGTGTTAACCATATATAGAGGAACTGCTAGCAAGATTTTATTTCCTAACTTTACTCCAACACAACAAACTTTGACTCACGTCTTCCCGCAACAAATCATCTCTCATGAGATTTCAGCACGAGAATTGTGCTTGAACGAGGCTTCTGTTTCTGGTTAAAAACAAGGGGTGTCAATGGGTGTTACTCGCAGGGATCCTTTCCATGTTGTCAGACACCTGGTACACCAGTCTAAGCCTGTCGGTGGCAAAAAGAGCTTTTTGTGAGCGTCAATTTTGATTGGCTAAGTTGCCCTGAAGAGATACATTGCAGCCACAGTTTGCTGCTGCTGGCTGAAACCATCTACTGCAGATATTCCATAACTTTTTGTACCTACTACTAGTAATTTGGACCCCAAATGAAAATAGTACCCAGGTTTAAAAATACCGAAATTACTCTTTAAATGAAAAAAACTCCCCACTATGACCCATCCACCACTGTGTCCCTGAGCAAGACACTTAATCCCTAGATGCGCGACCTCTGACATGTATAGCAATTGTAAGTTGCTTTGGATAAAAGCATCAGCTAAATTTAATGCAATGTAATCTAGCAGCAGAGTGCGCTTGCACACAGCTCTGTCACGATGGATGGTGTCGCATTGTATTCAGGCAAAAGTTGAGCCACTGAGAAACTTTCTTGCCAGATGACCCTGTGTTGTTTTGCTGGCGCCCTCTGTGTGGGCACCCGTGTGGTTGCCTGATTCAAATACCTGAGGGGGCTGGAAATGTTTAGCTCTCTTTGGTAGTTGCCAAAACATCAAAACATAATTCTTCCAAATATTTGGACGGTAACAGTAATATTAAAATACAATAACAAGCCCTAATTGTGATGCATGATAATCATTAATAAATTGATAAACCTCGTTTATCTAGTTATCTAGGCCTATCTCCTTGTGGATGTACTGCCCAGTTTTTAAACCTGGCTACATTCCCATTCAGACATCCCATTTGCCATTCCCAGGAGAGAGAAGGGGTGGGGGGTCATCAGGGTTACACATCAGGGTCATGAAAGCTTAGATATGGTCTGTTAGTGAACCACTTTTTTTATTTAGTTTGGAACCCTTGTGTAATCCACATTTCTCTGTGTGTGCCAACTCTAGTACTGTGTATTTACCCCAAACAAAAACAAAATAAAACAACAAAATAACCAGTGGACGTTAGAGGCACATAAAACCAGTAGCAAGCTGAACGTTAAGCAGTGTAAGAGCCAGTCTGCCCTGTTACTCCCAGCCTCAGTCTCCCCTGGGCTGACAGGAGAACAGAAAGGCACGCAAACGCACTGTATTCATATTTCTGCCTTTTTATTGGTTTTCTGACACTGGGGAAGGTTACAAGTATTCCTCAGCTCCTTGGCTTGATGGCCTGGCACTGGTTGGCGGTGTTTATATAAATGAAAATACATATATCTGCAGAGTGCAGCCCTGCATGCAGATATCTCCGGGTCAGTGTAAGAAGGAATTACTTGAAATAGCTTTGCAATAAAAATGTGGCAGTTTAGAAAAACTAGAACCAGATTATATAGTGTCAGTGCCCTGTCCCCAGTTTTATATTCTGTTTGTAACCATAACTGCTGCTGATATTTTACCCAACATGGAGAAGAAGTTTTTGTTGTGCTGAACCATTGCAAAACTTCCAGAATTAGATCATATTTAATTTGAATATGAACTGAAATGAACTGCAAATTTTATAATGATATATTTCTAAAATAAATCATCCACAAATGATTTATCTTAGTAGGATTCTGTGAATTCGGTTATATGTCATCTTAGCTGTCTGCAGATTTGTCGGTTCCTAGATATCTCCGCCTTGAAACAAAAGGGTTTTCTTTTTTTATTTATTTATATTTTTACTTTCTTCAGGTTTCAACTGTTCTGTGTCAGAGGAAAGCCAGCTGACTGAAATCAATAATGCAGTCTTTAAAGACACAGTGCTACATGGTGCATACTGTGTGTGCAGGGCTTTATGTCTTCTCTGGACACACTTGAAAACATCTTGCAGTATATCACTGTGTTTGTGCGTGTTGATGCCAGTACAGTGAATTACCAGGATGGAGCTGTAAAAGCCTGGTGGTGGGGGGGTGGGGGGTGGGGGTGGACAACCCTTTAAGTGTCAGCCCAGAACAAACACAGATGGTCGGAGTGTCTGAATCTCAATGACATTCACTGTGGTACATTTGGACATATGGGGGCTATATTTGTGTATCGACGAATTCAAGGAAAACAAAGTGCATTCGTGCAACTACTGTTTTTTTTTTGGAGGGGGGGCTTGCAGTTGTTTAAAGAAAGACAATATAGCATTATATGTCAAAATAGGATTAGAGGTCTGCTAAAGCTCCAGCCCTGTCAGAGGAAGATGCTTTATTTTGCCTACGCTGCAGATCTTTTCTCTCCTTGTCTGTCTCTCTACACTATTATTTGCAGAGTGTGTGTGTGCACATGCTTGTGTAATTTTCAGCCGTCTTCTGTTTGATGTTTCAGAGAGGGCATTACCTGTCTTTGGTACAATCTGTGCTTGACAGAGAGAAAAGAACTGAACTTCCCTGAGTGGGTTGCAGTGGTAATGTAGAGTGGCGTAATGCCCTAGAAAATTCCAGGTGTGAAGTGCTTTATTCATTCCACTGCAGAGGGAGTGCTTCTTTATTTGTGAAGTGGTAGGTGTGACGTTTATTTTCCTTTGTCAACAAAATGTATTTGGTTTTTTTTATGGCTATATGTGCATGTGAGAGAGGTTGGGTGTGCGCTGAAGTCTCAGAGGTTTTTGTCCTCCTGTTCTTCTCTTCCTCCTCCACCTGCACTAGTCTGTGATTGATTGGTCACAGTTCTGAATAACTTTAATTGGCTTGCCTCAGCAGTGGGTGGTTCTCAAATGCAGAACCACTATGGAAATCCTAGAAAAGCTTTTTACATTGTTGATCATGTAGGCTGTAAGGACTCTGCCATCTGAGAGGGGTCTTGCTACATCTTTTTAATGCTGAAGATCGAAGTGTGTTCTGCCATTATCTCCACGCTTTTGTTTTTTAAACCTTATGCTGCCCAGGACTCAGGGTGTGAACTCCAGTGTCAGAGTGGTTTGTGCGCAAAGTAACCACCCCAACCACCTCCCTACAAATTGTGTGCGGTACAAAAAAGTAGAGCTTATATTACTTGGAAAAAAACATTGGCAGGCAGTATTATTAGGTTTCCATCAAAATTTGCAAAAAACTAATCAGTAGTATGTAAACGTCATTTCGAGGAAGCTGCATTATGCACAAAATGCGTAAATGTACAGCAAATGGTTTGTACTAATACAGTCACAACTCTGCTCCTTCAGACAGCATCAATATTACATAAATGTCAGTCTGCTTACCATTTTTGACCATCAAAACTTATAGACCTCAAAGACTCATAAGTGCAGGCTAATATAAAACATTGAGGGAGCTCAAAGCAGGATGTAGTAAAAGGCTTGAAATTCACACATTGGACCGATTAGAGACAAAGAGAACATCATTACCTCCTTGTATGTGTTATTTCACAGTAAAACTGAAAGATAATGAAAAATGTTTCCGTTCCCCCAACTATTATTACAGTTTACTTTTTCAAACTAAAACTGTTCATCACTTGTATACTAATCAACAGTATGTGTTAAATGCTGGTGTGTTTTATGTTTCAATAATAGCTTCACTTTACATGGCTTCATTACACAGGTGTAGCCTATGTATTATTATGTAGTATGGTACCACCATCATTTTAGGCACCTTTCCCCCTTTATTTGATAGTAAACAGGGAGAGAGAAAGGTATTGCATGCAACAAAGGTCACAGGCTGGAATTGACTGTTGCGACCATGTGGCGTGCTCTGCAACCATTCAGCTACCAAGGCGCTCCTCATACTGAATTCTTGCTTCTCTGTCACCAGTTTAGATGTAGTAGTCCATTGTGGCAATTGTTATTTACATTAGCGTCAACAGTGTAATCACTATCACTCAGCATGTATTTCAAAATGACAATGATCGGTCTAATTGAATTCAAGCCAAATGCATTTTTTTAATGTGATTTAATTGATTTATAACTACATTAATAACTGTGTAGGTGTAATTTTGAAGGCTGCAGATCTTTGGCGAACACAGAAGTCAATCACAAACAAAATCGAAGATGTAAGGTTACTGAATACTGAAAATCAAGAGTTATTTCATTGTGACTATATTGCTTTGTAGCTGCAGTATCTTCTTCACATAGGTATTGTGTGTTTGTAAGCCAGCAGTCTGTTTTTGCCTACAGGCAGCTTAGCTTCCATTGTCATGCGGATGTGGATGGCATGTGAGTGAATGTTTGGGGATGCTCAGGAGTTAAATCCTGAAGAGTGCAATGGATTTAAGATTCACTGACACAGTAAAGTTGAGCTTTCATTGGTGTTTCGGTGCTATACAGTATGTGATATGAACTGAGGTATTTTTCATGTGTTTGGATTCACGTGGCCCACACTAGTGGTCTCTTGAGGTCTTTGGTGTGATGATTACAACACGTGTATGTGCATTGACGGCCCGTGTATGTGTGGTGCTGGCATGTGTTTGTGTGAACTCTGGACCACCAGCTCATTTCACACGCAGGCAGACATCAAAGGCGGTTTGAATTAACCCTGCGTGTCGGGGCCACACTGCATGCCATCCGCAATTTCACATCTCTGCCGCTCCAGCGGCACCAAACTTACATACCCATTCATATTGAAATGAACAGATGGAGTTTTGCCATGCACCGAATCGCCATCCTTCACTGAGTGAAGATAAAACTTCAAAAGAGTAGAGATACATAGGGATCTGTTTGCAGGTGGTTAGGCTTCGAGTCGTCACAGGTGAGGTGAAGGTGTTCTGTGTCTCTGTGAAAGTGTGGGCAAAGTGCAGGTATCATGTTTTTCTTATTAAAGCGGGTCAATTGTGTTTCCATTACAGCCCTATTGCAAAAGCTGGCTGCCTTTCTCCTTGATTAGACACTGTAGAAATGATGTCATGGTCACACACACACTCTCACACTCACACTCACACTCACACACATACACACACACACACACACACACACACAGGTACACACATCAAAGCGTATGTGCCTCACCCCTTTTTAGCTCACTTTTAAATCCATAACAGGAAGCAGTGCTCTCACCATATTGTTTGCTTGTGAGTCCAAAATGTGTTTTTTGATTGTTTTGACTGGATAGCGTTACCGCTCCCTTTGCCTCCAAACACTCATTTTCACATTTTCACCTCATCTTGGCAGCTAATTTAATTTTATATTGTATTTATTGATCTGGCCAACTTCAATTTCCTACAGCAATGTGATTCTGTTGCACGATGAAAGCGATAATGTAGATGAAGAGGTGAGGATGACGAGGAAGGGAATAGTGATGAAGAGTGTGATGATGATAATTTCTGTGGGTGATTGCGATGAGTTGTATGCTGATTAGAGCGGCGTCTAAAGATGGCTGGGGTCGCTGCAGTGTAGGTGAAGCCATCAGCTGCGTCGTGTATTTTTAATATCCCCTAGCCATCAGTAGGCTGCCACGACAGCTATTCAGTCAACACATTCATATTTCATTAATATGGCCTCTCCCCTCTCCTCCCCCTGAAGGCCTCTTATTGTCTCTTCTAGAGGTTGTTCATTAATCCACTGAGACCTTACCTTATCCTACTGTGTTACCTGCACCCACACACATACGCACTCTGCTGTAAGTACTATAGTAGGAAGTCTTTTCTCATGGTTATTTGGCGTACACTTCATGAGTGTATGACGGTTAAATTTAACAGTGTATAGGACCACTGTTAATTCAAATACACCCACACACTGTATGCATGCACCCCTGTGCTTGTATTTACAGTGTAAGCACACACAGGGGTGTTCATGACACACAAACACACACAATAGCTGTTAGATGAAACTCCTTAAAACAAGTGGAAAATCTGCATTCTCTTTTATTTTTTGCCTTTTTTAAATTGTACATCTGTGTTTGTCATGTCTGGAATATGTGTTTGTATATTTTTTCACATGCACACCCATGCACTGTTTCACCAGCGTTTTTCAAGAGACAAAATACAATGGATGACACGACATTACATAACTCTAGCAGGCCTGAAGGCGACGTTACAAGCACAGACCGAATTAGGGAATTTGAGGTTGACAGTTCATTCTTGACCTTGGAAGTTGACAAAGCAATCTCAGCTCAAAGGTCCACTTACTTGCTTACTTGTTCCGGAGCTTTTGACTGTGTCAACCACTTCTTGAAAGACTTAAAATGACTCAAGACCCATCCAGTGGACACTGACTGTCGTACTGACAAATTTATGAATTGAGTTTGGTCCATATGTGTACAAAGTGTTACAGTTACTGGGCAAATCCATCCTTTAAACCTTCCTAATTTTAAATAATCCCATGTCAAGGTCCTTACTCACCTGAGATTTCAACCATCATCAGCTCAACTTTTCAGCCAACATGGACAAGAAGTCTACAATGTGCTCACAGTAGTCCTTTTTTACAGCAGACATTTTGTCTTGTCAAAATAGGTAAAGCACACATGTTAAAAATAATATTAACAATGGCTTCGTTGTATTCAGGTGTCCTAGTAAGCCTTGACAGTAAACAACAATGGGACCCTAAAACTTAAGTGACTAAATGGAATTCAGCCATCATTCATTATTTACAGCTGTGCCTTTCCCGCTGTGACAAGGCCTTTAATGGAAGGTTTGAACATCTACAGTTCAATGACAACTGAGTAAGCAAAAAGTTGACCTGTTGTGATCTGGCGGAAAGCTCTGGAACATGTTAGTGTTGTAAGTGGACCTTGAGTTGAGATTGTTTTGTCCGCTAAATTAGTGAAATTTGGGACAGGACGGCCAGATACTGGTGGATGGATCTTCAGCAGGTTTGAATCCTTCAAAAAGGTGTATTTTCCCAAAAGCTCATTTATATTTTCAGCTTATCAACAGCACACTTACTGGACACAGCTGAAGCCACAGTATTTATAAATTATCCATAATCTGTTTCTGCTATATAAAGAGTAATATAAGTTAGTGGCATAGCTTTGCGCTTGATCATCTGTGCGATTAAGTGCAAAGCTATGCCACAAAGTGATTAAGTTAATGACACAGTGTCTCTATCATCATGTTGAGGACAAATAAGAGTCCCTTTCTGCAAAAAAAATTTCAAATTAACTAATGATTTGGCACTAATGGTCCATTACCAACCATCGTTCAAAATTTAGAGATCGTTGTGATATCTAAAGGAGGGCATGACCTACCACATAGAGATTTGTTACTCAGACGGGGTTTGCACTCTCATTGTAAAGTTTGGCACTTGTGTCAGGACCTTTTACTAAATGGCATTCATCAGTTATGCCGGCTCATGTATTGTGCTGTTTTTAGACTCCTGCAGAAAGCAATTATAGCCCTGGAGAAATAATTTCAGAGTGATTTCGGTGTAGTTTATTTCTGCATGTCAATAAAATGGTAATGGATCATTGCTTAAAGGGTGGCGTTTTAGTTAAGACCAGTTCCGCAGTTCTTGTACCATACTGAAACGAACATTTGTCTCTGCCCATAATGACGGCTGGTTGTAAATTTTCCTCATATGAATTATTCAGTTGCACTCAGCTGAACTGATCTAGGTGCATTTGTACGTTGTGTGTGTGTTTGTAGCTGCTCCAGATAAAGATGATGTTGTTGGTCTACAGAGCGGGAAAAGGGATAAAGCTGTTTGTATTGGATAGGATTTAGCGTCAAATGAGGAGGATAAAGAGTCCATCCAGGACTGATTGAGCCTCATAATGTAATACCGATGCAAGGATACAAGAGTGTAGTGAGGCGTGTGTGTGTGTGTGTGTGCCTGTGCGGAGCTTAGGTGTATGTTTGTGTACATGAGAAAAAGATTCAGTTACAGCTGTATCATAAGGAAGGAGACACATGTATAGTGACAGTGAAATCCCTTTTTTGCTTGCCAGTGGGCTGTATTTGTGAAGCGATTTTGGCATTGAAGGTGGCTCAGGAGTATGTTGGTATGTGTTGGGGGTTTGGAACAGTCTCATCTGCCAATGATGACCAGTAGACACGAGCTCATGACACACAGGCGTGGGCCCGACTCACTTCAAGGTTCAGCTGCCGTTTATCTTTTTATAACCATGTCTACACATGTCTATTTTCAAATTGGCAGGTAGTCACTTGCTTCTCTATGGCTCTTATGCCGTTAAGATACGGTCGACTATTGTCTCAAAAGGCATGTGTCTAACACAGTTAGAGTCTCTCTGTATCTAGTAGACTTCCGCACTCAAATTAGCAGCTTTTAGTCACAGCTCTCTGTGTGACTCAACTCTACAGCCTCTGTGTGAGTTGATAGCCGAGGTCAGCTGTGCACTTCTCTCTCTGTGCGTTCGACATACTTTTGATTTAACTATCACTGCAACCACAAACCTCAACACTCCATCAAGAGAAATATTGTCACAATAACAGCAAGTAACATAATTAGCAATACAACAGAACTACAACGGGGGACAAATAGCGACCAGATACCATGAAGCCAGTAGAGGTGTCAAGCATAAAAACACTTAACACACAACTTAGAGTATAGAAAATTGTGCTTTTTCTTTGTGTAAGTGTTAGCTTCACTGTTGTAGGCTAGTCATAGACATGAATAATGATTAATAATGAATATTAATTCTGTTTATCTTAAGCGACATTGGTATCTGTTCTTGGTGCCATGAAACAAAGAAATAATGATAAGTTAAATAAAATATTAATTAGATATTAGAAACAATGTATTTTATGTTATTTAACTAATGAATAATCCAAAGTTAAACTAAGCATGTTGTTAAAGGGAATTCTGCAATAGATAGGGCACTGGTTAGTGGTAAGTACACTGGTAAATATCCCCATATAACTACAGATAGCTTACACTAACAATTAATGTAACAGGTAGCGTATGTATATACAAGAGCATACTAATAGACATACAGATAATTTTTAGTTATGTGTTCCTGATTGTTTGAATGTACTCGCTGAGATGCAGTTGAAAAAGTGCAAATTAGCTCGGAACTGGAGACCTATTGAAACATGTAACTGGTTTGATATTACCGTGGTCTTCATTCTGTTTAAATGACCACATTCTACTTCCCATTATCCTGCAGTATGGGAGAAATTATCTAATAAATGAGGAGAAGATATGAAACGCAGGTATAAGAGCCGCGGTCAGACTCTTGTGTCTGCCTTTTCCCTCACAGACATAAAGAAACCACAGTGACAGGCTCACTAAAGTGGAAATTGAAACTTACAGCTTGAAGAATGAGAATTTTATGAAACATTTTCCTTTGTACTGTAGCTTTGCAAATTTATGCGCCAAAGCGTAAACTTTTCCGGCTCTAAAGAGGATCATTCTTTTGAGCCATCAGTCAGGCTGGTTCACAGTACCTCTGCCTCAAATATTTGTGACACACACAAACACTCCAGCATATATTTGAGACATAAATGATGAAGCAGGGACATTTTTCATCCGGATGTCTCTGCAGCCCTGTGCCATTCTACAGGGGTTTGATCTAGCATCTAGCATACTGTTGATACATTCACTAGAACCAAGGTAAATGATTTCTATCACAGTGTCCAATTTTTGCTTAATATTTGTGTTTATTTCCTTCACATGTGATACATGTTCTGTTACAGGGTTACAGTTCTTTTGAAAGTTTACGCGGCCCACATTTTCAAATTAAGTTGTGACCTTGTGTGAATCCAAAACTGATTTTACAGGCTACAGTGCAAGTTTATGTAAGTTATTCTAGCACTTTTATTTTATGCAAATTACCTTAATTGCCTTCCACTAGAGATTAGCTGAAGCTTTGGTAACCTGTGGATTCTTTTGACATTGGGATTTTTTAGAACCATTTAGGGAACATTTTAATCCTACAGAGACGCAACTGTTTTTGTGAAAATATTTTTGATAAATTGAATATTACAGCAGTGTCTTATTGTGAAGTAAAATACTCTCCGGACGTGACACACTACAGATATAGACCTACATGCTCATTAGTCAAGGTCTTAGCCTTCATTCTGAGAGATTGTGTTAAATGTGTTTTTTTAAATTTATCTCTAGTTTAATAGTGTGTTTGTGGAGCATTTCAAATAGCAGCCCACATGCTCAAGGCATTAATAGTTGCACTGGCATACACTTGCTGATGCAAATGCTGATTGACTGCTCTTTCTTGAATGTTGTCTTTGTTATTGCCACACAACTTTGGGAGATTGAAGCCGTCGCTCTGCCGCTGTGAATTTGTTGTTCTAAACTGTCTCGCATCCAAATTGAGTTTCTGTTGAAAAGAATATGGCAAGCACTGTTGACTCCTAAAATGAGAGGTTTTTGGTGGAGTCAGAATTGTCAGGCTAACAAAGGACACTAAAAGCTTGAGATGTCACCTCTCGTGTATGTCCTTCCAAAAAGGTTTTTAAGTGCAATATGTGTCCTGCTTGCCCCTGATTGGTAAAAATTGGAATTTCTACACGTTTTCTACACGTTCACTGGATAATGTGCAGAATTTTAATAAATAATCCATATTAGTTTGTTCATAACTGTATTTTTTTGTTTTCATTAATGCCACACTTCTGTTTTGATAAGCTTATATTCTTATGCACGTTAGTGTCGAATGCAATGTAAATGTAGATTTACTCTAACTGATTTACAAGGTCTACTAAGTAAAGCTGAGTTAACTAAGTTAGGACTCAATAAACTGGGAAGACAGTGATGCAGGAAGACTGTGGAGTAGAGGCTGGAAGCAGGAGACTATCATTACCCATTTAATGTTAGGGCACTGAAAGCTCAATTACACACTTCATAAACCAGGTAGACACCCAACACGAGTACACACACTGCAATCAGTTACAATCAGTTGAACATGTCTTATTGAAAAGTAGTGGGAGGAAACTAGTATCATCTCTGAAGGAATATAAATATGATCATGTTAGAAATTATCATTGGAAAGGCTTGATTTGAAATATGCCAACATTAAATTAATTACTTAAAAGAAACAGGTTTTGGAAAGATATTTTATGAATGCGTTTACTTTTTCAATATCTACAGGTCCAGACGGCCATTCAGCAGGTGGTGCTAATGCACCTAGAGACAGAGTTTTCCAAATGCCAGTGAATACAAAAAATAAAAAGAAGCATGAAGTTGTAGATACCAAAACAGCAGAAGGTTGTCAGTTTTTTTAGGCTTGGAAACTGGTGTATATTACTGGTAAATGGTTTACAAGTTTGCCTCTCATTCAGCCATTCACACACCGATGGCACTGAGCCAGAGGAGCAACCCTGTGAAAGGTGGACGACCCGCTTTATCTCCTTAGCCACAGCTGCTAATTTTAGCCAACAAGACTGCAACAGTATACTAGTGTTAGCTGACTTTTATTAGTTTATTTTGCCTTTTTTGTTTTGCTTTTGTGAGCAAAAATAATTTCTGTGGTTAACATGGTTCTACTAGTTTTAAGAAATAGTCCATTAAGAAAACTTATATTGTAAATAATGTCAAGGATGGTAAAACTAAGCGGATTAAAGCTGCACTTTATGTATTATAACATCAACTACATTTGTTAGGTCTAATGTTACCTGCAGGTTAAAATATCTCAGTCTGTCACATGACTTCAGCGGACCTGAAATTGTTAAATATGTTAAATTTATAACTGTTAAATTTCATGAGTGAAGTTTCAGGTCTAATGCATATTCTACATGATCTTAGACATTGTGGTCATTTGTTGAAGTGCATAAGACTACAGTTTTTTCAACATCTGTAAGGAAAGCCAAAGATTTTAATGTATTTTGAGGTATAGTGCATTTTGGAAATTAGTTTATTCAACATTGAACCTTTTTTAGATGTGACCTTTTGTTTTTGGCCACCATTTGGTCCCAAGGTGTTGAAGAACTAAAGTGTTGGATTTTAATTGGTTGTCAGTCAACCATGACTTTAGATGATGTGCTTTGTCTTCTGGAAGTTGTGGATGTTTTCAGTAATTGGCCTGAACTGTGTGACACTTTTGTTGATCCCGGTTTTTGTATTTGCAGGTTTAATGGACATATAATTGCTTGCTTTATGAATAATCAGATCAGCATGAAAGAGGAGTGAAATTGCGGGCTTTCAGCAGCCAACCGGCGTTCTAGTTCTGCTGAGAGGGATCAGACCCGGTTATGTGGAAGCCGGCAACTGAGCTCCCCAGAGAGACATCAAAGCACATCGGTCTCATGTTTGCTCTCGTCTGATTTGTGATCACACAGGCCATTTCACCTCTGACCTGGAGTCTGCGGAGTGAGATTTGACATATGTTGCACACGAGCCTATTGTGTCAGATATTTAACTGTTGAAGTTGCACTCAGAGGCTTCATTAGCCTGGGCTTTCAAGACTGAAGCCTGGGACAAGCCAGCCTCAAATATTTTGTCCACCCAAAAAACTGACTGCTCTAAATTTAAATATATTGGTGGTTAGAAGCATATAGTGACATGCTCATAGTGTAAATGTATAAAAATGTAAGGACAAGTAATTGGCTTACCATACAGGTTTGTTTTGTCACCCAGTTAGTCCTGAGCCCTGTTGCCTTCCACTCTTAACACCACACTGGGATAGAACAAATTCAAACTTTTGTTTTGACGTGGATATGCACCAGGAGCCTGCTTCAAAACAACATGGAAAATGTTATTTATAGGATCAGATTTGTATTTTAAAATACACACCTTCATGTTCTCCTGTTCAGGTTTCTCCTGTGGATGTGGTTGGCGTTGTTATTGTGTCCACTGGATGGAGAAAAAAAGATGGTTATTTATTTTAACCCTTAAATTGAGGTCTGACATCTATATATCTATAGATATATATCTATATAGATATAGATATATATCTATATAGATATAGATATATAGGGTTAAAATAAATAACCACAGGCAGGTTACACAGCCTGAAGGTATAGGGGATAAGCTTATGAGAAAACTGGGTGCTCAGGTTATTTAGTTTATTTCTGATTGTTAAAAATCAATTTATATAATTGTATAATATAATATTTTGTTATAGCATATATTGGGCGTTGGTGTGGTCCAAGCTTGGTATTTTATTAAGGGCATGGTTGCTGTTCCGGGGGTACCCAGTGAAATGGTTAAGCCCTGGCTCTCTTTCTACGGTGCAGAATGGGTAGGCATTAATCTGGCCCAGCTGGACAGAAGGAAATTAATGATCATTTACACTGACGACATAATCAGGCTTCACGCTGTCCTCCGATACTAAATTGCTTCTATTGTTCCACAAGATCTCCGTCTTTCGCTCTCCATCGCTCTCTGTCAGTGTCTTTCTTTTTTCCTCTCTCTTTCTCAACTTGCTCTCTTTTTCTCCTCTCTTTTTTTTCCTTCCCAGGTCGTTCTCTGTTATCGGTCATTAAGTGCTACGTTTCCATGGAAACAGCCAGTTTGGCAGGAATTGGCATGCTGCAAAAGCCTCCCTGTGATGTTCAATATGGAGAACTATCTTCCTTCCACTGAGAGCTTGTCCAGTTTAGTGTGCCGTCGCAAACCTGTTAGGACTGCGAGTTGTGCTGCAGAGAGCCCGTTTAGCAGAGCAAAGGATGGAGCCGACGTCTCTCAGCAGGGGTAGATCTGGAAGGTTGTTGAGGGAGCACAGCCACCCACACAAATGCATACACATGGCACACTGAAGACGTCCCCTCTGTCTCTTATCTCTCAACCGGGGTTTGTGTAGCTGTTCCTGTAATGCCGTCACTTCTAAGAGCAGTGACCCTGTTGGCAGGTGACACGGGGGGGGGCTGCCTGTGTGTAATTAGGCTGTGCTCTGTGTGTAATGACTTAGCATGGAGTTGTTCTCTATCAGGCCAAGCAGACAGCCACTGTTCGTGTCAGACAGCGGGGACGAGGGAGGAAGAGGTTCGGCCATCACCAAGGGCAAGCCTATAGGACGTTTCAGGCAGCCTCATCCCTCAGAGGGGAGGTTAAATTGAGTTCCTGAGTCAGTGAAAATCCCCCTATCGCTTATCGAAAGGCAAGAGGGTTAAATATTCAGTCTGGGAGGTTTGAAATGTAATCTGCACTGTGGGTTTAAATTGTCTTTGGATTCCTCCCTCTCTGCTCTGTTCTGCCTGTGGTAAGAAAGAGATAAGTGGGCCAGAACAAAATGGCTGTCATCGTGACTGTCACTCAGGTATGTGCTGGGCCTGCAGAGTCAGACATAAAACTCAACTTGCCAAGTTATATGTTACACTTAATACTTGTTATACTTAAAAAAAAAAAAAAAATTATCTCTGATATAAATTCGGAACCTACTTCAAAGCCAACATCTGGAAACTGCATGATTCTGCTTTATGAATGTGTTCACTGCAAAAACATTCCCTTCTACAAGTTAACTGAACTCAGATCTGTCTATCCAAGACTTTTTCTTAAAACATGGAACTGCGTCAAACAGATGAGATTGTTCATTTTTATTTGTTCCTGGTGAAGTTTCCTTTTGTTTCTGTAACTTTCCAAAAACACTAATTTGAAACAAACTGAATGTGCCAGATTGCTGCCAGAACTAGTTATTGTTCAGATGGTTCGATGGGTCCACTTTTAATGGTAAGGTTGGTTGTGTCCTCGAGCAAGACACTGAACCTCAAGTTGCTCCTAATACTTATATATTTCAGGTAAAAAAACAATTTGAATGTAATTTAGAATCATGAAAATTACACTGAATTAATTTTTTATTGACAGGGGATTAAGACAAGGATTTTTTCCCAGTGTTGAGCTTTGTTAAAGTCTGTATGCTTGGATAATGAGCACTGTATTCCACTACTGTGCATCCTAAGCACGCTATTTTCACCCATTTGAATTATATAATAACACCTCATTGACCTCTGCTGCTCTAATACCTCTATGAAGTCTCTTCTCCAAATTATAGCTGATCCACACTCGGCTGGCTCTGGCTCTGCAAGTTGCTTTCTCTCAGCTCATTATCCATTTCATATTTACTGATGTTTTACAAGCGGGAACTTAGCAGCGGAGATTTAAGATGACTTGTCTTATTTACAGAGTTTACAGGAAGCAGTATGGCTGCCAGAGAAGCAGTATTTAAAAAAATAAAATTGTATTCAACACATTAAAAACAGAAAGACCAAAATAGTTTAGGATCTAGTTGCCAAAGCTTGGCAGAGATGGTCAGATATGTGCAGAGCAGCGTTATATGCAGTGTGGGAGAGATGATGAGAGTATATGAGCTGCAGCAGAGGGCAGACAGATGGCGTGAAAGAGCAGCAGTGCCTATACTTTCTGGCACGGATGACCTACGACCAACATTATGAGAGTGAGCAGTGAGCTGCAAACCAAAAATAATGCAATTGGACATTGATTATTTAAAAACATAATGAACCGAAAACCCTGTCTTAGCGTTAATACAGTCAAGAGGCAGTACAAAATGCTTTTGAAAGAGTAGGGTAAATTAGAGGGGAGCACAGGATGAGATGCTGTTTAGCTAGCCATTTGGATCAATAGACTGAAACAAGCCAAGCTCACATTTAAACTGATGGACAGGTGCCAGGCTTCATCAGTAGCGTGGAAGTGGCACAGTAATTAGTCAAATGAGGAGGAAGTGGAGGAGACGCTACAGAGAGAGAAACCTCCCTGGGGATCTGTCTCCTCAACAGGAGGACCTCCATGGCCCACTCAAATTCACACACATATCAAAACATAATGTGCACAGTTTCACACGTTACAAGTCTTTTAGATACACAAACGTGGAGCACACATGCCCCAAGAAATAATCTACATGCCCACAAACACTCTCACACATAGATGCACAGTCATCACGTGTTATTTTGCTACTGCTGTGACTTAATGTGATGGGATGGGGGATGAAATTTGGATGATTGTATGTTTGCAATGTAGCAGCCCCTGCCTGAGACATTACTTGGACAACATGCAGGCAGTTTTAGAGCTACATAAAGTACTGAGTAAGAGGTGATGATGGGGGGGGGGGGGGGGGGGGGTCAGGAAAATGAGAGAAAATAGTGGTGGGAAGAATTATAGGGAGGAAATCTTTGCAGCTGTCTGTTTGTGAAAACCTAGTGGATGGGGAAAACAATTCCCTACCATCAGCAAGTTAATAAAAAGGCCGCAGTTTATCTCTGTCTAAAAGACAAATACCCTGACTGGAGGATGGAAGGGAGGAGAGGAGCGGGGGGGGGGGGGGGGGGGGGGGGGCTGCCCCACATTTCCCTTCGTCCTTCCCCACTCCCAACAAATCACTTATTATGAATCCTCCTGTCTTGATATTTGCCAACTGGCTGGCTGTTTTTTTTTTTTTTTCCAAGCAAGTCCTGTTGAATCCTGCGATCACACAGCACTTCTGCATGACCCTTTGGTTCTGCTGACAGGGCTAATTAATGGATAGATACAAAACCGGGCAGTTAAAAGATCGCTGTGGGCTCCATCTGTGCAGCTGGTCTTGTTTGCCCGTTGGTTTGTACCGTCTGTGGCCTGGCATAGTGAATATCCCCTCTCACACTGTCATACTGGCGTGCTTTATCAGTTTGAGTCAGGTTTGTTTTTCTTTTTTTTTCTCATTTGGGAGCAGAAATTGATCAATTACGTGTGTGCTCAAGGTCAGTTTTACTAAGGATCTTGACGGTCTCATGGCCAGTTAAGCTGGACTACAATGATGAATCAGTTATGGCTTTGTAATTCAAATCTCCAAGCCACGGCAATCACTAAAACTAGAATTACACGCACTTTCAACGGCCTCAAGATCTTGTATAATGTGACACGATTGAGCTCTGGATGAAGATGATAATTGTATCTCTTAGGATGTTGGTAAGATGCAATGAAGCAGTCACGGCAGCAAGTTTAAATACACTGATTACATTTGAATGAGACCATACAGTACCTGCAGGTAAATATTTCAGCGTGGAGATTAGACAAGGCTGAGCATATGCAAAGTCCTGTCTCTGTGGGGTGTTTGTTCACGTGGTTACGGTCGCGTGCACGTAAATAATGCTTTTCTATGATTAAAACTGTTTGTATCACCAGTTGACAATCCCTCTGATAATGTTACAGAAGCCAGCCCACTCCACCCCCTTCCCCTTCCATGTCATCTTTTTGTTTCTTTCTCTCTCTAATCTCAAACTCTACCCAAGGGGTGTATGTAAATATTTAGCCCAGCCTTTGTTTCCTATGATCAGTGCCCAGATGCAGCCATTTTGTGTTGACACTGGCACACTGTGTTGCCTCTGAGACTTTGTAGGAATCTTGTCTTTTTATTTTGCATGTACTGTTAGAACATTGGCGTCCTATTAAAATGTGGTTATTGTGTGTGAGTAAAAGTTGGCTGTTCATTAAGCCCTGGCCCCCACTGTTACAGTTAAATATCAATTCCTGCCCTGTAAACTGTATGCACTTTACACTGGTAATGGTGGCAGATTTAGCTCTTAAAATTCATAGTGATTTTTTTAAACACTGGATCCTTGATTTCAGACAGAAGTAGACAAAATGAGGTGTCTCATTTTTAGTTGGCAACCGTCGATTTTTGACTGTTGCATGTAAATTTTGCACCTATAGCTAGGTAGATAATTAAGCTTATGTGTAATGAGTCAGCTTATGGCTGCATAGTCTACATGATATTGTACTAAAATGTCCCACACAAAAAGTCAGCATCCTCACAGGTTAGTGATCTATTTAGAAGACAAAAAAATAGGAAACAGCGTTGTTATCGTATTGCAGTGAAAATCTAGTTACTCCCAGTATTATCTGATATGGATATCAGACTTTTATTTCATCCTAACATCCTAAACTCTGTTTAGCTTACAGACTTGTTTGTATTTTCAAACGTATCACTTTTAGAAGAGAAAAGGCTCTATGTATGAGAACTAACAAATCTCACAACCTATCTGGTAACATTGGCTGTGGTTGCTATTGTATAAACTTCCCCGAGTAGAGCTTGGCAGAGCTGCTAATGTTAGCCTGTCTCTGACAACATCCAGGACCAGAGTTGTGCTACCACACATTACGGAAGTACACAGTGGCTGTGCTAGTCGTTAACAGGTTTTTTATTTTATTTTACGTAACATGTAAACCTCAAGCTAACGCGCCCTAGTTTGTTAGTGATGTGATCCTTAGCCTTAGAAGTAAGGCTAGGTTACCACTTTAGGTGGTAAGCTAGTTAGCTGGACTTGCTAACAATTGCACTTTATGTTAGAGCACATAAACACACTGTTCAGTCCGTTCCTCACACTGCTGGTCTTGTGTTTTTGGTTTGAGTACCATTCTTAGCAGAGCCCAATGCTCTGGCATACGGCATGCTTCAGCTTACAGTTGCTAAACTGTGGCCCGATAATCGGGGGTTGAGGTTTTATTGAACGGTCAATGTGCTGTTGCATTCACCAAATAAAAATCCAGAAATTCGAAGGAAACCTTGCAAATGCAAATCAGGCTTCAAAATTCTTTTTTTTACACACTCGTTTTTTAGCTGATATATAATCACACTTCACATAGATATCACTGGGTGGTTTCTCTGTGTGATGCAGTGCCAAGCCCTGGTAGACAGTCTGAAGTAGTACAGACCATCAAAGCAGGTGGCAGCTTTGTACATGTTGTCCATTGATGACACACTCATCTTTCTCTTTTTCTCCTCCGCATCAGTTGGACAGAAAACCTCCCTGAGACACTAACTTCACAATAGCAGCCAATGTTTCTGCTTTTTCTGCGTTTGACTGGACTCCTCTGGAGAGTTCCATTGCTATTGAACTATGAGAATCTTCTGGTGTGTTGTGTCTTATCGAGCTCCTCTGAAGGGCTGCAGCTCCCTATGTGTTCTCTCTTATTGAACTCTTCCTGGGGCCCGTGGAAGCTGGGTCTGCTCGGCAGAGCCCACTAATATTCCTTAATGATGTGGCATCTGTCTCTGTCAACCTCCACGCTGCAGCAGCCAGACGCGGCCTATTATGGCTTACTTCACCGAGAGATAAGCAGTCGTCTCTCTTATACACAGACGAAGGGAGAATAACATCAATACTACCAAAGAACATCAGCGCTACCAGTGAACGTTGAGAAAAAGTCAACAAATACATCTTTATACAAAGTGGCAGAAGCAGAATCTATTTCGTTTGTTATCGTTTTTACTGTTTTGATTTTCCTCTGCTGTGTTGATGACAAGAGGAACATTTTGAAAAATCCCAGCGTTTGTGCGATAACACAAGTTGGTTTTGAAATTTTATGCAGCATTAACAAATTTTCAAGTCCCGATTGACTTCCAAAACAGTGGACTTCTTTGAGCATTGGGAGCCAGCTGAATCTGCATACCACTTTTTAACAGTAATTTTCTGGAGTCTCGCCACCCTCTGTCTTCCCATCTGTGTGTTTACAGTGACACTCAGAGCTTGGCAGAATGGAACCAGTCATCATGGCTAATGATGACAACGTGAGTATGTGTGACATGTATGAGCTGCACAGAGGGCGTGAATGTGGGTTTGCGCTCATGTACTGGGTGTTTGTGATTTTCAGTGTGTACTTGACAGTCCTGACTGCCAAAGAAAGCATATTGGTGGCGATTGGCATAGTTACTTCTGCTGTATCCTGTGTGAGCGTTAGCAACAGAAGGTTTTGATTGGCCGTCGGTGGCTCTCTGCAGAGCCACCTCTCCTCTTTTCCTCTGAGAATGACAGGCCTACACAGAAAGCTGTCCAGGCGTCACAGCCTCGAGCCAACAGCATAACTGATGAACACTGCTAATTTGCTCCACAGCCTTTCTAATACATGAATTAACATTCCTCTTTACAAAAAGGACGGGTACCACAAAACAGTCACATCCATTTTATTATTTTTTTCTGCTTTGAGTGTGTTATTCATTATTGATCATAAACATACTTTTAATTAAATAAATGAATACATTTGTCTGTTTTTTTCTCTTTAGAATAGTTTGTGTGAATAGAATAATGTTACACTGATTGGGGTTTTCTGCAACAAGTACTTTTACTTTTAATACTTTTATTGTTGCCTGGACCTTTACACTTTTTGTAGTGTAAAGTTCCTGTTTTATGGTATAAACTTTTGTTGCATAGTAATTTTTGTAATGCTACTTCTCCGTGTATTTTCTGATTTTGTATATATTGTAGCAGACGAATGAAATAAACAAAGTTAAATCCATTACTTATCTCCAATGATACAACTGAGTAGTCTAATATACAAGCATTCCAAATTTAGACATATAATGACATTTTCTTTTACATGTTCATTTACAGTTCAGCTCTATGTTGGGTTTTACAAAACTGTTGTTCCTGCTGTTTATTTTTTGTAAGTACCCACAAGTGGTTTGCCTCACAGCGCATATGATTATCAGTAAAGTTGCCTGCCACAGTGCTTAGTTGTTCTCCTGTACCTGCCCCATTACCTGTGAGTGAGTCAAGCTCTAAAGCCCTCAAATATAATTTCAGGCTGGGCTGATGTGCTTATGGCCCTTCAGTGATGATGGTCACTCATCTCCAACCTCTAGCTAAAGGGGATTTAAAGCTCCTCAGGCCTATCGTGGCCGGCATTACCATGTGCTGTCGTTCTGCACCCAGTGCTCCTCCAAACCTAATGCTCATTTGCCGGCTGCTTGTTTCTGGGCTGGAGATCTCCTGGTTGACAGCACAGCTCAATCTTCTCTCAGAATGGACGGGGGCCTCATCTGCCCGTTACAGGAGCTTGTAATGGCCAACCTGTCAGATAGAGGAGCACCCCACAGTACTATCTATCTTTATTTGCCTCTCATTGAATTTTTATTAGTCCATGTAGGGTGAGAATAAAACTGACTTTCCTCTGGCAAACATCCATAGTGTTGCACACACAAAGTGGCAGAGATGCTCAAACCGCTGCTGTTTATGTGGCAGTATGTGATGTACAATAGACCTAGGTCACTGGAGAGGTGGATAAACCGTGTAGGTGGATACAGTACACTAGTGTCCTGCCCATTTGGGAGCATGTTCCAGCTCAGGTGTATGATACTGATCTGTCATTCGTTAGACTTATGTAAATTTAGTAGTGGGCAATGTGGACAATAACTGTGAAAGCTGGAAATATGTATCAGTATCTTACAAGTTAAGTTAACTTGTTCATTCATTTAGCCATCAGAAATATGAACCACAGTATTTCAATATGGCACACAGTTATAAGGAGAGATTATAAATGGTAATATTGAATTAATGTCCAGCCCTGTGAGTTTTTTTTTTTTCTATCCTCTGACAAGCAGCAGATGTTATGTGTTGCAGAATCCATACATGTCAACAGGGAATAAGCTGTAATCTGTAGTTAGTTACCCACTAATGATATCATATGAATCAGTTTCATAGTTTCTCTGCTTTTGTTTGAGACCTGAATGCTGGTTTGCATTTACCAAGTGAGGATGTGTTGCCGTAGCTAATTTTTATACATTTTGGACCACAATTACAGCAGTTGACTTAATTTCTCAATGGCTTGCTGGCTCTATGCTTTGAGGAGGTAATTAAGCAATGTATTTTACACTGAGGCTGAGGATGATTATAGTCGCAGAGACTGTACAATTATGCTGTACATTGGAATCATTTTAAATCCCTAAATATAGAAGGAGGGTGCAGGAAAAGTAATAGAAGTTGCATTAGAAAGTTGTTTCCCTGAAGAATGTTCCCTAAGCTAGTTTATTTTTTTTACAAGGTTTTACAAAAACACAATGTGGACCTTACTGGGTATTATAACAAATAAAAAAATATTTTGGAATTCCCACAACCAATATGAGTCTTATTGATCTCTGTCTTTGTGTTTTGTTTCTAAGCTCAGAGTAGAGAAGGCTCTGCCTGTAATGTCCCGGAGACTGCCATGAATCTTCCTGAGAGAGGCAGACCCAGAGAACACTACCTCACATTAAGGGGATGAATATTGATTTGAAAAACAATTTTGACATGGTTTTTAAATCGACTTGAAAAAATGCATTGCTTAAAAGAGTCAGGGGTTTGTAGTCTGTCAGTGGAGCGGGGAAAACTTCGCTCTTGTTTTATGGTTTAATAAGATTCCATTAATGGCTTCTTCCACCTTGACAAAAAGCCCTCTGTGTGTGTGGGTATGTTCATGTGTGTAAATACTCACGTGCTTATTGGTCTCTCAGGTCTGTGGACTGCCTCATTCAGAACTGAGGGGTAATGACTGAATCCTATTTTGTGTGTGTGTGTGTGTGTGTGTGTGTGTGTGTGTGCGCTAGCATGGACTGTTGAATTGCAGACTAATGACTTTTTCAGGATGAGCAGCTGAAGCACAAAATGAAAGAAACAAAACTTAAAAGAAGTGAAACACCTGTTTCTCTCATTAAAATGCATTTATAAAGGTGTTTTTTTTTTGTTGCATCATGATGAAGTATGCAGATTTCACCTTGACATTTCACTTTGAGAGGTAGTTTAAAGTGTTGTTTGAAAGTAAGCAGGATCCCTGATCCCAGAGAGGCCGGCCAAAATGAGACACAGGCAATCGCAACAGAGTGCTTGGTTGGCATGGCGCGAGCTTCTGGGGCCAGGTTTGCCTGTGCAGTGGGCTAGTGGAATGAAACTGCCTCTGGCTGCCTGCCCAGCCTTCAGCTCGACAGAGACGCATCATACGGACGCCAGTGTTTTCCTTTCCTAATTGCTGCACATCAAAACATCAATCCCACAGATATTGTATTTCATAACAGAGCAAGGGATTCTGACTTATTTTTAAAATAAATATGAGAACGTTTCATTTGTAAACATTTGGTCATGAGACTTCAGAATCAGGCGTTAAGTGCTGATTTCAGCCACGTCTGATCTGACGTTTGTGCTGTAATGTGTGCTGATCATCAATTGAATCTCAAACACAATAGACATCACTGAAAGCCAAGGCCACAATAGCATAGTTTAATTGATTCATAACCTTCACCGCATGATAAATACAAACAATGAGTTGCTCGTTGTGAACAGAGCCAACTGATCAGTCCACAAATAGCAGGGGTCCTGCAGTAGACTGGCAGGCTGGAGTGCAGCAAATACTTACCTCCAGTTTCTTTTGCAAAATGTACAAGCCCCCTGTCAGCCTGTTGTCAGGTCTTTTTCCCCGATTTTCTTGAGTCTTGTAGGATAATGTGTGTCTGAGTGACATCCCAAGTTCGGAGGTCAGTCTATGGTGTGGGGTGTTGTTGTGTATGTGTACCGTGTTTAATTCAATGTCTGAAGGAAAAACATTGGATAAGAAAAGTATAGCATATCCCCAGCTTTACTAGCTGTTTAAAGGGATAGCAAGTCATTGTAATCCAATACACTTTTTGTTAAATTCTGAGAATATTTCCTCACATTTTGCTAGCTCTTGTGACTGCAGCCCTGGCTCTGTAAATGGAAAACAAAGAAAGTGGTGTGGAGCTTAGTGCTCGTGCTCAGGAGTGATGGGGGGGAAGAGGGCAGTGGGAGAGAGAGTTCTATACACTTCTTCAATCTTTCTGCAGAATCACTTATTCTCCCTTTAAAGACATATAAGAAAGCATTTCACAGATTGATTTTGTCTTTTGGTTTGACTATGCTGACATTAGACCACTAAAACACAACAATGGATACAGCCTTGCTTTATCTCACTGCAAACTCTGTCCTCATTTAGATCATGGTGGTCTAAAGCATACTGATACTTGCACCCTTCAGAACCCTCCAGTCTAGTTAACATGCCATGCATACTAATGAAAAGCTTATGGTAGTTAAATCATTGACAGTAAAAAAAATTATCTCTATTTGTACATCATTATTTTTCTTGATATCAGAGTATGGTCTAGACCTGCTCTATATGAAAAGCACTATGAGATAACTGTTGTTGTGAATTGGCGCTATATAAATTAAATTGAACTGAACTGAATTGGACTAGACTCCTTCATTGACTAAATATGTGACATTAATCTACTGTATAGTTGGCATATTGCTCAGGCCTGAAAAGAGCTCTGGTGATTTCCGCAAACAACATAAATAGATTTTAATACTTGTCAGATGTACGCAGTTAAACCAACACACTTTCATTAACAGACTGCTGTTAATGAAAGCACCAATCTTGGTGAGAAAACAACAGGAACCTGAAATCAAACCTCTTAATTGGACCTAAGTCCGTCCTTGTGCTGTCTAATTTTTAGTTTTAGAAGAGATATCATGATTTTCTAATAATAATCTAATTTGCAGTCTGTGTATATAATGACATAACCCCTAAATATCCTCCCACCAGAAACATGAGTTCATTTTCTACAGTGTGTAAAAAAATATAATAACATAAGCCAAACATTAACAAACACAAACTTTAATCCTAAATGCAGCAGGGGAAAAAAAGATATTAATATTTACATTGTTCGGAGTTTTACATGTGTCTGGTTTTCCAAACCTGCCGCGCAGTGTGCAGTTATGCACATTCGTGCGACTTGCGACTAGTAGGCTCATCTAGGGCTGGGCGATATGGAGAAAAAAAGTCATATCCCGGTACTGTTAGGAAGAACTCCGGTATAAAATGTATATCGGGATTTTCTGCTAAGTTGGGGGGGGGGGGGTGTTTTTACTATTTGTAGTAACTTAGCTTGTTTGTTATTTCACCATTTTAATTATACTTCATTCTCCACCTCATTTAAGTCTCACTTTTTTAAATCCGCCTCCTTCACGCACCTCTGCTGCAAACACTTCAGTGTGCCCCGCTTCTTTCCGTCTCTCTCTCCCTGCATGTCTGCTCCGGTAACTTTCTCCATCAGTAGTAGGCTATGTTGTTCTAAGTCGGTGAAAAAAAACAGCACTTGTCTGCTGGACTTGTCCTCACGCGATTCCGTTCACAGCAGCAGCTGCACCACATGTTAAGGACGCATGTTAACGACGCAGACTTTCAAAACAAAACCAACGTGGTAGCTAACGAATGACATCTGCACTATAACATCGCTTTACCTGGTCCGTGGTTGTAAAATAAATATAATAACTATAGTATGACTAGTATGAAACATGGGCGGCCCGCCGAAGTAAAGTGTATGTGTGGGAAACACTGACTAAATCGTCGTTCTTCTTTTTATAAGCCAGGTCTTTAGCAGTGTCGACCAGCACTGAGTCTCCCACCATGTTGTTAGAGACTTTGTGAGTAGACAGCTGTGTGCAGACGCAGAGGGAGGGGCGGGGCTGCGCGGTGAGGGAGAGAGAGAGAAGCAAATGCTGGCAGGACTTCATGGAAACATATTAATTAACTCAACATCAAACTATATCGGTATAAACAGTATTGTCTAATTTTATATATCTTTTGAAATTATATCGGTATGCCTCATTATACCGATATACCGACAAGCCTAGGCTCATCTGCTCCGAGCTGGCTGCTGAGCAATACAGTGAAAAAACTGAAAGGTCAACAAGGAACAAAATGTTCAAAAATAAACTGATAAATCAAAATAGGCAAAACGCTAAAAAGCTTTTTTCTGTTGGATAAAAAAGAACATAAGACATAAGTTTGCAGATTTGTTACTAGTCTGTCCCCTCTGTCTATCATTCGTATTTTCTGTGTTGCCCTTTACCATGTCAATATCTAAACAAGAAAATACATTTTACAATATAGATAAAATAATTAGCTTAATTTTGAGACTACCCCAAAATTTGATGTTGACGTCTGCGGAGAGTCCTTGGTGTTAAGTATAGGGTCCAAGGCCCTCCAAACCACCTAGTATTTTGTGCACTAACTAAAGCTGTTGCTTCATAATCCCCATTGCTACTCAGACTCAATTAAAGCTTAACACCTTTTTTATTCTTGATTTTACTTGTTGTTGATTGTAGTCATTCTTTGTGAAGTGCATTACATTATATCATCATGTATGAAGGGTTCAATATGAAGTGTGTATAATTTCTTACTTAAATGATTGATTGAAGAAGTGAGTTTATAGTACCTTAAACTAAAGGGAGTTAAATAGACACACAACCTAAAAGTAAATGCAGCATTTCAGCAATAAGATTTAAAAAGCCCCTAATTGCTTTAAAATGTTCAACCACAACAGGATTTCCTGGGTTTTCTACAGAAGAACTATACAAAATGGTTTTACGGTGTAAAAGTGGGTCTTGCAGTGTCTTAGGGCAGCAGGATATGTGGTAATCCCTTGGGTGGTGCTCAGTTGTAGACTACAGATCCTATAGAGAGCCTGGGCCGCTGAGTCAGCCTTCACAAATCTTCCACAGGGGCCAGACTAATCTCCCAAGTACCTTCCTCTGTCAGCGGCCCAAGCTTCTGTCGTTCTGCCTCTGGATGCCCCTCCTTTCCAAACATCCCAGTCCCTTGTGGCATCCCAAACCCATTCCTCTTACTTGTTTTTTTGTGGTTTGCAAAACCTGTGTCTATTTAATGAGTCCCAGTACGAGTGCTCGATATGTTGCTGTTTCTGCTTGAAAATGTTTCTACTTGCAGTTATAGTAAGGGATTACAAACCTCCAAAGGTTGCAAAAATTCTATGATCTGTTTGGTTTAGGAACGCCTTCAACGCCGAGCTGTAAATAAGGCTGTTTGTTTTAGTTCCAAAGGAGTTAACATCGTGGAGATGCAAGGTGTTCACCCAGCAGTGAGGATCTGCTGGAGTTTGCGTTTATTTAATTTGATCCCGACTGCCAGACTGCTGCTGGCTACCTAAGTGCTTTGCCATTAGGGCTCTGTTCTGTGTTTAATTCTGCTACAGTGCTGGGGCTTATGGGTATAATGGCAGGCTGCATTCTGCCTGCTCTACAGTAAATGTTTACCATCTGAGAATAAGCAAACAGCTCCTCTGTGATCTTCTTAATTAAACTGATGGCTCCCACAACCTGACCTTTAATTCCCTGTGTTGTCTATTTGCAGATTTATAATGAGAAGAAGAGCCAGTTTGAAATCAAGAGAAACAACCCCAAGGACTTGGTGGAGAGAGTGGCACGGGACATCTCCAAGCTGCTCAACAGTAAAAGGAAAGCCCTGGAGGTAAGAGAATGATGCTGCACGTATTAAAACACCTGTGTACAAACATTCAAAATACTCAAATGCGCACATACATGGTGGATTATTTGACTTTCCTGGAAAGTCAAGGTTCATACAAATGCATGTCTTGTGTTTTATTACCAGATATATTTAAACACAGTGGCTGAAAGTTACAAAAACCAATAACTTTGTGATTAACTCTCTCAGCTTTGATTTGGTTCTCTTTATTTCTTGAGAAGGATCTTCTGCTTATGGCCCAATTAGCTGAGACATGTCTTGATGTAAAACATATATATTACAGTAAACTTTCATATGTTTTGTGTGAGACCATTCATAATCTTTAATTAATAATGCCAAACACCTGGCTGGGACTTTTTTTGTCAGCAGTATGATCTATAATTGATATGGTGCTGTCTCGCCAATCATCATCTAATAGTTTTAATTTTGCAGTCCTCCTGTCTTTCTCTGCTTACTATAACTTCCTTTCCATGTGGACGCACAAATGATGGAAGAGGATCAGCTTTATTCCTTCAATTTGTACTAAAGTAGAAATCAGTGTAATTCCTCTTGATAGTTTAAATACAATTTTAAGCAGATTATATTTTGTCAATGACAAAAAATGGAGATAATCATCTTTATCTTTTTTTTTTGCCCAGCGCTAGTTTTGAGATTTTTTTTCTGTTGATCATTCTTAGTTTGTGTGTTGCATGAGAAGAAGGGTTGTTTCAGACGTTATCATTTCAATGCCCTGCATTTTGGGATCTAAATATTACCACTGTTGTACTCAGACAGTCCTGTGAGTTAAAAATTTGTTTCGCTCTCACAGTGGGGAACCTGTAACCCCGCAGAGAAGAAGGGAGGGGGGATACAGAGGCAGGAAAGATGAGCGGCGTGGAGGGAAATGAGAAAAGTAGACACAATCAATTTTTTATTTTTTAAAATCCAGGGATAAAGTAAAAGAGCATTTGTGCTAATCCAGGAAATTTGGGCTTTAAAATCAAAATGTGGTGCCCTGTTTAGTAGTTCAAATCATCTTCACAAATTAAAATTACAGGACACGATGAGAGCATATAATTCCGAAATTACCTAAATATAATTTGTATTTATTGCTATTTTTTGATTTGTTTTTTTCAGCTTTTAATCAGTTTAGTCTATGCACAAAAACTGATTCCACTACACACATACACCTAAACTGTACCCTGCATTTAGATATTTAAATTTTCTATTTAACCTATTAGAAAAGCTATACATTCATGTCATAAAAATCTTTGGCTTATACTAATGAACACTGAGCCTTTTGTTTTATTTGTGTGTAACGGTTTCATTAGTGTGTGTTGAGTACATGCAAGGTGTAATGTGAACCTCATCCACATTGCACTTTATTTACGAATGGGGGCAAATGGGGGACTGTCCGCTTTCCTTCCCTCTGTTTCTGCCCAGATGTGGCCAGCGAAAGCATTGACATTTTTCAACATAGCTGAAGCCTTAAAAAGGGGCAGAAGTGTATAGCTTTTAAGCTCATGAGGTCTTGCAGAAAGAGACACATTCATGCCGAGGAGCAGAGGTCCCACAAAGGCATGGTTAATTCTGCAGCTTGGATCCTAAAAGGGAAGAAGGCGTTACTGTATGTCTCCCGTGATCATGTGTAGGATTGGATTTGCAATGGAATTGACCCTCCACCCCCGTTTCTTTGGGAGAGGGTGAGATAGTACTATACCCCCTCCACCTCCCTCAACACACGCACCCCACCTAACCTCCACAGGCCACACTGTCACCTCACATCCTGTCTGGAAGATTCACTCAGGAGGGAGGAAATGAGGTGAAAAAAGAGAAGGGCTGGAATGAGAATGTCTCCCTGGGGCGTGGACAAATCAAGAAAATGATGTTCAGAAATTCATAGATTTAAAAATGAGCAGCAAGCGGGAGGGAAGGAGAGAGGGACGAGGTGGTGGTGGTGGTGGGGGTGGGGCGGAGAGTTTGGAGTAAAAAATCAAAAGAAGAAAGCAGACAGGAGAGGAAAAGAGTTGGATGATAAAATTGCAAAAGGAAATGAGAAATGCAAAGAAATATGGAGTCATTATGTTATTATAGAATACAAACCTTAACAAAAACTATGCAACAAGTAAATATGTTTCATTAAAGCAAGTTATGATTTTTTTTTCACTAAAACTACAAATTCAAGACTGTAGGCAAATAAATTCATGTGGCCTTATTATTCATACAGGGAGAAAAGTGAAAGCTGTGTCTTAATGCAGTCTGTAGATAAGAAGGTCTCAAACTCCGCTCAGCACTGTATTGACAGCGTTTTATATTCCAGCCTGTTTCTACCCCCTGTAATGGTTATTTAGTCCCAAATATTCCCTGCCACACAGTTAAAAAAGAGGAAATGTGTGTGTACGTGTGCAGAGGCGCGTGTGTGCGTGCATTCAGGAAGAAATTATTCTTCTGCAACCTATTTAAATACTGCTTGGGGTGATTCGTTGTAATTCATTTTTATATTACTAATGAGAAAATACACATAGACTCTAAATACTCAGTTACTGATATAAAGTGGGGAGGGAAGCATTTCTCAGTGCTCTGGATTTAGTTGCTTTAGCCTTAATTCCTAAATTAGCGACACATTTTAATCATTTAAATGCTGTGCTAGTCGGAAAGGGGTGGGGAAGAAAAACTAAATCCGGTAGATGAGTGTTTATTTGTTTACCTGCCTGGGCTCACACTAAAGCTGGCATTATTACTGCAATGAACAAGACAGTTTGTGGTGTGCAACAGTTAGGTAAAGACAGCTTAATTAACAGTCTTTTTGTAACCTGCATAACAATAACATCCACATTTGGCACAACAACGGTGATGAAGGCTTGCTTTCGCACAGCCATTATCGAATTAGTTGTCTAAATATCTATAAAATATAATCAAAGTGAACTTAATGGTCCCCTCACTCTAAAAATAGAAAACTGACTTACTTTTTTGTCAAAAGCCTTCCCAGTGTTTATTCTTTTCCTTCCCTTGTCTTAATCTCCTCCACTCCATGTCCCTGTCTGCTCTCCTTTTCTTGCCTCCGGCTTTAGACGTCTTCTCAAACAATGATCTGATTCTCCGGTCGGTGCCAAAATTAAAATGTAACACAAACCCTGGTGTGCTGACAGGCTTGCATGTTGCCTCTGGACACTTTATATAAATGTCTTTGTTTTCTGAGGCAGGTTAAAATATGATTCAGGAAAGCTTCCTCTGATGTTTTAAAATTTCTGCTTACTTCAGTGTCCCTCTGAGTTGCAGCTGACACCTGACACTTTTTTTTTATTCGAGGAAAGATGAGCTTTGACTTTGCAGCCAATCAGGTTTGAATTTAGTAAGTTACTGTATGTCCCCCGAGTATTTCTGTGTGTTGGTGTTTTCTTTCAGTGCAAGTTCCGTTATACCCATCTTTTGCTTAAGGCACGTTTGAGCAGGAAATTAAAAGTTATGTTCTTCAAGTCATGCCCTGGTTAAGTCTTTTAGAGGACTTCTTGGTAAGATTTTATTTTACGGGTCCAGTCTTTTCAAATAATATGATGATTTCCAGAAAGTTTCCTGAAAAAAAACAACCTAATGCCGTTTAGTTTTGATCATAGGAAAAACAGACATGATTGGTACATTTGCAATTAATTTCTTTCAGTTGATTGCTAGGGCATTCTAGATCTATTCTAGATCAGTCCACAGCAGGTCAGCTAAATGTGCAAAAATGTAAAGTGTGTCTATAAGCAAGGATACATACATACATAGTTATCAGAGCAACAGGCTCACACCTGAGCGATGCGGCAATAGTGTCTGTCTGATAGGCCTTTTAACCCAGAGCCGCCAGAGAGAACGCAGCCCTCCATGTAACCTGCCATGTGTATAAAGCCAAACAGTTGCGATAGACCTCCCAGACTGATCCGAGCCCTCGTCCCTTCCCTCCCTGCTCTTCGTGATGCTCCATATGATCGCTACAGAGGCCTGAGATCAGTTGGACCCCTCAGAACCATCTGAGACTGCATAACATCCTGTTCGCTGTCAATCAAAGCCAGGCACAGCCGAGCTGTCATTCAGGCTGCTGCAGGGACTTTACCGCCTCGGGGAGGGAAAACGAGGCCATGAGCTACAGACGTAGATCATGTTACATTCCCATCAGCTGCTGCACAGGAAAACTACCATTATCAAGGCTCTTAAGTTATGATTTCACAGAGGGGACTGGTGGAATAGAGAGGGGACTAAAGTTGGTCTAATCCAATTACCCAGATCTCAGTACTATCCCAATACCATTTACAGGTTGAAGGATGGCTGCCTCTGGGCCGCTTGCAGCAGTCTACTGGTTATTGACGTGATTGCAGGATCAAACCATGGAGATTAGGCAGTTGTTGAAGGCACGAGGCCGGGTTGGATATTGTTTAAAAATACAGCCAAGGAAATGTACCAGCAGGGGTGGTGATGGGGCAGTGGAAAAGACACTGTTTCAGTGCCCCACTGTGATACACTAATATGTTCCTGAGCAAGACGTTTAACCCCTAGTTGCTCCAGAGGCGTGCAAACTCTGACATATATAGCAATTGTAAATCACTTTGGATAAAAGCCTCAGCTAAATGGATCAATGTAATTTAATGTAAATGTAACAAGCAACCCAAGTTAGTGTGGAAACCTTAGCAGCAGGCACACTGATTCAAATAGACGTGAAAAACACTGTTTGCACTGAGGCCTTTTAGTTAAACAAGTGTGCATGCTGAGATCTGTGGCTCATTCCACCGTTACGGGGGGGGATGACCCATATAAACAGATATGATTCACTCTGAGGCTTTTGAGCAACACAACGACGGCAGATATGCAGCAAATATCTTTTTACCAGAAGTGAAACTGACGTGTAGTGTAGTTGCACCTGAGATGTTCACACCTGAGGCGTATTTGTACCGAACCCAGCAGCTTCCCTGATCTCTTGTTAAAATATGCTGAACAGTCAAAGCGTCTAAACATTTATCTTTTTTAATTTTTTTAATGAAACAATATTGATAATATACATCAGTATATTTTCCCTCATAAGTGAATATCACCTTTTTTTCTCTTGTCTCTCTCTGTCTGTTGGTTCGTAAAGACATACTGTAGCAGTTTGATCCTTTACCCGTATGTACCTCCATTTATTGCACAAGTATATGTGACATCAATATCAAAATACAATTGAATATGAACCTTGGAAACATCTCTAAACAACTATAAATTAGTAAAATTAAGCAAACCTATTTTTCTTCTACTTTTTTACTTTATATTGAACGCACTGATGTGAGAGTGTCATCTAACTCTTAGCGAAAAAGTGAATGAACGTATTTCCCAAATGTCAATAAATTCCTTTAACTCAAGGTCAGATTTTTAATATTAAAAAACAAACGGTGGGAGGTTTTTTTTGGGTTCAGAGCTTACAATATAATAATTAGGGCTGGGTAAGTTAACGCGTTATTATCACGTTAACGCATTCAGGGCTTGAGACTAATGGCGTCCTGTCATCCTGGGGACAATAGAAAATGTGTTTGGGTCGAAGAGAAATATTCTCTGGTATGCCTCTGGGACGAAAGGGATTGTGTGTGTGTTTATTTATTACCATCACTTAGCAAATGACAAACTGAACCGATCGTGCGCTGACTACAACGGAGCCTCATGCTGTTACTATAGTCACTAGGGTTGGGCAATGTCTACAAAATTTGCATTGGACGATGTCTGCAAAGAAACACCGTGAAGGACGATGTCATCGTGGGGTGGGGGGGATGGGCAGTCGCCTTATGTGCTTGTGTTCTCACACAGACTTTACTCGTAAAAAAATTGGTAGACTATGTAACTTACGTTACAAGTCGCGGTGGATGTTTTATGCACACCAGGTAAAGCAGCATTGAACACACAGGGTGCAGATGATGGTTTCAGTTGTTTGACATGCTACGTCATCAATAAACCGACGTGCAGCTCAACTGCTGCCGTGATAACGTAAATATACAGAAAAAAGACAAGTTCTCAGTCTTTTAGGTGACTTTATAAAACATACTGCTGATGGAGAAAATGGAGCAGACGGGGGGAGAGAGACAGAGAGAGGCGGGGCAAGCCAGGGTGTTTACCTGTGGTGTAGGTGTGTGTGAGTGTGTCAGAGTGTGGAGAGAAGAGAATTCGGAGGCAGGTGCAACAAAAAAATAATAAGAAAAACCTGCTTTCACAGGGTAGTATAATGTGAAAATTTGAGATTTTTTTGCTGGGAGGGGGTTTACAATCATGATGCCGGCTCAATGTTGTGATGTCTGTCAGCCATCGCCAGTGGACGATGGCATCGTCTATCGGCCCAACCCTAATAGTCACTATCACTGGCTGGATGCTTACCTGTTCCCGCGGTACAGGTCCGTCTATCCTCTCAGTTACAAACTGCTTGCTGACCCCTCAATTGGGCTGTGTAAAGCGCCACACAACAATCATCTCAAGCAGCTAATGCAACTCGGCATATAGTAAAGTCTCCCCCTCATCCCCCGTATGCGCTGAGACGCAGCCAGCAGACTCGCTGGTAGAGTTTTGCATTATAAAAATTTAAAAACTGAGGCACAATCTGGCTCTGTTTGGGACTGTGAGCTGCACTTTATCAGAGCTGCAGAAGTTAACATGTGGATTTATGCTGAGATTTCTGTTAGTTTCGGTTTCAGTTTGTACCTCCGATGAAGTACAGTGCAGTTGTCTCATTCAGTACAGTCTGAAGGGGAGCACAGCAGAATATAGGTCAGGTAGACTTTAAAAAAAATATGAATTCTCATTAAATAGTGATGTCCGTCTCAGTTAGAGAACACAGATATGTGGGAGAGATTCTGAATGTGCAGAAAGTCTTGAACATGAGCAGAAAACCTGCTGAAACACTGGAGCTAATAAAGTCCAGGGGTTTATCCATCCATCCATCCATCGTTAACCGCTTATCCTGCGTACAGGGTCGCGGGGGGCTAGGGCCAGCTGACATCGGGCGAAAGGCGGGGTACACTCTGGACAGGTCGCCAGTCCATCGCAGGGCTACATAAAGACAAACAACGACTCACGCTCACGCTCACACCTAAGGACAATTTTGGGTCACCAATCAACCTAGGCCGCATGTCTTTGGACGGTGGGAGGATGCCGGAGCACCCGGAGAAAACCCACGTGGACGGGGGAGTACACGCCCGGGGACAACCGGGGTTTGAGCCCACGGCGATCTTGCTGTGAGGCGACAGTGCTAACCACTGCACCACTGTGCCGCCCCGTCCAGGGGATTATAACTGAATTAAAATTAAATCATTTATCCTCAAGGTAACAAGATTCCCCAACAGATAACTTTTTAGTTTTGTTTTTAAATCTTTTTGTTTGAATCAAGCAAAATAAATATAATTTATTTTATCAATTTTATCAATGTATTATCATTTATTATGTCACTAACAACTATAGAGGATAATAACAAAGTAAAGAAACAACATTTTGATTTTGAGACACTTCTCATTAACTTCAGGACTGTTCACTGTTGTTTTTCAGGGACGTTCCGGGACAGAGGTGAAAAAACTTAGTTGGGAGCCCTGATTGCATTAATTAATTATCGCCGAGAATTATTATATCGCACGTTAACCCAGTTTTTATTTTTATTATTATTATTATTTTGAAGCTACACACTGTATGCTGATTAGTACTGGGGAAGATGTCGGTCTTAGGAACGTTGTTAGACTTGCAACATTGTCGTTTGGCCCCGTGGGGTCTCTCTGTGCTCCTCAGGTGAACAGAAAGGGAGACAAGCGCTCTGTGAGTAAACAGCAGGAACTCTATGGATAGTAACCATGGCAACGGCTTCTGTGCGCCACACAGCTGTAGCCTATTTAACTTATGTTAAAATTATAAGCTAACGTTACATAACTTGACCTGACCCAGGCCTTCATCTAGTTTTGCGGGGATGCTCTGCCATGCCAATTCCCTCCAGTTGATGTCCTATTTAGTAACCAGTAATAGATTCTGTAAAGTCATAAACAGCGAAGATCAGTCTCTCTTCCAATGATTTATGCTGCGCTTTGTGTACAAAAAGTTCAAGACAATTCAACTTGTCACAACTTCACCTGTGTGCGTGAACCGAGCACAACTGCGATAGTTTCACGGTAATGTGCCCGCATGGCGCTATACGCCTTGTGCTCGACCACTTCACCTCACTCTAACAGGGACACTTGCTACTGAATATAATCTGTTTATGCTGATCCCTGATAAAATATACCTGCTGATACCTGTTCAGAAAAAAAAACAAGAAAACCGAACTCTGATGGTAACTTGTTTTAACAAGCTAGATAAAAGGTAATGCACTGGCAGTGGCAAATAGCTTTGGTTTAATATTTGATTTGATTATATTAATGTTTAAGTTGAGATTTACAAGAAATATTTTATTAATATTTTATTTGTTGAAAGTGTTTGCTAACCACATTTAAATTAAAAGTGCGCAATACACTACTTTAGAATTATTATTCAATTTTGCAAGAAAATCATGTGATTAATCGCGATTAAAAATTTTAATCGTTTCCCTGTACTAACATTAATATGTGTCAAAAAAGAATTTGATTCAAAATGTTAATTTTAAAGTTAACTGAGCTTCCTTTGTAGTTACTGTAAACAAACTTGGGTTGATGATGTGACGCTTTGTAGTAAGAGAGTTTTCACACTACAAATGAGACATGACAGGTAGGCCTGTCTGATTGGAGAAAAATATAAAATGAATGGAAGGAAATGGCAGACTGTAAGCGGGGTTCTCTTTCAGGACTGACGGAGATGTTCTCTGACTTTGCAGTCATGCTGATAGTGATTGTGAGGGATTGCGGAAGAGCTCGGACCGGACACTGTGCAGGGACAGCAAAAGTGTGCTTGACAGAATTAATCAATCAGACTGCGTGGGCCTCCGTCTCCCGCTGACCGTGGAAACCAAGACGACACAGCCGGGTCAGGGGACGGGGAGGGATGGGCCGCTCTGAGTCATCTGTCATCACATTACATCCATTTATAATTCACTCAGACAGAGGCTCTCGTGCGTGGCACGCACAGCCAACATGCATGCTGAAAGGAGTGTGAGCATGCACGCGTTTGCACAGGTGTGCACATTTGGATCTACTCACCTGTGAACTTTGCAACCTGATCACGCTGCAGTGTACTGACATTTTTATATTGCTAAGAAATGACATCTAAAATGCCCACTAGTATTTCCACTAAAGAAACCGGGAATTAGAGCTGACATTGAACAGTAATCAAACTGCGAAACGGTAGCAGCAGGCTGTCGGTCATGCATTCGGTTTGCTTGCTTGTGGTCTCGTTTTCAAGTCAGTCATTCTGACAGCTCTGTATACCTCTCTGTGACAGAGAACACATCAAAATAATACAAACAGCCTCATTGCTGTGATGTCTTTTTGTAACTGAATAACCATCAGTTTACTAATAGTTTTGATATCGCTAGAGCTGTAAGAACTTTGAAGCACAGAATGCACTCATGGAGTGACTTTTTTTTGTTCACTTACTGTTTCCCATAAATGTAGGTTTGAACAAGTGGGGTGAAAAACAACTCGGTCGATGAGGTACAAAAAATTTATAAAGACAAAAAGGAGGTGAAGATGCTCACACTCTTTTTGCTCCAATGCATATGTATTAGGATGAAGACCAATGTTTCAACAAAACTGTCTCTGTCAGGAAATAGTAGTAGTTTGAAAATTAATGAAAAGGCAGTAACTGTTCATTTTAATCATACGCCATACTTCATCCACTTATTGGTTAATGGTGGGCCAAAAAGCAACAAGAAAGCAACAGTTTAATTATTGTTACTGCAGCAACACTGGGAGTATAACCACCTCCTTGGAGTGTGTGGTTGATGACTTGAGTCGTCATCCCAGCGAGATCTCAGACGCCTCAGCGACTGGCTTTAATTGAACAGGCATCCGGCACAAATAACCAATTTATAACAGCTAAATTTAGCCCTCAGTATTTTAAAGGGCCACCAGCCCTAAAAATTAGGCCCCTGCTATCACACCACTGTGAAGCTGTTGTGAGTAGTGAGGGCTGTCACTCGGGTCTGGATTGGCCCTCAGTGGTAGAGTGTGCTAGAGCTGGAAGATTAGGATGGTGAAGCTCTGTCTAATGTGCGTCTGGTTACAGATTTTGATACGACCGGTGGCGATTCTTTTCACTGTTGTATTTTGTCTGCTGTGCGGGTAAATCGACAAAAAACTGTGTACATCCTTTAAAAGAGATCTTTAAAAATATTGCCAGGCTTTCTAAATCACTTGAAACACTTGAATTCTAAGTTTCTGTTATTCCCAACAGCAGCGGTGCGACAGCAGCTGGTGTGCCCACAATGAATTACACCACCGGCAGCAAGTGATTATGTCCCTCCTGTTGGCGTAAAGCGATGACAAATGAAGGAGGTGTCTCTCACTTTCAGAGGGAGCGAGATTTCCCTGCAGCCTCGCTCCCCTCACACCTCATTTTGAGGCGACAATCAAGTGAATTTTTGGGAGAATACATGAAAGTGTGTATGCTATGATCATCATTATCACCAGTCTTGTCGCATAGAAGTTTATTTTATTCCAGGTATATGTCTATTCTTCATCTTGGTATTATTTACTGTTATGATTTGGTTATTTTGCTTCCTAATAAGCACTTAATGTTCAATTAAGTCTGTATGGACACAAAATATCTTTATATGTTATATTTTTACTCCCTTGCAGTTTATTTACCTCCTCTAACCCATTGTTTTTCTGATGTCAGTGGTTAACGTTCAAGTCAGCCCATATCATTATAGTATTAAAAGGTGATCCACACACTTACTATTAACCTCCCAGAGGCACAGCATGCCACTCAGTAAAACCGAGCACCCCTCAGTATGGCTTGTGTTAATTTAGGGAGCTTAATGAATTACAAGGGCTTCGTAATGAGTGTGTCTGAGCAGTGCTATGGGGAGGTCAGATGGTTTGAATAACTAATGAACCCAATCACCACTCAGAACTTTAACATGCGTGGAACATTTTGTATATGCTGTTGTAGAAGACATAACTACATTACAACCCCAGCCCTCCCACCACCACCACCACAGTGAGACTCTTAACAAAGTAATTTGATTTTCCATTTCCTGTAGGCCTTTGGAGAGGCAGTTATAACTCTCAGGTCCCATCAGGGAAGAACAGAGGAAGTAGGCCGAGCTCTACTTGGGTAAAAATAGAAGAGAAAACTTTACAACTCGCAGTGTGCACTGATTGGCAAAAAGCATATCAAATTTCTGTCTGTGTAGTTCAGAGATATTCCATGAGGTTCCTGTGGACATACACCATTTATCGTATCTTTCTATGCCTTTAGGGTCCTGGACTGTTCTATCAAACTGATGTTGTGAATGGTTTTGGCATTCCTTGACACAACTTCAAAATGTTATACAGTTCATTCAGATGCAATGTTATAGAGAGAAATGTTTGATGTTGTCAAATGTCTGTGCAGTTTTGTCAGCACCTGATGATTGTAGAAATGATACAAACCTAAGGACTGTTTTATTATGTGATGTTTCATGGCGCTCTAGAGGAAAAAGTAAGGGATCATTGAAGAGATTAGGATACATCATCTGGGAACCATGAATGTGACTCATTTCATCAAGAAGATTTTTTGATATTTCACTGGACAAATGACCTGCTGGTGGTGCTAGATAAAAAGTCAAGGGATCCCCAAGGTCAGCAAGCTATATCCTCTGGGGACCATGAATAATTGTTCAAAATTTTGTGACAATCCATTCAGTAGTTATTGACATATTTCAGTCTGGAGTGTGGACTGACTGACTGACCGACAGATATTGTTACCCCTAAAGGTGCACCTCTAGTGTGGCTTAAAATGTCGGATTAACATTTATCTTCTTTTACCCAAGGACTAGAAGCATTAGTTGATCTACTTTCTTAGTATACACACTGATTGTGCATATGTACACAGAGGTAGATACACTACAAAACATGGATGTATTCACACACACACACGCACACGCACACACACACGCACACAGAATTACACATCCCCTCCCATAATCTCCTCCCCATTCCCCTGGCCCCTGTCATTCAGATCTATGAACTTCCATTAGCAACCATCTGTTACAACCTGAAGCAAAGCTATTACACTTACACACACACACACACTCACACATGGAATGGACGCACTTGCCTCATTGAACGTATGGCCGACTAACTTCCTCTTAGCCTTGAGAGAATTTGCTGAAACACCACCTGGATAACCTTCAGAGAAGTTACCTGTACACACCTGCGATAGCGTCACTATGCTGCAGATGTGTCAGAAAGTCAGAAAGCCTCATGCTCTCACAGACACACACACACACACACACACATACATGCACACACACCAAACAGAGTAGGAGGTCATTACAAACACACACACGTGGGGATAGGTTGCAGCAGCGTGTTGGAAAAAACAGATTGTTGTGCATCTAGATTATTCTATCTATAGTATTGGGTCATTCTATCACTCCCACTGATAAAGGTCACAATATCCCGCCCACTGTTCCTTGGCAGAATTTCACATTCGACAAAATGTCAGAACCCGATCTGTTTCATGGCAGTACGCTGCCTCCAGCACTTTTCCTCACATCTTCAATGCACACATTTATTTTAGCTCTGAATGTACCATTTTCATTTGAATGCTCTGCTTTCACTTATTTTTTTTCCTCCTAAACAAATGTCAGTGTACAGCAGAAGATTTATATTTTGTGCCGTGTTCCTGCCTCACACACAATCATTCATTTGAGTGACAATATGGGTTCCAGGCAGGAAGTGGGGGGGGGTTGATTCAGCATCTAATTATCCAACTTCTTTTTGAAAGGAAAAAATGCTTTCTGTGTTTAAGCAACTTGTTCACGTAGCAATAGCATCTGCTTCACTCCTTCATTTCCCCGTCAGCGAGAGACAAATGAATAGAAATGACTGCTTTGTGCTTTTATGCAGCCATTTCTCCAAGCTGCATAAAACATATATTTCTAGTCTCCCATGTGCGTTTTTTGTATCTGCAAAGAGGGAAGAGAAAAGGAGAGATAGAGACACTTGAATCAGGAATTGCTGTGCTAACAAACAGACATTTCTTCTTTTTTTTTCAGCACTTGTCTGTTAGTTGTTTTCTTTCCTAGAAGGCACAATTGAAAAAGATCATTTTTATGAAAGGGGCTTTTGAAAAACGCCTCAGCAATCAAATAGAAAATATATGTTATACCGCCATGTGGTGGAAAAAAGTGAAATAAGCACTGCACAGTGGCTTGTCCGAATCGAAAATTGCATTTTCAATGACACAACAGCACAGTGTTGTCATTTGCTTTTCCTAGTAAGTACTTTTTGTAGAATGGAAAAATAATTTTTTTAAATAAAATATGTCATTATGGTCTGCTGTTCTAAGCGGGTCAAAATCCAATCCCCCGGTCCTCCACCATATCAGATCCTCCCACCTCCTCTACCTTCTCTTCATCTCGGCGATTATCTGCTAGCTCCCTCTTATCAGCATCATCTGCTGAGAGGCCATATAGCAAAATAGTTCCCATGGGAAGAAGTCGATGTGCAAACTTTTGTGGATACAGACCACAAAGATGGAGAAATAAGGCTCTTTTCCCTCCCTCTTTTAATCATCTCCCGGAGGGGATCATACGTTTCGTCGTACGTGTGAGAGTGTATCTGTCCGCAGCTAATTTTTCATACTACCCATCAGTTTAATATTTTGTTTGCACAATTTTGACTGTATGCTGTGGACATAGTTGCGAGTATTGACAATATTAAAAAAATGCTTTATTGACTGAGCATATCTTAAAGCTTCAGCAGTATTTGCAATGTTATGATATGCGTTACGTCATGGCAAGAAGCGTATCCCGCCATTGGCTATGCTAAAAACAAGGCTTACCTAGCCTGTTGCAGCGCACATTTTGGTCCTTGTCATGGCTTAAAAACTGACATCCACAGAAATGTTTGGCCTCATCTTGAACTGGAGCATCTATAGATTAATTCGATACCTGATATGTTATGATCCACTAAAGTTAGACACTTTATCAAAATGTTCTACCCTTCATTCCCCTTCTGTCATTTTTACACACTGGACTCACAGCCTGCCCTGCACTCCCTTTTCACACCGGCATGCCCCCAGACAAACCTGGCTGAGATCCGCACCCTACTGAGTGCACTCTAGTTCATCCTGTATTAAACACTGCTTAATTGCCTGAGTGGTTCTTTGCATACAAATCTATGTTGCAGTGAAATTGCACATTACTCATGCAAATGTAGAATTTTTATGGTTATTTGGGTTTAATAATACAAGTATTTATGCTGTTTGTCAATGAAAATGTATTTCTTTTTAACCTGATCATGAGTGGGAGGCCAGGGGTTGCTTGTGGACGCAGTAGCTGTTGGTGGTGAGTTAAATAATCCCTATCTGAATTCTAGCCTGATATTCTTAGCCAGTGTGAGGCAGCGTTGGGTTCTGCTTGAGCGAGTCCCTTCTTTTCTCCCTTGTGGAATGGACAAGAGAAATAAGGGGCTTGTACCCTGAAAAGGAGCTGTTAGTTCTTGAAAGACCATTGATTGGAAGGAAGGGGCTGTTTTCAAAGTATGGCGCTCTTACATAACGAGATACAGACATGAAGTCAACAACAAATGTCAACAAATGTCTCCTAAACATTGTTTTATGTTATGTATTTGTAAAGTTGTTTTTTCTCCACTGCTAAGCATACAGAGAGAGAGACAGGCAAATCAATTTTATATAATTGAGAGTTGAGGTTTTGGGAGAATCAACCTCACAAGAGTAGCCTGTATCCTGAATGAAGGAACTAAATGTATTACATTACCTTGCACACAAAAAGCAGGTAACTATAAACATGCTGGTAAGTCAGTCAGTCAGTCAGAATTCTTCTACCATATTTTTAAGCATTTAGATCAGCGACACAGTGAGATATCAAACTTTGGATGTAATTGTTTTGGATATCAAGTCCAGTGATGCAGAGTAGAGAAATGCTCTTGTAATTATTGCATTGTTGTTTCCAAAAGGTTGAAAGTAAAAAACAGTTGTGTACTACCACCACAAAAAGGAACGAAACGCTAAAAATGTGCTTGAGTGGCCAATGGTTGTTTTCTTCTGATTTCTGACTTTTCTGGAAAACTGTGGCAGTGAAGAAAAAAGTGCCAGTGGTAATAGGACAGATCCATTCTTTGCTGAGCTAACAGAGCTTTCGCACTTGAGCTCAACCACACTAAAATGATCCAAGAAATCAACTTCACTAGGCCACTACATATCTTGCAGAACAGCTCGGTTTCATCAGGAAAGCTCTGTCTAACTGTAATCCCGTGCTTCAGCAGCTGGATTGGCTGAGACAATTAGAAATGATCTTCAGAAAAAACATTTCCCAGCTCTGCAGGTATGCCCACCAAGGCTATTGTATAAGTCTTTAACGTAAGATTGTGGGAAATGAAAAGTTTGACTATGTGAAAGACAAAAAGGCATTAGTTTGAAAGGATATGAGAGGTCATGCAGCTCATATTGCACACAGGAGGAATGGCATTAGTTTCTTTCTGCCTGAGCTGGTGTTGACTCTGTTAAAACATTCTCATCATGGTTAATGTACACAATCCTGACCGCTTGTCCCCGCAGAGTCAGGACACTCACGCAGAGGCCAAGGGAATCAGAGGTCGGCTTGCCTTTATTTTGCTCTTCCATCAGAGCAAGCAGTTAATCTTTGCTCGGCCCCAGCTTATCTGTGCGCCTGCCACCCTAGCCCTGCCCAGGGAGAAAGGCATCCCACGCCTCAGCCCTCTCTCCTCCTCCTCTGCCTCCTCCTTCCCCTCGCCTTCCCCTCAGCTCAGTTCTCCTTGGCTGACTGGAGGAGGTGGCAGCAGATTGAATTATTCTCCCCGTTCCATTTCTCCCAAGTTTGCATTAATTTGCTGTGTGCTGTCACTTTTCTTCTGTTGTGTTTGTTTCTTAAGTGGAAGCCGTTCAGAGTCTGTCTCAGCTTGTTGCATCATCTCATATCAGTAGTGGCATTGGCCTGCAATCGTGGTTATGTAAAAAAAAAAGAACAAAAAGAAACAGGGCTTTTATTGGTGTTAGAGAACATTTGCAGAGGCAAATGCCCAGAGCCACCCTGGCGGCACTGGCGTACACATGGTGTGTGTGTGTGTGTGTGTGTGTGTGTGCACGCAACTCAGGGCTCCCACACATTAGATTGAGACGTTTCACAGACTTTAAAAGTTAGCTACTAATGATTATTTTCATCATTAATTAATTAATCAATCTGTCAATTAATCAAGTAATTCAGTTGATAAAATGTCCCAAAGCAAGTGATGTCTTGCTTTGCCTGACCAATAGTCCATAATCAGATATTCAGCTCACAGTGGTATATCACAGAGAAAAGCACCAAATCTCCACATTCGAGAAGCTGGTACCAGATAATGTTTGACTTTTTTCCTTGAAACAATTAATCTATTATCAAATTGTTGACTGGATTAACCAACTAATCATTTTTGATTCATTTTATCAACTTATCCAGTGAAGAAGTAATAGTAAAATAAATTATATATATATATATCTAATTAACTGCAGTTATAAAATAATAATAATATAAAAATGTATAATAATAATTATAAAAATAAAAATTAACTGCTGTTTCTCTGTGACTTTCCAAATCCATAAACTCTCAGAATTGTCAAAACCTCTTGGAACCTCATATACATGCACTGTTATTTATTTTTAATGAACTGTTAGCATGTTTTGGCAACTGAAAGACTTCTGCTAAAATGATCTTAGTCTCTTGTGTACTTTCCAGTCCTCAGGAGAAATTTTGAGTTCACACTGTGAAACTCTGGTTCACCTGCCTCGACTTTGCAGCCCGTTGCCCCCCCAACCTCCATCCATGATTTCAACCCCACTGTCTTGAGCCTTGACAGCCTGTCAAAACATAATGACCTAACAATTTTCATGATTGGCAGGTGTTTTTCTTACAGGCCAATGAGGTAAGGACTGGGAGATGTGGTTTGATGCCCGGTTACCTTGTTTCTTTGCTGACTGACAGGTGGCTCCCCAAACTACACAGAAAGGAGGCCTGTTTGTTTGTTTATCGCCCATTTAATTCATTCTGTGTTTGAGAAGCTATCCGCCAGCTGTCGGCTCATTCCAGGCGGTGACCAGGGGGATGGGACACTGCCTTCCTCTGCTGAATGAGTGACAGGGGAAATGTTGCAAAGGGAGAAGAAGGGAAGGGAAGATAGGAGTTTGCCTGAGGCAACGGCGGAGAGAGGAGGTGCTGGGGGGCGGCGGTGTTCTGCTTCAGAGAGACCGTTGAGGAGAATCTCAAATATTGACCTTGGAAAACCACCTCTATGATAATAATTATCTCACGTTGTCCCCCTCTCTTTCTCCCCCTCCTCCACTCTGTTGCCTGCTTTTACTGTCTCTCTCACTCTCCTCATGGCTCTCTCTCTCTTTTTCATGTGTGTCCTTTGCTCCTGTAATCTTAGCGACCTCAGATAAAAGCAACCTGGCTCTTTTTCTTGTCTTTGATACATGCATTAATCCCTATCATTGATTACAAACTTACAAGCTCAGGTTCAGCTTATCACAATAAGCCTCTACCATTTGAACCCCACCCCCTCCCCACAACCCATACTGTACAGTTTATAATACTGAACAAAATACATTATTATACTCAAGGGTGTAGGCTGGCTTTCACAGGTGTGTGTAGGGGGGTGGGGGGGTGGTTACATTAAGTTCTTAGGTTAGGTTCTTCAGACCCCCCCAAAAACAGGGAAAACCCCCCCAAAACAAACCTGCATTATGACACTGGTTATTGAGCTTTCCAAATAAAAGGTATTCTAATAAACTGAAATGCTGTGTTCATTGTGGTAATATACTAATGTCAATTAAAAATCACATTTTGTTTTCGTTATGTAGCCTTTCTACTAAACATTGTCAGCTTCTTGGATGATAGCAATAATGGAGGTAGAGATGGAGGCTGATGGCCCTGCTATGAAATAATAAAACAAAATAAAGAAATTGACTGAATTGAAATGACTTGTGTTCTTAGCTTAGATCTGGACGATCTTATAATGCAAGACAATCTGCAAGAATTTGATGCCGTCTCCTTTTAAAAGGTGATTTTTGATAAGATGTCTTTTGAACACTGGCAGCTTTGGAGGAGGATCCATGATGTTGCTCCAGAATCATACTATGGTATAATACCAAGACAATACCAATTTTGTGCCTTTTGTAAAAGTTGTGATGCTAATCGCGGAGCTAGTATAGCGTTAACATTGTTAATACCAGTGCGGCTAACTAAGGCCTAAGACTTTAGTTCAGATTATCTAAAAACACATTCATAGGAAAATGGAGCCTGTGGGCTTACGTACCTTTATCTTCTTGACTCCTCTCTTCTTTGTGGGTCTTCTGTTGTCTTTTTACAAGTCCAGACAAATATGATCTTTTCTTGTCAGACATCAAGCCTGACTGACCCAGCATAACCAGTGATGTCACAGGGTCAGTCAGGGTCAGGAGTCACAGGTCACAGCTGATTTTCCATAGTATATAACTAAATTAAATAACCACTATGCTTAATATGGTGTGTAATATAGAGAGCTGTCTTTCATTTTATTTTATTATTTTATATTTCTTTTTTCTGTGAATTTTTTCCACCACTAGCAAGCAGTGACTGTAGGGGGCCCTCTGCTGGCCATGGGGCCCTATGCCACCGCAAAGGTCGCTCAGTCAATAACGTCCGGCTGCACACTGTAGCAGTTTGTAATGATTGACTGTAGCCGCCGCACCTTTATGTATGGTCTGTCCTGCATGCGCATACGTATTCCCGCCCAATTTGTACCACGCAAGTGTGGACATGACAGAAGCCCGTGATTTAAAGAAGAACTTTATTTACAACATATTATATAAATACACAGGGACTTATTAGCATACAGACTGAACTGAAGTCTCTTGCTCAATTTGTTCTTGTTCCCACAAGCTAAATGTTAAAGTGATCAACAGGGTTGGGAGGATTACTTTAAAAATGTAATCCAGTACAATTGCTAATTACTTGTTAAAAAATGTTAGCAATGTAATCCAAGCACCACAAAATAAAAGCAATGTAACCTGATTACTTTTAGTTACTTTTGGATTACTTAAATACCAAATATGCAAATAAAGAAAATAGAGTATCAAAGATGCCTTGTCTGCTCAGTGGATTTTTACAGAAACATACAATTATATGCAGTGGGTGATTAAAACTGCTCAGAAGATCATTGGTACCCATCTCCCAAGCATCACTGATATTGGTGAGGTGCCTACGCAGAGCCCAAAGGATACTAAAGGACAGTACCCACCCAGCCACAGCCTGTTCACCCTGCTGCCTTCTGGGAAGAGATATAGAAGTTTCTGCTGCCACACCACAAGACTGCAGAGCAGCTTTTTCCTTTAAAGCTCTAATTCATCCTCAGCACTGCTATAGCAGAATTTCACTATGTTGACAAAATAAATCTACCTACCTACCTATAAAATCTCCCATTCCCATGAAATCAAAATCAATGTTTAAATGTTTTTATATGAAATGCCTTGCACTGGCCCTATATGTCATAAGGAAGGATCTGGCCCATCAAAATATGACAAAAAATGTTGTTTTGTAGGTATTCTTGATGATATTTTAGAGTGTGTCATTTCTTGGAAAATGATTTTAAAATGTTGATAGATAATTCTGGCTTTGTGTTTTTAGAGGAAACGCATAAATAGCAAATAGCCGTTCGCTTTCCATTTCATGGAAACTTGCTTAAAGTAATCCCAGTGTATAATCCCAGTTTTTACAAAATGTACCTGTAATCTGATTACGTCTTTATTTTCTGTACTGTAACGGAATACAGTTACTTTATTTTTGTATCCTGATTACGTAACGCCATGAACTCCCCAATCCTGCGATTCAAACATTGCCTAAGTAGTGCAATATTAATTGTTTTTTCATGTCAGTAGTACTAATGACAAAAAATATCTCTATTAGCTTCCATTAATACTACATAAACATTTTTAAACTTAAACTCCAATCTTGATATGCATGTTACCACACCAGTGGAAGCTGGATATTAAAGGCTAGCAGTATCAACTGTCCCATTGCATGTTGTGCAATGCAGGCACAAATAGAAAACCAAAGACAACAATAGAACCAGCATGATTGGTGCATCTGTTTATTGAGGATGTCCACAAATACACAGAACAATAAAAAATGTGGGTAAGGATCTTAATAGAAATATATAACTTTGGACTAACTAATAAAATGCTTATGTTTAAAGATTATATGATCATTTAGATTAGATTTGTCCAAAAACATCATAAGTTCAACTTTTGCAACACTGAGCTGTGATTACCTACTTGTTGCTTCTGCTGCGCCATTACTTTACAGTTGTTATCGTCTTCTTCTTCAAATCCCGGCTTCTAGTCTGATGAACTTTGAGGCCACGCCCCCTGACCTACAGTCTGCAGCCGGACCCGTCTCCGCTTAGTGGCTCGGCCGGCTCTGCTACAACTACAAACCTCTAATCATCAGAGGGTAGGGTAGAATGGTGCGTTCCATTTTAAGTGGGAAGTCAGAATTGCTCAGTTCGAAGTTGGAAATGTCAACGGGAACGCCCCCTTAAGAACATCACCAACGCTAACCTCAAAATTCAAGATGGCTGCTACCAGAATCAACAGTAGTGAAAGCTGTAGTAATTTACTGTTAATTGCACTTCTGTCTTATTTGTGTCTCATTAAATCAGTCATACACACAGTTTATCCAACTTGTTTCTGTAGACATGTTGCTACGGTGTTATCAGCTGGTATTTCTAACAGGCATCAGTCTTGGTTTTCCGACTTAAATCTGGAACGCCGTCAACTCGGGTGTGACATTATTTCCAGCTCTGACCTCTGACGTTCGAGGTAAATGGAACGCACCATATGCTTCTTTGTAGCCTGAAAGGCGAAACACATGGCAAAGAAAGTCCAAAAAGCACTCGCTGCTGCTTGTAAAGTTTAATTGTTGTGAGCGCAGGAATAAGTAAAAGCAACCTCGATGAGCATATCAACATTTTTATCATCCTGCTCTCTTCTCACAACTGAAATATGGCAGCTAGACAGTAAGAAAACCCGTTTTTAGAGAGTAAATCAAACTGCGACTGTAAAGGTGTGGAATTGAGAAGGACATGCCCCCCATGCCCAGTGGAAATTAGACATGTGTACACACTCACCTATCCTATTTCCTACATATACCCTTCTTTGCTGTCCGATTACTGTAGATAAAACTTTACCGTGTGTGCTGGAGCAGGAAAGCAGAGTTTAGTGTCTAAATAGTAGACGATAGAGAGTGCTGGTACACTTTGTCAGGTTTTATTGCAACAAAGCAGAAACGTAGCGTACATGTGTTGGAGTCCCTGACGTGAACAGCATAAATCCAAAACCGAAGAAACATCCAATATCCAACAGTAAAGTGAAACGCAGAGACACGTAGGAACCCTCGACAAATGATGATGCCGCAACAAAGACTGAACCTAACTAAGGACAATATATAGGACGCACACCCACACGCAGGCAGGAAGATAATCAACAGGTGTGAATTATTCGGGTAATCGAGGGCGAGATGGGGGTGAGGGTGAGGGTGAGACAGGAAAGAAAGTGAAACCAGACACAGACTGCTACAAAATAAAACAGGGAACAGGCAGACAAACACCAGAACGGTTATACCTCACTGTATGTTGGTGTTTCAGTGTAATGGTCCAATCTGGTGCTGATACTCTAATCATGGTCTGTGTGCATGATAATGACATATTTTAGAGGCATGGTCCTCACCCTGTTTATGAAACCTCGCTTGCTGCACTGCCATTTCAGATGACACAGTGGAGCTGCTTCTTAAAGGCGGCCATGGCAAAGAATGCTAAGTGAAGGCGGAGGAGTACATCTATTCATTTAAATTGGTGCTAATGGCAGACTATTTAAAAGTCAATTAATTGCTAGGGGCCAAATGCACAGTGGCAGTTAATGCTGTCACAACGCTAAGTAGTAATTGGATGTGTTGATGGGATGTGCCTGCGTGTGCTGGTGTGTATTCTTCATGTCTGAAACTGGGGGGCCACCTACTGTACCTCCCAAAAACTTCCATCTGTTGTCCGGTGAATATTTCTCGTAAAGCAGTGCATCATGGTGGGGCTGCCTGGATTCAATTTGTACTGTAGTTTGTGGAGATGCTTTCATTGCTTTGTTATAAAATGTTTGTTTGTAATTTCCCATAGCTTTCACTCTGTTTTCTTTAATTTGCACCATCATTTTTTCAGAAATCTGCTGTCAAATATCTTGCTTTTAACCCTTTTAGTTTTTCTCTGTTTGACATTACTCGCATCTCCATTCTCTCTCACCTTTTCATCCCCCTCTCTCACTTTATCATGCCACTGTGTACAGCAGAGAGAGGGAGAAGGCCTGAGATCGATGTTGGGCCTTCACACACAGAGACCGGCAGCTGGCTGAATCAGAGTGATCGATCAGGCACAGAGCATTTGCTCTGCCAGACTGCTGGGCCTTTGTGGATGGAGATTATTTCTAAATTATTACAGGAGGCAGATGCTTGTCAGAAGATGCTCTCTGTCAAGGTTAGACTGCTTCAGTGCTGCCTTGCTCTCGCCTCCTCTCTCTCCCGCTCTGTCACGCTTTTCTTCATCTTCTTAAATTCGTCTACTTTCTCCTCCTTTTATCTTTCACCATTTCTTTCTCTCCTGCAAGGGTTTTTCTGTAATTTTACATATTCCTCATTGCTCTTTTATATTATGTAGCTGTCTTTCGTGCAGAGAGTTGTTTTCCTAACTGGAGATATAGTTGAGCACATTATTGGTGAGATAAAAGGTGCATGGTGTATACCAATGAGAAACTGAAAATGCCATCTGGTAAATTGACTTCATACACACAGACAGAACAGTAAACTCTTTGACCAATGTTGGTCTATAATGATATTGAATATACCAGCCGGCTGCTGTGTGTTTGAAGCTGTCTCGAAAATGAGTTTGTTCTTTCTGGAACGATTTAAATAAGGTATTTTCATTCTCTGCCCTTCAACGATGCTTGAGTGCCTTGTCTTCTTATGTGGCTCTTTGTACTGGCTGAGTGCCGTGTGTGTGTGCTTCTGAGTTTGTACATGTGTGCATACATTTAAAATTGATAATTTGAGTTTAGGACGTCTTGAATGTGTTTTCACCCTTGTTAGGATGATAAGACTTGGAAACGGCTTTGTACGCCCTGGGCTCTACCTCTTGTCGTCTCTTGTCATTTATCCTGAGCACTGCGTTATTCTTAAGGTCAGCATTAATTAGCTCAGTTCTTCTGTCTCACATTACTTATCACGGCCACTGTGGATGGAAGTGAATTCTCCATACAAATTAAAAAGAGCTTCTTCTAAGATTCATAAAAGATCACTTGCGTCATGGCATTTATGTATGTTGTGGCAGTTACCCTTGACGCTCTGTTTCTGAGTACTGCAACTGATCCCAGGGATATACAGTACGGAAGATGACAATAATTAAAATAATAATAGCGAACAACTTAATTCCATAAAATTAAACAAATTAACTGACGTATAAGAAATTCCAGGGTACAGTCTGACCTTTATTTGTTTTATCCATGGTCAGGTGAACGCATCAATTTCATGCATCCAATGCAGGAATTAAACAAGCGCGCCAGGGCATTTCATATCTATCTCACCTCAGCATGCATGAATGTGAATGAATGTATTGAATAAATTTGTCTCCTCCTCCGTCTTCAAGCGTCATTTAGCGTTTTGTGTCAGCCAGCATGGAGGACAGAGAGGGGGAAGTTGCCATGTTAGAAAAGCCTCCTGGATGGATTCGAACAAGGTTACATTGTGGTTACTTCATGTGTATCTTAGATCCAGTAGCTAACTTGGCACTTTAATTTTTTGGTAATTTATTGTCTGCATTTAACAGTGAGTGCTGCAGTGTGTATTTGAAAAATTCTATCATCTTTTCTTTTTATGCAGTTTTTTTTTAAGCACAATTCAAATGTGCATTGAAACCATGTAACTTTTAATACAGCTGGAAGCAGGGGGAAACTGCTAGCTTTGATCTATCAAATGTGAAAAAGACTCTTTTCAAGTTGGACATATTTTCTATATGTCCAGTTTACATGTTTATCTTGTTAACAAGCAGGCAAGTCATCAGTACATCTGTATGTGAACTGGGTTGTGTTTCTGGCAAGTTACAACAATGTGCAGCCTCACTGAGTGATGACAGGACTTTTGGCATGTTGTGTAATTTTTCTGTGTCATCTTCATCGTCATTATCATCCGTAATGCCAGAGCAGCGTACTACTCGTCATTAATAGAGGAAAATAGGAACAACCCCAGGTTTCTTTTCAGCACTGTAGCCAGGCTGACAGATAGTCACAGCTCTATTGAGCCAAGTATTCCCATAGCTCTCAGTAGTTACGACTTCATGAGCTTCTTTAATGATAAAATTCTAACTATTAGAAACAAAATTCACCAAGACCTGCCCTCAACTGGCACCAACTTATCTCTAAACTCAGGAACCTTAGAAACAGCTGTAGAACCAGATATATGTTTAGACTGTTTTGCTTCCCTCAATCTTTACCAACTAACTTCAATAATTTCTTCATCTAAACCATCACCCTGCCTCTTAGACCCCATCCCGACTAGGTTGCTTAAAGATGTTTTACCCTTAGTCAGCACTTCTATACTAGATATGATCAATCTATCTCTATCAACAGGCTATGTACCACAGTACTTTAAAGTAGCTGTAATTAAACCTCTTCTGAAAAAGCCCAAACTTGATCCAGATGTTTTAGCCAACTATAGACCTATATCTAACCTTCCATTTCTCTCTAAGATCCTGGAGAAAGCAGTTGCTAAACAGCTGTGTGACTTTCTACAGAGCAATAGTTTATTTGAGGATTTTCAGTCAGGATTTAGACCTCATCATAGCACAGAGACAGCACTGGTGAAAATTACTAATGACCTTCTCATTGCATGAGACAAAGGACTTGTCTCTGTACTGGTTTTATTAGATCTTAGTGCTGCATTTGATACCATTGACCATCAGATCCTATTGCAGAGACTGGAACATTTCATTGGCATTAAAGGAACCGCTCTAAGCTGGTTTAAGTCCTATTTATCAGATCGATTTCAGTTTGTACATGTTAACGATGAATCCTCCATGCATGCCAAAGTTAGTCATGGAGTTCCACAAGGATCTGTCCTCGGACCAATCCTCTTCACTTTATATATGCTTCCTTTAGGCAATATTATCAGGAAATATTCCATAAACTTTCATTGTTAAGCCAGATGAAACTCATCAGTTAGCTAAACTTTAAATGTGCCTTCAGGATGTTAAAACCTGGATGACCTGTAATTTTCTAATGTTAAACTCAGATAAAATTGAAGTTATTGTTCTGGGGCCTAAGCATCTCCGTGACGCATTATCTAAAGATATAGTTTCCCTTGATGGCATCGCCCTGGCCTCCAGCACCACTGTGAGGAATCTTGGAGTTATCTTTGATCAGGACATGTCGTTTAAGTCTCACATTAAGCACATTTCAAGGACCGCCTTTTTTCACCTATGTAATATTGCGAAAATCAGGGACATCCTGTCTAAAAATGATGCAGAAAAACTAGTCCATGCATTTGTTACCTCTAGGCTGGATTACTGCAATTCCTTATTATCAGGCTGCTCGAAAAAGTCCATTAAGACTCTTCAGCTGATCCAGAATGCTGCAGCACGTGTTCTGACAGGAACCAGGAAAAGAGATCATATTTCTCCTGTTTTAGCTTCTCTGCATTGGCTTCCAGTAAAATCCAGAATAGAATTTAAAATCATTCTTCTTACCTACAAAGCTCTTAATGGTCAGGCACCATCTTATCTTAAAGAACTCATAGTACCTTACTACCCCACCAGAGCACTGCGCTCCCAGAATGTGGTTCCTAGAGTCTCCAAAAGTAGACTAGGAGCCAGAGCGTTCAGCTATCAAGCTCCTCTCCTGTGGAACCAGGTTCCAGTTTGGGTTCAGGAAGCAGACACCATCTCCACATTTAAGAGTAGGCTTAAGACCTTCCTCTTTGATAAAGCTTATAGTTAGGGCTGGCTCAGGTTAGTCCTGAACCATCCCTTAGTTATGCTGCTATAGGCCTAGACTGCTGGGGGATTTCCCATGATGCACTGAGCTCCTCTCTCCTCTACTTTCTCTCCCTCTGTATGCAACCTCATCCCATTATTGCATGTTACTAACACAACTTCTCCCCTTTCCGGTAGTTTTGTGCTTTCTCGTCCCTCTCCTCTCTCCTCCTATCACTTCTTTGCTGTGCAAGGCTTAATGACGTTAAAATTGATTTTCTCATTTTACTCTGGATAAGACGGAAAAAAGGGCTCTTCCTCAATATGTAGCAATCATGTTTACTATCTGTGTTAGTAACAAACATACGTGTGGTAAGGTGTAACTAACTCCAGGTGGTTCTCAGATGGTGCGTTGAAACCTCGATGATATCTCACCAATAACTGGGACTGGGAGGAGAGTTTAAAAAGGATTGAGCTATAATTTTGCATACAGTTGTATCTTGGAATGGACCGCCAGATATAGTTTTACCAAATGTTTCTGAAACCTTTACACATTTTGTCACCTTTGCCATTTTTTCACAACTTTTCCTTTTTTAATTCAGACGTGTATATTTTTATACATTGGCCCATTTTGAAGACCTTGCATTATGTTACCAACAGTTGCAGAACTGAATACTTAGCATCATCCCCATGTTGACTATTCGGATAATCATCTCTGAAATTGTTTTAAACTATTAAATTGGTTAACGTTTTAAGATTTGTGTTTCAACTCTGGCTAGGAGCAATGGTTTCAAATGTGTTGTGGTTATTGTTGAGACAGTTGAATAAGAATGAAGCCAGGGTCAAAACAATGAATTGGAGCCCAGCTGTATGTGCATCAAACACCGGCTAACAGCACTTTTTGTACCGTTACACTGCAATTTGGCTGAGGACCACAGTGATTTTTTAAAGCTAAGGTTAAACAGAATGGTGGGATTTGTTAGTAGGCAAAATTGTAATCTATTATTTACTGGTGTTCAGGCAGTGGTGGTTAAAATATAATTCATATAAAAAGCACTTGCCAAGCATAGACCACATAGCAATAAAGAGCAATTTGTCATAATTTCTAGGCAAGTAATAGATGATTTCATGGATAAGTTAAAGTCAGACTACACGTCTTTAAAATTAAACATATTAGTGTATGACGTGATCCCTGTCTGTCATACCAGTTAGATCATCACTGAAAATGTCCTGGAAAAGTCCTGGAAAATGATCTCTTGAAAAGAGTGGGAATCCTGAGACTGTATTAGGACAAGACACAGCAGAGTGATCAAACATTTACATTGTTAGCCAAATATTGTTAGCATTAACATATGAAACCATGCTAGCAAGCTAGTTATGTTCCACACAATAAAAACAGTTTTATTTGTTAGTCAAAAGACATATTGACATAAGTGACGGATAATTCCATCATACTGTATCTGCAGTCTGAAACTGATTATAGAATAATATTGTTTTTGCTAATGGAAATCAAATGTTTGGATTGGATCTAAACTTGAATTCTTTATTGGACTGATAGAAGTCTGGATGACTGAAGCATGTCAAACATTTAGAAAATAACATTCACAAGAATTATAAAAGCGTGATTATTAGACATATTGGTATGCACTCTTTTTCCTATTCAAAGACAATGACGTGAAAGTTAATTCACTTAAACATTAAAAAGAAAAAATGATTATGAATTGTTGAATTGTTGGTGCATCCACATACTAAAAGACTAGTGACTAGTGATTACAGAAACCTCATCACTGTACTCTTTCATATAGCTCCACGGTACATTGTAATTATTTAAATGCCAGAGTGCTTAGCTTCATTTCTCTCAAGTAAAAAAGATCTCCTATAGGAAAGCTATACAATATGGTGGGGGGGGGGGGGGGGGGGGAGGAACAGTGAAATCGAGGCTAGATGAAGCCTGGATGGGGAGAGAGAGGGTGATGAGAAGAAGGGAAGTGAGAGGGATTAATTGTTCACCCAGGAGAGGAAGATAACATCAGATGTTTAAAAGCTGCCACAACTAATCCTGTCATTTCTTGGACTAGAATAATGAAATGGAGAAATGATATCTCCTGGAGAACTGGAAACTGAGCTAATCTGTATGCCTGTAACGAGCACATGTTTGTGATTTTTATATGGTCTACAGATTGTGGTATATTTCTACTCACGTGTTATCATTTTCCAGTGTGATTTCTGCAAAAACAAAAGTCCTTTTATTGGCAATATGACTGCTGTTTTTCTTTATTCTTTATTTATTCTTCTGTGATTCATTATAACTGCACATTTTTCAAGATATTACTAAATGTAGCATAATTTGCACAGCTGAAGGGTTGCCTTTTCACTCAGTGCAATAGCCAGGCATTGTAAACCACATTCTGTTTTCAAAAAGCACATATCAGTGTTTACGGGTGTTTAATGCCCTTAACTGCAAATTGCATATTTCTTTAAATCACTCCTGATGACTTCCCAAAGCATACCAAATGGTTTAGATACATTTTCAACCATGGATTTTTGTTTCATTTCATTACAATATGAAAATCAACTTCAATGGCCTCTACTGTATGTTAATTGTTCATATTGCACAGTTTGTGCTTTATGATTTGGGTTTTGTTTGTTTGTTCTCTTGTGGAAATTCGTTTTCTTGTGAATTTGTTCATTTGTTGCCTTTAAAAGGTTGCTGTTCAGTGGCCAACTCTCCATTCATAGATGTCAGAACATTATGATAAAGGTGGCAAAACATTTACTTTGATAAATTGCCTATTTAAGTTCATTCTGTCCTGAAATTAATGTGAACCAGTGACCGCCCTGAAGGGAAATCAGTCTATAAACATGTGGTACGTTTTTGAAATCAGTTGGCAGTAACATTTACGCAAAATGCAGTTAAAACATGCAAAATAATCTGCATGGTCCTTAAAATCTGGGCAGAGAGCACTCCCGATGCTCTCTGTATGGAACCAGCTCTCTGCCCTACTTCTGTCTGTTTGCTCTCCTATCCAAGCAGCTCTCTCTTTCTCTGTGACCCACACCTGCCGTTCTCTCCAAGCATCCCTTCCACCCTTTGGTCCCACAGCACTCCCCTTCCTCCCCTGTCATATCTGTCATAGACGTTCAGTCGCTGGTGTTGCTCTAGGCTTCAAATTTAATTTGGTTTCAATCTGCTGTAATTGCTTTGAGAGACGGCCGTGTCTGCATGTTTTTCCTCTCATATCTGCTGGAATACTGGATAGGGTGTGTGTCCGTGTGTCCGTGTGTGTGTGTGTGTGTGTGTGTGTGTGCCTGGACAAATATGACTGAAGGTGTGTACTCATATGTGCATGCGTGTCTAAATCCTGAACAATTGCCTGGCCACACACTGTCAATGATACACTTTGTCAAACACCAGCTGCTGTCACTGGACTCTCTGGCGCTTTGACAACGCTTTTGTCCGACACCATAGACTTTCTCTTTGTAGCAGAGAAGGAGGAGGGAAGGGAGCGAGGTAAATCTGCAAGACATAACAAAATATCTTTTTTAGTAACGTGGCGTCATGACCTTTTAGTTGAATAATAACTCCCCTGTAAGCCTGAATGTTTAACTGCTTTCATTATTCTATCAGCAATCTGAAGTAGGGGGGAGGATGATTGAAGTAAAGGGCAAAAAATGGACAGCACAAATAAATGGTTTGCCCTTGAACTGCAGACAGTGCTGTGGTGAGGTGAGGTGAAAAGAAGCTGATGGACTGAGATAATATTGGTTAGGCTTTGTGTAAAAAAAATAAAAAATAAATCACTTGCCTCCTATGCTGGTTTTTCTCTTTTTTTTCCAACCGCCTCTTTTTTGCCCTGGCCATCTCCGAATCAGTCTGGTCACTTCTGGTGTTTGTCATTGTAGATGAGTACAGGCTAACATTAGATTCTCACCTCCTGAAAAATGTGACAGCTGTTTTCTGAAAATCCCTGATCACACATTATTAAAGAACAATTTTTGAATTTCTGCAAACAGTATATCCAGTGAAATACCAAAAGGGGATTTCTCCCCCTAACCCCCCAAGAATCCTGTGTTGACAATACACGTCCCAGCCTTTCCAACTGTAATTGCATCCAAGCTCAGCAGCCAGTTTGAGCCTGCCAAAAGAAAGGGCGCAGAGAATACGAACATGTGTATAATTGATTGCATGTTGATTAGTGAGGGCTCTTTTGAGCTGATTGCAAGTGTACAGTATGTTTGTACGTCTGAGTGGGGTTCGTGTGGGTGTAATATGTGACCGGTGGTGACTGAGTGTGTCTCCATGTGTATATGCGTTAAACACACTCACACACACGCGCGCGCGCAAGCTGTAACAATCATGCTTGGCTTCCAAACGAGATGCTGAGGAGTGTCAGCCACTGCTATTGTTTCCCTGCTCATACCATGCCTTTTCATGTAATCTGTGTGTTTTTGCATTACAGGTGTTGTTCTTATTAGGAGTGAGCTGTTATTAAAGGCTACCTTGAATTGTTTTTCTTTCAGAACCACGCACACACAATGTCTATATTGCCTTCAAGTGAAGTAAATTGATCAACTGTCTCAGGGATCACTGCGTCTTTGGGGAACATAGGGAGTGCTTTCTAACAGATGCACACTGTGATTATAACTGAGAGCACCCAGCCTGTATTTATTGAGCTTCTGCAACAGGAGATTTTGTCAAGATGTGACACAAATAGGAGATGGTTGAAATATAGTGTGTGGCGGAGTACACGCATCAGCTCTTAGTCTTGTTCTGTTGCATGTTTATGTGAGTCTCACCTCTGATCAAGGAGACTCTTGCCCTGCATCTTGATGCTTTTCCTTTCTGCTCCTCCCCACTCAGCCTGCTGAGGAGGTGGTCGAAACAAGCAGGTCATCCAGGCAGTCGTACTCACCTGTTGTACAGATGTACCAAGCAAAAGAGCACCTATGTGCTCTGTTTCTTTCTAGTGGAATGTCACTGGGCTTGCTTTGACTTATTTATCTGTAGCTAGCGCTTGTTCCAGACAACAGGTATGCAATTTTCTCCATCTCAGTCACCTGCAAGGTCGATGCCTTGTGGGCTGCTAGAGAAACAAGACGTCTGAATCTTATTTTTTTGTAGATGGCGCCTTTAGGCTCCCTTCCTCTCTCACCCTGTCTCTGTTTTCTGACTTGATGCCAGTTAACAGCAGGATCGGCCCGGGCAGCAGTTTGGGCATGTCTGTGACTATCTGTCATACAATGGACAGTGAGCCCAACCAGCCAGACACTCACATGTCACCGAGCTGATCCTGGCCCCATTGACACACCGCTCTGCCTGCACGCTCACCCTGAGCCCCCTGCTGGCCCCTGCATGTAGAACACTTGGCTACCTGTGAGCAGCCAGGGCTGCAGATCTGTGTTATGTTGATTCACTGTGATGTCCTGCAGTGACCTTGTTCGTCCTTTTATATGACTTTTTAATTTTTGCCGGATATATGCACTGTGACCTTCGTGTGCATGTGTGCCTGTGAGTAAATGATGTGATAGAGCTGTTTGTAGCATTCATCTCATAGGCGGTTTAATTGAATTTACAGTGGTAGTTACTCCGATGAATGATAATGTGCACTACAATGGTGTTTGGCCCCGTTCTGTGCTATGATGAGACTGCCACTTAGCTTCAAAGGCTCTGGGGTTTAATGAGCGAAATGCATATTATTTTGAATGGAGTATCTCAAATGAAACAAAAGGTGCCCCAATTAGAAGAGAATTAATATTGTTTTTATAGAGATACTTCAGCAGTCAGTAATATATTAAATTAGCTCAATTGCACCTGTGACATTGCTTTTAACATAATCGCATTTTGATTATATCCATATTATAAACTTACAAGCAGACTGATTAGTACACAAGAGCTTATGATCAAGGTCGATTATTTTCAGCGTAGCTCTGAAGAACCATTATGAGGGAGTTTAGCTGCTGCAGAGAGCTACTATATTGTTCCAAAGTAAAGAAAGCTGCCTTTCTTGTCCCGATGAACTACACACAGAAGCTTCAGCACAATGCTGGCAATCTACAGTGGAAATATGGTGTTTCTGCAGGCCTGTGTGGAGTGTAGAAAGCTGGTGTTTGATTTTGAAAAGCTGCTGCTGTGGGTAGGTGACAGCTCGTGTCTCCCAGATCCGGTCTCCGTGGAAACAGCAGTCTGGAATGTGTGGAAATGCAAAAGAAAGTGTTAACATTTCCGTTGTGGAAGGGGAAGATTTGGGGATGAACAAAGGCAAGGATTATCTCAGCACATCCTACAATAGCACTATACACACAGCCTCTGCAAACGGGTCTGCCACGGGGTGCTTTGGATCACAGAACAAAGACAGGGTCTCCCACCCATCCATGCTGATCCTGTGTCAGAGTTAGCTAATAAGGACTACAATACCCAGCTGCCAGTAGCAAACCAACCAGGGACCTGGAATTAAGGGTCATTATTTCTCCTGATTATGGACTTAAACATTGTTCGTCCACTCTGAAGAGGAGAGCCCATTCTTATTATCACTGTCCTCCTCACAGTACTTTGTTACTGGGACTTGAAATGGGATGTTCTGTCCTTTCAGGAGTGTTTAATAATGCAAGCAATGAAAACATGCCATACGTTTTCAAGCTATTTCCCATTTCACCCTACGTTAATGACGAGGCCTGTGCTCTGTGAAGTCAATTAAACTGTTTTGAAGTTGATTTGTGACCGTGTTGTTGGAATTATTATGGTTCTAGAGGAGGGAGAAGTTTGAGGGCAGTAAACTGTGACAGATGGAGAGAAATGGAGTACAGCATATGATGGCAGGATAAAACAGCCAAGCGAAGGGGAGAGATAAAAGGATGGTGAGAGAATAAAGGTGGTGGCGATGGCTGTAGGGATGACTGCAGCGGCGAGGGTGCGAGGCGAAGTGAGTTTGTCTGTGATGCTTTAAAATTCTGGAGTGGAAAGTCCCTCCATCTGTTATTGTGGGACGGTTCTGACTCAGTGATTTCTATGATTGGCCTTAATCCCAGCCGAGTGGAGAAGACAGAATGAAGAGCTTAAAGCAGACTGCTCCCACTCTGACAGGCTCCACTGGCTGCTGCTGCTGCTGCTGCTGCTGCTGCTGCTGGGGCTCACTGGTACGCTCAGCCTGCTGCCCCCTAATGGATTAACTGCTGCATGACACTGCACTTTCTGCACTACTACAGCACATTGAGCTGCTCTTAAGGCCATGACACAGTGGTGACTGTTTGATGTACCATGAATTTGTTAGCAGTTATGAAACACAGCAGTTTTCACTCAGCTTTTAATGCTCCTTTTCGATGTCTGTGATGATTATTACAAATGTTTCATGGCCTCTGTCTCTGGGTAAACATGCCATTGCTTATCTTAATCTTCCTGATCCTGTGTGTGTTAGTAGGTATAGGGAAGATTTAGTTTCTAGTAATGCTGCGTCTGGATATTTAAAACAATGTGGGAATGACCCTTAAAAAAGGTGTTCTATATTTAGACGCCGTTTTGCAAAGAGCTTAGTGGCTTACCATTATGATTGTCCCTGCCACGCATCCGCCAAGCGTTGAGAAATTTACCAAGGGTTTTCCCTCGCAGTGGTAGTGTCTCTGAGAAGGTTAAGTGACCTCAGCAGAGTCATTTCACAGTCTTTTGGTCCCCAAGGTGACTTAAGTGTTCCCAGAAACTGAGCTGAGGGGGTCGTTTGGAACATGTTGAGTACCTCGATTCAAGGCTGCAATCACACGTACAGACTGTGTCGTGTTTTCTCAAGTGCCCTCTCACCGAAACACACACATTGTAGGGCTGTTTTTGAGGGTCCCTCCAGATCACACAGACGACAATGTGCTGCGTGGAGTGCCCTTTAAGTTAATGCTCAGTGGAAGGGCCTAACAGGCTGCGGCAATCACACAGGCGGCCCGGGTGTCGAGTTGACGCTCACCACAGCATGACGCTGTCCGTCTCTGGTGTGCTGTCATTAAACTGCTCCCCTCTGTAACAGAGCAAACTGAACAGTTATGAATATTAAAGATCCTAATTGCGTCATGCAGAGCACTGTCTTCTTGCTCCGCGCCTTCACAGTGAGGGTTGGGACAGCAGAGACATCACCAAGCTGCGCAGCTTGCTTGTTGGCGGTTTGTGCAACTACACTCTCACCTGCACCATTATGTGCAGCGTTTGCATACATGACAGACTCCACTGTGTGTTATTTAAGGTTGGAGACCTTGTGGAGGCACTTCACATGCCACTATCCATTACAGAGTGTGTTTATGGTTCTTGACCTTGCCGGAAGGCTCGGTGACAAATGGCCCAACATGTGATGCATTTTGTGTCAAGGTTACAATGACAATGACATTAGAGGGCTGTGCTCATGTTGTCGACTCTTCTGGCGTCTTTGTGCCTGTATGCTGTAGTGTTATTTGCTGTGTTGTGTGGGCCTGTACTGAGCTTATCTGTGCTGTACTGTGCTGATCTCACTATGCTCATCCAGTGCTCTAAGCTGCTTGGGCTCCAGCCACCAGCATAGATGATATATCCCTGCCCCCCTCCTTCCCACATCTCTCACTCTGATTCATTGGCTGTTTGTGTTGCCCATCCATCTGGGCCAACACAGAGGAAGGAAAGACACATGAAGACACATGGCTGTTTTGGAGCAGGGGGGACTGCATTAAGCTGCTGGGGAAGAGATAGGGTCCCAGAGAAATGTCTGCCTACATGGGGGTGGAAAAATACCAAGGGAGAGGGTGCTGGAGAAACAGAAGTGAAAGAAAATGTTTGCGGGATACTCAAAGGGAAAAAAATGGATTTTCTAAAGGGACAAAGTAGAGATTCTCACTGACAGATAAAACGCTGAGAAAAAGACTCAGGCCAAGGGGGTGAAAGGGTAGCTAGATCAAAGATCATGACGGGGAGGGGGACAGTTCTGCAAATGCAACTTATTTGTTTTATATCCTCAAAAAGAACTTTGCTTAATAATAAAGAACATTGCATATGCACAGAGAGTGAAACGTTTTCAGGCTAAGCGGGAAATGCAGATAGATTTTTATTCAGCTGCTCAGTGCTTATCCGTAATTGAAAAATGTATAGTTTCACGTCTTTCATGTATAGTGGCTTTTGTAATGGACTCCTACGTAATAATTTCAATGGGCTAATTAGATCCACATTCCATTGTTTCAGTTGCCTATTGTCTCATTAGGAAATAAATGATATTGTATCATTATTATTTAAAACTTGTTCAGGTGATTAAAGGCACAATGCAAAAGCATAGGGACACAGAGGACTCAAAATTATCCAGATTTTATGTTATTATGTGTCACAAATTCGGCTTGTGATTTACTACTAAACTATTATGGTCTACCGACGTCCCTTTACGACACCTGTAAGAGTGAGAACTGATATTCTGGTGTGTATGTTTAGAGGAGGTGGAGCAGTATTGTGGCTGTGTGGTCTGCTGCTGAGATGAGGTGGGCGGGGTCCTCATAGAAAATAGGGCAGCTCTTACTATAATGAGAGTTTATGTCTTGTGTGTTTTTGGTAGATAAAAAGCCTCCTGTGGTAGGGGACTGGTTCCTTCAGTGTGGCTCCACAAATGAATTAGGGGTCTAAATAGTAATTGCATAGCCCTGGGACCTTTACGGCTGATCACACTATTCTGGGACAAGAACAAGATCGCCCCCTAGAGGCTTGGAGAAACCTAGATACTGTGGCACAAGAAGGGGGGACGTAGAGAGGGAGAGAGACGGCTTCACCATATTTGCCACTTGGATGACTTCCTTTATGAGAAGCCTACATACAGTAAGCTTCTTCAGAGATAAGCCTGAGCTACATCATTGTAAATGATGTTAGACTATTAAATTCAGTGGGAAGTGATGTCTGATACTGGTTTGAGTTGAGAATATTAAGTTTCATGTTACATATAATTCAGAACAAGATAGACACAAAAATAACAGTACCTCTGAAATTTCACTCAAACTAAACTTTTTATTGACATTATTTACATATGCTCTGTAAATTAGATGTCATGTCTCCTCTGTGTGTGGGAAAAAAAGCATACAAAAGAAAGAAATTCATGGTCTCATGAAGGCACCCCTTGTCTGTGCATACATTACTAAATTTGGTGTTTGTTATCTGTCTATGTAGATGGAGCTGTGCTTGGTGCATATTGTTAAAAAATTAAAATGTGTATGTGTATATCAGTTTTATAAAAAGATTTGATGTGCATAGTAATTATTCTGTACAAGTCATGGTGCGCAGACATTTCGATTGCCACCATATAGTCAATCAAACCATGTATTGGGGAAAAAAATGTGTATTTGCACGTGACTGTGTGACACAGCACCTACAGCCGTGACTTTTGAATCACAGCAAACATTACCTTTATAGCTAGGCTGCTTCCTATCTACAAGCATGGATAAATATCTTGTTGGCAAACAAACTACCACCAGGGAAAAGTGCACAAAGCTTAAAAACTAACCTGCAAATGTCAAGATCAGTCAGTATGGATTTTGGCTGGATCTACCCCGCTTTGGCTTGTTACTAGCAAGTTTGCTTACATTGTGTCTCATACCCTCAGCCAGCTCAGCTGTCAGACAAATACACATACAGTCACCTCAGCAATATGTAACAACAGTTTAAGGAGAACGGTGTTGTTGGGTGTGGCGTTCCCTAATCCTCTGAATTATCCAGTTAATTTACAGCTGAACAAGGTCACGGTCCCGATTTTCCCATCTGTTTGTCTGTCTCTCTCTTAAACACACACACACACACAAATCAAAGTCCTATTGACTTCTGACACTCACACCGCTGTTTTTGTGTTTCCTTGTAGAAACTGGCCAGGGAAGCGGAGCAGCTACAGAAGGAGCATGTATGGCAAGACGGTGTGACGGTAAAGTAGGACACCTGCTCCTCTCCCTCCTTCTCCAAGACCTTCTTTCTTTTTTCCATTTCTTTTCCAGGCAAACTGGTTTATCTTCCTATCGTCTGCCCATTCCCATCTGTTTTCCAGTTCCCTCTCAATTTAGCTATTTTCTCCTATTTAACTCTTTAATGACAATGTGATCAGCATCACAGAGACAATGCGGTAAAAATACACAAACACAGTCCTACATGTATGCACACACACCATGATTGCTTACTTCTGAGGTTGATATTTTTTTCATGGTCGGTTTTCAGTTTTACCTAAGAGCCTTTGGCCCGTTTTGTTTCACAGGCCACAGTAAGTTGAACATTACATTCTCTCGCAGCTGCCCTTTCGAACAATAGAGATCCGCTCTTGAAATAAGTAGAAATGGTATTACTCTGGTTTGTGTGTTTGTGAGCCTGTGTGCTCCACTGACTCTCAAATTTGCAAACACTTAAACACCCCACAAACATGCATGCTTACTGATACACACACACACACACACACACACACACACACACACACACACACACACACACACACACACACACACACACATATATATAACCTCAACTGACAGACACACATGCACATTCCCTACTGTCATATCCTCTGTCTCCAGGGAGACGAGCTCGCTGTCATGGTACACTTCACGCAAATGGATTTTTAACCCAGCGCCTCCTGGGGGATATTTGAGAAAAGGCTTTAACTGATTTAAAACGAATAATTATGAACCCTACTTCCCTGCAAAGTCCATTTTTATTCATGGTTGCTTACACTCTGAAGCTGTAGTCTTGGGGTGGCTGGGCTGCACCCCTCCCCGCTGGTCCAAGGGAGGGAGCTGCAGTGCGCCTGTCTCTTCATCTTAGGCCTGAGGGAGGTTGATGCCTGCCTCTCCCTGCCTGGCTCTCATGCCCCTCAGTCGGATGTGTAGCCATGCAGGAAGTGGAGCCTGGGTCACAGTGGCCACACACAGCACACCTGTTCATAAGTAGCTGCATCCAATATGGCATCAATACCTCCTCAAGTGGAAAAGCCAGCACTCTCTTTTAATCCACCCCGCCCCTGCCAAAAGTCCTCTTCTCTCCCTCTCCTTTCTGTCTTTTTATTTTTCTCTTCCTGTTTCTGTCTCTCCGTCCAGTCACGAATCTTTTACCCACCGTTACCTGCCGCAGCTCCATCACATTAATTTTTTGTTATCTGTATGTGTCTTTAATCAGGCATGAAAACAGTTGGAATATATCATATTGTTGCAAATACTGCGAAGGAATCCTAATAGTGCTCCTTTATTAATATTGTATTGGAGCTGATTTCATTTGCCTTTATAATCAGGCCAGGTAATGAATCTCAGCAGGGGCGACTGTGAAACCATTAAAATAAAATCTCACAAAGAGGAAGGGTAGCGGTGTGTGTGTGTGTGTGTGTGTGTGGGGGGGGGGGGGGGGGGGGGGTTGATATGGCAGATCCTTGCAAGAAGATTTTTGCTGTTTGTAGATTTTTTGCTTTCCTAATTTCTCTTTGGGTGAACACTCTGCTGACTGACACTCTAATTAGATTAGGGCTGCATGCTCTTTGGGCATATTAGGAGAAATGCGGCGCATCTTAAACTAGCGGGCGGAGCAGTCTGTCAAATGAAGAGAAAAGGTGTTTATGCATGAGAGACGGTGCGTTTTGATAGAATTTGTGAGTGTGTGAGTGTCAGTGTGTGCGCTCCAGTGTGGGGTTGCAACAGCATAATGTGGCTGTTTGCGTTTGCCGGCGAGCGGGTATTTATTTGGATGTGTTTATTAACGGGAAGTTCTGTACCTGGCCCGGCCCATCTGCTCACCTCGCCAAACTGGTGACATCATAGAAACTCAATGATACGTCTGTTCCTCATAGCGGCTGCCATAGCAGCTGTTACTGTAGCAATGGGAAGACCTGACTCTCTCTCTCTGTCTCACACACACACTCAAGCGTTTTCCTGGTCCAACTGCAGAGCCAGTTTTCTGACCATCCTGACTGCTGGACATTATGGGTGTCAAAGTGTTGATCGTAACAACTGTTGTCTTGGTCGTTCAGGGTTTTAAATCCATTGGAATGAAATGGTGTGTGAAATAGATATTAAAGTGTTGGATTGGTTGGTGTCACTGATTTCTCAAGGTCAGGTGCCCATCCCTCTGTGGCACTCGACTATTGTGCTTGCAACAGAGTCATCCCAAGGCGGCACAGTCATTCTCATAGGGACGAGGGAGAACCAGCAACTTCAGAGCCGCATATCAAAAAGTTTTGTAAACTGAAAATTGGCAGTCAGAAAATAAAGCTCTTTGAGAACTTTCCAGATAGCGTCAGCATATCACTTATTTCTAATTGTTCTATTTCAGAATCAGGTTATGACACAATCCTACATCTTTGACCTGGTAACCGAAAAGAAAGCAGAAGTGCATGTCTGTGTGTGATATTATTACCTGGTTGCCAGGTCAAAATGTTTTTCTGCTTTTAATAGTTTTTCTCCCACAACACCACTGAACACCCATGTTAGCGATTTCTTAAGCTGACGGTAAAAATATATTAAATGATTGTGTTATTGTCCCTCTGCATATTGAATGCACGCATGCACTTATCTTCAAGTAACGCATATTGACCAATATCTTATTCTCTTTAAAAAAGACCACAAAAATGACAAAAAGGCAGCACAAAATTCTTACTCAAACAAGGCCTTTGTCACTGGTTACCAATAACAAATACAGTACTGATAGTACAAATATGTTACTTCCCTTATATACTGAATAAATCCCACACAGAGGCTGGTTAAGTATTGAAATCTAAATTCTGCTTCTCTGCCACAGTCTATGACTACTAAATTCTCATAAATTAGCCAATGTTAAGCCAACTGCTGTTTATTTTTGTGGATATCACTTTTCTTTCATTATAATAATAATTAATGTTGGTGGATATTCATGGCAAGGCCTGTTAAATATGCTAGGTTTTCAGTAAATAGTTTGGTGGTAGAGACAATGTGGAGAAAGTAACACCAGATTTGGCTTGTGCACCATATGCCACCAGTGATATTGCCAGCTGGAACCGTCTTATTGTGTATTGCAAGCTGTTCTAACATTAATTACAATGATTTAATATATTGTGACAAATTAGTATTTTAAGCTAAAGTCTATAAATCTAAATCTAAATCTCCAATGTGTGCTCAAGATATTATATTATAAAATGGCTTAATGACATCTGTAATAATTTAATGTAGATACAGTATCTTAAAAGGAATTCTACCCAGTAAAGATATCTTTGGAGATATCTCGAGTTATTGCCCAGACTGATGACAGTATAATTGTGACTCCATTATGCATTTGCTATGGATTGTGTATGTTAAAGTGGGTTGCCATGCATTGTTAGGACCCTTCTTAAAGTGATAGTTGAGGTGTTTTCTGCCCAGACTTGTCCTAAAGAACTCGCAGATGCTTCTTTTGTATCCCTGCATGCAGTTTGAATGTATGATAAATGCTGATCTTGGCCTAGCTTAGCTAAGGTCATGCATGTGTATGGATTCATGACTGGTGCTGAGGGTTTAACACTTTGTAATGGTTTGTAATGGTTAGGTACGGTTGACAAATCTTTAGGACAAACAATATCCTGACGATTACATAATCAATATGAATACTCCTCCCTCTGTGGGAACATGTAGGCTACCGTATTCAACAACTATTATGCTTTTTTATAGCAATCAAAATAGTTTAATTAGTGAAATTAGAGTCTCCAGCATTATGTGAGTTTACAAAATCTAGTTTGTTTTGAATGAACATCTGTCTTTGGAAAACTTAAAAACACCTATAATCATTTTTATTTTATTTTTTTATATAAAATCAACAGATTATATGATTTATTTGAAAGTTGCTAGTCATGAGCCCACAGAGTATAATCACTCAAATCTACTGTTGCTTTATAGACTCTTTGTGATGTTATCAGCAATATATTATCAGCTACATTATCATCAATCAGTTGTTAACCAACTCATCTCACATCATATACTGGCTACAGATGATGACCAGTGTTGCTTAGCTGAAGGCGGGTTGACACGTAGTGCAACACATTGGGACAGAGACACGAGATTGGATGAAAGAAAGGACGGAGATTGTGGAGATTGGTGGAAGACATGTACTTTCCATCAGATTGTGATGTGGCAGCTGCTGTACGTTTGAAATGCATTAGTGCTAATAGCTGTGCCATTAGGGGAGAGAGAGGCACTCTGTTGATGGGTTGCCATGATGAAACCATGGAGAGGGGGTGACAAAGAGAGCCATGGAGGGAGAGAGAGGTGTAAGTGAGAAAGCAAGTGACTGTGGGAAGAAGGTAAAAGAGACTGAGAAAACGGGAAACAGAGATGGAGCCATCTTCCAGGCCATTTACTGCAATCATCACTCTCTAATCAATCAAGCCTTTCATCATAGGACAACACAATCTCTTCTTCTCCCTCTGCCTCTTTCTCTCTTCATCTCCACTCAGCCACCCACTCTCATACATAACACAGTGGCATTGTGTGACGTCTGTTTTGCTCTTAACACGTGTGTGTTCATCTGTAACTTTACCTACAAATTCATATCCATACAGTACACAGCCTGCAGTGCCCAGATGCTAATAGTCTTTGCTGTTCTCGATCATGTTTTTCCAATCATTAGAATTAGAAACTGTAAATGTTCTCATGTAGTTTAGTGGAGAGCAACTTTAGCAACATTTAGCCAGTATTTCAGCCACATGTACTGCCCTAAAGTCACAATAGCTCCCCTCAGAGGTGTAACATGACCTTAAGCGCTAGGGGCACTAGCTAGAGTTGCGAGGGTTTGTTCACTTGACCAAGTTTGGCTCCTTTCATAATGCCTCTATTTGAGATAATTGGCCCTTCAGAGGAAATGAGTGAGAACCATTGTGGTGACTCTCAGCCCAGCCCTCGAAGCTACCAGCTCCATTAGCTACAGAATACATTAGTCTTATGTGGGGCTGCCTTTGACAGGTTCAAATTCAGATTCTGGTGAGACAGGAATGAAGGGACGCCTCACTCTTGTTTTGTTTCATCTCGCTCTATTCTCAACATGTTCATTTTCTCTGTTATCCCTATTGGAAATGCTACCAAACCCCTGTTTTCAACTCTCACTGGATTAACAAAAACAGGCAGAAGTGGACCATTTGTCCAAGCGCGTGTATTTCAGTATTTATTAACAAAATATTTTCCTGCTGAATTGTGACATTTTCAGTCTTTAGTTGAGCTAAACCAATAGGGGAGTATGGATAGAGCAATAATCAGCATGCATTTGGTGTTTTGTCTGCAAGTGATTTATATCAGTTTAGTTTTATTTATTTTTTTACACTGACCATCATGTTGTGCTCATTTTACCTGCTCTGTATTTCCTGAGCTGCCTATTTGTCCCTCATTTTGAAAATTAGACGCAGACCTTCTAAAGCAGGGGTAGGAAAAAAAATTGATTCTGCCAACCGTCTTTTGTCAGCACCACAACAAGCAAAACTCAAAAGGATCTCCATTGCGGCGGCCACGAGTGAGGGAGGCTGGAATATAGCTATGTGAGCCCTTTTTAAATGCACAGTGCTTATTTCAAACACCGATAAGCATGGCCACATTGTATAATCACAAATAAACTGCATCTATTTTCATTGTGAGCGTTTTTTATTATTTTTTTACTTGCTTATGGCCGTGCTGAGACAGAGTGCTTGCAGCCTGCCGAGCACGTAATGGAACTCATAAACAGTGTTATCACTGAATCCTGAGCCGGACTTCCATCTACTCGCCACTGGAAGGGAAAAAAACGAGGAGGGGCTCTGTGGAGAGAAATTCCTACACAATTTACAATTTAGCAGAGCCTCCTCCCTTTCAACTGTATCTGATGGTGTGGGTGCCTCAAGAGAAACTGGACCGAGCTTTGCTTATACTCGACACTAAGATGCATCTGTAATGGATGCTAACACGCACAGCAGAAAAAAGAAAGCTCGGATGAGTGTGTCTGTGTGAATCGAGCCACATTTGATCAATTGATGAAGGAGTACTATGTCAATACAGACTTCACCTTAATCTCCCATTTTGACGGCAGCATGTCTGTCCTCCTGCTGTCTCACCTCCGGGTGCCTTCCCTCACTTTCTAGCAACTGCTGCTCTTCTCTGCTTTGATCAGGCTGTTGGTTGCTGTGGTGACCAACAGTTTGGTAATTTCAGCTTCTTGATTGCAGACTGCTGTAATTTGTTTAAGTGGTGCTCTCCAAGGTAGAAATGTCCTTTTCTTCTCTCTCTCTCTCTCTCTCTCTCTCTCTGTACCACCTATTGTGGCTTCTCCCTCCTAATGTTTCTCTGCTGCTTCAAGAGAGACCTCTTGAAAAACACATGCTGTTCTACACTCAAGCAGAGGGACATTGGTTAAGTTTAAGATGTCTCAGAATGGAAGAAGCACTGAAGTACGGGAACAGGTAATGGGAGACGCTCCGATAAAAAGAACATAGAGGAGGAGAAAAGTTCAGTTGTGTCAGTAAGCCTTCAGTCAGTAGGAGTTTAGCCGACTGTGATACTGCGTGCTTGCCAGGAGGGAGGGTTGAGAGAGTGGACCCCATGTCTAAATCCCGCTGATCGATCCCTTTGCCTCACAGGAGATAGGAATCAATAGTCAGAGAAATCCACTGAGCCACGCTGCCGACCTTGATTTTCCCATTTCAACACATGGCCAACACCCATGAAATGTTATTTTAAAAGCCCTTCTGGTCAGAGCAGCGCTCAAGACACCGTTTTCTGCATCTGCATTGTTTTAAAGCTTAAATCATTAGGTGATAATTTGATTTGTTCATTGACAGAAATGAATCAACAACTTTTTTTTGGGAGGGGGGGTCATTTGATGCCTTTTATTAGAGTTGTCTGTAGATATGACAGGGAATGAGGAGAGAGAGAGGAGATGGAAAAGGACATGACAGCAACAATAATAGTGGTCCCCAGCTTGAACGGGGTACATTGTGGTAATTGAGATAATTGTTGTAATTTTAGATGGAAAAATGCCCAAAAAAACTGTGCTGGGTTCTCTCATTGCAAACGCAATATCTTTGGATTTTAGACTGCTGGTTGGAAAGAAAAGTAGCAATTTGAAGATATCATCTTGAGATGATAAATGATTAATTAACGAAAGAATTGTTTCGGCTTTCAGTCCTAACCTATATTGTCTTGTTTTGTCCCAATTAAAATGGACATCTGCAGAAAAACAACTATATATTTTATTTCCAAGGCTTCCTCGTGTTCTAGTCTACCAAGGTGTTCCAGGAAAAGTGATGTGTCTGAGCGGCCAGGTTGTCATTTTGTGAGTGGTGACAGGCTGGTAGCAGACGTGAGATGCCTGCTTGGGTTTTAGTGTTTGCTTGGTGTATTCTGTCCTTCCCGTCCTTGGTGCCTGTCTGCAGATATCTTAAAGCAGGCTTCCCTTTGTCATTTGAATGTTCGAATCATTGTGAGGGACAGCAAGTCTTCTGATGGAAATGATTATGGGGTCGAAAATAACACGTCTCCTTTGGTCGGTGCTGATTGTTGATTGGCCACTCTCAGCCAGCCTGTAAAGAGGGGGTGGGAACTTTTCAGGACTCTATGGACTGGCAGTGGTAAAATGGCTGAAAAAACATCAGTGAAATGAAAAGCAGTATTCAACCCTCCAGGAAAAAGGGTACCTGGAAACATTTCCCTCAGATAAGTGGAGCGCCAGTGTCATACCAAGCTTCAGTGTGATTGGACAGGAGGGTTCAGACTGAGTACCAGATCAGTTGTAATTGGTCATTCCAGCTACACATGGCGTTAAAATGTTAGACGTGGATAATTGCATTTTCTTTATCAAAACCCTCTGGAATCCAATGATAGCGCTAATATTGGCATGGCTTGTTTATCTTATTTGTCTTTATTTGGTGTTACAGCACCTCTTTCCTGCTTCTCTGATGATCAGATTGGGGGCTTGTTTGGGAGGTGTTGGCATGCGTGTGTCATGTTGGATAGGCTTTTTATCTGGCACCGTGTCCATGCAGTGTGGCGATGCTATCTGCGTTAAAACCTGCTCCTCAATGGAGCCCTGTCAGCCAACAATGGAGAGCAGCATTACCCAGAGTGCAGCAGGACAAAGCCTTCTTTCCTTATCGCAGGATTGGAATATTCACAGACTGATTTAACTGCTTTTACAAAGGGGGAAGTGTCAGGCTCTGAGCAGGAGAGACAGCACAGCAGAGATGGGAGAGAGAGAGAGAGAGAGAAGAAGGGAGGAAAAGAAGAGGAAAATAGGATCCTGTGACCTGCAGGATGTTTATAAAGAAAGAGTTAAAGAGCAGAAATTGCAGATTCATGGGTGAAATTGGGGGCATGAAATATAAGCATGGCATTTGTAACCTTAATACTTCTTAAATTATGTATTTTGAATTTTTTTTTGAATTTCGCAATAATCAAGACTTCTCTCTTCCTCAATTGTTCTCCTCTTACTCTCCTCCCTCACTCCTCCTTCTATCACTTGGATTGCTGCCCATCTTCGTGAGAGTCTCTGAAGTGAGTGTGCAGTTAGAGGAGGCATGGTGCTCTGTATGAAGAGCAGCAAGACACTGATGAGATGTGCATGGAGAATGTCATTCACTTTGCTGAATTTGCACTGTGTATTGGAGCTTTAATCTGGGGGCACATTTGTTTATTGGCATACAAATGAACATCTGCATGGAGCTATGCTTGGACGCCATGGTCTCAGCAGCTCGCTAATCGCTTAAAAGCCCGGAGATGCAGAGCATGCCAATGAGAGAGAGAGAGAGAAAGAGAGAGAGAGGGAGGCAGCCGCGCCCAAGGCCTCCGTCATGCACTCCTTTATCTGAGTTTCACTCTAGCTCGATAGGGCTCTCCCTCGCTCGCTCTCTTTCTTCCAGGCCAACAGTTTAATTTCCAGTTTGCTGTTTGACTCTTTATTGACTTGACATTATAAAGAGGCATTTTTGTGACCTTCAGTGGTTAAGACAACAGCCGTATTTTTCAGCCCAGGCACCTTAAACAACATGTCTGCATTTATTTGTAAAGTGATGTGACAGGACACCAAATGGCTTCTTCCATTATATAGAGGATAGGTGCTTGGAAAATCAACTTTTAACTATAGGGAAAGAAAACACTATGAAGGGAAAATCAGCTGCCGCAACTTATGTTCACAGTTCAGATACTCTGTATTATGAAAATTAAAATAATATTTTATCTGTTATCTCTACAGCTACATGTATTTCTGGAGAGTTGGTTTGTTTTTCCCTTTCTTTTTGACTTCTCTACATCTGCATTTAAAATACATGTTGATATCATCAGAGAACAGTTTGTATGTTGTTTTAATGCTTGTCTGACTTGGCTTTTTTATTGTTCTTGTTCTGTTGAATAGTTTTAGTTCGCCATTATAGCCAGCTGAGTTTGTTTACTGAACAATGATGATGAAGATCATGCAAAGAACCTGACAGCAACAATAATAGAACCTTTTTGACTGCTGTAGTTTGTGGTGCTGCTGAATTGTATTGCATCATACTGAGAGGGCTTTCTAATATTTTGTCCTAACCATTAGGGTAGACTCTCCTCTCAGTAGAGGGTGACACAGGAGTGGGTTTTCACTCCTGTCCCATCTCGTTCCACAAAATTAACCTTGTCCCATCCCAATCCCAGAAGAAAGTCTCCCGTTCCATCCCGTTCCCAATAAACATATCAGAAAATAGTGTTTATTAATATTAGAAATGCATATTTATATATTTAAATCGGACTTAAAATTCCTGTCCCGTTGACTTTTATTCCTGTCCCATCCCTGTCCCGTGATGAATAGGGAAATTGGCTCCCATTCCGTGGGAATCTCATGACCCACAGGATTCCTGAAAATTGTCAGCCTCTACCTCTCAGCCTAACGCTGTACAACTTAAAAGCACCACAAAGTAGAGCCTCCAACATGACCATAACATTGAATGAATGCACTAACACCTCTCTGTAAGAGTTTGAACAAAAATGGAACACTTTGACCTTCATGAAGGAAGTGCTTATTGCAGGACTTTTTTATTAGACTGCATTAGTTTTGACTGGGGGTACCTAATAAACTGGCAACTGAGTGAATATGACTGCAACGCAGTATAAGGTTGTATTTCATCTCCATTTATGCTGTTTGGACCTGCTAGTGGCTGGATCCCCCTATTTAATTCTAAGTGCCGTTCAAAACCGTAAAAAGAACCGTCCACATACTGTATTTTTTGCATTCCTGTGAATAAGCAATATGCCTGCGCCAAGTAAAGGATAGGATTTAACATTGAATCAAAAAGGCTCCACCAAAGAACAAGAATTCATATATTATTCACAGACCACCCTTACAATTCAAGATCAGAGTGGTTAACAGGCTTTTAGATCTCTGACAAATGTCTAGATGTGTACGATTAATTTCCCTCTGTTTGAAAAGCATATTTCATGGGCTCACCCTTTCACACTTGTGCAAACCTGAGGGCCATATAAACTAAAGGAAATGAGCTGAACAAATTTGTTTCTGATGATGTATTGTCATTCTAGTTTGACGTCGCTCCTTTTAGTGTGAATGCCCTTGTGTATATATTTCCTTTACATTTCAATTTCCAGATGAAATTGGATGTCAGTCATTTCTCACTTAACTTACGTAACATGCGAGTCGTGTGTACACCGGAGTCAAAGTGTTAGAGCGTGTGCTGCCTTCCCCCTCTTACTGGAGAGGTCTCACCAGCTAATATGTCCACGTGTTTATCTAGTTTGAATGTCTTGAGTTTCATACCATTTGACACGTAGAGATGGGATATAAGGATGCTGTGGAAATAGAAAGACAGAGGGAGAGATAGGTAGAGACAACAGGGGAGATTGGAGTGGAGGAGATAAGAGAAGGAGTTAGAATGTATAGCTCCATAACAGGTTTGCTTCAAACTTTACATAAGCAGTTCCCCTCTGCAGCCAAATCACGTTGTTTAGCTTTTTCTTTATTCTGGTTGCATTTTCACACTAAGTAAGCTCTCTCTGTGTGTGTGTGTTGGTATGTACCTTATGGGCTGATGTGCGTGGGTTAATGAAGAGCAGTAAATGAAATCCTTTATTGTGTTTGATATAATGTCAGCTTCCATTAGGGAAACTGGTGCTACGAATGATTGCTAGACTATCGGGGCCAGGAGAGAGGTGCTCTGTGTGTGTGTGTGTGTGTGTGTGTGTGTGTATGTGTGTTCCTCCTTGCCTATGTGCACACCCCAGGGGCACGGCAAAGGCACCAAGTGTTTTCTGTAATTATAAAATCATTAGCAGGTGTCCAGAGGAGATATGAATATGACTGTAATCTGTCTCCACCCATGATGGAGCACTTGTCTCAAACTCAAATGTCAACCTGTCTCAGCCAGCCCATTGAGAGAGCTCACAGATTCAAATTCAAAAGATTTACTCCCAGCGACCACACTCAGTCATTATATGCACCCCTTCATATGACAGCCTTTATGTACCAGCCGTTTTCCAATCACGTATTGTTAACCTGTGTTTTACCAGATAAATCATTTGTTAAGGTCCTCTTCACATATCAAGAAACATTGAGCTTTAAAGGCTCCGACCTTCACTTGAAGGGAGATTTTGAAGTTTAAATGTTTAACTGCAAGAATTAGATGACGTTAAAATAACAAGGAGCACGTACCAGTGATAACAAAAAATGCGTTGGCAGGAGAACAACCCCGTAGTCAGACAGACTGACAGGCGTACAGACAAACAATAGATAGGCAGGCATGTATCTGGTCAGACATAAAAACGAGCAGACATTGTAGCCCTGGCGAGGAGACAAAGTCACATTGTAATCTAGAGCAGAGGGGCGGTTTCTATAGCAACAGTAGACATCTAACCTACGCGCCGCTGCTTTTGCTGAAATCTGAAATTGGGGAGAGGAGGCTGGCATCGAGGATAGAGAGATTGGGAAAGATGAAGATAGGGCAGGGTGGAGGAGGAGGAGGAGGAGGAGGAGGAGGAGAGATGGGGCAAAGGCAGGAGAGAGGAAGCAGATCGAGATAAGGGTGAGGAGAGGGAGGAAGGGCTCGGAGATGAGTGGCAGAAGATTGATGTAAGGGAGGGGCTAGAGATCATCACCTGACCTCAGTGTTTGTCTCCTGTTTGGAATTTGTTGGTCCACTCAGCATGATAGATTTAATTTAGTGATAGTACTCTGTGTTAGTGGGACTTTCTCTGACTTTGTGTGTTTCTTTGTGTGCACCTGGTGTGTGAGTGTGCGCACTCGGCCTTGTACGAGCACTCGCTCTGTATGTACATTCATAGTGTCTGCGTGACCATGCAGCTATGTGTCTCTGTGCGTGTGTGTGTGTGTGTGTGTGTGTGTGCACACTAGCAGGGTGCACAGGGCGTACAGCTACATTTTTAACAATCAGTTTAACCCCATAAAATGCTGATATACTATTTGGAACGATCAAACCTTGCAATGATATTGTCACAGGGTGAGACGAGCATGGGATAATTGCTGGCTTGGTGTTGTATCAGATGTGTGTTTAACCCCGACCCTGAGCCCATAGAGACCTGTGACCAGCCGCAGCAGATGGCCATGCTACCCTGGGGGCTGCTGAGAGGGTCATGGTGGCCTAGGACTCGTCCACATGGAGCCACCTCTTCTGTGCGCGTCTGTGTGGTGCGTGTCAGAGTATGTGGTTGCAGGCAGAGGCTGGCTGCATTCATGAGAGGCATTGGTGTAACTTAAGTGCTCATGTAATTAAGTGTAGAGGTTTTATTTTCATCACATTGCAAAAAGCAACAACTTTTATACAAACAAGTTCAGGTACCGTACAATGTTATCTGACAGCAATGGTTACATAGAGATTATTTTTTCAATCTGGTAAATATTACACTGCTCAAAAAAATAAAGGGAACACTAAAATAACATCCTAGATCTGAATGAATGAAATAATCTCATTAAATACTCCTTTCTTTACATAGTAGAATGTGCTGACAACAAAATCACACAAAAATTATCAATGGAAATCAAATTTATCAACCCATGGAGGTCTGGATTTGGAGTCACACTAAAAATCAAAGTGGAAAACCACACTACAGGCCGATCCAACTTTGACATAATGTCCTTAAAACAAGTCAAAATGAGGCTCAGTAGTGTGTGTGGCCTCCACGTGCCTGTATGACCTCCCTACAACGCCTGGGCGTGCTCCTGATGAGGTGGCGGATGGTCTCCTGAGGGATCTCCTCCCAGACCTGGACTAAAGCATCCGCCAACTCCTGGACAGTCTGTGGTGCAACGTGGCGTTGGTGGATGGAGCGAGACATGATGTCCCAGATGTGCTCAGTTGGAATCAGGTCTGGGGAACGGGCGGGTCAGTCCATAGCATCAATGCCTTCCTCTTGCAGGAACTGCTGACACACTCCAGCCACATGAGGTCTAGCATTTTCTTGCATTAGGAGGAACCCAGGGCCAACCGCACCAACATATGGTTTCACAAGGGGTCTGAGGATCTCATCTCGGTACCTAATGGCAGTCAGGCTACCTCTGGCGAGCACATGGAGGGCTATGCAACCCCCCCCTAAAGAAATGACACCCCACACCATTACTGACCCACCGCCAAACCGGTCATGCTGGAGGATGTTGCAGGCAGCAGAACGTTCTCCACAGCGTCTCCAGACTCTGTCACATCTGTCACATGTGCTCAGTGTGAACCTGCTTTCATCTGTGAAGAGCACAGGGCGCCAGTGGCGAATTTGCCAATCTTGGTGTTCTCTGGCAAATGCCAAACGTCCTGCACGGTGTTGGGCTGTAAGCACAACACCCACCTGTGGACGTCGGGCCCTCATACCACCCTCGTGGAGTCTGTTTCTGACCGTTTGAGCAGACACATGCACATTTGTGGCCTGCTGGAGGTCATTTTGCAGGGCTCTGGCAGTGCTCTTCCTGCTCCTCCTTGCACAAAGGCGGAGGTAGCGGTCCTGCTGCTGGGTTGTTGCCCTCCTACAGCCTCCTCCACGTCTCCTGATGTACTGGCCTGTCTCCTGGTAGCTCCTCCATGCTCTGGACACTACGCTGACAGACACAGCAAACCTTCTTGCCACAGCTCGCATTGATGTGCCATCCTGGATGAGCTGCACTACCTGAGCCACTTGTGTGGGTTGTAGACTCCGTCTCATGATACCACTAGAGTGAAAGCACCTCCAGCATTCAAAAGTGACCAAAACATCAGCCAGGAAGCATAGGAACTGAGAAGTGGTCTGTGGTCACCACCTGCAGAACCACTCCTTTATTGGGGGTGTCTTGCTAATTGCCTATAATTTCCACCCGTTGTCTATTCCATTTGCACAACCGCATGTGAAATTGATTGTCAATCAGTGTTGCTTCCTAAGTGGACAGTTTGATTTGACTTGGAGTTACATCGTGTTGTTTAAGTGTTCCCTTTCATTTTTTGAGCAGTGTATTTCATTCCAATCCAAATAAAAAAATTTTTTTAAATTATGTATGTCTGATGTATTTGATTATTAACTCATTCTGTGGGCACTAATAAGTGGAGGCTGGTGTACAGACAATATAGTAAAACAGCTGTGAGATATAAAAGTCTTCGTAGGACAGTTGGTAAATTAGTAAAAAAACAGCAGCACAAGGAGGAATAATACTTTTACTGATGCTAGGATTTGCTATAAGTGGTGATTCCTGTATGTACACTGTGCATGGTTTAGCACGAGTAAGTGATATGTACTGGGTAAACAGTAAGGTAAACACAGCTGTCCAGCTGTGCAAAATGACGTGATGCCAGTGACAGAAGGGTGACAAATTAAAGGAAACGTAACCAGTTGGGCGCCACTAGCCACCAGAACAGCTTCAGTGCTTCTTTGCAAATAGATCTGCTAGTCTGAGGAACTCTACTAGAGGGATGAACAGCATTCATCCAAAAGATATTTCCTAATTTTTTTTGTATTTTCATGATGGTGGCTGAGAGTGTTGTCTAACTTGTTTGTCCAAAACCATAAGTGTTCCACTGAAATCAGCCATAGAAATTGATTCACATTTTTTTCATGCACATCAAACCAAGCAGTCACCCTGCCATGTATTGAAACACCTGCATTCATTACAGATTATGGATTATTATTTGCAATAAAGAATAGTAATAAGGGGAAGGTACAAAATACCAGTGCAGTGATGACCTCTCACTAAGCTCTCCCTTCAGTAATGTGTGGTATGTTTTTTTGAGTTTATCATTGTTTGTGTAAAGCTGCTGGACGGTGTCCCTCGGGTGCCGGGAACCAAGTGTTTATTTACAGGAAGCAGTCCTGAATAATGAGTTGTAATGCCGCAGCAGTGAGAGTAAACTCTTTAGGAGCGAGGGACCAGTCTAAGCAGGACTGGGCTCCAGATCAATGCTGCTGGCAGACACAACAACACACTCTCTCTTTCTCCCTCTTCCTCTTCTCTCTCTGCAGAGGCACAGGCTATTTTTAGCTCTGGCAGCTCTTTCCCCACTGCACCCACCACCACCACCACCACCCATCTCTCTCCTCTCAATTCATCCCTTCATATCGCCCCGACCTCAGCCTCCATCCTAACCCTCCAACTTAACCCAATGTACTCCCTGAACGATCCGCTCTGATCCCTCCCCTCAGCTCCTTTCCCTCCGTCCTCACTCCTGATCTCTCTGACAGAGCTGTGGAGGCAGAGGGAGTGCTGGTAAGTTGAGGAGAAGTGTCAGGGGGCAGTCTCTGCTCCTCCTCTGTCTTGTCCACGCTCATTACCCAAAGACACAAGCTGCCCCATGTTTGGTGTCAGCGTGAGTTTTGATCATACTGGTTTTTGTTGTTGGTGAGTTGTTCGGGACTGAGCTGAGCTGATGACTGACTCTCTGATTAGCACTGGAGGCCAGCCAAGATCCCTGTCGTGGTGTGCAGAGAGGCTCTCACGCCAAAGGGAACTGAGAGAAAAATGGGGCTGACAGAGATAGGTGTGTGTTAGTGTTTGTGTGTGTTTCTGTATGAGCTAAACAAATGCAGAGAGCATGTGTGTGTGTGTGAGACAGCAGGAGAAAGATGAAAAACAGTTAAGAGCAAAACAGGGCATAGACAGCAAGTGACAAAGAGAAATTGAGAGAAAATAAGTCCGACTGAGTGAGTCGTGGGTGAGACTAACTAGACCTGTTAAGTAGATGCTCTCTTTCTCTGTCTGCCATCCTCCCTCATCGGACCGTGACCACAGCTCCTTCAGTGTGGGCGAGTCAGTAACTGTGGTGCCCTTGAGAGCGCGTCCTCAGCCAGCCTCCTCATGATAATGAGGCAGGCCCCATGACCGCCGCTCGCTGCATACAGCCACTGCCCGCCCTCACGCCTGCCTCCATGGGAGATAAGGACGCCAGTTCAGAGGACAAGAGGACGGCAGGGAGGCTAACAGCCTGGGTATGGGGTCTTTGCTCGGGGTAAAGGCCGGAAGCTTGGTGGTAAGGGGCTGAATCTGGGGTTTTAGCTCCTGGCTGGTAACTTTAGTCAGTAATTAGAGAAAAATAGTGTAACACAATTGCATACATTTACTTTCTTATCCTTTTCTTTTTTCCTGTTTATTTCCTCCTGTGAGAGCTCTTGGCCTAGACTGAAAACACAACCAGCTGAGGTTGATAAGACTCCCAGAGAGCGTAATATTTTGAGTTTATTTCTTCTCTCACTGCAAACTCCATGTCACATCTGAGCTCATGTCACAGTGCCACACAAACTTTCCCACAACACATGATGTTCCTACAGTGTTTTAAACACAAGTTCGAACATGTACCACATACATTGCATCTTATTAACAAAAAAGCATCACCTGGACACATTACATCCTTCAATATCTCTACAGCTATCTGCTCGCCTTTTCATGACTGTCATTCCACATCACACTACTCCTCCTGTGTTCTGTGATGCTGATTATATTCTCATGCTGAACAGTGTGACGGAATATAACCATGACTCTCTAGCTGACCACCGCGAGGAGTCGGGGCTGATATAGACACTGCTATATCTTCTCTCATCACCTGTCTTTTCACTTTTCTTTTCTGCACAGGAGAATGCCATTTCATACTACGATTCCAAAGCGGATTCAGACTATGTGAGTACAGTACGGACTGCTCCCTCCTCCCCCGTCTGCCTGCCTTAAAACCCCAAATCCTACCCGCTCCACTTCCCACCCCTGCCACCCTTCCCTGCAACCCCAACCCACCCCACACCAGCCTTCCCTTGGCCTCCTCGGTGTTGATGATGCCCCCCACTGCCGGTCACAGGCCCCTGGGCTGTCTGTGTGTGTTAGTGAGGTGACACTGCTTTATGGTGAGTTGGTGTGACAGAGCAGGGGCAGGCCGACGTGCATGTGACAGTGACTTCCGCTGTCCTACCCCAGTAAAGTATTATCCAGAGTTTTCTGCCTCCACCACGGACCCTTACTGTGTCGACTGCAGACCTGACCTGCGGGGATTGTTAGATCTCCGTGCCCATCAAGACAGCTCACACTGAAACATTAGTTATATCGCACTTTCATACACCAGGACACTATTTCTATCATGTGTGTCATTCATATGAATGGCAATCAAGGAAAGAACTGCAGGCCTGGTAACGCAGATGCCTAAGCCCTGCAAGTCACCTCCGTTTGGTCTCACCATGCCACCGCCCCGGCTGCAGCCTGCAGTTCCTCCATAGGATAGGTCACACTCGGTGCCTGTGCCTGCTGATTGATTAAGTTTCAAGGAGGAGTTCAAGAATCCCCCTTAGATCACCAAAGCACAAAAAGATGGGAAGAGAGTGAGATAGAGAGGGGAAGAGACTGAGAGAGGGAGGTGGAGGAGCAATAAATCATGGTGTGATTTTCTCTTTTTGCACGCCACTCCTGTGATTAATGACACAGCGCTTTAGGGCCTGTCAGCACATCTAATTGGAGAACATCAGTCATCATTAACATGGCACACTAAGGCCGAGCCAGTAACACACCCTGACCCCCACTTCACCAACCCAACACCACCCAAAGACAGCAGCAGAGGTCATTCCCCATCCCTGCAATCGCCCACCAGTACTCCTCCATGTGAATCTTGATTCCTCCCACGATGACCCCTTTCAATTAAGGCTCTACCACTGCACTGAAAATCCTGTATTATTAGGGAGATATAAAAATAATTCAGTTTTAAGGAAGGTAAGTGATTGGCGGGCTCTCTTATCCAAGCCTTGTCTCCTCTGTTCCCTTATCCTGTACCCTGTACCTGTTAATTTCTCCTCTTTTACTATACCTTTGATATAAAAGTACAATGTCATGTTTCATTTTAAGTCTAAACTGCCATGTGCTGAAGCATGTCCAGTGCACTCGATGAAGATTTATTTTATTTATGTCACTTCACTTCAACTACCTACCAGCCTCCTTTGGGTGGGTAATTAGGCAGATTTGAATGTGCTTTGAAAGCATTCCTCTTTGGATTGTCCTGTCCTGAACAATATAACATGTATTTCTGCAAAAAGACAAGATCCCCCACATGCCTCATCCCCCAAAAAAGATTATAACGTACGCTTCAGCAGGGAGTAGACAAAGTGTCTTGCATGAAAATGCAAATATTCTTTGATCTGCCTGATTCCACTTTTATGCCAATACCTCTGTCTGGTAGAAAAATATTGTCAGTCATTTCCCTAGGTAGTGATTTACTTCGAGGACAACAATCAAATACATAAATATTTTTAATGTAATAAATGTTTTTCAGTTGTGTAACACTACATGTTAAATATGTGAAAGCGACTGACCGATTGAAATGTTATCTGAATGAATCTTTGTTTAAAGGGCTGTTTTGCTCTATCTCAGTCATTCTTGTTGTCTTTCAAATAAACACCCCCCGCGCACACACAAACAGGATAATAAGTGACATGTTTCAGGTTAGCCCTGGTTGGCTGAAGGCGGGAATGAAAGAACCTTCAAAATGTCATCTCTGGCCTCTTTAGCCTTTAATTAAACCTTGACAACTGAGAGATAAAATTAACAAATTGGGTAATGAATCGAGCAAAACAGGTGGTAGATGGTTGAAGAAAATCAACCAATCAGTCTTTCCTGCGTGGATTTATTCAGCTCCTAATTAGACGCTGCCTTGGTTAATTATGATTGGGCTCTTCGGTAGAAAGAAAAAAGAAAAACCTCCCTGCCCGACATTGACAGAATTAGTGTCAGGCTGAGTGATAAACAAACACCTCAACCTCACAGTTAGTGATGTTGAAAAGCCAGCAGCCTTAACCTAATCAGGTTTATTATTAATGGAAATATCTCAAGCCCTTTCAAATTTACTTCTCCACAGTTTACGGTGCCAATAAATCTATATAAAATAAGCATTAATCCCAAATTGAGGGTATCACATTGTTTAACGACTACATTTTTTTTCACCAAAGCTCTGTTTTGTAAAATAACAGCAATATTAAAAATAGGCGCCACTGTTTTATTTTTCAGCATTTGTAGTCAACAGTACATTTTATTGCCTTTGTGTTCTTTGGTATCATTACAATCAGAGTAATATTTTATTATGAAGCTAAAAGCACATATGACCTGGAAACAGCTATTCATTTTTATATTTTCTTTTGCTCTGAAAGCTGCTATCCTTTTTAGTCATTCCCATTCTACAACGTGTACAAAGTAAAAAATAAATAAAACATCCATATTGGAGGGCAACGTGGTGGTTAGCACTGTTGCCTCACAGCAAGAAGGTCGTGGGTTCAAACCCCAGTTGCCCCGGCCTTTCTGTGTGGAGTTTGTATGTTCTCTCCAGGTACTCCAGTTTCCTCCCACCATCCAAAGACATGCAGGCTAGGTTAATTGGTGTCTCCCAAATTGTCCTTAGGTGTGAGTGGTTGTTTGTCTGTATGTGGCCCTGCAATGGACTGGCGACCTGTCCAGGATCCATATTGGATTAGAACAACAGGGAAAGATTAGATTATCACTGCTCTAACATCTTTACGTTGGTTTACTGCTGATTACAAATGTATTTAGATATTTAAAGAACAAAATGTATTTAAATGTCTTTAGCCTTGCGGTTGCCAGATTGCAGCCTCAGGTCAAGTCCCAAAGGTGTACACTAAAAACAACAGGCAGAAACTAATTAAAAGAAATCTCATCTAACCTGATTTATATAAGGACCCTTTTAATAAAACTAAAATATCAGTAAGTTCTTGCCTCACAACGTCTCACATATCCAGATGAGCTGTCTGTTAATGAATGCCTCCAAAAGTGTCTCTGTATCACTTATTTGTTGTTTTTGTGAAAAAGTAATGTTCACTTTTTTTAACCAGTCTTGTCGACTACACATTTAAATTAACCAGATTTTTCATAAATATCTCCCATTGTTAAACTTGCTAAGCTGCAAGTTTAAGTACTTGCTAACATATTTCTTTATGATCATATCCTGTATTATGATGATGTAAGAGTTTTAGAAATGAGACATTTCTAATGAACTGGTCTCTTGTCATAACACTGCATTGTTCCTCTTGTTGACTTTCAGTGGGACCTCGGCACAACTATCCCCCCGCTCGTCCCAACAACAGCTTGTAATTGCATTTTAATAGTCAATTAAAGTTGGCCCATCAATCAGTTTCTGCTGTGGACAAGGGGTTTTGATTTAATTTCTCCAAAAAACAAACAGTTTTTATCATGTCAGATCCAATTAATCCATGCTGCTTTATTAAAATGAGAAGTGCATATTGAAGTTGCAAATCTGCTGCGCTCAAAGATTTATTTTGAATTCAAATTTTGCTCCTCAGCAGTCAGAATGCATGAGGAGTGATCAGAGATGTGAGTTTTGTTTTACAAATATTCCATGAATTAAGGCTAATGAAGGATGACTAATAAAGGAAGAATGGTGGAAACATGACGCCAGACTGTGCTGTGGGCTACTTCTGTATGGCAGTGTATCAAAGTGCTTGGTGCATGACCACACATTAATTAGACTGTGTTTGTTTAAGAAATGCTCAACCATAAGTCGACCTCCTACATGTTCATTTTTGAATGTTGATCTGTAAATGTGACCTATTTTCTAAGGATGCGTCTGACAAGGTTTTAGTGAGCGCTCTAAGGAAACGCACTGAAATCAAATCAAGAATAAGCTAATAAACTGAGCCGGAGAGTAGGGTTATATCTTGCTGCCATTTTACTTCACATCGCACAATCACTTCCTCCTGTGGGAACAGGCACAGATTGTACTCCATTGATTACTTTTCAAGATAAAAAGCTTAAATGCCAGTTTGACTTTTTTTTAATCTTCTGGCTTTCTTTGATATCTGACACTTTCCTAATGCAATGTGTGTGTCAGGCTTTCCCATCATGTACAATGGCCAGATTGAGAAGCTGTAAAAGTGCCACAGCGAATAAGAAATATGCAGCATGAGCACTGTTTTGTGTTTGAAAAATCACAGGGAAGAGAGAACAAACAGTCTGCTATGAAATATGCTATCATTTGAGTGGGTGGGAGACTAAACAGTGATTAAGTGGTGTCTGTTGCTAGTTATTGTTGGGGTTAATTTGTATGGCACCTCATGTGTCTGTGATAGTCATCTCGAGTACTAATGAGTCTCTGTGTTTGGTGTCTGCTCTGATACCTGCTGTTGTTCTCTGATGAGAAGGAGAGTATAGAACCACCCAAATCTAAAGCCAGACAAAAGGTGGAATAATTGCTATTTTTGTGCTTAACATTATCCAAATGCTGCGTTACTTTATGTATGAGTCAGAGAGAGAGACAATGTACTGTATGTACCAGAGCCACAGATGGGCGCTGTAAAGCCACAATATGGGAGGTGACAGAATGCAGTGCTATATTTGCATGTTTCCCCTGTTCTTCTGTCCACGCATTTTTTTTGTATGCTCACTCAAATTTGTGTGTGTGTGTGTGTCTGTCTGCGTGCGTGTGTGTGTGTCTGCAGGCGGAAGATGGAGAAGAGGAGAACCCGCTGGAGAGCTCGTTGTCTTTGGAGCTGGAGTTTGTGGACGCTCCCAATTTTAAAAACAAGGTCAACTACTCTTCCAGTGCGGTCCAGATTCCCACAGACATATACAAAGGCTGTAAGTGTACAAGAATACTTACTTTTTCGTTTTCTGCTGGAAGGCTGATTGTAAAGTAAAATTGTATAGTGCAAAAGTGCTCTGGGAGAATTGTGTCATAAATAAGAGAGCTGCCGATCAAAAGAGTTCATGTACTGAAAAAGCCACTATAGTTAAAAATGACACACCTGCTGCAAGACCTCTGCCATACTTACTGTTGCGTGAGCTCACACTACATTTCCTTTTATGTGGCCAAAAATCTGCATTGTAAAAAAAAAAAGGAAAAAAGTATTGCACTCAATAATCACATAGAAAATGGCTCTGAAATTCCTGCAACAAGCAGCATATGGTATTAAACACTGACGGAGCTTGACCTTAGCTGAGTTGTTCCATGAAAGGACCAGTGAAACAGCATTTAGAGCGTCTTGTGACATATTTCTACGTGAGAAAACAGAATTATAAATATCATTTTGAGAGACATTTAATCAGAGATTGTTCAGGGATTTGCCTGGATTGCATGAAGTTTCTGGAGAATCAGAATGAGGGAAGAATTAATGCTGTACACCTGAATATGATATGAATGTTGTGCAAGAAGAGAATTCATATATTAAGAAATATATGAATATAGAATATACATATAAATTTACATATTTGACATACACCAAGAGATGACACATACCTAGGAATTTTCAGTGGGTCTTTAAAGCATGTTTTGTATGCAACATAATAGAGAGATTATTGCAGTTCTACCTGTATCGCACATGTATCAAGATGTCTCCTGGTTTTCATACAGACCTGCTGGGCCGTGTGGATAGATGACAGTTTTCTGTTGACTTGACCTCTGCCCTGTCTCTCAGTATGTCCGCTCAATCTCTCCCTCTGTTTATATCAGCCAGCACTTAAACAAACCTAACATGATTTTAGATGACAGACGGTCTCTCGCACCAGATCCATACTGTATTTTTGTTTTCTGCATGGGCATGGTCTCCCCCGCTCGTGGGCCCTGCACATCCTGCCTGGCACCATGCTTCCCTGCGGACATAACACCCTCCTTAGTGTGCAGCTGCCAAATGGACAACAGGAACACATGTACCTTCCGGGACCCTGATTTTACTTGGCATGTTTCCTCTGTTATCCACCTCTAACCTTTTGGACACTCTTCTGCCTGGCTCTTTAAAGACTCAAAACCCAGAGCATGTGCAGACAGACAGCCATTTTCACAGTGGCAATTTTTTTGTTCTGTTATTGTCTAGCTCTCCGCCTTCTCTGTTGAACAGGCAGTGTATGGCACCTGTCTGTAACAATGGCCTCCAGCTGTGTCTCCAGACAAATCTTGTCAGAATTAGACACTCTTGGTTCAGGAGGAGATGTCAAAGGCCACAGCTAACTTACAATGGAGCAATCAGGCCTGCACATTGTTCCCAGAGCCATTTTGTGCCAGCTCTGGTTCCCCTGTCTGAAGATAGGAGTCAGAGAATAAAGGCCTCTTGATTGAGCCTGGTGGAGACTAGAAGAGTAGAGGGGTACAGGGCATGGGAATTAGTTTTTTCATTTCTCTTCTGTGGAAAATGTTTACTATTGATGTTGTTTAGTTAGCTCCCATTGCGCGGTCTGCTGTGCTGAGATTGCCAACTGCAGATTTTGTGCCAACTCCATTATGAACATGTGTACTGTGCTTTAGTCGTTGGTGGTAAATAAACAGTGTTGAAAAACATGTTGCTGCCCAAATGTAGAGTCATTCTTAAAGAGGAAATGTAGATATTAGAAATGTCAAGATTGCAATGCAATGTAGACAAAGTTGAAGTTAAACCGACTTTACACATCAGAGTCTGTTTACAGGTCTTGGGGGTACTCCCCAAAGTACTGCCTATGTGAAAAAAAGTTGTATTCAGCCATTTGTTGCTCCAGAGGGCACTGTGTGAAGTCTATAGGCAATAGAGTGTTGGTTGGGGTTGAAGACTAGCCGCTCAAGGCTACATTAGCCACTACTAGCATAACACACAAGAAAGCCCGATGGTTGAGTTGCATTGTGGGTCATATAGTTTTTGACAGGGAAGAAAAACGTGTGGAATAAAAAGATATGTCTGGTTCTGCTGCATCGAATTTTGATCCTTTTTTTTTATTGTCCGTCGCTGATTAACAATGTTATGGGAGTGCAATGCTAAACTGGTGAAGTACTCTTTTATCTAACTTATCGTACAGGAATGTACATCAACATCATGTAAAGGGAGCTGCGTTTGCTTTAGAGAGATGGTGAAAGGCGATTGTTATCTGTATATGGTGTTCTGCTCTACTCCCACTAGTGCAGGGTGGCAGGGAGAGGATGTCTGAGGAAAGTAATGTGGGCGGATTGTTGTCCTCTGGGTCTGGAGAGGTCTGCATCTACAGTATATCTATGGGTTTAAGATTAGCAGGAGAGAAGCAGTGTGAGTGGGTAGCTTCAGCGTTCGTTCCTCGGGGAAAGCCAAAGGAAAGGCAGAGAAAAGACAACTGTGGGAAGAATGGAGCACAGTCCAAAGTACAGCACAATGATCAACAGTTATTTATTAGCACTCATGCTCTGTGATGTTGGAGTAGCTTGATTTGTATACATTGTTAATGCACTAAAGAAACTGAAAATGGCAGCATGAATTGCCAGTCACAGCAAAATGGGTGTCCTTCGAGATGGAGTGAGATAGAGGCACAGATAGAAGGAAAGATAGAAAGAAAGGGGGTGAGATGAGAGTGAAGGAGAAGAGACACTTTAATAATAGAAACCAGTTAGAGCAACAAAAAAAGCATTTTCTTTTTTTATTGTGATCCTTTCAGCAGCTAAATGAGGCAGTGCATGCGTCCTGGTTTGATTTGTCTGCTAGGCCCCATGTCCGTTTATTGAGATTGAGAGTGTTCCCTGAGCGCAGTAATGAACCATTTTATGATTCATTATCCCACTGCTGATTCCTACTGCCAAGTCTACAAACTTTCTAATTAGCTTAGGTCAAACATTCATACAGTTTTCTTCTAATTATCATAGCTTATTACAGAATGGACATTGCAACAGAGCCACAAAGGAATAAATTGATGTGGGTGGTGTCGTCTACGGAGAAACAGGTTTTATTCTCCCAGTGGATGTTACAGAAATGGTGAGGAAGAGGCAAGGATTTGCTGAATAATTGCAGAGGAAGGGCTCTGGTTATATAATCTTTTAAAGTAATCACTGAAAAATAAGGATGAAAACGGCGAGGGAATATTCTTTGGTGACTATTTTGTAGATTCAGTGGAATCTCGCTGGTAATTGGACCGAGTTTCCCGCTGTAGATAGAGGGTAGTAAGCCAGATTGGGTCATTCTACAGTTGCATGAACATGATAATGTGTTGAATATTTACACAAATCAGCCTTTTTAAAAAGGGTGGTAATTATGTGTGTATAGTGTACATGTGGTGCATGCCTACATTAGTGTTTGTATGAGAATAAGCAGCCAGTGTTCCCAAGGAATAAAGAAAAACAGCAGTGAATGTGGGAAGTCCTTTCATTAAATTTGAAGTTTTTAAATCCGCTGTATGGGGCGCCTTTTCCAGCAGCCTAACGTCATGTTGTCAGTTTGCTATTGTAGTCAGGCACAGTGAGAAACGTGGTTGTCAGAAATGAATGGCGAGGACTGGCTAACTGTGTGCGCAGATGAAAGAGCAGAGCTTAAATGTTTTGCATGGAGCGATTAATCCAGCCTCCACACGCACACATACACACACCACAAGCAACATTATCACCCTTCCCTATATTTGCTGTCCAGTTGCTCCAGCTGCTGCTCCTCCCTTAGTTTTACAACTTTACATGTTTTAGGGTACTAATGACAAAACTAGGGTTAATTTACATATTACCAACATTTTCCAAGGCATACCATCCCTTTGTAGATTGATTTTCTACCTTTTATGCCGCCATTTTTTCCATGTTTAATTCAAGGATGCTTCAGGACTTCCCAGACTTAGTCCAGCAATAAATGATTTCACACGTGGGGGCAGTGGAAAAATTATATTAGCACAACACAAACAAGTGAGCCAGCTTTCACACCCAGTTATCAACTTGTTAGCAAACAGTTGCTTATTCACACATCCAGCAGATACGGAGCAACATTAGCATTCTTCTGGAGTTATGTTGCTGTTGCTCCTATTAATAGAAGTCCAGTATACATTCTCCGTTTAGTCTTTGGTCTTCACCGACTCCTGAGAAAGATATCTGGCTCTTTCGCTGCTAAATGCTCCACTGTGTTCACCAGCTAGTTGCTGACTTGCTGTCTGTCTACCATATACCGCTGGGCAGGTGGTGTAGAAATGCAGGGTTGATGATGAGAGTGAACCAAAAATCAAAGCAAGAAAATGTTCACTGTTGTGAAATACCTATCTCGAACCATGAAGGAAATTAAGCTAAAAGGTTATGCTTTGGAGAGAGGTCAGCATTAATGTAAAATATAAACAATGTGTAGGCTAGGCAATAGGCTAAAACACTTAATTATGTATGACTTCACAACAAGCGAGAGAAAAATCCCCAAATCAGTGCCTAAACCAGCAGCAAGCTTGTACTCTCTTGCCCTTTGAATGTTAGCCTCCGTTTTGCTACTACACTGTCTGGTCTGTGGTTGGATCCCCTCTGGGAAGCTCCTGGCAAAGAATCATCCAGTTCACCTTTTGTAAAGTTCACCTTTTGTAAAGGTGAACTGAGCAAATTACATGGGGTGTATGTAATGTGCAGTGGAAAATTGAATGCAACAGATACAGCAGATAGAAAGCCAATGCAGTGTCGTATAAGATTTGAAAAGAAGAGAAAGATTTGCATCTGCAGGATTTCGTTTGAGTGGAACTACCTCTGAAGTCTCTCATCTTGTTTAAAATGGATCTGGAGAGAAGTCCTCTCGCCTGGTACTGTAGGGACAAAAGCAACTTTTGATAGACAGACTCAGGTCTGTTCACAAAAGGAAGGGGGAGTGATAATGATAGGGATGAGAGTTGTGCTTTGTTACTTAGTCGAATTAGGTGCTGTGGCTCCAATTAGCGAATGCTCCCACTTTCATGTGTGCTACACTTGTCATCTTAAAGTTATACGCTGTGAATCTTGAGATTTGCTTCAGCCGTATGTAAAATCTTGTCGTTTTGAGTGTCTTGTGTTTGTGCACATACATTACATGCAGCCTGTATTCGTTTCACACACCCCAGGTTCCTTCCAGTGAAGGCAGCTTCCCTGTCAACCAACTCACGCCACACTGGAGATCAACTCAGCCCCTCTCAACATCAAACCAGATTTAAATGTGTGGAAAAAAAGCAAAAGTGATTTGGGAAAAAGAGAAAGAAAAAAGAAAAAGTGTGAAAGTGCAAAATAAAAATGAAAAGAAAGCGATAGAGAGAGGGGGGATAAGGGAAATAGGATTAAACCAAAAGTTAAACCAAAAGAGAAGAAAGGCAGTATAAACACTGCGGGCTATATTTCTGTCTTTACTTTACAGACTCCATCTTTCTCTCTCTGCCCCCCACCCATCCACCCCTATAGTGTGTGCCCAGTGAAGGGGCACTATCATTTACCCGCACACTAATTAGAACAGTCAGCACAGCAAACTCCTCTTCACTCACCACCAGGCTCACAAATTACATTTCATGTGTTTGTTATTTACTGCGGCTCTTTAATTAGAAAAAATATGTGGAAGAGCTCTCCCTTCTGTCTTATTCTCTATATTGAATAATCATACCTCCTCAGAGAAATTTACATACGTCTCCCACACTTTCTGAGATAACATTTAGCAAAACCTCAATGGATAATTCATACTACATGCTATTCCTGAGTGAAACTGCTGGAATCCTGCACATGGATATGAATTAAAATGAGTTAATGCTGCTTTCTTGGAGACTGTTATGTCCATCCAAATTAGGCTATACAGTATCTTCTGGACATTTTTATTTTTTTTCTCAACCAAAGCTACAAAACACACTTTTTTTTTCTGGGAAGGCTTAGACTTTGTTTTAGCTCGCCTTTGTGGATGTGTGAGCTGCTGCCAGTTCCTGTTGCCGCCGTTTCCTCTGCAGGATGAAAGGTTTAAGGTTCAGGCTCTTTAACACTCAGCCAGGCCACAAAGCAGCCATGAAAGAAGAGGAAAGGAGTAGATACGGAGCGGAAACAGGAGAGAGGGGAGGTGCAAAAGGAATTGGGTTGAGAGTACAGAAAGACACAGAGAGGGAGGTGGTACATGCAGATGTAGAGACGTAGGTTTGTAATGACCTCGAACTGTGCGTGAAAGTGCGGGTTTATCAAAGTGCTTGTTTACAGTGTCGGTTCATTTAAATTACAACAAGAACATTTTCTCACTTATCTTTAGTGTTATTTGAAAACTGCTCCTAGTGAGGTCGTCCAATTATCCAGCGTAACTGGGCCACTGTCGCTGGAAATAATTTCTGCTGTTTAATTTGGCAAATGTCACTTTTCAATGCTTTGAGCACCATAAACAAAGTTCTTTTCTCCTCCATTGTTTCAGAATCTGGAAAAATCTTAATTATCAGCACGGCTGAATAGCCAATAAGAGTAAGTGAGAAAATTAAATAGTGAACTGACCCAGCAAGTGAAATGACCAATGTGTTTCTACTATAATCTTCTTACTCGATTTTACTTCCAAAAATTGTTTGGGAAGCTATAAATTGTCAGTGAATTATAAACGATGGCAACTCCTCATTTTTATGCATTAGCTGAACATACAGTGTATGAGAAATAGCCTTCCCGTAAAGACGCGGCTTTGGGAAAAATAAGCACTCTGGAGAGCCACTTGCTAAGATTCAAAACAAGCTGTATTTCTCTCAGTTACCCCACCTGTCCGTGTAATGTCACCTGTATGTCAAAGTAAGTAGAATTGAACTACAGCAAGACTTAGTCGCTCTGTTTAAAAAGTAGACTATGTAAACACTTTAGGTTTAGGCGATGGTAAAGGTTATGACTCATCAAAGAAACTTAGCTAATAGCTGTGGCTCCATCACCGTTATGGATTTCTTAGGATGGACCACTTGTGTTCCACTGTGATCTATTACAGGCCACTGTGCCCTTTTTTTCCTTTTCCGTTTGTACAGTCAATGCATAAACCTATTTATATAATGTTGGATTAATACAGGGCATAAGGAGCAGATTGGTTTGGATGGCTCTTCATCTCGGGTATATCACTGTTAGTAATGTGTATGAGTGATTGGGTGGTAGGAGTTGAGAAATGATCTCATGCAGAGATACTCCATAAATCCCACTCATTATTGTTTCCTTACTTGGTGTGCAGTCTTGCTCCATAAAGGGGCAAAGCCAAGGGTGCTCTAACTGTCAGGGGAACGGCGAGCTGATGAATTACCTTTTAAAGATATCAGAGAGAGGCGCGATTTTCGTGAAAGATGAGCCCAACACGGCGCTCGGAGGCCCTGTCTGCCTGTGTGAGCATATTTCCCCCCCAGGGGAAATTTGTCTTTTTATCAACTGTCCCGAGAAGTCACAGCCTAGCCTCACTGAATAAATCAAAGAGAATTAGTTTGCTGTGTTCTCTTATCTCTGATGTGCCAGTTTCTCTGTGGCGATCACCTGCAGATGTGTGTTTCTGTGTGTGTGTTTGCAGAGTTGGCCTGACAGTAAAGGTGGCTCACATCTCCATCTGACTGGTTTAGTTTCAGATGGCAACATAAACACACATACACCATGGTCCGTCTTATTACCCTTGATTGAAAGACCAAGACTGAGCAACACTTCCTGCCACCATCAGTAGATATGTCATGCACACACAAACTTTCAGGAAACGCACTGTAGCTGCGGCTGATAATCCTTCTTGCATAGCCAGAGTTTGTTTGACACCTTGATGTTAGTCAAGGTAGCTGAGATAGTTTTAAACAGAGGTTGCAGGGTGTCTCTTTGCCCTTGGCCTGTCTGGGACACCTATCATTACAGACCCAGTGCCTCTCCAGATAAGAGCACCCAGGACTTCACAGCACACAGGCTGCCGCCGCAGCAACCTGCTGTGATAGCTCGTGCTTAAAGGATAATACTTTTTACACATTAATCAGATGGCTTTTTGACCACAGAGTATTGCACATCGCCAGATGAAATTGAAATGCATGGTTTGGTTCCCTGATAATCTCCACACAAACATCAGTAGAATATAGCCACTGGTCTCGCTGCAGTGAATCGGGAGTCATGGGAACGACTGCGGCAAGTTTGAAAATTCTTGGTCAAAATGGCAGTGACAGCGAGAGTCTCACTGATTTCTCTCTCTCTCTCTAGTTCCCTCTTTCTAGTTCTTCAGACCATCTGGATTCCTGGCAAATGTAAACACTGTCTTATGAGAAACGGAAGATAAAGCTGTTTTACTTTCTAATTCTGGCAGAACGCAATTACGTTTGCAGCAGAAATGTCCCTGGCACACATTCTTCAGGGATGAGTCGTCAGATAACCACACAAGAAAAAGCTGACAAAGCGTTGGATTTGCAAGATAGAGAATATTGTTTTCCAATCAATCAAAAGTGATGTTTTGCAACGATGGTGAAGCCTAAGCTGCCTTCACAACTCCAGCTATACAACCTGTTTTTCACCAGCTAGCTGTTCCCCTACTAAGCAAAGGACAAAGGTGGTCTGACATTGTTACAAAATATAAAAACACTTAAATTCTTTGACCTCAATCATGTCTTAGATTCTGCCGGTTGCAATTTAGGAGTTTAAAATGAAGCTTGTTTAGTGGGGTTTTTTTCTCTCCTTCCCTCATGGGTGAGAAATTGCCTTTTTGAGCTGTGAAAGCAGCCACTCATTCGTGTTAATTTCTGTGTTGCTTTCCATCAATCGTCCTCCCCCTCTCTCTGAGTTTTTATGTTTATCCCCATCTGTAGGGCTGCCTCTAACCTCCTCCATTCTTCCTTTGTGTTTATGTCTATGAATTTTGAGAAAAACATGTTGAGGAGCTCCCTTTGGTGATGGCAGCAATTTGGCTTTCATATATTCCTATCCTCCAGACACTGCTTAGTGCTGCTGTAGTGAGTGTGCGCACGTGTGTGTGTGCGAGCGTACGTTTGTTTTACAGGATGCTAGAGAGTAATGAAACTCTCTTGTTTTGAGCTACGCTTTTAGAGAGAGAGTTTGGCGACGTGGAACTGAGCATTTGGCTGAAAATATAAAAAAACAATATTATGATGTTTAGGTACACTCGTGAATGTGATTATTCAGTGTTTCAGTGTCAGAGTGTTTCAGCTTACAGTAAAGGAGGTGAGCAATGCGTCATTAAGCATTGCTTACCTCTAAAAAGACAGCTCATCGAAGGCTGAGCACTAGATAATGGTCGTTTACTTGTGCAAAATTCAAACAAGGAGTTGAAAAAAGCAGGACTTGTCAGTTCAGAGGCTTCTCCAGCTTTGGTTGGCTGAGTAATTAAATCAGAGAAGCGAGTGAAATTCTCCTCAGCCCAGTGCCTCGTCTTGTTTCGTCTTTAATCAGGTGGCTATTAAACCTCTGCACTCCCCATCTTCTGACTTCAGCTTAGCTATTAAACTTAGACTGAAGGCATGTGTGTGCGTGTGTGTGTGTGTTTGGAGGCATGATGTTTCCTGTTGTAAGGATAGAAAAAGCAAAGAAACAGGAGGACAATTTAAATACAATATAAGTTACAAGAGTCTGAGGTGGGCAGGAAACAGCACATGCTGACGTGGTCGTAGTGTTATTCCACCATCACCAGTAGTGTGTTATTCCACTTCTTGTTGACTAGATGATGAATACCTCTCTCCACAACCATAAATCCATTTCACACAGTACCACTGACCTGTGAGATATATCTGTGACCCTGCGTTTTAACTCAAAACGCACACGTTGACGCATCAAGCTGCACATGCACAAGCAGGCCAGTACTTTTTTTCACCCCTTTCTCCTCTCTTCTCCTCCCAACACGTTCATGGACATTTTTAGAAACTGTTTGGATTTCGCTGATATCAAAAATTCAGAAGTGGCTTCTGCCTCTACGTGCTGCGAGTGACATATGACCTCCTCCAAGGTCATCTCAGATTCCTCCTCTGGACTCCTCAGAGATCCCACAGATTAGACTGATGCCCTGCTCAGATGGCTACCGCCGGCCGAGCTGCCTGCATATATCCATTCTTATGTGCTCAGCTTACTGCTGCTGGCACGGACAAGGTTGTTCAGCAAGGAGAGCTGACCTTTGGGTTACTCACAGAGAAAACCTGGTGTTTTGCACTTTGTTTACACTATATTTAGTCCTCATTATTTGAGTTATTGATTTAAAAATCAATTTATATACGTGTTTAATGAAACGTGAAAAAAATCAATAATGCAAAACTGGGTTGAAATCAGATTATAAAAAGCTATTTTCAGCAACTGTAGTTTAAGCCTTTATTTTTTCCTGACTTACTTTGAGGGACTATGGCATATAATCAGCAACTCATTTACATTTCCTCTCTATTTTTATTTCTTTTCCTATAACCAGAAGCATATTCTGAGTTGTGCTCATCACAAGACCTAGTTATTCTGAAAACTTTTTTATTTAGATTTATAGTGTCCTATTAGGTGAAAAACTGTTGCTTAAACTTTATCTTCTCCATTTTTCTGTGTAAACTGCTCAACCAGAAACCAGTGAGACTTCATTATATTTGCCAAGTCACTATTGGCAGTCTGATTGTGTGTGTTCCTACAGCTCCAGTCATCCTAAATGAGTTAAACTGGACCCAGGCGCTGGAGAGGGTCTTCATTGAAAACCGTCGGGAGGACAGCTCTCTGCGCTGGCAGGTGTTTGGCAGTGCCACAGGAGTGACACGATACTACCCAGGTAGGCCACAGGGTACTGAGTCAACAGTCTGCCTTATAACTCTTGGCAAGATAAAGTCTAAATTGACCCTAGGGCCCCTCAGCTGCAGAACATTGGCAATCTCTTATCAGATGGCTGTACTGGTAACTCGATAGACAGAATGAAATGATGATTACTTTGATCTAATCTGAAATATCCCTCAGCACACACTGTACAGCCTCTAACTTATTTTCTTGCTCTCTCCAGCCACTCCATGGAGGGCGCCCAACAAGATTGACCTGTACGATGTCCGCAGAAGACCATGGTAAGCGACCTCTTTCTCAGGAAGTCCATTCACGCATTCAAGTGTTTGGTCTCCGCATAATATTAATGTGATTTTTATTTCTTTTCTTCCACTGTTAATGCCTTCTGTCTTCCGGGGCAATAATGGTGAACAAATTGCACTGGTATTGTCCTTAACCCTGGATGCCCCATACTTCTGAATAATGTTGCTCAGAAATGTTCTTTCATCGTCCAAGAAACCAAGCTCAGGCCAGCTTTTAGTAATAAAATAATAAGAAGAGTTGCGTTTTGTATCAGGAAGTTTACTCACTGATTTGGGATTTACACACTCAGTTTAAGTTTGACTTTAACTTAGTAGCATCAACAGATATCATCAAGTGCATTATGGGAAGTTTATTAATAATAAGTTATTATTATGGGACTAAAATTTTGATAGCCCTAGATGTGTTAAATTCTTATATGTATTTGCCCTTTTAAAAGAATACATATTAAAAGTTTCTATACTAGTCCAGATGAGTATTGGTAGGCATGAGTTTTGGTCATCAGATGAGTTCAGCTGAGCGTTGAGAGTAAAGGGGATTGTGTAGCTCAGAGCGGACAGCCTCTAACCGATAAAAACAGCAGCACCAGTAGAGTAAAAGTGCAGAAAATTACAGAAATTTTACCTGTCATTGCAACACCTGTGTGCTGTCAGCAGCTGCACTGTCATGCTGTCTTAAAATGGTAACAAACTGTTGTGATCAGATCTGAGTCCACACACATGGTGTAAACACATTTGTTTTTTGCTTTGGGTGTTATTCCGGAGGGCTAATCTTGTGTCCGTACATGTTGCCACTGCACATGCCTTTTGTTGTTATATTTAAGATAATTTGAGGTCTGTTCATCCTAACAACCTTAAAAATTCTTTGCTCAGTGTTGGAGTGAAAAGGAGCAACCTACTTACATACAAGTGTTTTAAATTATTTCATGTACTTACTTTACCTCACTTCACTAAAATACTGTAAGCATCAATGCAGCTATAATAAAGAAAACTGACAATTACTTTATAGCAAACGAGTTTAAAAAAGGATATAATCTTTTAAATATTTTCCTAAACTGGCTGCCTGAGGCATATCTGCACATTAGAGGGTATGATTGTGGCCACATGTACAAAATAAAGGCTCTTAAATACAGCCTTGCATTGGGATTCCTGTACACTGTTTGGTCTCTAGCTGCTGTCAACCTTCTGTGCTCCTTCCAGCCCAGAGCTAAATAAAGGATATTGTTTAATGGAATGAGATAAAAACGTTTTCCTGACCTGTGTTTATCTCGGTAAGTGATAATGTTGATTGCATTGTTTGTTTTGCTATGAGGACAAAACAAGATAGGGGGCTAATGTTTTTGTTTAAAGTGCCCACCTTTGCCTGTAGTTCTCTGTGCAACAGCTGATCCCTGTACAGAGTGCCGGGTCGGGCGAGTGTGACGGGCTGGACAGAACTAGGCTGCACCGGGCCAAACAGTGCCTTCCCCCAAGCTTCCTGTCCACCCTTCCTCATTCAATCTACCTGCCACTGTCACATCAGCTTTGTGGCAGACCTGCCTGTTGCCTGGTTACAGGTTGGAGTGAAGTGGACATAATCATGACAGCAATGTTGATTAGACCTGACCCGCTTTTCCATCTCTGTCTCGGTCCCGCTCAACCTGAGTGGCTGTTTGAGGTCAGGCCAGGCTTGTCAGATGAAGTCAACGAGCTCAGACCAAACAAACCAAATACAAGCAAAAGAACCCTTTACACATTGAATTTGTATGAAACTCAACATTTAAAAAGATACACAAGCTTGACATCTTCAAATTTAGCCACGTGTGAAAGAGCTTGAATGCAGTCATCTTTCGAAATAATGTGGCATTTAAAGGCGAGGTTCAATTAATTGATTCACAAAAACATAGAAATTTGCTCCCATCCTAATTACAAAAACATATGAAATAAATACCCATGAAATAAAACTATAGACAAAAACAGAACCATCTAAACAACAATATAAAAACAAATTAAGATAAAAAACAAGTTAAAATCACAGTTTACATCCTCCTCACTTGAGCCAGAATTTTTGAGCCATGCAAATTGAAGGTATATTCAGATACAACTGAACTATTTGAAAATGATAGCAGGTTCTTATTGAGATGACACTACATTTAGATTGTACCTTTTAATGAGCCCACCATTTATCTATAGTACAATCATCAGACGGGGTGTTCCCTGAACAACTAACACCAGTCTCAAGTCTCGTTAGTGCTCCATTGGCACAGTACCTAAGTATATACATGAAAAATGTTGTAAAACACAAGGCACTGTGTAGCAGGCCAAGTTAAAAACAGCAATCCTGTCTCTGATCCATCAGCCTGAAACCAAAGTACACCCGAGTTTAATTCTCTTACACATGTTTTGACATAGGGACTCTTCCCGGAGACAGGAAGGAACAAGGAAAGAGAAAGATGATGGGAATTCTAAGCGGCAGCAGCGTGTGTCACAAGGTTAGACAGAGAAAGGGGTGTATTTTTTTGTGCCAAGGAACACCTTGTCACCCCCCTGGTCCTCCATGTGTGTCACTTCTGTCGAGCCTTTCCTCATGTCAGAGCCTTCGACATTCCTGTTGCCCGTTGCTTAGCAACTTGTGCCCAGCCGCACTGAGTGGCGACGCCGTGGCAGGGAGTGTCATGATCTGTCAGGTCAGACTTGTGCGATTATAGTCTACATGCTGTCTCGCCAAACTAACGTCCTCTGGAGAGTGCGGCCAATCACGCATGTTACAAAACAGTCCTCTGCTGTTAGGTAAGCCCATCATGCGTGCTTATGTGACAGCAGGAGATAGCAGCGTCCGTCACAAGGACAGTAACACAAACAATGACATGAGAATTTACACTAGTCATACGGATCCTGTTGGTGTTAAAGTCAAACTGAAATTTGGATACTTACTTCTTTTTTAAAACAGTTTTTGACATGTTTCTGGAAACCTCATCAAAGCCTCAAAAGTCTGGTTGAGTGTTTTCCCATGGCAGCAGTTGAGTGACATCTGAGAGCCGACATTGCAGCGCCACCAACTTACGTGGCTTGTGGCTGAAGCACGTCATTTTGAATAGCCTGTGAAAATCGATACAAATCATTCTTAGCTTGTAACAGCAAACCGCTGAGGATGCTGAATTGAGCTAGGGTGTGTTTTATTTTATTACTTAATAATATAGCTTTTCATTTGTAAGAGAATTTTTTATTTTATTTTTATAACTTTAAAGTTACACAGTTAAGCTGTGCTGTTCAGTTTATATTCCACTCGTAAAGTGGAAGCTAGCAAGCTAGGCTAATTAGCCTCAGAAAATGCAAGCTAGCCAACGCCAATGTTAGCACTGATTTCCACTAAATGTTTATTATTTGTTCATGTTATTTCAACACCTAATGAGTCATTGGTAGCTCCCACACAGGCAGTGTTAATCCCGTGTTATACAAAGTAAGAGGGTGTAGCTAGTGTTAGCTGTCTCTCTTTCATGGGTCCAGTTGTGGTGATACTGTCAAACTTCAGCCCTGTAGCCCCAGTACTCCACAGTAGTAAGTTTCACAGTGATTCAGTTGTACGAGTAATGAATGAAGTAATATTGCAAAAAATAGTACCTACCCACACAGATATCAGACCAATTAAGTGACCAGTTCCGACATTGTCAGTTGTACCAAAAATTCACGCCCCCTTGAGAACAGTAATTTAGGGAGCACTACATGTCACTGCAGAAAAATAAGTCACTTTTTTGGGCAATTAAAGTTTTGACTAAATAAGTACACAAGTCAAAATGAAGGATAAAAACGCTTAAACGACATACAGGCAAAAATTATGATATCCACTTATGTATATATATATTAGTAAATAATATAAACACACACGGTCTCACACATCCTCCCACACACCTATCAACACTCCCCTCACAAACTCACAGATACATTAGATCACATGTGCTGATATGCCATATAGATACTGCAGCTTCACAAATACCACTATAGCAACTGGAATACACAGATGCAATCTCACGAACATGCTTCAGTAACATTTGCACTTACGCTGTCTCTGGGAAGAGTCATCGAGTCAAAGATGTGATTTACTATGCAGAGCTAAACTAGCGGCCAGGATTCATGGCCAGTTTGTAGCGTAACAGACCTGTAGCTTTTCCTGCAACGGTTGGATGGCAGCGTGGCTGAGCAGGTGCACCTCTGAGGAAAAAGATCGGAGGGCCGCCTGCCTCTACAGATGGGCTCTCTCCCCGTCTGCTCCCCCACCAACACCCCCAGGAAAATTAATGGTCCAGTCAACACATTTAATTGTCTCCAATTGCTCTGACATTAATTATTAACATTTGTCCATTATAATGTCTGTTCATGTTATCAAGGGAAGCGAAACAGAGGATGAAGTGAGGTAGAGGAAAAAGTGTGAGGGCAAAGAGAGAAATAACCAGAGACAGGCATGGAGTCCTGTTAGCCAAGCGTTACAAAGATCCCATTACATTCTAGGCCCACAACAGCATGTAGTCTGTATCACATATTGATTTCTTCAAAAAGTCAATCTAACCTCTTTGTAAATATTATGACTGCTGGTCAATCCTCGAAGCTGAGGCTCCCCAAAATACCATTCCCAATATCTGAAGCTTTGCATCCTCCTCCTTTCATTCTCTTCACCCCACTTCAGGGAGAAGCAGAGTCAAAAGAAAGACCAGTGTGTGTTATTTGCGAGACTGAAGGTGACACGAGGCTTTAGCAGCTTTAGTCTCCAAAAAATATTTGACATTTCAGTTTCAGCCAAAATGTGAGGGACACAGCAGGAGACGTTTTATTCCATCTCGCAGAGCAATAGTAACAGACTAACACTTGTCTGCTAATAATTGATGCTGATATATTCCGGTATGCATGATTAATTCAATATTCTGTACTTTTTTCAGAAAGGAAAGTGGTTGAAAATTTTAGCATAAAATTCTGTGTGCTTTTCTTCTAACCGAAAATATGGAAATGTGAATCATGGTACCAACACTTCCAATAATCAACAGAAAGTGGAATAAATAAACGGCAGACAACATCTCTTTCTCCTGCAGGCTCTCTGGGTGCCGTCCTCCTATATTTTTATCTTAATTCAATCTTTATTCGCCTGCCACATCCACAGGAGCACTAAGAGAGCAGCAGTCCATAAAATAATAAGCCCATCAGCACAACACAATCCACGCACACATGGGAGCACGCACAGGAACACACCTACATGCACACATACACACCCACCAGCAGTCTTGCCATGTTCTCCCGTACATCTACTGTACATGATGCATGCATATCAGAACTCACACTGTGAAGAAAGTTCACACATTACAGTCAACAACCACAAACACAACACAGATGGTACTATATAGGGCTGAACAATTAATCCAAATTGCAATATGGCTTACTGCAATTTTCAAATCACATGAGCATGCGCAATATTTGTTAAAGGTGATATGTGCGTCAAAATACCATTTTAAATCAAATATTGTCATGCTTCATATGTCCTGGCCTACACACCATGTTCTACAGACTCGAGAAAACATCTTTGATTGGTAAAGATCCCCTCAAAAATGATGATCATTTTAATATGTTTTTCGATGAAAATGAGAATAATGTAACAATCATCTCCTTCAATATCACAAATCATATTGCAATGTCAGTCATATATATATATATATATATATATATATATATATATATATATATATATATATATATATATATATACATAGTACTTATTATTTGGATACACTGGCCAATAAATGTGGTTCAAAACAAAACAACTGTGACATGAAACATGAACACACTTGCTGCTCCTGCACACTTACTGTAGCAGTCCAGCTCTCCATGGATCATGCTACATGTGTCTATGGCAAGTGTCTGAAATGTATGTACTTGATAATTCCTCCAATTTAAATGAAATGCACAACACTTTGTGGAATGGGGCAGGGTGCATAAACACAATCTCCTGAGAGAGTTAGCCCCCCCGGCACAGTTAATGTATTGATTTTACAGCGCTGCGCCATGATAAAACTATTTCATGAATTCCAATGAGACTCCTTTCACCAGACTGCTGCAAAAGGGGCAAAATACAATCACCACAACGCAGAATATGTCATTGTGTTCATTGCTTGTATAATGCATTTCTTTTAGATATATGGGTGATGGTGGCAGGTTGTGAGGGTGGGGTGACTGTGAATGTTGCTGCTTTAATCTCCCGTCATTTAGAGCAATACCTCGTTCCACCTCAGTGTAAAGAGCACATGTCTACTGCACACACAAATCAGGCTTTATCTTGATTGTACATGTTGTGATGTTATGAACACCTATATATACTTTTTTTTTCTGGGCATACAAGTCACTACTGCTGCTGTGGCCAGACTTGCTTTTTGATTTATCCAGTTGATAATATATATATATATAAAATAAAAAAAGCATTGGTCACTTAAACTCAGCCAATCACATGTTATTTGTAATTGGCATTACCTGACTTCTGTTACAGTGTGTGATATATTGCAAACTTTCATTTGATTATTTCCCTTATCAGTACATTTGGGAATTCTGGTAAACGTAGAGAATCCAAATCCACGCAACAATAATCCAAGCAGAGGAGAAAATAAATCCAAGAACATACAGGCAGGGTTGCGGGTACCACACGACAAATGATTTCAACACCAACAACGATGACGAGAACTGAACAGAACCTAAGGCAGTATATACTAAAGCACACCGCACACACAGGCTACCATAACACAGAACCTATAACTGCAACATGTGCAACATTAAAAAGCAATACATCTTCACATTTGAGAAGCTGGGACCAGCAAATGTAATAATATTTATAATAATTAATTCTACAGTGCTGTATAGGGGCTTGAATTTAAACACAAATTGTACAGTGTCTGTTAAAAAATGTTATTACCTCTTTTGTGTCACAGAATATCATTATTAGAAACGTGGTCACTTTTTTGTGTTTTTAGAGGCTTTCAGGTTTTACTTTATGTATTAAGGTCTATGTAGTTTAAGGACTAAATAACCTAATTTTGCTAGTGTATATTTTATATTTGTTGGGCCTTTGGCTGGACCTTGTCTTCTTGTTTGTTGGAATCTGGTTGGTTGGCTACCAGGCAGTTTTCGCATTGCCAACAATGTAGCCACTCCTTGTTCGGCATTTCATATATAATAGGTTATGAGATGTCAGGTTTCACTTGTACATGCTGGACAGGTATAAACAGGTGGAATTAATTCACAGCCAGTTGCACATCACAAGTTGGACTGTAATGAGCTGCTCGCAGAGTAAAGAACAACTGGCACACTCTCATATGTAAATGCAATAGTGATGTCTGAAATAAAGTGCTCTCAAGTTATGATGAGTCAGCACTAGTTGAGAGATACCAACCATAACTGTGAGTGAACGGACAGAGAGGCTATAGGCTGATATGTCGTGTCTGCCGGCTGATGGCTGATGGTCGTGTCACGGTGGGACAGAATGGCCAATGGGGCTCAGTTCAGCACCAGCCAGGCCCATCTGCTTGTCACCTGGCCTTGGCACGCCGGAGACCGGGTAATGACAGGGAAAGAATGGCATCAGTGGGCAGAAGCTGAGAGGTAATTACTGACAGGAATCCATGCAGAAACAACACATCTGGATCCATGAGTCAAAATGTGGAGAATTATACACTGATACCAGCCTCAATTCGTGATTTTTATCTGTCAGAACTGTAGCACTGCGTATCAGCCCGGAGACTGAAAATCCTTGACTCCATCCCGCTCTCTCTGATCCTGATGTTCTCCGCTCAGAAGCACAGAGAAAATTCAATTGTACTTTAGGCAATGGAAAGGGAGAGAAAGAGAGCGGTGCTGATATACCAAGACAATCTGTGGGGAAAATCAGCCATGGCAGCACTATAGCTTCAGTGTTGAGTGACACTATCCTGGCTCATGTGTTACTCTTCTCTACTCCATCACTGCTCACACATTCCTCCTAAACCCCATTACTGCTGATCAATGCCACCTCTTTCACAGTTAAGAGAGAAATGATCTGCTTGAAAGTGATGTTTTCTCAGAAGATTTTAGAAAGCTTGCACAGTGCTCCTTTTGTGAGATTTTCCATTTGGTTTGGAAGATGACCTGTAATGACTACTAGTAATAAAAGTCATTGCTTTATAATTAACATTTAGCCACTTCAAAATAACTTGAAGTCCCATTAAAGGATTATCTTATTCTCTTTCTATGAAAAATAGACTGACCAGAGAAGTTAATGAAAATCTGCAGTTTGTCTGTAGGTATCAGCCGTCACCAAATGACCCTCGTTTAGTTTCCAGACAGGGTGTCTCCGTCCATGAGCCTGAGGGAGTGCAGACGTGGGCCACATTCTGACCGAGTCTCCGTCCTGCATCGATGATCGCTTTCACAAACCCCATACACTCGAATGAAAGAAGCCGCCACTGTGTGGAGTCTCAGCGCTCTCTTCCTCTCCCTCTCACTTCCTCAAATTAAGATTTCAGTAATTAAATTGATAAAAGTCACGCATGCCAATATGCCTCATGGTTCCAGACCTGATTTCGTACGCCACACAGTTGTGGAGAGCTGCAGAAGTTCTACCTTTGATGTGGCATTCTGTATTATTGAAAATAATTGGATTCCCCCCCCTCTCCCTCACACACACATACATTTTGCCCATGTTCACTCTGGGTATGCTCAGTTAATCGACCTCTTGCGAGGCAGTGCAGAGTCTCCGTTCCATCTGGGGGTTTCAGGCAGCTTTTCAGCAGAGTGGGGCCCAGGTTGTGTCTGAAAAACGGATTTGAGCGGCCCAGGCAGTGTGCTGAGGGACGTCACTTCAACAAGGTTCAGGGGTCATTCTGCAGGTTGGAGTGGCGCCTGCCAGTGAGTGGGAGCAGTGAGACTTGCGGGAGCAGTGGCGAAGCCTACCGGGGCTCTGTTGCTCTACCTCCATATCAGCTTGGCCGAGCATAAGAAAAGAGCCTCTCTGGCCCACAGGCAGCTGGCTTCTCTCCACACTCAGCGGAACGGCTGATAATCAGCAGAAAGAGACCCCTGATGATTACTCTGCCTCTGCCTAAGACGGCTGCTAACTGCTTGCCTGCTCACTCCTCAGAATGTCAAAGTAGTACTCACATTTGAAACCCCCCCTCCCTCTTCCCAGTGTGCCATAGAAAAACCTAACATGTCCATCAATCTCAGCTCTCTTTATATCAGGGGTAAATGTGACTTTAATTGCCACTGGAACAGAATGAGGAAATTTTTGATTTTCCTCTGTATGTCATCCTCTATCAACTGTGGACAGAACAGTGCGCCTCTTCCAGGACACAAGTCATCTGGCCTTGCTAGTTCAGCATTCAGCACTCTGCCTTGTGGCCCTACGCTGTGCACACACCCAGAACAGCCTTATTTTAGCAGTTGCTTTGCAGCAGAAGCATAATGGTCTTAAGCAGCTTGTGCCTCCCCGCAACAAAGGGACCACCGCAGTAAATAATGTGTTTGACTCCCAACTGATGAGTCATCAAAAGAACAGAACATCATTTTATTTTACTGACAGCACAGGCTCTCCACAGCACAGGTCAACACCACTCAGGCTGCTCCTTGAGCAGTTTATATAAATTTCAAGTGACTAAATATGAAGCGTATTAGACTGTATGAGTCACCATAGCGTGACTGCAGAAAATTCCATTTTAATACGTCACTAATGCTCATTTTAAGTCCTAAAATCTTTTTTGTTTCTTTTTTGTCTTGTGTAAGTGTTATCCGTATCCTGAACAATCAAGTATGGCAGTATAAAGTATAATACTTTACCACAACAAAGTCCCATTTGATTTAGGAAGACCTATTTGATCACATTGATTGGTATTGAAAGTAGAATGTGTCAACCTAGTGGCAGATCTTTAAGAAAAGGCTTTTAAGGGTTTAGGCAACATTAAGTGATTTGTGACTTTGATTAAATGTCACCTGAAATGGAGAAATTCCAGCAACATCAACAGGTCTCCAGCACAGCTTATGGCGGTCCGTAATGTCACACTTTTAAAAATGAAGAAACTAGTTAATTTAAGCAGGATCTAAGATAAATATTAAGCAAAACGGTAACATCTGAAAACCAAAGTCCTGTTTGAACACAAAACACAAAAATGTCAGCCCTTGTAAAAATAGAAATTGGGTTACTGGTACTGATTAACAATTGTATGAATCCTCTGTTGATACAAAAGATGATATTTTTTAGCACCTTTTAGACTTTGTTCTGGGCTTTTAAAAGGGCTAAGGATGTTGCGCAGCTCAGTGCAGGCTGTTGTTGTAAATGTGTTATTATATACTTAGACCATAAACTAGCAATTACTTTGGCTCACGCAGTAATTATTTAGAGTAGTCATTGTTATTCAGTTAAGAGGAGTATCTTTGGTGAAGTCAGCCGACAGTAGCTGTAGCCAACGCTGAAGTATATAACACAACTTATTAACTCTTCTAAGCACATAAGCCTTTTCAGTATTCTGTAGCTTAAGTGGGCTCAGCCATGGTCGCTCCATATTATCATGGCTCAGCTCATTGTGTCTTTGGCTTCTTTCTTTCTCAGTGCAATTCTCAAAGATTATGGGAACAAATTAAAGTCCATTCTTTGTGTCTTTTTTTTGCAGGTATATCCAAGGTGCATCGTCTCCAAAGGACATGGTCATCATTGTGGACGTGTGAGTATCTTGCTCCTCAGTCTCTTTCACTGCCTCCTCTTTCAACATTTCCCCCTGCCTGGAGTGGATGTCTCCCTCAAAGGGCACTAGTGCCACCTGTTGGTCTGAGAAAAGCCTAAAGTTAGAGGAAGTCGATCACTGCTCATTTCCTCACCTCAATTGAAGTATACTCATCATCCAAAACATGTCCTCCACAAGTTAGGAAAATGGACATGAGCAGGATTAGGATCTGTCTTCTCACAACTGAGCCTCATTGCGTGTTTTCTGCAGGAGTGGAAGTGTCAGCGGACTCACTCTGAAGCTGATGAAAACCTCTGTAGTGGAGATGCTGGAGACACTATCAGATGACGACTATGTGAATGTGGCCAGGGTAAGTAGAAGCTCGCAGAACATGATGATACAACTCACTCGCGAAAGCAACAATGACACAAATATTTGTTGTTTTTATTAAGCAGGTGCTAATCAAGCAGGAAGTCAGTGAATGGCACCGCAAGCTCAAACTGTTGTCTGCTTGCAGTGGAAATGTCACACTTACCTCATTATAGTATATTTGCTTTGTATTTGCACCACCGTTGTCTGTGTGGTATTGTGCCCGTCTCTCTCTTTCACTCTGATTACCAAGCTTTCCATTAGGAGTGTTGTTTAGGGAAATATTAATGTTATCCTATATTGCAAGACAGATAACACACACACACACACGAACACATCCACATGCTTGGTGTGGTGGCTCTGTTTGGGGACTTCCTTCAGTAATCCCTCATAATCCATTGCTCTTAGCCACTGTATGCCTCTAAATCCCAGTTCTAAAAGCGAGAAATGAGCATGGTAATCTGGGTGGGAAACGCATCTGATTTTCACCCCTTTAAAGAAAGTCAGGGCTTACAAAAGCTTGCTGTGAATTATTTGCAAACACAAAAGATATTAATGACCAAAAATTAACAGACAATAATCATCAAACACCGTCTCTGGCATCTACATGCTTCAGTACACTTCTTTATGACAAACTGTGGCCTCATTTATGCAGTGGCAATATAATTAGTTTTGATAATACAGACTTTATTACATAGGACTTTATTTCTTATTTATGATAGATAGTGCATTTAACCAAGCTTGTATTTTCCTTAATCTCATTTCACAGCCACTGTATTTCTTAACATTTTAAAACACAATAGATGTGATATTAGGAAGTGGCACAGTGATGGATATGTAGCTCTGAATACTTTTGTGTTTGATTTCTTTGTCTGACAATTTAAATGTGACACGACACCAATCCAAGAGAAATGTCAGCTTTTCTCGCACGTAATGTTTTACATCAGGCTGTGCCGAAAATGTCAGTAGATTTTGAAGTTGACCTTCAAGAAGAAACAGCATTTGAAACCTGCGATTACAGCTGCCAATATTGTAATCATGCATAGACACTACACGCAAGTGGGAAAATACACGCCACGTGTACGCCCATGCACCGCACACGAGCCCGCGCGCACAAACACACAGTTTTAGGCTAATTTGGTGGATGAGATGAGACAGATGATATTACCTTGGCTGGGTTTCTGTTCAGTGGTTTGCACTGGCGTTTCAGGTGCACCTGTTCTTTGTGTGGAAAGTTGTAATTACCAGTGTTTACTGCCAGCCAGAGAGTAGCAGGGCAGCTTACATCTGCGTACACCCACGTTAGTATCCTGCCGACATGAACTACACACACATGATAGAGAAAACTCAGAAACAGTCTTACAACAGTTGGACACAATTTCTGGTATTTTTTGCCTGGTGAAGCCAGTATACATATACAGTATTCTCACGTGTGTCTTTATATTTTCCCTTCTAGTTCAACGAGAAGGCAGATGCAGTTGTTCCCTGCTTCAGGACTTTGGTCCAAGCCAATGTTCGGAACAAGAAGATCTTCAAGGAGGCCGTCATGCATATGCAAGCCAAAGGAACCACAGATTACAAGTCTGGCTTCACATTTGCCTTTGAACAGCTTCTCAATGTAAGAGCCAACAAGCTTTTTAGGGAAGGGCAACACAAGGGTGTTTGTTTGGCTGTGGAATTGTGTGACTCCAGAACGTCTTCCATAACATGCTGAAATTATGCACTACAGCTCCAGCATGTTACTATTATTACATCCTGTCAGGGTGACTGTCCAATCCAATTAATAAAAGGGAATTAACAGCAATAAAACAGTGCTGACAGTGAGGGCTACAGCTTTGTATAATGCATTTCCGGAGTTCTGTCGTTGTCGAAGGTTGGTCTGATAATAACTGCTGTTATTATGAGTCATGCTAACGTTTGCAGCAGCCAACACAGTTGTGACGTCTGTCAGCAGCAGGCATCCATGTACTCTCGACACAGGTGCTGCCTCAGCTCCGTATGCTGCTGTGTATTTTAAGAGGCTGCCACCCTAATGGGCTCTGATGGGATGATTGATGAGCGCAGCCCAGAGGAGATCAGCCACAGACACTTTATATTCCTCTGGTGGGCTTGGAGGCATAGAGCCAAGTGCCAGCTGCCCCCCCTCACCACCACCACCTCCCTTGCCAGAAGAATGAGAAATAAAAAGGCCCCTTTAATCGCTGTCTGTGGCAGACTCACTCCCATGACTGGTGGCACAAGCACAATAAAAATATGTAATTGTAGCAATATTATTTATCTTTATTAGAATCTTGTCAGATTGACATGCCGCTGGCCTGCATATCAATTGCAGCTGCTGTGCAGGCAGGCGGTGCAGTTTATATCAAATGAATGCTAAAAACTGTTGTGTGGCTATGAGCACATAGCGCTGAAATACTTGTGACACAATCAAATTTGATGCTAGAGTAATGTTGTATACTTTCAATTAAATTGTGATAATATGTGGAAGCCTGTGCTACCAACTAGGACATTTGTAAATTTATAATGACAAGCTAATAATAAAAGCTTAGAGGTTTATCGTACCTAAATGTAGGACAAAGAATAATAAAAAATACTATGTGAAAATGATATGTGTACAAAAAACAATATTTTTACCTCATTAATGGAGGGATACAAATTTCCAGGATGAATCCCCTTCTGTCTGCTCATTATATGATGCTTTAGTAGACTACTCTTAAACAGTAAATGTGGTAATTAATGTTAGAGTGACAAACATTTCCAGGATTTCCAGGGGAAAGAACTTAAACTTTCTCCATCCTAGACTGGAAATTGTCCAGGGTAACAACCTGTAATAAAAGAAAAACACATCGATCAGACATAACATTATGACCACTGATGGTAAAGTGAATAACACTTATTTTCTTGTTACCATGGCACCTGTCAGTAGGCGGGATATATTAAGCAGCAACTGAATGTTTTGTCCTCAAAGTTGATGAGTTAGAAGCAGGAAAAATGGACAAGCGTAAGGACATGAGTGACTTTGACAAGTGCCAAATGCCTAGACGACTGAGTCAGAAAATCTCCAAACATGCAGCTCTCGTGGGGTGTTCCTGGTCTGCAGCGGTCAGTACCTATCAATAGTGGTCCAAGGAAGGAAAAGCGGTAAACTGGCGACAGGATCACGGGCAGCCAAGGCTCACTGATGCAGGACCGAAGTCTGGCCCGTGTGGCCAATACAACGAGCTACTGCAGGTCAAATTGCTGAAATATTTCATGCTGGTTCTGATAGAAAGGTGTCACAACACACAGTCCATCGCAGTATGGGGCTGCACAGCCGCAGACCAGTCAGGGTGTGCGTTGCTTACCTGGGGAACACATGGCACCAGGATGCACAATATTACGCAGGCAGTCATAATGTTATGGCTGATGAGTGTATTCACACATATTTATAAACATAAGGGACAATACAGTATTGGGGTATTCAAGCTTTAATAATTAAGCTAAGGCTTGGTATGTGGCAACGAGTAGATCTTTACATCATCAGGGGCAGACTGCTACTAGATTATTAAAAGACATAGTGTCGAAAATAGAGGGGAAAAAAGAATAACGTATAAAAGTACAAACGTAAAGTGGAGTCCACAATGAAATAAAATAAAAGGGGAAACAATCCTATACACAGGAGATTCCTATTCACTCTAAATAGACACTTATGGAATAAGGTCCATGAAGAGATAACATCTTCCAAACTACATCTGCTGAGGTGAGATATATGGAGTGAATCCCATAAGATTTCGGCCATTGCATCTACCCAATCTTTAAAATCTGAAGATTTGCCTTTTTCAAATAAAATGATTCTGGAAGCTGAAATCATATTTGCAAATAATATCTGAAAATATACAGATATTTTGGGTATTTTGGGTATTCCCATATATAATACAGGAACGTTCATATTTCCATCCTATATCACAAGTAGTATCACAATATCAGGGACCTTTTATTACATGTTTAAATCCTGCTTATATGCTAAATAGCGGGGGGTTAAAGTTAAGTTTTTACCATAATATCTATGTAATATTCTGTGTAAACTCCCCCTTTTCTTCTTTGACATATTTACCACAGTCCTGAACTGTTTTAAATGATGTTCCAGCTTGATCACTTGTCTCTTTCCCACTCTTTCTTTGCTCTTCTCTCCTCCCTCCTCTCTCTTCACGTGCCACAGGAGAGCAGTGCCCCGAGGGCCAACTGCAATAAGATGATAATGATGTTTACAGATGGCGGAGAGGATCGTGCACAGGAAATCTTTGAGAAGTACAACTGGCCCAACAAAACGGTGAGTCTGTCCCCACAAGGCTTTTATCTATTCGTCTACTCGCTCTGCCAGCCCAAGAGACCATGCATGTCCAGAAACAGTCTTAGCAGGCCCCTCCCCATCTCCCACCGTATTCTGCTGACATTGTCTCATTAGTGTACAGGCAGTCGTGTTAGTTAGGCTGTTCGACACACCAAGCACTCCGGTCTTCACTTCCATTTTTTGGCTGTTTTGATTCTGGATTTTTCCTCTGATGATTCATCTCTTTTCTCTTTTCTTCAACTGTCCCCCTCCCTCTCTCTGTGTCCGCTTCCCTTTCTTTCTCTCTTCTTCTGTCTCTTTTGCTGTTTTGCTGCTGCTGGTGTTAACAGCTCTGACCTGCTGACTAATTAGCCACTTTATCATCAGAGCCTATAAAATTACAGCCAATAGATACTCAGTTTGTGTCTTTGTTCCAGTCTTGCTCCCGCCCCTTCCTTTCCCCATTTCACATTGCCACCAATATTTATTCTGATATCCATTACTATCTGGATCCCTCATGACTGCTGCTGTCATACAAGAATAATCTGCAGTTTGACAACTCTCTCACTGCAGTCTAGTGTTGGAGACAGATGTGTGAGCCGACTGGGAGGCTAATCTAATCATATTCAAGATTTGTGCATTTTAGTTATCACTTGACAGTAACCTCATGGCCATCCAGAAGGAGGTTCGTGTGGTATTGTTTTGCTCAAGTAGCTGTCTCTGCAGGGAGTTTGGTTTTCGGCTGTTTTTACTCTGGCTTTGCCTTAATATGATTCGTTCCTTTGCCCCTCCAGGTTCGTGTGTTCACCTTCTCTGTCGGTCAGCATAATTATGATGTCACCCCATTGCAGTGGATAGCTTGTGCCAATAAAGGTAAGTGAAAAAAGGTAAAATATAAAAGAGAACTATGGGTTCTGGCTGTCAGGAGGTGGTGCAGGCTGTCCATTAATTGCAGTGTTGGTGTTTTGATCCCTACTTCCTCGTGTCCATATTGCTCTCAATAGTGATTTTATTGATGGACACATTTTTCCATCATACTTAACATCCATTAGATTCACCTGCTATGGAAACCCCAATGATGTATTGCATTTGTTCTTGAAAACACCCATGCAGTACAAAACAACACAGTTATGGTCTTCTCACTGGTTTGAAGAGTGTATTGTTGAGTCTTTAGGCCTCGATCCATAACCAGATATAATCTGAGCAAAGATTGAAGATTAAAAAGAGTCTGAGATCATGTGTCATCACAAAGTTACAACACATTAGATGGGGAGGGAGGCAGCCTACACAATATACACACACAGAGGTACAGACAGTAAAGGTGATGTTGCTATAGACGAAATGAAAAAATGGTACAGATATTTATAGTAGTGTTAATGGTAACAGTCGTAGTGTTAATTATTATAATAACAATAATAACAATAGGACTAGTAACAATAGTCGTTGCGGCAGAGGGTGTCGAGCAGGAACACGGGGGCTGCAGGTGACCCGCAGCCACAGATCCAGACTCCACAGCTCCAGAGCCAGAAAACCTGCAGGAAGTGATAGGAGGAGAGAGGAGAGGGACGAGAAAGCACAAGACTACCAGAAAGGGGAGAAGTTGTGTTAGTAACATGCAATAATGGGATGAGGTTGCATACAGAGGGAGAGAAAGTAGAGGAGAGAGGAGCTCAGTGCATCATGGGAAATCCCCCGGCAGTCTAGGCCTATAGCAGCATAACTAAGGGATGGTTCAGGACTAACCTGAGCCAGCCCTAACTATAAGCTTTATCAAAGAGGAAGGTCTTAAGCCTACTCTTAAATGTGGAGATGGTGTCTGCTTCCTGAACCCAAACTGGAACCTGGTTCCACAGGAGAGGAGCTTGATAGCTGAACGCTCTGGCTCCCATTCTACATTTGGAGACTCTAGGAACCACAAGTAACCCTGCATTCTGGGAGCGCAGTGCTCTGGTGGGGTAGTAAGGTACTATGAGTTCTTTAAGATAAGATGGTGCCTGACCATTAAGAGCTTTGTAGGTAAGAAGAATGATTTTAAATTCTATTCTGGATTTTACTGGAAGCCAATGCAGAGAAGCTAAAACAGGAGAAATATGATCTCTTTTCCTGGTTCCTGTCAGAACACGTGCTGCAGCATTCTGGATCAGCTGAAGAGTCTTAATGGACTTTTTCGAGCAGCCTGATAATAAGGAATTGCAGTAATCCAGCCTAGAAGTAACAAATGCATGGACTAGTTTTTCTGCATCATTTTTAGACAGGATGTTCCAGATTTTCGCAATATTACGTAGGTGAAAAAAGGCGGTCCTTGAAATTTGCTTAATGTGAGACTTAAACGACATGTCCTGATCAAAGATAACTCCAAGATTCCTCACAGTGGTGCTGGAGGCCAGGGCGATCCCATCAAGGGAAACTATATCTTTAGATAATGCGTGACGGAGGTGCTTAGGCCCCAGAACAATAACTTCAGTTTTATCTGAGTTTAACATTAGAAAATTACAGGTCATCCAGGTTTTAACATCCTGAAGGCACATTTGAAGTTTAGCTAACTGATGAGTTTCATCTGGTTTGATCGATAGATATAACTGAGTATCATCTGCATAACAATGAAAGCTTATGGAATATTTCCTGATAATATTGCCTAAAGGAAGCATATATAAAGTGAAGAGGATTGGTCCGAGGACAGATCCTTGAGGAACTCCATGACTAACTTTGGCGTGCATGGAGGATTCATCGTTAACATGTACAAACTGAAATCGATCTGATAAATAGGACTTAAACCAGCTTAGAGCGGTTCCTTTAATGCCAATGAAATGTTCCAGTCTCTGCAATAGGATCTGATGGAAAATGGTATCAAATGCAGCACTAAGATCTAATAAAACCAGTACAGAGACAAGTCCTTTGTCTGATGCAATAAGGAGGTCGTTAGTAATTGTCACCAGTGCTGTCTCTGTGCTATGATGAGGTCTAAATCCTGACTGAAAATCCTCAAATAAACTATTGCTCTGTAGAAAGTCACACAGCTGTTTAGCAACTGCTTTCTCCAGGATCTTAGAGAGAAATGGAAGGTTAGATATAGGTCTATAGTTGGCTAAAACATCTGGATCAAGTTTGGGCTTTTTCAGAAGAGGTTTAATTACAGCTACTTTAAAGTACTGTGGTATATAGCCTGTTGATAGAGATAGATTGATCATAGGTGCAACAAAGCAACAAAGCTGGCTATGGTCAGAGGAAAAGGGCAGCAAAATACAGTTTTTCATCTTAAATTACTATTACAAAACAAATTACAATAAAATAAAATATTAAAACCTGCCTGCACTGTTACAAACCCATCATCACTTAGTTTTATCCAGGTGTCTTACTGTATGTGATGTTCAAATCAGTGTTTCATTCCTCTTAAGCGACCACAGTCCCTAAAATAACCCGGCAGACAGGCAGCCCTGCCCCTGACAGACATTCTGACAGCCCGTATGATTCCGCTGCTCTTCCTGTAAGCTCCTTCGTCTGCATGAATCTCATCTCGACCCAGCTCATTTAAGCCTAACTCAGACAGTTGTTTTGAACCGTTCTCTTCCTATCTTTTGTGGCTTGATCTTGTTTATTGGTGTTGCAGTTTATCTGAAGCTGCTCCTTTATGAGGCCTTTAGATGTCTGTATGAAGTCTCGGCTAACTGCTGAATAGCTTATTGTCAGTAGAGCAAAGTGCTTCAGAAGTATCTCCCCAGAAGTTGTTATTAATTAGCAGGAGGAGTCTGGTAGCAGGATGATTACCGTGCCATCCTCCCTGTCAGGCTGGGGAAAGTCCAGGATTACGCCTCTGTGCCAACATGCTCTTTGCTGTTCGCAACTGTATGATTACCATGGTACTAAAGTCTATGCCAACGTAAGACAATAGTGTTGACATACCAGCCTCAGCGGAGCTGTCGTCTCATATCTTCAGTACGTATTACTCTTTGGTATCTCACTCCAACAGAGCCAGCTCCGTGACACTTCCACAGGCCCTAACCCTTCGCCCATGACATACACACATGACAAGCAGAAGTTTCTCTCACACACACAAGCGCAAACACACAACTAGGCCACTTGGAGACGCCGGCTGTTGTCTCACTTGAGCTTCATTCCCATCTTAAGCAGAAACTAACCTCTCTGTGACTCTGAGGACAATGAAACCATTTCTCCATGCTCTCACACAGTGTAACAAAATCCAAAACAGAGCAGAGAGTTATCTTCAGAAGAAATGGGCGAATGGAGGATAAAAGCAGCAAATATGACATACTGCATTGGTGATCCTAATGTTGTTTACGATCCAAAACTGGGAATGATATATCCCATACATTCCTATGATGGTCATCTATAATGGAAGAAAAATCCCCAAACAAGATTGTTGGGTAGACTTATACAACGAAAATCTTAATAAGAAAATTATACTTTACCTACATAACAATTATTTTATGTAGAAAGCACCATTTAGTCAACAACATACCTGATATATTTTTATATCACTAGATATGACATATTATACTCTAGTCAAATAAACAACACCAAAAAGTCCCGAATGTTCTGTTGTAATTTTCTCAAAACAGACCTAAATTACTTTATAAATATTAGGGTGACATTTAAGGAAAACTAACTTCTCACACACAGAGGTATCATGTCAGTTAGTTTCACAAAGAAATTAGGTTATTGATTCAATTCATAATTTTCCCTCACACGGCAGACCTCTGTTGTGAACCTGCTCAGCACAGAGGAGATCCATATTTCAGTCTTACTTTTTAGTTACTGCGTGTGTTTTCCTCTCTTCAGCTCTCACCGAGCTTTGCCCTACAACCACAGACGCCACCTCTCTGGCACTCTGCCAAAAGCACTGGGACACTGCTCTGAACAAAACTTACAACAAATAGCTGTGCCCTGCGTGTGCGGACGTGAGCCACAGTCAGATTGTGTGTGCAGAGTGCACAATGTCTGCATGCTCGCGCGTGCAAATGAATGAGACAGAGAAGGCAAATTTCGACACAAAACACTGTGGCAAAGTGCATAATGTATCAAAGTAATGAGAGTCATCTCTGCCTTTTAACATTCCGGGAATGCTGTCTCCATTTTGCAGCTCTTTGTATAAACACTCATGGCTTTAATAACTTGGGGAGCGGCGTGGTTATTGACCCAGTCGGTCACTCTCCTCCATTCCTAATCAGCAGCAGCAGTGCCTGGGGCTCAGCATTCCCAATGAGCTATCGCATTTACATCCTACAGCCCAACCACAAGTGCGGAGAGGTCAGTGGCCACAAGCTCTGTCATGCCTGCTTGGCCCAACATCATCAGCTGGAGATGATGACATCACATGTACTTTATAACACAGATCGCTTTTTGTACACAGTGTGACTGTTTAACTCTTGAAAATGTAGACAGGAAGTGACATACAGTAGGCAGGCACCCTGGAGCAAGTTGGATACAGCAGCTTTCTGTTGGAATAGTCTGTTGATTCTCTCCTCTTAATCTTCAGGTTACTACTTTGAAATTCCATCGATTGGAGCCATCAGAATCAACACGCAGGTAAGAAATATGTAGCTACTAAATACACCTATATAAATCCACCAGAAAACTGAAATTTTAAGCCTAGAGCTTGTCGGTTTTAGCTATATAATTATACAGATTGTAGATTTTCAGTATTCCATCATAAAAGGACAGAAACTGGATGACTACAGAAATCTTTCTATGATAATGTCTCTGGATGCTCTGAAGTTTCAGACCTCTTTCGCTCTGTCTTTCACACACACAAACCTCTCAAACCCAGGGCCCTGCCACCCCTTACACTTGCTTGAGCCACTATGAGCTTCTAGGAAGCCCTTGGGATAACCTCATTCGAACTGTAGAAATTGACTCTGTTGACTCCTCCCCTTCTCCCCCCCCCCAGGCCCTAGTGAGCAATCAAGCCCCATAATATACTGTCAGCTATTCTGTTACCTCTGGCATATTTATATTCTAAGAACTGCCACTTACTCTTAATAGGTTTTCTTTAGGTGGGTGAGTACAGCTTTATGTATAGGCCCAGAATACACATTATTTAATCTGCCCTTCAACATCACACACTCATCACGTAGTCTCACTTGACTAACATGGTAACATTCAAATAACAGATGGACCACAGATGGCCAAAGTATTATTATTCATACCGTCCTGAGTCATGGGATCATGTATGCTGCTGGAGTCTATATGGCTCTAGTTCCTTTGGACCACATATCTCCAGTTGCTGACTTTTCTTAGTTTCCTAGATTGTTCCAGCCAGGCGGAAAATTTCCCCCATATCCCATGAAAAGGTCTGGCTGTCATTGTCCTGATGGAATACCTCCCTGTGGCGCGTTAAACTGGACTTTTATTGAGCTAATAATAGAATAGGTTACGCCTGTCAGCACCTCACTGTTCAGGCGATGGAAAAACAAACGGTCAAAAGCATAATACTGAAATAGCTGTGTGCTTATACAGGGCGCCCCTTTTGTGTATCAAAGAAAGGTACAAGGGTCAGAAACCTGTGATGGTGTTTCCCTTTTCGCTACAAAATGGATGGAAATTTGTCATCATGTAGAAACGGCTAATGCTTCTAAACTAACGTTTGACCCAGAGAGAGCTGCTGCCTTTCACTGATCCTGTTTTTACATATTGAATATGCTGATACAGAAAGGCAGACATTTGGTATTATAACTCTCCGAATTCCTGAATATGATACTGAGGAGGAATTTGGAACTTTTATAAATTGGCAGAATTATACAGTCTGTTTATTTAGACAGTAATTTAGGTATCTGGTCTTTATAATAACAGGGCACTGAAGGCGATTGTCCTGTCCCTGGCAGGCTTATTTTCCCCTTCCAAATGGTGTTGTTGCTTAATATGTCATGAGGTCACTCACTCAATAATTTTACCTAATTTTGACACATCAGCTGTTGTGCGAGGTGACTCCTGAGAACAAAAAGAATATAGTGAAGATGATGTATTACTAGTAGACTTAACCCCTCACCTCTATTCACAATCGCTGTGGGACATTCTCACAGAGCCGGCGATGACAGTAAAGCCTCTAGGAGAATGGCCTGTTTGCACATCGTGCCATTGACACCCTTAATGTGTTTTTAATAGCTCCTTCATAATGATGAAAAACGGCCTTGTGTGTCTCAGAACTGGAGGCTTTATGGCTCTGCAGGACCGGGATGCTGCTGCTGGTGGCCCACTGGTTTATGTGGTGACAGAGAGGAGGCCGGTCAGGGTCTTATAGTTTTATGACAGATGAACGCTGGCTCTTCCAGCACTCTGCTTTTAACGCCTGTACATGACAAGCACTATAAACGTCTGTTTGATTGTGTGTTTGTTGTGTGTGTGTTTGTGCGCGGTCTTAGCAGCATGTGTGTTTTTGCTGTCGCAGGAGTACCTGGATGTCCTGGGTCGCCCCATGGTGCTGGCTGGACCTAGAGCCAAGCAGGTGCAGTGGACAAACGTCTACCAGGATGCTCTGGTGAGAGGGACATTTTATATCATTAACCCTTACAGTAACCTTTGGTAGTGTTTTCAGAATATTTGTTCTGCAGACTAATGCAACTTTCTAATTCTGTATTTCATTATTTACTTCATCTGCTGCTTCACATGTGTAAATCACTAGCGACTATTAAAGATATTTGGGCAAATGACCTCTTAAATTTGTCCAACAGTTTCTGTTACTCTGTTTTTAAGGATAGTACAAAACGATCTTATCACAGTTTATTATTCCTAAAGACAAAATCCTGTGGGTAGTTGTTTTTTTTTATTTTTTATTTATATTTCAGTTGATTTATTTGAAGCTTCTTGTGGTTATTTGTTTGGATTATAAATTATGCAATATGTAAAGAACATTTAAAACATAATAAAACTTTTTTTAAATATGTTTCACCAGGGTTTGGGCCTTGTCATCACGGGGACGATGCCAGTCTTTAACCTCACTGCTGACACTGTGAGCTCTCAGGTAAAAATAAACACAGCAATACAAGATATGGCGCTTAAAATAGCTGGACTTTTTTCACATACACAGCATGCAGTATGACTCATGCCGCAGCCCATCCTTTGTATTAATGAGTCTTTACCTTTATCATTATGTAAGAACAATGTTTTCATTGTCATTCATAGGCTAAGGCTACACGTGTATAAGGTTATTATAACAGAGACACGAGTTGGAGTAGCAGGAGGGTTTACTTTTTCGTCTCTTTGCTGTTGGTGACCATCATCAATCATTTTTCAACTGCATCCACCCAGCTGATGCTCTTCCAGGCAACACCTCCCCCTTGAGGTGACAACGGACATCGCAACCACCCATCTGTAGTATCTATTATCATCCAGAGAGCATAGACACATCCAGCTTTCAGGATGCATGACCAAAGTATTTACTCTGAGCTTATCACACAGGCTTAAAGCTGTGACGCTGCCGCAGACCGACTGAGTTTAAGATACACTGTAAAATTATGGACTAATCAGATTGCACAAAAAAGTGATAAAGATGGCATGGAGAGGTTGTTAGTAATCTCACGGCACAGCTACCAGCTCTCTGTGATTCTCCAATGCCAGTGCTTCTGTGGATAATAATTACTTTTTATGTTCTTCCTACAGAATCAGCTCATCCTCGGAGTCATGGGAGTAGATATTGCAATCAACGAAATCAAAAAGAAGACACCTACATACAGAGTGAGTATGTTGTACACTCAGTATCACTTTCATATCACTTTAACTTAGGTGATTATTGAATCCCATCTCCATTCACTCTTTTTCTGTACAGCTTGGAGCCAATGGCTACACTTTTGCCATCGACCCAAATGGCTACGTGCTGCTGCATCCCAACCTGCGACCCAAAGTAGGTTCAACTACGATCATTGCCCTGCATGTGATGGGTTTACGTGTTAGTGATTCTGAAGCTAAATTTGGACGTTATTTCTACTGACTGATGTTACCCACCCACCCCACCCCCCGCTTCCTCTGCTTTCTCTCTCTATTCAGATCATTAACTTCAGGGAGCCTGTCACTCTGGACTTTCTGGATGCAGAGCTGGAAGACAGCAACAAGGAGGAGGTAAAAAACAAGCAAACAACCTCTCTGAAACATCATCATTACTATGAACTTAATTCGTGTTTCCTTTAATCATTTTATTTGTCACTTATCTTTCCCTTTCGTTGTATCCGTATGCCTTCTCACGCTGCATCCTCTCTCTCTTTCTCTCTGTCTCGCTCGCTTGCTCACTCGCTTCCTTTTCAGATCCGTCGACAGATGATTGATGGCAAATCAGGGCAAAGGAAAATCAAGACGCTCATTAAGTCAGTTGATGAGGCAAGTCATCAATATATGAGACTCAATCATGATCCAAAGTAGCACCTTCCTGGAAGGTGTTGTAATGAATCTGAATCACTCAGTATGTTTAGGATCTGTTGTTTCACTCCAATTATGGGAAGAGACGTGCTGAGGATCTGACGGTGTAACTTATCAGAGTATCTTTGTGGTCGTCAACAGAGGTACATCGACGAGGCCATTCGGACGTACACATGGACGCCTGTGGAGGGTACAGATTACAGGTATGTTTGAAATCAAGCCTGCATCAGCTGACCTCAGACCAAAAGGTTGCGCAACTTGAACCTGTGAGTGAAGTCCAACTTTGATATTTTTCTGTCAACCAGCAGTGTTTGTTAACTGTAGCTGCCACTATTCCACACTTGGAGCAGACTTAACCTATCACTGAATAAAGGCAACTTCCTAATTTGCCTCCTGCATTTGCATTAAGTTCATCTGTATCACCCATATTAAAGAACCATTTTATAAACCATTTTTTATTCTCTCATAAAAAAGTCTTCAACAGCACTCTAAGCATAAAATAATTGCATATTTTATTCATCTCAAAACTTGAGGTTGCATCGTAATGACACTTACTCCTGGCCACACTTGGCAAATTACAGTTTATGATATTTAATAGTTTTACAAATGCCTGATGTGTGTTTTTTATTACATCTGCTGGCAGCGTGCCTGGTCCTGGCTGAGTCCATATGAGGCTTTCTCTGCACAATTCTATTAATATTCAACTCAAAGGGAGATTCCAGTGTATTTAACAATCCTCGTGTGTCACTGTTGTGGGCTGCAACAGTCAAATGTAACTCTAACCAGACATTCGAAGCTCTACTCTGTCATGCTTCCTACACTTTAGAGTTTAGAGCAGCACATAGGACCTTCTTTGATCATAAAATTGGTGATGTCGGGTATTTCTTTAAATCTAAATTAGCTGTGTATTATAGATAGTCGACTGCAGCTGTGGCTCAGTCTGAACCTGATACTGTCACAGCCTGATTTTCTATCTGTTCCAATTAATCCTCTTACTGAGTTATATTTTAGCTTTGTATGGCACCACAGATTAAGAGATGGGACATGTATTTCTGTTTTCCTCTTTAATTTCTATCTTTGGTAGAAGAGTAAATATTTAGTAACATAGAGCATTATGTAGATCAAACTAAGATGCCATAGTGAGGACATGTGAAGTCACTTGACTTCAACAGAAACTAAAACTCAAAGCTGCTCTGATCAATACTTATATCTCATATTAACAACTTATCAAATGGCTACATGTAATATAAAGGAGATCCTCACACTGACAAACTCATCTTCTCTCCAGTTCTTTTATAGCATCTTTCAGCTCACTGTTTTGGTATTCCAAAACCCTCAAATTTACAATTTTAGTTCACTGTCTGGATTGGGGACTTGAACTTCTTGGAAAACAGTGACTGACATCATACTGCACTAGTGGGTCTAACTAGAAAAGTACAACCTAGGAAGTCTTCACTCAGTCCCTCCTTTCTGTCTGTCCTATTAAATGAAACTGCCCCACTGTGCATAATTAATAGCCCATCGGTTTATACAATACTTAAAGGTACCGTGTGCGGAGCAAGCTAGCTTGCTTAGCTAGATGCATCTGTAATTCACGTTAACTGTCATTTTAACAGGGCTGATAATTTTGTCTAGCAAACAACAATCTTAAAACTAAATGTTCTCACCACCTAATAAGCTTTTACAGTTTACACAGTGCCATGGGTACTAGTCACTCTAGCCTGATTGACAGGTCGCCATGGTAACGACTTGTTATGGGACCATAATTTACTAAATGAACATCATGTTGTATTGAAGAAGACCTGAAACTAACGACTGAGACCCTCAGTAGGAAAGTGTTTACTAAGGTAATACATCAGCTAAGAAGTAGGGTCATTTTACCATTATTTCTAATGGAGCCACACTTCTTTTTGCAACCAGAAGAGTCGCCCCCTGCTGGCTGTTCGATAGAATGCAGGTTTAAGGGACTTGCGCATTGGCTTTGTGTATCAGACCAGAAGCTTGCCACTTATTCTGGTGTGAAAATGAAAGACATCTCATGAGTAATGACATCATTTCCTCTTTAAACTGGTTGCGTCTGTGAGCATGCCCGACTGCATGTTGTTTGTATGTTGGAGACTTTATATGTGCATTCACAACGTGTTCCTGATTTTCTGCGTCTGCCTCGTTACCTCAGTCTAGGGTTGGTGCTGCCCACATATAGTGAGAACCACATCAAGGCCAACCTGAGTGACCAGATCCTTCAGGTGCAGTGTAAGTACCCGGGAATACCCAGCATCCTTCACTCTTTGTCTCTCTTTCCACTCTTTCCTCCTCTCTCTCTGTCTCTCTCTCTCTCCCAAGTATGACCTTATGCTCTTATTCAGTCCTTCCTCCCGGGTCTCCAACATCGTCATAGGGAGTGTCCAAGCGGAGTCGCCTGCCCCACCCCCTTCCCTTCTCCCCCCATCTCTACGCTCTTTGATAGGCAGGATCATACCTGAGTCCCCCGACTCCTGTACTGCCCCCTGTTCCCTCCTGTCTTCATGCTGTGCTGTAAAATGGTGATGTTTTTTCTTCACACTGGCTGAAGAAAAAAATAACTGAACTGACAGAAAGGTGAAAGCTGTGGTTTTACTGTGTTACTCAGGTGAAAATAATGGTGACCTTTGTGCTATTATTTTTTTTACCAAATGCTCTCGCCTCTTCTCAACCAAGTAATGATTCTGAAGCATCTGTGTTCAAAGTATTTGATGTTCTGAAAAACTGTGAAAACATGCATGCTTTTCACTCCTTATGATGAGTTTTATGATTTTGGGAGTTTTCCTTCTGTTATGTGTGTGAGGTTTGTTTTTTGTTTTTTGGATTGTATGAAATGTTTCTCGGCTTTGGAATCATTCAGTCTATAAACTCCCACACGGCCCGGGTTCAGGGCATGTCAAATGTGGGAGTTTGGGTTTTTGTGGGTCTGAATGGGGACACATGTTGTCTCTCTCATTTTATTCTTTGTCCAGACCCCGTTATTCCCCTCTTTTCCTGTTTCATTTGATTTCATTTTTGTTCGGCCATGGTCACAATTACTGGTTTTGTCTTTGCTGTTTTCCTTTCCTGGACTTCCCAGTTTTTAGTTCCTTTCTTCCATTGGTTTTCCGTTTCCTCGTTTGCTCTTGCAAATAAGATGTTTGCTCTTCATTTCTTTTTCTCTCTTGTCTTGTTTGACTTAAATTGGTTTCTTTCTTTAAAGAAAACAATATTTTTATTCAAACAGTAATTGAATAAAATATTGTCTGTGATCCCCCCCTTCCCACCCGATTCCCTGTTTCTTTTCTTGCTCACTCCTTCTCTGATGGATCCACACAGTGCTAAACACCAAGGGCAAGTATACTCCATATTGGTCCACGTTCCCTACCTTTACTTCCTTCTTCCTACCGCTGCCTCCTTCCCACACCTCTTGTCCTGAACCTCTTCCTGCTGCCCCCTCCTCCCCCACCCTCACCTGTCCCAGCCTGCTTGCCTCTGTTCTTGCCCGTCTTGCCTTCAGGACTTCCTCCCTTTTTCCTCTTTTTCCTCCTCCTTTCCCTCCTTTTATCCTTCCTTCTCCTCTTCACCCTCTTGCTGCAGCTCAGATCCCACATCTCTCACGATGGCTCCTCCGGTCCCAAACCTCACCCTCCTCCTCACGTATCCGCTGCTACAGAAGCAAAAAAAAACAAAACACCTATTGCATCTGAGGAAGACAGATATTCATGTTCTCTGTTAAAACTTGTCTTTTGCCCCCCCCCCCCACCCCCCTCCCCCTCCCTCCTAATACTTTTCCTTATGTTGATATCTCCAAATGGGTTGTGTCTGCCTCCTTTCTATTTCTCTCTGTCTCTCTCTTCTTTCACTTTCTTCTTATTTTCTTTGACCGTATTTCTCTCTTTTCCCCTCTTTTTGAACCTCTCTCTCTCACTCTCTCTCTCTCTCTCTCTCTCTCTCTCTCTGTCTGTGTCTACTTCTTACAGTGTCGTTAGTTGATAAATGTCTTAACTAATTCTCAGACTAGAGCTCAGGTATTGACAGATTATACATTTTAAAAATGACTCCCTATAATTGGTGCAATAGCTAGATCAATTTAGAGCATATTGAGCTCCACGTAAAGTAAAAGATTTATAATTATTGCCGTAACATTTTCATACTGTAGAAAATAAACACACTAATCTAAATATATTAATGTTGTAGTGTTACACCTTTGCTATGAATGTATTTGCACATACATATCATGTAAGTACTGTTATTTATTTATAGAAGAGTAAATAGGGATTTCTTGTTGTCATAATATTTTAACATAGCTAGATTTTATTTATCACCATATTTAAAAAAAATCTCTTTGTTAGTGGTAGTATCTCGTCTATAACTGGAGACGTTGCAGCCTGCAGACAGACCCTTCAGGGCTGAGCTGTGTCCTGCCCACCCAGGTCCTCCCATGTTGTCAGGTGTCAGGGTGCCGCTCGGCGCTGCGCCTGACTCCTGTGTCGTCCCTCTGTACTCCCTGTCTCCATCAGCTTGTCTCCCTCCCTCCTCACCCCTCAGTCTGCCAGGGACACGGCCCAACCCTTCCTCAGTAAACCTGACCCCGGATGTGCACGGCATTGTGGGCGGAAAACTACCTGGGCACTCTATTTTAGCTCTAAAATGAAAACATTTCATCCCTCTGCTGTACGCAGTTACAGGTCACGGCATAATGAGAAAATAACACGTTGGATTTGTCGCAGACTCACGTGTTGAGGCTTTAATGATGGTTGATATTTTGTGCTCTGTTCTGTCTGTGCTAGATGAAATGAAGTTGCCCTTTCGACATGCCCTTCACAATGCAATGCATTTCCTCTGATTATGTGTCTCTCTGAGCCCTCTCCCCTGCCAGTCTGAGGGGTGACCACTTCCATCCCCTGCAATAGTTGGCCATGTTGATGCCTGCCTGATCTTAAGCACTCATTGTGTTTCATCTGTCTGAGAACTTGCTTCCTGACACATCACGTCTTGCAAGTCAGTTCTCAGACATCAAAAATATGTTAAATTGGAACCATACAAATCAGAAAATGTTGTTGCAAAGTTATAAACAAAAAAGAAAAAAAAGAAGGTGTGAGTGTTTATGAAACTAAAGTCATCCATTGAGAGTCAGGTTCTATTTTAGGCACCATATTGGCTAACGCTAGTGTTCCCATGATACCTCAGTGTTGCTATGGTAAACTCCCTCCTGCGTCCCTACACCTCTGAAGAACAGCTGCTGTTTACCCACAACTCCCCACTGCTCTGCCCACCGCTCTTCCCGGATAATCTTCCCTTTTCTGTTGCAGATTTTGAATCACTGCTGCCAAACAGTTTTGAGTCTGAAGGACATGTATTCATTGCTCCCAGGTAGCCCTGTGTGTGAATGCCGTCGTTGATGGTCATCAGTTTTTGGTCTTGTCTTCATGTCTTTCGATGCACTATTGTCATTTTGTTGTTGTTATTATTGTTGTTTTGGCGCCACACCTGTATCTGTCATCTGCTTTCTTGAATGATGCATTTTGTGATGTAGAGTTGCTGTGTGGGAGTGATTGGTTTCCTTCATTTATTTTTCATTTTGATTGGTGTGTTACCTTCTAGTGACACATTTGAGAAAGTTATAAAATTCATCATAACCATATTATATGATTTTTTTTTTTTGCATTTCACCTCATTAGTTACTTTCATTACAACAAATTTGGGATGCCACATCAAATCTCGTTTGCATGAAGCTACTGTGGTGCAGTATGTTTTTACTCCACAGATACAATTAGGGGTTATTGCTTTGGTTGTACAATGTAATGTAAAAAATAAAATGGATATTGGGCAACAAAATGTGTATCTAGAAAAAAAAGCAACAATATATATGAAAAAATGACTGATATTCTCTTTGCATGTGGTGTTTCGTTATCAGCCCCTCATGGCCTCCAGCTGCAGCCTGAATTCTGAAATACACTGATAAAATCACTCTTTCATTGTGACGCCCACGCTCTGCTCTCCACATTTCATTTTGATTGACAGCCTTCTTAACATATTGGAATTGAAGCTTTAAGACACGCATGCTGCACACGATAGCATCAACTAACACATAAATGGATTCATGCATCCCCACTTTGTGCTGTGTGTCCCTCTTTAAGGGACAAATAGGGCAATAAGAGTGCAAACTGCATAAACGTGTATGTTTTTAACCTCCTTTTCTCTGCGTTAAAACGCTTTTTCTGTTCCTCAGGGAGTACTGCAATGATCTGGAGCTGTCCAACAACAACACCGAGTTCCTGCTCAACTTCATCGCTCTCATGGAGAAGGTGACACCGGACTCCAAACAATGTGAGTTTCATTTATTTTCACTCAAGCACAACAGAAGCGTTTACTTTAATGGTTGAGGTTGGCAATATTATATATTTTCCTTATTATCAACAAATCCCACAAAAGATCCATGAAAAAGCCCAAACCAACAATGAATGTATCTTCCTAGGAAAGTATTGACTGTGTACCCAAAGCCTGATACAGTACAATATCCTGCTGTAAATACTTACTACAGCACCAAATGTATTAATCTACAGATTAAAGTCCGCATCAAATATTTGCTTCTTTTACATAACATTTCATAAAATCTATTTTATATTTGTTTTTGTTTTTTAATTAAACCAATTTTAAAGATCTTCTGCAGGCACTAAAGTGCTTAGGGCTGGGATTAAGAGACAGAGAGTTTGTTTGGTTTTTAACACCTTTAACCTTTAAAACTTAAATCGCTAAGAAAAACAAAACAAACATACATGTACAAAACATGACTGATTATTAGCATCAGTTATTATTTCTTCAGTGTCAAATGTGATAAAGCAAAATGATAACAGTCAGGGTGCATGATCATCAAAAATGGATGTATTTCAATTTGGCCACCATCTGTGCCAAAACCAAGCTTGTTCAGAGACACAGTGAGTTTCATAGATTTACCTGCCCTTACTCTAATCATGAGTGAGTTTTAGAAATCCTCTCTTAAGTTGGTGCAGGGTTTTTTTCTGGTTGCTGGAAAATCCAATATGTTCAGGGAAGAGAAATCCATATCTGATGTGGACGTAACTGATATTCAGATAGTTCTAATTTATTATGTTTGCCTAATCAACATTTAGGTGACAATTTGCTCCTTCATAACCTGATTCTGGACACCGGCATCATAAGGCAGCTGGTCGAGAAAGTGTGGAAGAATAAAGACTTGAATACGTGAGTACTAATGCCGAGGGAACTGCATCTTTAAATGGAGAAAGATTTAGATTTGATTCCTGTCTCTTTTCTCCATCCTGACATTTAGATATGGCTTTCTGGCCGTGTTTGCTGCAACAGACGGAGGTGTAACAAGAGTGTTTCCGAACAAGTAAGTGCTCTCCTCGTCGAGGCTGTATGTGTGGACTGCAGCTTCTCTGTAATTCTGTCATGTTTCTCACTTAATTCTGTTTTTAAAGTAGTAGTAAGTCTTGGGAAGTCTTACATATACAGGTAGTATAGCAGGAGACGTCAGAGATTTACAGCCCTTTATGTGCTCTTAAATCTCAGGGCGTCAGAAACCTGGGAGGAAGATCCTGAGCCGTTTAATGCCAGCTATTACCGCCGCAGTCTGGACAACAAGGGCTACATCTTCCGAGCTCCTTATCGAACAGGTGAAGGATGCTCTTGGTCCTGGGTTATATATCTCACACTGAGTCTTATAATGTGTTGTGGCTCTTTGTTAACAACCCCCCCCCCCCCGGCTTGTTTCTCTATTTGTTTCCCTATTTGTTTCCCTCTTCAAGCCAGGGACGACCTTCTGAACCCAGAGAACGACACCATAGGAATCCTGGTCAGCACGGCGGTGGAGATCACAGTGGGAGGGAAGACCATCAAACCTGCAGGTGGGTTTAGATCTGAAAGAGGAGGCAGTCGTCTTTATGATGATAGAGGTTGAAGAAATTGTTTCAGAGCAAGGTTCAGATTGTGTTTGTATTTCTTGTTACATTGTGTAAATATCCGCACTCTGCATCTATTTGTGGGGCCTCTTATGTGCATTTGTCTTTTGAATCTTTCTTAATGAATCTTTTCCTCTCAGTGGTTGGAGTGAAACTAGACCTCGAAGCCTGGACGGATAAGTTCAAGATTCTTGCCAGCAACCATACAGACAACCGTCAAGGACAAAATACGGTATATTGTTTAAAAGCTTAAGTCTTGAGTAGTATTTCCAAGATGTTCAGCTGCTAACTTTGTTTTTTCTCTGTGGCAGTGTGGACCAAACAGGGGCTGTGAAATGGACTGCGAAGCCAACAGTGAGGTATGCATTTCTGCAGATTTTTAATGAGCTTCCGTATTCAGCTCAGCATCATGTATCATAAATTAGCACTGTACATTTTGTGTTTCTAATTAACAGCCCATGTTTGCCTGTTCTGTGTGTAGGACCTCCTGTGTTATTTAATAGATGACGGTGGATTCCTAATCATGTCTAATCAGAAGGATGACTGGAACAAGGTAAAGTTAACACATTTTCACAATGACCATGATTTCTTACTCTTCTTTACGCTCAGCTTGACCAGTGATTCTTGTTCTCCACAGGTGGGCATGTTCTTCAGTGAGGTCGATCCCTTCTTGATGTACGCCCTCTACAACAATTCCTTCTACAACCGCAAGCAGTCATTTGACTACCAGTCTGTGTGCGAACGGGTGCCCAACAGTGAAGCTGGAGCTGCACCCAGAGGAGTCTTCGTGGTAAGAACAAAAACTTCCAACACCAGGGAGAGGATGAGATTTAATAAATTAAAACAGTAGACTGGATGATAATGATCTGATTTAATGGCATACAGAAAGATATGACCGATATGACGTAAATATTTTTCTCTTTTCGTCTGAATCTGCAGCCCACAATTGCAGATTTTCTAAACCTAGCGTGGTGGACATCAGCAGCTGCATGGTGAGAGTCCTCAAGCTCGAATGTTCATTCAGTACACACATACTAAACCTGAAGAAAGAGATTTGGTGAATACTCCTAGTACACGCAAAAAACATTATTCTAACTTATTCCTAAACCCCGTATTCACATCTCCTGTCTTACAGGTCCTTGTTTCAGCAGTTTATATATGGACTGGCTTATCACAGTTGGTTTGTCACAGGTGGGTGCAAACAAGACACAATAATTAAAGTAATATTATCTTGGTGTTTTACATGACTGCATGTTAAGTTTAAAGGAACCGAAACATTTTGGGAAATACGCCCATTTGATTTTTTGCCAAGAGTTAGATGAGAAGCTCGATACTACTCTCATGTCATGTGTGTTTTTATGAAGCTAAAGCAAGGAGGCGTGTAGCCTAGCTTAGCACAGGGGGATACAGCTAGCCTGGGTCTCTCCAAAATTCAAAAATACACCTACTAGCACCTCTAAGGTCACTAATTAACACCTTGTAACTTGTTTGTTTAATACTTAAGCAATTAGAAATGTAACAACAGTTTGTTGTTACATTTCCCGAACTATTTCTGAGCACTTCAAATTAAAATGGAGTTATGAGCCAAGACTCTTAAAGTGCACTAATGGTTAAATGAGATATGTATCGTTGTTTAAAGTGCTACGGTTTCTTGGGAAATTTGTTAGTTGTTCCACTTTTCCATCCTCGGCCTCAAACTGTAAACATAAACAATGTGAGGAAATGATGAAGGAGAGAGATTTTCCAGCTTTTTCTAGGCCGAGTGTAGACGTACATCTTTGTAATCCCATTTTTAGAATCAGATCTTTTAAATCTGACACGTGTTACACTCATGTCTTTTTGCTCTGATGATGCTGCAGATGAGGTGGATGCAGAAGGATTCGACTTAAAAGAGCGGAGTTGTGTAATGATCCAGACCCAGTTCTACTTAAGTAATCTCAGCAGTTCCTACAACATACTGCAAGACTGTGGCAACTGCTCCAGGTCTGTACACATGGTGAAAATACACACAATATGTGCTCACACATACACACCACAAAGAATCGTAATGTGACAGGGGCACAGTTAGCGAGACAGATTCATCTTTCTGTTGGAGCTAATAAACTCTGCTGATGATTAAACCGTATCCGCTTTAATGAAACGGTCATATCTTTGGTTAAATGAGCCTTATAAAACTTGTCTCATGAATCTCGCTGATCCATTAGTAAATGAGCCTGTGATGTAAGCGAGCAGAGGGGGGTTGTTGACAGAGTTGTCTCTCTCTCTGCAGGCTGTTTCATGCCAAGAGGATAAACAACACCAATTTGCTGTTTGTGGTGGCAGAGAAGATCCCATGCAACACCTGCGAGATAGAGAAGCTGTCCCAGGAGGAGGAGGAGTGTATCCTTGTTCTACATTGTACACCAGCTGGCAAAGAACAAGACACACTCTCTAATCGCTTGATTCTATCTCCTGATCAAACATACCTGTGGAAACACGGTGTTTCAAAATTCATTATGTTATTCAAGGTTATTTTTTATGATGGTGTGTGTGTGTGTGGGGAGGGGGGTGTGCATGTGGGTGGTGAAACACTGAAAAAAAAGCAGACATCCAAAAGATTTTAAAATTCCTTAATTCAGTAAATTTTCAGACAAGGAAGAAAATCCATGTGAAGAAATGACTGTGGCACGCTATCGAAAAGGGCCCTCCACCTGCTTTGACAACAACGTCTCTGTAAGATTTTCAGATATCAATAGGCAAAGTTATTCAAATAACTAAAAATGTAATTATATAAAAAATTTAATTATCGGTAACTATAATGTTCATTGAATAGATTCTGATAAAACAAGTGAGGTAAGGATAGCAAATAGGACACAAGTGTTGGGATAGGTTCACATTTTTCCAAGTCAGAAATGATTCACGCATACAGGTCTGGCTGGGTGATGAGTAATGCTGTAATATTATAATGTTGTCATCCCGTCTAAATCAATGTTTCTACAGCAAGCTGTAATTAAAACCAGAAAACAAGTTTGACTGAAACATAAAGAGTTTGATTTCATGTAATGTAACAGTTAAACACAGTTCATTACTTGGAAAATCAGGCCAATTATTTTATGTGATTTTATGTGACATTAGCTATATTGTGATACTGACACTAGCCTTACTAACATCATCATGAAAGTTCCAGCATTATCAGACAGCTTTTAGTCACACGCTGTGATGTTTATGACAACTGTTCGACATGTTGGGAAATCGCTCATTCGCTTTATTGTCGAGAATTAGATGAGGAGATTGATGCCACTCTCGAGTCTTGTTGTCGCAGTGAGGTTGCAACCAAAAAAGACTCCAGGAAGTCACGATTGTCTGTGTCCGAAATCACTCACAATATTCTACATAGTGCTATATATTTACTGGCCGCCATTTATTTTGTCATTATTATTTATTGGTGTGTAAATGTCTCCACTATGTGGTGCACGTAGAGTTATATGTTCACTTCTTTCTAGTAACAATCCCAGTAAGCAAACTCCGCATTGTATGGATACTAAAATTACAGTTGCTGATACGGTAAGTAAGTTTTTGAAATCGATTAGTAATAATCGTTTATTTATTTATTTAAGGAGTAGTGAATGAGTGAACAAGGGAGTGATTTTGGACTCAGCCATAGTTCAGCCCATAGGTTTAACCCCAATTAAAACTGCGAGTTGTCGTTTTTACTTTGTTTTTTGCACAGATTAAACAAATGAGATTTCACATGTTAATTAGGGAGGGTGGTTGGTGGATTTTGTTACCTTTAGACAGAGCCATGTTAACTGTTTCCAGACTGCTAAGCTAAATTGATCACACATATGAGAGTGGTATTAATCTATCTAATCTAACTCTCAGCAAGATAGCGAATAAAAGTGTCGAGCTGTTAACTTAAACAGTCCACACCTCAAGTGTGAACTGGAGAGATGATGTCCACTTTCTTCTGAGCAGTTTCTTTCTAAACCAAAAGCTTGATCATGTGGATGGACAGAGAATGAAACAAAAGTGTTTAATATATTTAGTTTAGATATAGTTGACAAACTGTATGTAGCAAAACATATGGAATAAAAAAATGTTTTCCATCAGCATGCAGTAATGAAAAAACTCAGAGCTTAAAGCTACGGTTTTCCCTCTGCAGGAGAACACGTCAGACTGTGGACGAGGATACTCCTTCCGTCCGTCCCTCTACACCTTACTGCTCATTCAGCTGCTTCTGCTGTATCCGGCCTTCAGCCCCCACATTCACTCTCTTCTACATTAATTCCATTTTCCTCCACTTCTGCTCCCAAGCTTGTTTCCCGACCTAAAACCGTCTGACCCAAACCCAACGCCCCTAAGCCCCTCTCCCTGATATAGTCATAGGTAATAATGGGACTTGCCATCACAGCAAGTTGGAAGCCCTGAGTGCCCCGCTACCCAGCTCGCTTCAGTCCGTGTCGCTTAGTGACAACTGCCGGACGTTTGTGTCCTCAGCCAGTTATTCTTCATCTGCAGGAAGAGTGGGTGGACCACCTGGATCATCCGACTCCCGCCCCCCCCCCCTACCCCGCCCAGCCACCCACCTCCAACCAAACAGAGAAGGAAGAGGAAAGAGGACAGATCGACGTTCTCCACAAAGACCTCCTGCCTCACACAGACTGGAGAGCTGAGGTCGTCTGTCCGCCAACGCCTCTGTTTGTCAGACAGACGGTGGGACTTCTCCTCCTTCTTCTCTCTTCCATCACACCGCTATGTCACTCACCTCTCGTAAGAGGCCGCGGACCATTCAGCCAGTTAAAGCCACCATAAAAGAAAATAACAGAAAAAAAAAAGAAAAAAAAAAAAAGGACTGTCAAGTATACAAAATGTCAAGTATAAACTGCTAAACTAAAAGTGATGAGTAATCTAAACATACAGTACTTTTTGGTTGTTAATTTGAAAAGGAAGTCGTTAGGTGTTAACTTAAAAAGACATGAATTCATTTATGCACTATATCTACTTGCCAAAATGAGATAGACTTTCATGTGGTCTTATTTTTATAGCCAAACACGAAGAGGAAACTGCTTCTGATTTAGAATTTAGGGAAAACCATGAGAGGAAGAGGAGACACTCAGAAACTGAAAGCTGATTCATTTTGTGCAGCGCATAATTACAGATTAATGCTTTTAAAAGACGTCTACTGGGGATTATTGTAATTACATGATGATAATCGCATTTCTTGAAGTACTTTTCTCTTATATTCCCTATTAAAGGCTAGTGCTGTCTGGCTCACACGTTAGTGACAGCTGTGAAATATGAATCAGTGTTCGGTTACTGCGGCTTTGGAGCATTGTTGATGTTGTGTAGTATTCTCCTTTATGATCAATCGACCATTCTGACCTCCTGTTTGGACTGATGTTAAAAAAAAGAAACCTCTGTGCTCTCTGATTGCGAAAGCTCACCTCTGCCAATCCTCATGAGGCTTCTCCAGTAACCTAATCACGATATGTATTATGTGCTTTACTTCTGTTCACATAACAGACATACCAAGATCTCTGCCTCATGACCGTCTCATAGTAGTTCTAGGTGGGGTATTTTCTTCTTTTTTTTGTGGGGGGTGGAGGGCTTGTATTACCTTTGACTGATGCTGTTCAAACTTCAAAACCATTCGCTGCTGGGGGATAGGGGCTTATCAACATCTCCAACAAAAGTGCAGAAGAGGCAACTAAATATGGTGATCACGTACAGTAGTAGTCTGGTTGTAATCTGTCACAGTTCATCATTTGATCATTACGATGTGTGAAAAGTCATTTAGACTCCCATGTTTAGGAGCCGCTCTGTTTCATAGTGCCTTGATGCACTTTGTTTTGGACCACATCGGCTGTATAAGAGTAGAGCTACTGTATAGTACCTTTATAAAGCAGCTATCTTTGAGGCTTTGGATAACACAGGAGCCCGTGAGACTGAATCTGTTGGCTATAGAAATAGCTTTACACAGAGCCAAGGCGCTCTAGCTTAATGTATTTGCCCTCTCGGCTGTGGTTGCTGTACCCACTCCAGAGCCACCTGACTGCCATTGTATGAAGTTACTATACCGTTCCTTTACAAAGCCATGTATAGAGCTACGATACACTATCAGTATACAGCGACTTACCTGGCCATAGAGTGTTTTTAGGGCCACCTGACCGCTACAGATCTGCCTGAATCGTATGTGTTTGTTTGTTTGATGTGTGTGTGTTTGTGTGTGTGTGTGTGTGTGTGTGTGTTAATTTTAGTTTAAAACCCCTCAAAGGGAAAGGGTCTTTTTAAATGAGTTGTGGAGTGTATGAGGGATGACAGTTGTGTAGCATAGTGTGTGTGTGTGTGGGGGGGGTTCCTGTTGCTTTGCAGTGGACAAAATCCAGTGTTGTAGAGAGAAAAAAAGGGATTTTACTGAAACAAAAAGAATCCATCATCAGTCTGCCTAAATATTAATCAAAGGGAGCAGAGGTGTCCGAAAGAATGTGTAGTTTATCAGTGTTTCCGCTTCAAATGCAACATAGTTACAAAGCCTCTCTAAATGCCTTAGTGTTACGGAGCTCTCATATGTCCCCCGCCATCATCTACTCTCACAAATAGATCCTCCAAAATATTCACTCCCACTGACTTTTCTTGGTGTTCTGCAGTAAGTGTAGTGAGCTCTAATTTGAGTATTTGTACGTCTTGGAATGATTTGCTTTGATTGATTGATGCCTGTTCGATTTTAAAATGCTTGAAAGCAGGTGGGAGTTTAAAGCTTTCAAAAGCCTCTGACCTTTTTTGATGTTCACACCCACCCAGACCTCACTGTATCGCTCAGGTGGGACGGCTCACGCGTCGATTTGAACCTTAACTACACACTCTGTACAGTTGTTGGTACTATTTGATGTGACAAACATGCCGGCACAGTAACTACAGTGCGGCTCCAAACAAATCTGACTCTGAAAATGAAAAAAAATTCAATTTAAAGGCATGTATTTCCCGTTCGGCTCCTTTCAGTGTTGATTACTGGCCAGGTCATCTGATGCCGGATGCAGATTTACTTTTCTGGCATTTGTTTGTCTCTGTCCTGTGCCATTAGTTCTGTCTGTATATCCCTACAGTATTTCCACTGTCTGTAAATGAGCGCTACATGTGCCTGTGGAAATGTACCCCCTGCAACTTCCTCTCTTTTCCTGGCTCTGTATGCATACAGTCTCACACATAAACTTAAATACTACAGTTTGTGCACCTGCACCGAGACATTATGCAGAACGCACGCGCGCACACACACATACACCTATAAGCAAACATGTAATGACACTTATTCATGCCCAGCTGGGAGATGTCAAGCACCGGGCAAAAGTAAGCCAAGGACGTCACTTCCCAGGTGGTTTTTCTTTTGGTGAGCGGGTGGAATGTCAGAGGCAAGCTCAGGGAGTGGGTCTCCACAGAGCAGCACGGGCCTGTCAAAGCGAAGGTCATGGAGGAATCACGTGGTGACGTCTGTGTGTGAATCCCAACGGAAGAAATCTTCTAGAGGGACACACATCTGATTTCTGTGGTTTTGCCAAAAAAAATTTAAAAAATAAAATAAAAAAAATAGAAAATTGGACCAGCTTGGGGATGAGAGGGAGGGGTCAGCTTTAGGACACGACCCTAAAATAAGTAGGGGATGGTTTTCATAAAGCCTCTTGCCCCCTTCCCCAGACCCTCGCTGCATCCGTGTTGGTGCGTCTCCGTGGGAAAGACACGTGTGTATGTGATTCTGTAGTCTGTAGTCTGGTGCTATGTGACCATGTCTGACAAGTGTGTGAAAAAAATAACAGCAACATTTAGAGAAAAAAAATGAATAAAATCAGTCGAATTTTAAGTGAAGTTTAAAAAAATCTATATAGGAATACAGCACTGTTGATAAGTTTGAGATCTGAAGTCGAAATGTTTTCAATTTATTTTTACTTTGTTTTATTTCTTGTACGTGTGTGAGTGTGAATGTTGGTGTGCGTGGAAGATTTAGCTCCTTCTTTTCTGGGCACTGGTCCATGTCGCTCCATTCTTTTGTACAGATGAAGCTTAAAAAAAAGAAAAAAGAAGAGGGCAAAATTTGTAAAATATTGTGTCTGTGACTCCTTGTAAAATATTTTCAAATTGTTTATTACAGAGAATCAGTTATTAAATAATGTTCATATTTTTCACTTCATTTCAGCGTCTGGTGTTTTGTTTTGTCAGACACAGGTGGAGATTCATTTAATTCAATATAAAATATATGAAAAGAACAATAAACTCACAATCGGAACTTTATTATTAATTGTAATACACAGTATTAATTTTTATGGTATAAAAGAAAATGAGACATCTTGAGATATATACTTTCTGTCGGAGATGACACAATTGATTTTGCTTTCCTGAAAATAACCGAAATGTGAATCCCGCCAGCAGCCGGCTAACTTAGCTTATTACAAAGACAGGAAATGGCGGAAAGCGCTAGCCTGGCTCTGTCCAAAGGGAACAAAATCTGCCAATCAGCATCTCAAATGCCGTGTTCATGCCATATGGGATGGAAGGTAGAGACAGGAAAGATTCACAACTTAACAAGCATTCATGTCATCAAGACGGATGTATGGTTGCAGTGTCGGCCATGTGAGGAATAAAATACCATGTATTGACAATATAACACCAAATCTCATTGGTTAAATACATTTAACAGCGGTCCTTGGTTGATGTGCAGCATCCGTGTTTCTTTTGTTTTCAGGCACTTCTGTAAGAGTGACGAGTCAGAATACAGCATATAACTTACTATTAACACTTTTGTTTAACTTGTACAAGAACCAACAAATTGCGTTTAGCTGGGGGTGCCAAACTAACAAAAACTCCAGGAACTTATTGGTCCCAGCCAACAAACAAACTAATTAAACATACCAAATATAACTTGTTAGTTTGTTTTAGTGCTGGTAGGTGGATTTTGTTACCTTTGAACAGCGATGTGAAAAGCGTATTTATCATAATGTCTTACTTCGAGCCTCATCTCCTCATAACTAGAAAAGTCTTGATTTCCAGTTTCATTACTGAGACTTAAAAAAAGTCAAAATCAGGTCATGCAGGAGGATGTGTGTGGCCTAAATTTCTCATGAATGAACAGTGTGTTTATGTGTGGCTGATTGTTGAGAATCTCAGAGCTTCACAGCGTATTGAGGAAATCCGTGAGAGCCTTGTGCCAAGTGTCCGGGTCATCCAGGTAACAGGGGTGACCTGCTCCTTTCATCACCACCACACTGTGATTGGCGAGATTGCTCAGGTTGCCGAGAGACAATTCTCCGAGCTGAATGTCCTGGTCACCGTAAACGATGAGTGATGGGACCTGGAGAAGAGGCGGGACACAAAAGCTTCACATGAAGACAAAGAGATCCTTTCTTGCTAAAATCTGTTTTTAAATTCAAACCCGTAGCTAATGGGATTTTGTGGGTGTCCTGTATTTTACCTCAAGTTTAAAAAAACATTCAAACAGGTCTTATAAAAAGATAAAAAGCAAGCTTTTCATTTTTCTTAAGTGTGACTCATTTATGTGTCTTCATGTCAATGAGAATAAATAAAAGGGTAGGAACAGACTAGTCTAGCAGGCCTTAATGGTATAATAATAATATTCACATCACATTAGCTATGGAAAAAGTCGTCACTGAAATAAAAGTCACAATGCACCAATATAATTATACTCCATTACAAAGTAAAAGTCCTGCATTAAAAAGGTACTCCAGTGGTTTAGTTTGGCATTTACTTAAAGTTGGAGGACTTTCAAAATACAGATTAAACAGAGAAGCAAAAGGAAGCAATTGAGGCCGAATTATCCTGACTTTTAACATACTTCATCAGAAGTCAGTGTGTTTGTCGAATGTTCAAAAACAGTCAAAAGAAATTGTGCGTTATCATCCCCATAGTTAAACTATTATTGCACCCAGTTACACACACCCCCAGGTGACCCACCTGTCACCCCGCCTTCAAGTGGCCATTTGTAAGAGATATAAACACTTCAGCCTTCTGGTGAGTTTGGACATCACATTTCGAAAAAAGTTGGAACCTACAATTTCCAAAATACTACTCAGTAGCATCTTTTTGTCTACAGTTTGTAATGAAAGGTTTTGACTGTGTCCAAAATAACCACTCATTCACTACTCTCTACTCCCTAGCTAGTGAATTGTATGTAGAGGACTATATAGTGAGCTCACCCGCAAAATGAAAACAACACTTTCGGACACTACTCCGATCATTATGTCTGTGCCGTTAATTACTTCATAGCTGTCGGACAATCAGTTGGTGGACTGTTTTTTCTACCAGCGTAATACATGATGGTATATACAGCTTGGTTAGTGACCATCAGTTGTACACTACTTTTGAAAAAGGCATCCTGGGATACTTTGAGTCCACTATATAGGGTAAAATAATTCTCACTATACATTTGGACAGCACTACAAAATGGCGAGCTCACTATATAGCGAGTAGTGGGTGATTTAGGACACAGCCTTTCTGTTATAAACCAAACCAAGATGGCATCACTAAGTCGTCATCAGGGTTATTTTCTCAGCCTTTTGAAAGCTCCTCCAGAGCCACAGAAGACATTATGCGACTATTTTCACTGGCTGAGTAATACTTTCACTTGTAAAAACGTAACGTGTATAAAAAGTAAAAGCTCCCATTAAAAATGGCCAATGAGTGTTTTACTATTTTATTATTGCATCATAATTACTGATGCCTTAACGCGTAAGCAGAATTTAAGTTTTAAGTTGCACTATGTCAAGATGGAGATAATTTGAACCACTTAGATATATCTAAAACCTGCAAAGAAACTAATAGCTGTCAAATAAATGCGGTTGATTCAAGTTACCTTTCACCACATGCCTTTTATCTGTTTTTCTGTATGTATTTATACATGCTATAAACAGCCCACTTTGGTATCATTGTCACTGTTTCTGCTCCGATATTTTCCCCTCTCCTTCACGGATAATGTACCTTCAACTTGGTTTGCCATCTAAAGCATTTTATTTTGAAATAGTTGGCAGCTGGATGAAAGCCAGTGGCGTTTGTGAAAGTATAAAGTCACATGATATCTGCTCCTCTCATGGTCACATGTATAAAATAAAAATCCTCAGGGAAGAAGGTGCTGGAAAATGGGGTTCACATTCACGGTTGTGTTAAAGTTATCCTTTAAAGAGAAAGTGAGGAGAAAAAAGTTTTGCAGGACAGGCAACTACAAAGTAATATAAAGAAGAGGGATATCAGACTGTACCTTCACACTCTGGTATTGCTCTGCTGTGAATTTGTCGGTGCAGATGGGAGCTACAGGGATGTAGGCTCGTATCAGAGCCTGGTGCTGGAGGAGGAATGGGAGGGAGTACATCCCACTGAGGGACGGGCTGATCACCACCACCGGGCTCAGGCTCAGCCGTTCACACACCTCTTTTAGGAAACCTGCAGGGGCCAGTTCTCCAACTGGTGCCGGGGCCTCGGCTGATTTAGACCGGCCAAGTCCTGTGGATAGATGGAAAGAGAGGGGGCAGCAGGTGTGGACATGAGCAAAGGTATGTTCTCATGCTTGAGATTCATCATTCTTCATATTTGTTGGACACCAGAACATTTTCATCAGAGGTTTTCAAACTGTGAGACGCAGCGGGGGAAACAAAGATGCTTCCTTAGGGGAAAGGGACAGGTGCTTGCAGGTGTTCTGAAAACAACAGGAAGTTATTGTAGTTTGGTTGCTGATTTGGCCCACTTACCAACACCGCCAGCAGCAGTGACGGTGACACACAGCTCATAGAGGCAATTAAGGTACTTTAAAACCCTTAGTGCCCAGTTGCCCCAAATTGCATCAAAAATAAGACTCCCTATTGGGGTCACAACTCAGTCAAACAGACATTATACACATATTTTTAAGTACAGTGTGACTTTCATTGCCCAAGGATAACATTACCCATCGCGAATAAACATCCATAAATCCGCTTGGAAGTCAGAAAAACAGTTCTCCTTATAACTCAGAACTCATTCATCAAGTCAGTCATCATTACAGTAACCAACTGTGTAATGTACTTTACTGCCGTGCCACTCTTTCATTAATTATTTTGTCCCTCACAGATTACAGAGGGGTGATTTAACAGTGTCAAACAACAAACTAATCCATGATGGTAGTTTTATACATGTATAAAACTACCATCATGGATTAGTGTGTAAAGGCAACTCTTTGCTTTTATTGCCCCCTTCCTGTAACATCAGAATATCAGTTAGTTTGTGTTAATTTGATGAAGCAGAGCTTTCTTTGGGAAAATGCATCATGTGAGTACAATATAAACTAAAGGAATGACATTGTTAGAACTAGATTTCGACACAGAGCACCTCTAAAAGACAGGGCCACAATATTATGTAATAATATGGTTGATATTATAGTTTACTGGTACAAATTCAGTTTTATATCTGCAAGTAATCAACTCACCAAAGACCAGTCACAGTGAACCTGGGGCTTTTAGGGCCTTTTTTTGTCCGGTTGGTGCTCCAGACTTGTGTGAAGTAGTGAAAAAAATCAAGCATGTTCCCATTAGACTCACCTGGCAGGTCGATGGCGACCGCACGGCAGCCTGCTTTGGCCAGAGTGTCCAGAGTGCCGATGCTGAGCCAGTTTTCTGATGAGAACCTGATGCCGTGAAGAAGTAAAACCGACATCCTCACTTCCCCTGTGGCCGGTTCACTTTGTCTGTAGAACAGTGGCGCCTTGCAGCTCTCCACCTGCACACTCCCCTCAGTCATCTTAACAACTGACATCCTGAACAGAAATCAGACGACACTTTAACACACAAAACCATCGCCTTAAATACTTTTACTTAAGTTAAATTCTAAATGTACTTTTACTTGTAGTTGATTATTATTATGGTGTGGTTAGATCTTAACACTTCTTCCGCTACTGTGGCCACACAAAATGAAGCGCTGAAGATTTGTGCCTGAGAGGGCTTCACAAGCTGAACAGCACAAGACACCCTCTCAATCGAGTCAATCAACATAAGATAAATTGTCAACAATTTTAATAATCAATAAATCATTTTGACAAACACTCTCTTGTTCCAGTTTCTCAATGTGAGGATTTGCTGATTTTTTCAAATTTATATTATTGTAGTTTGAATTATACATGAATATGGATTTTGGACTGTTTAAAAAAAGTGCACTTTTCACTATTTCTGATGTTTTATATACTAAACAACTAATCAAAAAATTGTTGATGAATTAATTAATAATAAAAATAGATGTAACTCTAAAATAAAGTACATAACATGAAACATTAACAAAACGCAATTTTATGGTGCAGGATGCAGCATGTGGTTGTCCCGTGACAGTGGTGGCCTTCAGATGCCTTCTGGAAAAGTACAGAAGTATTAGCAGTAAAATGTACTTAAAGTGAAAGTCCTTGTTTTGCAGAAAAAATAGCTCCCATCAGTATTACATTACTATCTATGTATACTGGATTATTAGTCACAGTGATGCATTAATGTGTAAGCAGCATCTAATGTAACAGCTAGTGGATGTGGAGCTAATTTTAATTTATATACTATCTGGTAGATGTGAACTGTATTTTATAAGCTCATCATAGGTTTTGTATAAAATAACTGTCTGTTATTGAAGGCAACACTTTACTATAAATCCCCATAGTTAGCATAATAAGCAGTATCTAAATATTTAACAAATGGTTTATAACCCACTATAAAGTGGTTGTAAGCAGCTATAAGTGTTTATTATTGTAACAACCATAACCCCTCCTGTCAATGAAGGCTGCTGTATAAACAGATAATAAATGAAAATATTAAAAAGAAATAGTTGTAATAATATTAAATCTGTCTTTATAGGAGAAGGTTTAATTACTAACAAATACTGTACATTAATAAATAGTTGAAATGTTCTTATAACTGCAAACAACTACATAATCATGCGTTATAAACAGTGGTGGAAGAAACTTGAACTACAAGAAAGAACATTTACTCAAGGACTGAACTTAAATACAATTTTGAGGTATTAGTACTACAACAAACTATTATATAAACTGTACTTTAAATGTAAATATTGTATTTTTAAATCCACTTGATTTAATAATGTAAGTTACTAGTTACTTTCCAGATTCAAATTAATAATACAAAAATATAATCAACAAGTAAAGTGTAATGTATTATTATGGATTACTGATCCCTGAAGGGGAAAAGCTAACCAGCAGTTTATTAACTAATTAAAATCAGCTCCACCTTTACCAGCTGCAGCATTACAGTGATGACTATATTAATGCATCAATAAATATAATAATCTAAAATATTATAATAAACATTATTCTGATTATTCTAATTTTACTTGTTACAGAGTATTTCTACACTGTGGTATTACTACTTTTATTTAAGTAAAAGATCTTTTACCACCATTAGTTATAAACTTTTATTAAATGTTTGTATAACGCTTGTAAATGCTAAATAGGGGGAGTTAAAGAAAAGTGTTATCCTGTTGGATATTGAATAAGTACATCCCTCTTACATAAAGTAGCACAAAATGGAAATACTCAGGTAAATTCAAGTACTTTAAAATTGTACTTAAAGTACAGTAGGCAACTTTACTACAAAAAAGCTTTTAAAGCTTTTATCCAAAAGGATCAGGTGGGAGCTGCTGGAGAGTTTTTCCCTTCAGTTTAGTTCAGAAGAGCACCTATGCATGGCAAACAAAAACAACAGCCTCAAACGTTGCAGCAGCACATGAAATCCACACCCCTCTGGCACCGTTTCAAGAAGTTAAACATTGTAAGCTGCTCCACAGAGACATTTATTGGATTAGACTTACTCTAACCCGTTTAGCACGACGTTGCTGTTAATTTTTCCAAATTCCCCGCGCGTTTAAATAACGGACCTGTATGTTGTTGTCAACAGGATTCAACTCAGAGACGTGTTGTCCAGTTCAGTGTCAGAGTAAATGAAGAGTTTGTGCACAGCTGGCAGGTTTAACAGTCTGACCAAAGTCCACATTAGATCATTTTATTTGTAATATCGAGCTCGCGCTCAGCACATTTGCTCTCAATCACAAACACGATGAGAAAACATCTGCCTCTTCTTCTTACCTGACAGCCTCCAACAAAGAATCGGTGATAAACTTGCAAAATAAAGCAGGGCAGCTTAGTCTCGGAGCAGCTGTAGTTTCACTTCATTACCCGGAAAACAGGAAGAAAGAAAAGTAAAAAAAAAAAACCTCTGGAAATTGTTCTACTGACGTCTAGCGTTTGTAAAGGGAATGGCTTTTATTATAGCAGCAAAAAGTCAAAATGTCTTTTTATGCGGAATATTTGGTTTAATCGTCAGGTATACTATTGTCAGAGTGGATATTTGAGTGTCATGAAAAAGTACATGAACAAGGACTGATGTGCCAGTCTTCATTAATGATTAATGGACATATATTGATTTGCTGTGTTTTGGGGAGTTAAGGCCTCAGTTTGAGTAAGGGCTCACTGTTCACGTGCGGGAGGTTGTCTGAGTCACTGTTTCATGTTTTCTGCTTTATCTGCGTGGATTTCTTACATCCTACTCAACTTTTTGGGTTTAAGTTTTTTTTTCTCTCACTATCAGATCGACCTGTGAGCAGATGTTTAATTCCCTCAAAATCGTCAGAAGAACAAGACTTCAGAGCAGAAATCTGTCTTAGACTTCCATTCTGTACCGTAAAATATTCTTCAGCGTCCACAGACCACAAACAATGAAGTTGTTGCTGCCCTGTATTCTCCTGACAGTTGGACTGGCCACTGGTAAGAAACTTTTATCATCCTAATTGTCTTCTATTATAAATTACTCATAGTTATTCAAGTGTCAGTGTTGTTATGAGGAATGTACATGTTTGGTTTTATTGTGTATTTTGACATCAGTTCACACGTAATTAAAACCAAGTTTAGTAACTGTGTCTTTGGGGTTAAAAATAAACTACAAAACACAACCAATCAGTTATTTTCAATGTTATATTTGAAAGTTGAAAGTCAAAATCAAAGGATTTTTATGTAATAAATATCAGCACTGCTTGAATGTATACCAGTAGTAGTAGTAGTGGTGACTGTTTCAGTAACCAGATGTGTACTGTGTTACTGTTTGAAGCTTTTTCTTGGTCCAAAGGTTATATGTGTGCAGGCTCGTGCCCAAATGTTGCAGCTGGTACCAGTCAGAACCTGTACTCCAATGTGAACTAAACTAACATATAAGATACAATTTATTCAGTTTATTGTTCTGTATATCCATAAACAGGTTCCCGCAGTCCGCTGAATGACTTCCAGCGCTCTGAGGGCAGAGAGTTGGTTCCCACCTCCTGGAACTCAGCTCTAGTGTTGATGTTGCCAGGCCTGAGCCTGGAGGACTGTGCCACACGCTGCTCACAGTCTCTGGACTGCAGGTATCCAACCTTCAACTACTTTAATACAGCAGAATGTGAGCATCACTCAGCACCCTTTCCTCCAACAAGGCCATAATTAGAATATGGTTTCTTATAACTTCACATATTTGAGTCTGTGATTTATTAAGTATTACAGATCATCGCCAGGGTGCTGTATCTTCCAGTTTGCAGGTGTAAGTGTTGGACCTGTAAACTTGATGTCTTACTGTATGAGTGAATTATAGGAAACATCTGAACCGTAAAGCGCCATGATTGTCCAAAATCTGTTAAAAACTCATCAGTGATCCCAGTGTTGCACAACAAAACTAGTGGAGCATCAGAATAAAGGAAACATTTTAACTACCACAACATTAAAATTAGTAACAACAATGATTCATTACTCCTAATTATCCAGAACACATAATTTCACATATTTACAATAGTAAAAGAATTTCAAAATGATATATAATCATAGTATATTGCAACTTGTATCTGCATATTGCTTTTCATATCAGGGATCTCAGAAGTGCAAGAATGTTTATAGACAAACAGTTCCGTTATCATTTTATTGTTAGCCTTCTTTTTTCTCTTCCCAAATAAGTTTAGATGTGCTTAAAAACCTTGATGACTGACTACTTGTGCAGCATGTATCAAGATCAGAGCAATTTGTGTTATCACTGCTGACAGAAATTATGGTCAGCACTATGAAAATAAGACCCAAGTTGTAATAAACCAGAATTTTGTCCATTAAAATTGGTCAACACTAATAAAGCAATTAACTTATGAACCCTTTAATTAGTTTAGCTTATTGTAAGTTTGTATCCCTCAACACCAGAGCATTCAACCACGAGACACGTCCGACTGTCACCTGTAAACATCTGCCCTGGGTGGGCGACGGGAGCAACGCAGAGGTGAAGAGAAATGTAAACTGTGACCTTTATGAGAAGAAGGGTAAGACACAGGTGTGATGTTGCAGAGATCTATGTGACATGTTGGCACCGCAGTTGTTTGACTGGCTGTTTTTTTTTTATTTATTATGAAGTCTACGTCAGAAAGTGCATTGTGGGTAAAGGAGAAGACTACAGAGGGAAAGTCTTCACCACAAAAAGTGGGCTCACCTGCCAACAGTGGTGGTCCAAGTTTCCTCATGATCACAGGTGAGATGCTTCCTCCGAGGAATCTTTTTCGAGGCTTTAGTCTTTCATACAGAGTCATCAGGAAGTATTTGGACAGTGATATTTTTCTACTCATAGCTCTTTTTATACATAATCCTCGCTGACCTCAATCCAGCTGATAATGTGTTTTGCTTCTTAAAAACAGACTGAAAGTAATAAAACCCCAAAATAAGCAGGAACTTGGTGAAGAAGTGAAGATGGCTGCAGTACAGGCCTGGCAGACCTTTACTGTCTGTTGTTCTTAATGGATTGTAGATTGTATTGACTCCAAATATTTTAACAAAATAAATAAACATTAAATATGACAATTTTATTTAAAGCTCCACTCATCAGTGTTTGTATATTAGTTAAATGTTTAGTTAAAAGTTTTACATGAAAGGAGTCATTCATTCAAATTATCAGCAGACTCTGCACTTCCCCTCAGCTCTACACAACTTGCCTGTTTTGGTTTTCTGGCCTCAAAGCAGCTGTTTTCAGCATTAAAAAAAAGTTATCAAAACCCACTGGATGCTGCCTGCCCAGCACCAAATAGCAGACAGACAAAGTTAGTGACTACCTGGTGACAACAGTCAAGAGCCAGATGTAATCCCAGGAGTTCATGGAGACCAAACCAGAGCTAACAGTAGAGGGAATAGGACTTTATTAGGTTGCCAGACTACCATTTTAATTACATATTAATGTTGCTCCTTGTCCATTGGATGTGCAACGGGTAGCCAGCATTACAGACAAAACAACTTTATAAGCCGATACTGTGGTGAAAGTGTTTGTTTTTATTATGCCTCCAAGTGGCCAAAAATTTTACTGATGCAGCTTTAGGTTGTATTAATTTGTCCACTTACTTTCTTTCCTTTTCAAATTGGGTGACTGTGTATAAAAAGGGCTCCAACTCCTGCAGTATCGATCTGATGTGGATGAAAACACCCTCAAATGAGAGCTGAGACTCTGCGTTTTAAGCTCTTAGTTACTGATACATTTCCAATCCAATGCTGGCAGTACAGAGCTCATAAAACAAACAAATGTGCCACTGTCTGAATGTATAATAACCGAGGCAGTCCATCACTCACTGTAAAACTTTTTTGTTTGTATCAGGTGGACTCCCACAGCCACAAATGGTCTGGAGTTGAACTACTGCAGGAATCCAGATGGGGATCGTATTGGTCCGTGGTGCTACACCACTGACCCTGAGAGACGTTATGAAAGCTGCTACATCCCCCAGTGCAAAGATGGTACATCCCATATATCACCATAAAACACTTTATTTACAGGTCCTGAAATGTCTCAATTCCTAGGACACTTCTTGAAATGAAGTACATTATTTACTACTAATTATGGGAAAATGGCAACAATATTCTGAGAAATTATACTCATTAATTTCTCTACATAAGATTTTAGGGAAAATAATAGGGAAAATAAATTTGTACTTTAATAGTTAGGTACTGTCATGATGTGGCTCAAAGGAAGGACAAAATGTGGAGACCAAACACGACTCTTTAAATTATTTAAGAAAGCTAAATTAAGTGTGCACTCAGTTCAACTGGTATAAGAAAACAAAAACAAATCACCCAAAGTCCAACCAAGCCAATTAACCTAGAGAGGAGAGAGAGACTGACTGCTCAGACACCTGTGTACATATAGGTGAACTTCACACCAACCCACGTGTCAGCTGTCACTCCTAATGAGCCACTCTCTAGATCAGCACATACACAGGAAATCGGTCTTGAGGCCGTCACATAAGCATAAGCAGGTGTTGACTTCTGATCCAGATCCATTAAAACCCAAGAACACATGCATTTATTTTGTTTAAAACTTCATTCCCCTTGCTAGTGTTATATATTTTCCTGTAATTATCAACTACACATAAAAACAGATTTCATTGTTGTTTGCATGCTCACTTAACCTGCTGTGCACTGATTGAGAAATGGCTACTTTGGTAAAAGAAGGTTGTAATTACCAAGTGTATCATTTGAACACAGACTCCATTTTCTCTGTAATTAGTATGAAATTACAGTCTCTTCCAGGAACCTTCGTGTGAAATTACAATTATAATGTGAAATAAAATACTTTCTGTGTGGATGATGTAATTTTGTGGATTTGTTTGCAGAGGTATGTATCACATGTAATGGCGAGGACTACAGAGGGCAGGTTGACCACACAGTAAATGGCAGAGAGTGTCAGAGATGGGACCAGCAGCACCCACACCAACACATCTACCAGCCTGAAAAGTACTTAAGTATTGATCATTACATTACCTGTCATATGCCTAATTAGCCAAATTAATTGATGATATAAACTGGTGTGTGTTACTATACTATTTTGTGTTAGCATGCGAATCAGTGTCAAGTCAGGATCTGCACCTTCTCCCACAGCTTGTAAACTGTTAAGCTGTTTTGTTATTGGGAAATAAATTACACATTTTCCAGGTATCCTGATAAGAGTTTAGATGATAACTACTGCCGTAACCCTGACGCCTCTCCAGTGCCCTGGTGTTACACCACAGACCCTGAGGTGGAGAGAGAGAACTGTGAGATCAGCAAGTGCAGTAAGATGCTGCTTTTGTTACTATTGTGACAAGGAATTAATTGAAAGTTAATAATTCTTTGGTAAAAGTGCCTCTGTTTCCATCTTTTCAAATGTGACAGTTTGCTGCTTTTCTCAGGGCTTTGGACAAAACAATTGATTAATTTATTGATCAAGAAAATAACTGGAAGATGAATCAATCGTTAGTCATGTTTTGGATCATAGCATAAGTTTGTTGGATCATCTTGCTTGTTTCTTCTGTTTTGTTTGTGTCATTAGTTCCCTCTGGCAAAATAGATGAGACACGAGCTAAATTGAGCTGATTCTTGTGGCATTAGGAGACACTGTGGAATTAGAGAGTCCCATTAAGTCGCTGTAATTAAATTTAGAAAAATCACCTTTTTTGGTATTTATGCAAATTACTTTCGCAGAGACACAATTGTCCCAATGATTCTCTTTGATTTTAGAGCAGATGCGACTAAAGTGTACAGATGTTTGTCAGCGATTCAAGGCCTGCATTGTCTAAGGGTTAATTACAATGGTTTTTCAATTATTTTATTTGTCTTTATTCGGCTTATTTTTAATTATTTTAAATTTTGCTTCATATGCTTCAGATTTTACGAGCTTTCATCATTCATGAATAACAGGATTTTATACATAAAAACAAAAATACATACAAAAGGATGATAGAAGGTGATGTAATTTTGTACATGTTTCTAACAATTTGTAAGTAGGAACTACTATGTTTAATATTTAATAAATGACACATCAAGCTAGACTCAAATGCTAAAGTTTTAGCTCCAGAACTTAAGCAAATAAACAAACAGAGCATCTCTGTTTTATCCAGAATTTCAACATGAGTAAATAATGAATTTATTTAATTTAATGCCGCCTTTTATGGCGCCCAAGGTCACCTTACATCATGGAAGACCAGTAATAAAACATATAATAAATAACAAGCAGCAATAAGAAAGCAACAATAATGAAACAACAATCAAATACAATTTAATATTGCAGTATAGAGTAGTATGGTACATGCTATTAAAGTGTGTAAGCTAGTATGAAAAGATGTTTTTTTTCTGTAGTTTTGCAAGATGACACTGGCAATGTTTCCACTGAGACAGAGATCAAAAAAAAATCTGTAAGATAGCACCACCTTATGGTTCAGTTGATGTTGAGTACAAAAAACTGCTCAAAATCGATTCTCATATCATCATCACATAACAAAAATGGTAATAAAAAAATAAAATAAAATATCACAATGTCACACTTGAAATATAAGCATGTAACCATTTAACACTTTGGGCTTTAAATAGTTTCATTTACTGTGAACACATTCACATACACCGCACACCCATGCTGTAGTCGGCCATTCTGCTTTACATTGAATGTGCTAGAAGAGAGAAAGAAAGAAATATAGAAATAATATTTTTTGTTTTCACTTTATACATAAATCTTCTATCTTCTCTCTCTCTCTGTGGTCCAGAGGTGTAACACAAAATTATTTTTTCATCAACTTGCCTATTCCCACCAGCTGAGGTGCGTGTTGAGAAACGCCAGCGGTCCAGCTTCACAACCAACTGTTTCCGCGGCCGTGGGGAGGACTACCGTGGTAAAGTCAACGAGACAACATCAGGTATCCCCTGTCAGCGATGGGATGCCCAACACCCTCATGAGCATCCCTTCTACCCAAAAACATATGAATGCAAGTAAGTGCAGATTTGGTATACAAAATGATGGAGGAGGGAAAATAAGTTGAAAGATGAAAGTACTTTGGAGTTACTTTCTGCACTCATAGCCTGCAAGTTTGAAAGTGCTTTATTTGCTTCTCACATGAATATTAATGCCAAGATGTCAATGCAGTAAAGTTTGTTATGATGTTATTTCTCTGCTGACAGTTGACAGTAGATGATAGATGGTCAGCAACTCCACATTAAAAAGCCAGCAGCACTTTGAGTGGCAATACGGATATGGAAGGAATATTAAACTTATTTGTGATGCAGCGATCATTCATCATGCCAAAATCGATTATGAGTGTTCCAGTCATCCATTTTTGGTAGAAGTTATAAGAAGTATGTTATTTCGGTATAATCTTTGTATCTCAAAATGAAAAGGTCTAGGCAGATACAGCACAGTAACAGGTCATTTAATGCATTACTGATGAGACACTGGACATTAATATTATTGTTGTCCAGAAGTGTGATGCTTGTACATTTTTAAAAAGAAAAAAGTGTCTTAATGAAACTTTTGTGGCTACGATGCAATCAAGAATTATCTATGCTTGTAGTATCTATTAGCATGGTCTTTTTTTGTACAGAAGATGATAAGTTTCAATCTCTACCATGGTTTAACATTGCTACCAAGGTTCAGTATCTTACAGCAAGTCATGTGTACAAATGCCTACATTTAAATTATTATTTACAGGTGATTGAGCATACTAGAGACCAGCTAGATACTAGCAGTGGTACCATATTAGGCATAGTTAAAATTCAAAGATACTTTTGGATCTAAATCCTTCCAATGTGTGGGGGCTAAAGCTACCAGATCAGGTAAGCTGTACTCAGACCAGATCCACTATTTAGTGTTTTTAGAACGTGTCATGCTTCAATTTTATGCACAACACTTGCTTTATTTGTTTAAATGCAGTTTGTCGTGTGTCGTTGTTTTGCTCATTTGGTGTCCGTGTTTTATGCCTGATTGACTCTGTGTGTTTTTGTTTGTTTGTTTGTTTTCTTAAATTAAATAAGTGGAAAAGTGTGTTATATGTAGGATTTTTTAATGACAATAAAATCAAACCAAACCAGTTCCACTTGACTGTGTACTACATCTCATCCAGAGGTTTGGAAGAGAACTACTGTCGTAACCCAGATGGGTCGGAGGCACCCTGGTGCTTCACATCTGTGCCAGCGATGAGGACGGCTCTCTGCTTACAGATCAAACGCTGTGCAGATGATATAGAGGCTGAAGGTACCACTTCTTGAGCCAGATTTGAGCAAAAAGATGAATTCAGTGAATGTAGCTGTGATGGATATCAACACACCTATGTTGTAGTGGCTCTAAACCTGTTTGAATACTTACATCAGGCCATGCAGGGATGTAATAGAAAATCTGAGGTCATGAATCCAAGTTACCTCTAAGGCAAGCCAACACCTTGAAAATTTTGACCAGGCACCATTAATAATAATTATAATACTTTTTTTAAGTAGTTGGATTTTCTGAAATATAATCTTTATGTAATCTTTATGTTTTTCTTGGTTTCCAGCGTTAAAGAAACATTTTGTGACTTTTGAAAGACCAGTAGCTTCAGATTGATGCTGATAGCTAATTTCAGTTTATTTCTATGTATGCAACCAGTACACGATGAGTTGTATTTACCGTTATCATGTTATTGTGTTGGCTGCTGTTCGGCGCAGTTACATAGTCTCACTTTAAGGTCTAAATGCAGTTTTGATGAAAACTGTTCTGGGGAAATACAGCATCCTTTGTTAATTTTTTATTTGTTTGTTTGGCTTTAGAGTAGTAACATATATTGAGTCAAAAAAAAACACTGGCCCCCCTCCACCGAGGCAGCTAAACCACCTTAAATCCCAAGAATAAAATATGGAGGATATGACCTCATTGTCCTCACTGAGGTCATGTCCTCTGCGTGAGGATAGGGAGTTTTAGTGTTGTATCCAACTTTTTTACCACTTTTACTGTGTGCCACAATTCATCAGGGTAACTGTCATGACAATAATGGATTTTTTTTCAGATTGCTACCAAGAAAATGGAAAAAACTACAGAGGCATAGTCCGCAAAACTCGTAAGGGGATCACCTGCCAGAAATGGAACGTCAACACACCTCACCGGACCAAGTACGGTGATGATATGAAGTGTTACAGAGAACTATGATTTGTTATCCAAGAAGAGAACAGTCTATAAGCTTTTGGGGACATCTGTGACAACTCGTTGCCGTTATTTTAAAGCTGTGTCCAAAATCCATACTGCATACTTATTCTAAGCAGGTTTTTGTGTATGTTCTGTGTTCGACCAATTACGTAAACTCAAAACAGCCAGTGTGCAGACTTATAATGACATCAGGGGGATTTCCCACAATGCAATGCACGGAAATGCGTGTAGCATTTGGAAAAATTAAAAATAATTGTTGATGACAGCGAAACAGCTCCTGGAAAATCTCACAAGACAGAAATAACTGTTACATTTTGTCAGTTTGTTAAGCTGGCAGTGGTATTTTATTGTCACATTTTGACTGAAGTATTACATCAGTTGTGACAACAGTTAAATAGATTGATTTCTTTTATACTAACTACAAAAAGTGTTCTATAAAGATTAGTTTATAGTACACACTGTCCAGTTAGCATGTAGTATGAAATTGGGAGACAGTCTCTTGAGGGTGCCACCAGCCAGGAGAAAAGATCCATGTAATTTGCAAATAAGTGGGGGCAGGAGCTCATACCTTTGAACACCTCAAAACAAGTCAAGGCTTGTTTTTACAAAAGAAAAATTGAAGAAGAAAAATGATAAGCGCTCATCCCACTGAAAGATCTGTGCGATTTTTCCAGGATAAACCCAAATACACATCCTGAGGCTAATCTGACAGAAAACTACTGTCGCAACCCAGATGGAGACCAGCACGGACCCTGGTGCTACACCACGGACCCCAAAACTGAGTTTGACTACTGTGCCATCAAACAGTGTGGTACATAACTCTGACTTCTTTGTCTATTTTAAGATCCTCAGAGTAGTTTAATGCACTGTGTGGTGACAATTCATCCAGAGATTCTGGTTTTCTGACAGGAAATTTAACAATTCATCTGCTTCTTGTTGTTTTTCAAACAGCTGGAGAGAAATCGCCCATGACTGAACCAGTAGGTTAGTTTCTCAGTTAATATGAAGCTCCATTTTCAAGTTAACAACAATCCATCTCGTGTGTTTCTTTACAATAATATGTCACCTTTTGTGAAAGCAGAGCCCAGTGGGTTTAGTGAGTGCGGGAAGAGAGAGGACCGCTTCGAGGTTTCCAGGTTGCGGATTGTGAATGGGATTCCCGGGAATTCGCCATGGACAGTGAGCCTCAGGGACAGGTCAGTCTAATGGTGTTTGGGCTGGCCATGAACAAGTACAAATACACTCTGCTGTGCCTCTGTATGACCTCTGACCTCTTGTGTGCAGGAAAGGAAACCATTTCTGTGGAGGATCCCTGGTAAACGCCAGATGGGTGATCAGCACCAAGCAGTGTTTTTCCTCCTGGTAAGGCTTTTGGAGGTTTTATTTTGTTGTACCACCCAACAGTAGGGTCGTTACAATTCATGAACTGTCTCTTGCAAGCAACAAAATACCTGTGCACAGCATACAGACAGAATAAGCAGAGAACTGTGATATTCCAAAAACATAATTATGTATGCTGAGGTGTAAAACAAAGCCATGCAGAGAAGATTTAGCATGAGAAGTTTTGCAACTTTTTGTTATTTAATTACCAACAACAACAACAAATGACAACTAACCGACACTACTGCAAGTTAGGATATCTCAGCCTATGCTGCTTTGATTTTTAACTGTTTCTGTCGGTTGGTCGTCGGTTGGTCTGGTGGTCCCTATCGCTTTTTGGATTCCTCTAGTGGTCAAACATTTAAATTTGTCCAATACTTTAGTTTATGACCAAATATCTGCAGAACGAATGACATTCCCATTGACCTCAGCTGTACTTTGTGTTTAGGTAGGTAGGTTTATTGTCACAATGCAACAAGTTATAGAGTAAAACTGAGTTTCATTTGCTAATTAGCAAATGTTAGCATGCCAACAAACTAAAGTACAGTAAGATGGTAACCATTGTACCTGCATTGCATACGCATGTTAGCATTGTCATTGTGACCATGAGAGCATGTTGACAGTAGCATTTAGCCTCACAAAGCCGCTAGCATGACTTTAAATTGAAGACATGGGGATATTTCAAGACAAGACATGAAGGAAAAAAGTGTACTTGCTTGTATTTCCATGTTTACTCATCTTATTGTGTGCACAGCTACGTTGACCTGCCCGGGTACTCGGCCAAGATGGGAACACTGTTTCGTGATCCACAAGAAGGAGAGTCTGGTGTGCAAACCATCCCTCTCACCAAGATTGTCTGTGGACCCTCAGAGTCTCAGCTGGTCATGCTGCAACTGGAACAGTGTGTACTGCTAAGTGCCCCAACATGCATGCACACACACTCAGACATACCAATACTTTCCCTCTGACTCTCTGTTCTTTCTCTAGCCCTGCCCAGTTTAATGAGCGTGTCTCTCAGATCTGCCTCCCTCCTGAGCGCTACATTGTAGCTGAGGGGACGAACTGTGAGATTGCAGGATGGGGTGAAACGAAAGGCAAGTATACACCTTTGGAAGTGATAACTTGATACTGACTTCACTACATGCTGTGCTTCATTCAACTACAATATGCTTCTATTGCAATAATTAATAATAGATGGCTTCCTCAGAACGTGCATCTTGTTTTTGCCCTTGAAGTAATGTCGCATCTAAAAAAAAGGCCAAAAGCCATACAGGCCGTTGAGCAACAGATGGCGTTGCTATTTCCAGAAGCGTTCAACATCTGTCCACCTTCCTCTTCCTTTCTCCATCTCTCTAAACACATTAGCTGCTAACTCGTTCTTTCTTCTCACTGTTTTTCAAGGGACTGGAGATGAGACCGTCCTCAACGTGGCCCAGATACCAGTTCTTAGTAACAAGGAATGCAACAAATACTTCAGAGGTCGTGTCCGTGAGAATGAGATGTGCACAAGCTCTTTTCAGGGTGGGGTAGGCGCCTGTGAGGTGGGTGTCCATACAAGCATGCATACAGTGTGCACAGTTTTAAAGCACAATTGTCCATTTTGAGTAGAATAGTTTTACCCTAGAGCTACAGCAGAATTTCTTCATTTGATATTTTCATTTTTAATGTATGTTTTTTTTTTTTTGCATCTTGCCTTTATTAGATAACAAATGTTCCCAGACAGTATCAAACACAGGGACATTTTGCTTAATATGGTACACGTCTTAACCACTAGGTTACACATTTTGGGGATTAAGCTCATTTGCTTTCTTGCTGAGACTTGAGATGAAAAGATCAACACCACTCTCTATCTGCTAAATATGAAGCCAGAGCCTGCAGCCAGTTAGCTTACCTTAGCACAGCTGGCCTAGCGTACAGACATGAGAGTGGTATCAGTCTTTCAGCTACCTCTCAGCAAGAAAGAATTAATACTTCAAATAGTGATGGTGAAGACAATCTTTTGATGATGGAAATCACTTTAAGTAAAGAGCGTGCAGCTATTTATATGTTCCTATAATCAAACACATTCACCATTTGGATAATGGAGGTGGACTGGACAAGATGTGACTGCAAGATGTTTCCAACCTCAGCAGTGACAGTCAGTCATAACAGAGACAAATAATGACTCCAGAGTGTTGTTCCTGTGTGTCTGCAGAGAGACTACGGTGGCCCACTGGCGTGTAAGAGCATGGACTGCTGGGTACTCGAGGGTGTGATCATCCCCATGAGGCGCTGCGGACACCCGGGGCAGCCCAACATCTTCATCCGGGTCTCTGTGTATGTGGACTGGATCAAGAAGGTCATGGAGATGGCTTAGAGACAGAGACTGCCGTCCAGCAAGGGACTGATCAAACCCGCAGTCAAAGCCCTCAAGACCAGTTATTGACTCATACATTTTTTCTTTTCTCAGAAGTCTGTTTTACATTAAAAATATTAACAATCAAAAGTTTATTATCATATATATTTTATTATAAGAATTACAACATCAGAAAAGGGGGTGGTGCAAAGAGAGCACAGAAATTTGTTACAGTATATCCACATATTTAGTGAATCTTTTCTGCCAGAGTAACTTAGTTAGAGCATTTAATGTCAATTCATTCTTGCGAGACGACAGAATAAGCTGAAACCATTTATTTTCACAAAACATAATCACTTATACTGAGATGAAAAACCACGCAGAGAAGTGAGAAGAGGGGTTATGGTTGTTGACAAATACATTAATAAACACTTTGGCGGCTTACAGCTACTTTATATTGTAACATAAACAAGTCATTCAATGTTTATATGCTGCTTATAATTGATAAATATGAGGACTTAAAGTGAAGTGTTAGCATTTTTTGTTATTTATTTACCAAAAACTAAAACGGATGGAGGGATAAAAAGTAATTGTAGCCCCGCAGGTTCAGAGGAGAATAACTGGAACTAAGTAACTTCCAATAACAGGGTAGGTGTGGGGGCTTTACAGCACACATTTTAAGTTTCTAATATCCCCTGGAAATGTACCCTTTACCACAAAACTGTATGCCTCCCCTTCCTCTCCTTGGCATTGAATGGAGCTCCGAAATACCTTCTTTGCCCCCAGCCTCTAAAGAAATCCCTCCTCTGCCTGTCTTTTGATGCCTGCCCCCACCTCTAAAGACATGCCTTTGTGCCTTATGCAGAACTGTATGCGCTGCACATTCTTTCTAGTTCTATAGGAGGATTTTTGTAACCCGGTCCTGATGAGCCCACGGAATTCAGCTTAAATAAACCTCAAGATCAGAGTCCAACCGAATCTCAGACACACCAGTCTGCACTGAACTCTCTGCCGCCCCCCCCCCGTCTCTTGGAAATTTTCACACCGACATTTTTTTCTTTTGTCTCGATATTCAGAAGATACTGACTTTTTTTTTTTTTTGCAGAAATATGACGTAAAAGGACTGAAGTGTAGAACATGTTCCCTCTAACTAATGATGGTCAATTATCCTCCTGCTGCACGCAGTGTTTGGAAATGGCAGGTTGACAGTTTGATTTCAGCGTCATTCTGTTCACTTTCATTTAGTAATATTTATAGTGGATGACTAATCAAATTCATATATGACTACTGGTTCTCAGCAACTGTTGCTGAAAGCTTCAGGGAAAACCTGACTAACATTTTAAATAGATTCTGCCACACAAATATGCAAATAGTTTCTTTGTTATTTTGTTTTCTGCCTACCATGGTAATGTGTAGCCTGAATGAGATCAAATGTTTGTGTCTTCAACATTTCATTATGAATTTTTCAAAGTGTTACATTCAGGTTTCCCAAGATATTCATTGTGTGTATGGCTGAACAACATCCTGGAACTGACACCATAAACCATTCAAATGGAGCTCTGTGCTTCATCTTTGTAACTTAAAGCTTTATATTTTGGTCTCATGCCAGCACGCTCACCTGACATGACTCCACGAGCGGCCCGGCTTTAGCCGTCCCTGGAATGTGTATTCACTGAGGTTCAAACATTTCCATCTGTATTTATCAGTTTGTGCAAATGTACAAAGTTGCCTCTTGAAGAAGAATGATTTTAGGTTTAATTCAATCAAACCTGAGGCAGCATGTAAAGCATAAACCTACATGCAACAAAAATGTAATAATAATCTTTATTTTAAAAAAAACATTTTCTAAACCCTTGTTACAAAGTGCTTCACACAAGGCAGCAACTTCATAACAAGCAGATCAAAATACAAGTTCAAGCTAATAAAGCAAACAAAACTAGCAAAATGACAGTAAGAATCAAAGCAAATAAAAGCATTCTGATAAAAGGATTTTTTAAGAAGTGATTTAAAAGAGATAATTAATTCTGCTGACCTGATTTCCTCAGGCAGCATGTTTCAAAGCTGTGGGGCTCTGATTGCGAACTTGAATGGGAAGCTTTAATTCCAAAAATAGGCTACTATATACATGTACAACAGAATAAAAAGAAGAGACAGGTAAAAAACTTCAGATGGTGTCTAATAAAAACTTCTACATAAGAAACTTAAAAGGAATATGTGTCTTTTTGCTCACATTGGGGGCACATATATGCATGTTCTTTTACTGCTCACTAATGTCTGCTTGCATGTAGTGCATGATTAAATGAGCCAAACTGGGGTCCATTTCCCCCCCAAACAAAAGCACATCAGATGGCTGCCCTGCAGACTTTGTTCTCATTCCCATTTGATATTTCTGTCCTTTGTTATAACTTACAAAATTATATCTCTGTAGGTGGGGATCTAACAACAGAGAGAGAGAGAGAGAGAGAGAGAGAGAGAGAGAGAGAGAATGAAACCTCTGCTGGAAACTGTCTAGACAGTCTGATCTCACCATCATTTCTACTGAAGCAAACTAACTTTTTCTTCTCCCTTCTGTGGGGAACTTCCCAGCCCCTGGACCCCACTTTGGGAACCCCGGAACCAGACTCTACCCTCCTGTCTGATGCCCGTCTCTCTCTCTCTCTCTCTCGCCGTCTTTCCCTCTCTTAAGTGGGTGGTCCGGTGAGCCTTTCGGGGCGGGGTCCTCTTGTTTCAACCCTCCTACCCTCTTTCTTTCTTGAAACATGCTTTAATAGAGAAAGTATGCAATGCATACTGCTCAGCTACAACCCCCAATTATACTGCAACTGGGGTATTCGTGACTGGACGTCTGGGGGGATCACACAGATTTCCGATTAGAGGAGGAGGAGAGAGAGAGAGGGGGGAAGAGAGAGAAAGAAAGAGAGAGAGTTTACCCTTTCATTCCAACCAATGAGACGGTCGATACACTAAGATTTTCATAGTTGTGCAGGGGCACAAAGTGAGCTGACTGTGTGAACTTCCAGGTAAAACGGCAAAACCGACCCAAGGTAAGCTGTACTCTGCTCTCAGCGTTGCATTTGGCGCTGCCTGCATGGACAGGATTACTCAGGCTGAACATGGAGCCTATAGCCTGAATGCATGTCTGTATGTATGTATGTTCAGGCTGGTTTGAAAGGAGAGCTTTTGCACCTGTGTTCCTCGCCTTTGTCCTTGTTGTTGAATTTTTTTGCAGCTCTTGCAGACACTCGGACCATCCACTTCGGTGGACCTGTTATCACTGCAAAAGCCCAACACATTTAAGATCGATTGCGCAAGTGATGGAAGCAGGGGGATGTTGTATGGTGAGCGCCGACTTTACGCTTTAAAACACAGATGGCCTCGACTGTTGTTTTGGCGTTTTTACAAGCGCCAGTTATTCAAGCGAAGTCGGGGAAGGTTTGAACTTACGGCATCGCTGCAGGAGCGCTTTACGCACCTTCTTTAAAGGCTGTAAAAGAACGTGTTTTCATGGTCGCAATTGCCGCCCATATGCAAAAAGTACATTCAGTCCCGTACATGACTGCCAAACACAGACGAGTTAAGCGGACGGTCTTCTGCTGTGGAAGAAGTGCAGGACGCTTGTTGTGTTGCCCCGAAATCAGATTTTAAGCGACGAAACGACGTCGTGCGTCTCGGTTTGTCTTTAAATCGTTTCAACGAGGACGTCGATTTCTCAAATTACTCTTGACTTCCTGCTTCAGTGCGGCCGTTTTGATAGGCTGTGTTGGCAATTAGTGTTTGGCACATTCCTGACAGAGCTAGACGTTATGGTGAACGACCACCATGGGACCACAGCCAACTTAAAGTTGATACTTTATTGTTTACTCACGCAATAAAAAGTAAATTAATTTAGCGAATGGGATGTTACTTTTAAGGAAAGAACCAGAAATATCATATTACAAAAGAATACATTGTTTACATTAACATAGGGGTGTAATTAATCAGACCTATGATTCACTAGTAGCCTACTGAAACAATTAATTGATTAGTTGATCATTAGAAAATTAATCTGCAGCTATTTTGATTCATTGTTTTTCCATTTTCAAAATGTCAGCTATTTCCTCAGATTCTTAAATGTAAATATCCGCTGCCTTTCTTTGTATTACGTGATAGTAAACTGAATATCTTTGGGTTTTGGACTGTGGGTCAAACTAAACAACCAATTTGAAGATGTCACCTTGGGCTCTGGAGCTTGTTAGGCGTTTTCTGACAATTTCTTGGAAGAAGACACAAGCAGCAAATAATAAAAATTGAGAAGCTGGTACCATAGAAAGTTTGAATGTTGAAAATGTATGCTAATTGATTATCTAAGTAGCTGCAGATACATTTTCTGTTGATTGAAGTTCACTATAGGCTGCAAACTCAGATTTGTCAATGGTTTGTCATATTGTGGTGATTCTTTCCATTAAGATTTTGCATGTAGTAGTTATTTTTCGTGTGTGGGATTCTAAATTATTGTCTCAGCTGCACAAGTTTTACAGTAAAAGTTGTAGCAGCATCAGCACAGCTACAACATGCACACCCCCATTGAGAAATACCTCACAGAGGGCACATGGAAAGGCAGCATACAGTACAGTAGATGCAGATTTTGGATGGTAGATTGAGTTGTGAATATCTGTGCTACTTTTAGTCGCTGGGCACCACTCTCATGTTTCCCTGCGTTTGCCAGACCCCTGCCTGTGTTCCGATGAACCCGGTGCCAAGGCTTATGTATAAGCAGTTCCCACGCTTGCTCTGAGAAAAGGGTCCTGTGTGTGTGATTCTGAATTATCCTTTTAATGATACATTAGGCACCGACTGAAACTGTGAAAGCAATTGTGTAAAATTAACAAAGAATTGGTGTATTAGAGCTGATTTTCCTAAATTCTCCAAAGGTGGTTGCTACACTGACTGCATTCAAAAGTAGCATTTTTCTTTTTACTTTTCCTTGCTCACATCTCCAGCTCCTGATACTCAGGTCTTCTCCTCTTTAAGCCCTTGAGGCCACTCCTCCAAGCGTTGATGCCCACACTCTTTGAAGCAGGTGGACAGACGCAGGCATGAGTAACAGTGGGACCAAAGAGCCGTCTCCCCAGCCGAGCACCGCCCAGTCACCTCCTGAGCCCCAGCGCAGGGGTAGGGGTCGGCCACGGAAACAGCAGCAGGTTGGACATCAGTCCTTTTAAAAGATGGATTTGATCACTTCTGTCCTTAACCTTAAATTGTTAAGAATATAATTGAAAAATGAAAAGGGCATTCAAGTTGGTTATGTGTCTGTGTCTCCCGGCTGTAGAAAACAGCTCAAACAAATGTTTTTCACTAGTTAGTTATTGGCTCCACATTTGATCTCTTCTTACAGGAGCCTGTAGGACCACCGACTCCAAAGCGACCGAGAGGACGACCGAAAGGCAGCAAGAACAAGGGCCCCAGAACTGCACTGAAGGTTGAAACCAATCAGAGTATCTAAGATATTTGAACTTTACAAGAATACAATTTACATTGCCAGTCAGGAACTTTTTGAACTTGACTTTTTGTTGAATCACAAGAAATGTTGTTTTTTTTGCAAATATCCTAACGTTGGATAATATAAAAAAGAATTTGGACTTACCTGTGACTTCTTACTTTAATTGAAATGAAACCAGTAACAGATAACAAATTTGTTTCACAGTTGATGGTAGCAGGCATCTACAAGTAAAAAAAAATTGCTCTATATGAGCTTAACAGGTTTATCTTTCCAGTGCATCTGCATTAGATGCATCTGAAAGTTTTCCATGTAATATGTCCTGAAATGCAAAGATATGTGTTTTGTAGGGACACTAGATAGTCAGCAGACACCTTGAGGGCAAATGTCAGCTGAAAACACACCGTTATTAAATATTGCAGTGCTCAAAGATGGAATGGTCAGTGCAGCGAGTCATGTATCGAGTCATTTCCATTTTATGCTTTATACTTTTAATGTACTACATTTCAGAGGGACATTTTGTGTCTACTCCACCACATTAGTATTACGCTGCTGTTATGTATGTATATATGTACACCGTAGTTTTGCTGAGGATTTTCAGAAGCCTGTTGTATCAGGAGGGAAAGTTGTTGCACTGCCCCTGCTGGCAGCTTTCCAATCGAACCCAATACATTCTCACACCCCAACTCATCACATATGCAATCTTGGTCAAGACCCCTTAGCTGCCTGTGCATTTTGTAGCATGTAGTAGATCTATAACATAGTGAATCCATTTATAAAAATGTGGAAACATAACTTCAACAGAGCAAGTTATTTCATGCCTGGGCCTGCAATTAGACATGCCTATTACACAAATACATTGTGTTTTCAAATGTGGGGAAACTGAACATTTCTTAAAACAGTTGTGTGTGTATATAAAACCAGAAAATGCCATTTGTGTACTACAACCATTTAATTGTTTAAAATATTTCTACTCTTGCTGTGAGAGTCATTTATGTTGAGACATACAGTGAAAGCTGACCCATGTGCAGGATTTTATTGGATATACAGCTGTGCAGGCATTGTACGTGTTGACGTTTCAGTGGATGGAGAGAAAAGACATTTCTGTTTATCACTAAAGAGTCGAGTTTTGTTGCAGCTGCTGACAGTGCCAACAATGCAGGCCATTTAACCTGTGCTTGTAAAATCAAATAAAAGTATTCTCAAATAACGTTTTAGTTATCATTAATACAGTTTATAGAAAAAAACATCTGTAGCTGCTGACAGAAATGTTCCCCATTGCAGGAGCTATAGCGGTAAAAATGGCTCTCAAATAAAATAAACCTTAATCATAGTCATTGATCAGTATAACAGGACTGTTCAAACCTCCTTTTAACCACTCATCTGTTCTTTCTCAGAAAGTAGAGCCCGTTGGGGAGAGACGACCACGTGGGCGACCGAGGAAATGGGTATGGAGCAATAGTTGACAGTTAGAGACATCATGGAGTTGATTGTAAATGTATGTCCAAAGCCTCCCAGGTGTCAGCTGGAGCTGCCAGTCCTTGAGGGTGGCTTTTCCTTCATGTTTAATGAATTCTGTTCCGTCTCTTTCCACAGCCCCAGAAAGTAGTTCAAGAAGTAACTGAAGAGCAGCAGGTGAGGAAAACGTAATCTTTAAAAGGGTAGTAGGGTGGACCAGTTTTGTTTTGATGTGGCACTTTAAACCACGAGTTTTGCTCAACTGAAAACTTATTAGGAATTCATTTAAATGGGACTTTGTTTAATATAACTGAAACAAGGTCTGCCTATAAGATGAGTTATTATACATTTCCATGCTAAGCTCTATGAGATAACTTTCAGAGCCATGTTTACTGATTATATATATATATATATATATATATATATATATATATGTGTGTATAACAATTGGCTCATAATCTTATTACAGGTCATTAAATCATCTTTAGCCTCTAAGCATGTGCAATTTAATACTTGTTATATAATACCACTGCAGATTTACCTACCTTATTTTTCACCTTGTCAGTGTTTTTTAGTTTTAAATATGTTAGTGTTATATTATGCTGAAGCTGAGGTCCCTTTTGAGAGCGTGTGACTATAGAGGAATACACCCTCTGCTTCAGTTGAACAGAAATCTCATTTTGTGTCACACGTGTTCCTTTTGACTAATGTCAGTTACGTTTATGATGCAGGACTTGTAAAAGCACAATCTCATTTAACTATTCATGAATGTCATAAGCTTGTCTCAAGCACAGATCGTCAAACCTAAACTACGCTCAAAACCCATTTGAACAGATACTTTTTGTGGCATTTTAGCCTTTATTAATAGTGATGGTAGAGAGAGACAGACAAGAAACATGAAGAGACAGAGGGTGATGACTATACAAAAGGAGTCCTCGTCTTAGCCACTAAGTTGTCAGGTTGTTGTATTAGAATGCATTAGTTTTACCTAGGTGTACTAAGTAATTGATAGTCATTGATGTATATTTTATGACATCTAAATCCAAACTAACATGTTTTCACTAGTTCAGTACTGGATAATCATACATTGAGGAAGGGGAGTAGATGGGTTGCTCCTCTGCCTACCTCAAAGCAATCCTTCAGTAGTTTTATATCCGTCTTTTCTCATAGAATCTAGTGTGCCTCAGTGCAACACTGTACTAGTCTGACTCTGTCCACTCACCTCCTGTGTATCCTCAACCTCGTCCAGCCTATTGTCGACAGAGAATCCTTTGCACTGCCTTGCACATTGCACATTAGCGCGTGTCACATGTGTAAATTTTTGCACATATTCTTGCATCTTTATCCTTATATTTATACTTTTAGCACTACATTAGGAGCATGCCACATTGCATTTCACTTCATATTTACTTGAGCATGTGAGAAATAAACCTTTGGACCCAAGTACACAATGTGGTATCAGACAAGTGTAAAACTGCTAAAATTGCCGTTGCTTTGGTACATTTGATGTAAATAGCAAAAGTGCCAATGCACGTGTTCCCTGTGCTTTACGTAAACTGACTTCATGAGGATATGACGAGTTCTTGGAAATGCACAGATGGTGGTGCTGAATTCCCCAGATACACCTCCAGACATCTTTTGGTGACATCCAGTGTTGCTGAATTTACGCCCAAGTGTTTCTGAGAAGCCTTGGTTCTTTTAGCCATCTTGTTAATTTTTCAAACGAAAACATTGCGCAACAGTTGCCACCAAAGTGGGTAGTCCTCTTGATGCCTTGTCTGCCTTATCGAATCCTCGCCACCTAGCAGTTTGTCAACGATGCTTCAAGAACTGAAACCGTTGAGATTGACTCCCTTTCTCAGACGCACGCATGCGAAGGGGAAGAATGAGTCAATATAGAGAGGGGAAACCTGATCTAACTGTTCTCTTCCTCTGTCTTTTTGGTTTCCTGACATAACTGTCGTCTTCCTCACATTTCTAGGTCTGACAGCTGGAACTATGTCCTCGCACGCAATAACTTAATGAAATGTTAACAATCATTCTTGTTTTGTAGTGCTCTTTCTAGTATTGATTCATTAACTTGCACATAATGAGTCACTAAAAGAGATAAGACAATAACAGGCAAAGTGACACTAGTTTTGATTCCCTGCTGTTCCAGGGCCCTTCACAAGAGGCTGAGGAGGGTCCCTCGCAGCTCATGCCCTCATCAGCTCAGGCTCCAGCGCAGGAGGAAGGGGAGTAGATAGGATGCCTCTCTACCTACCTCAAGGTTTGGCCTCAAACAAACAGGGGTACAGTCTGACTCCTATCTGTGATGAGGATTCAGGAATGAACACACACACAAACACACACACACAAACACACACACACACAAACACAAAATCATTGAAGACGGCGGTTTCTTCTCCTGATCCGATACTGTACCCTGGTTTTGTTGGTTCACTATAAGAGTTTGGTGAACAAGCTCTATTTTAACGTTGAATAATTTGGATATGTTTTTTTTTTTTAAAGGGAATAGTTTGACATTTTGGATAAATACTTTACTGCTGAGAGTTAGATGAGAATAATGATGCCGCTCTCATGTCTGTTATCCTACTGCCTGCAGCAACTGATTCGCTTAGCTTAGCACATAGACTGGAAACGGAGGGAAACGGCTAGCCTGGCTTTATGCAAAGGTATCAAAATCTACCTATCAGCATCTCTAATGCTCACCAATTAACATGTCATATCTAAATATCTTTAATTTGTACACAAACCAAAGTGTAAAAAATAACAGTTTTAGTTTTTACAGGAGTTATGTGCCTTTAAGTTTTAGTGGTGTTCGGCAGTTTTCTTACCTTCTGAGCTGAGCTAACTGTCTTTATGCTAAGCTAAACTAAGTGTTTTTCATATCAATTTTCTCATCTAACTCAAGGTAAGAAAGCCAAGAAGTGTATTTCACAAAATGTCAATTCATATAAGGGGTGTGTGTGTGTGTGTGTGTGTGTGTGTGTGTGTGTGTGTGTGTGTGTGTGTGTGTGTGTGTGTGTGTGTGTGTGTGTGTGTGTGTGTGTGTGTGTGTGTGTGTGTGTGTGTGTGTAGGGGTTGTGGGCTCAAATGAGAGGGGGGGATTTTAAGAAAAAAGGAACCAAACTAAACCGTTTTATTGAAACATGTTTCTAAATCAAGCGTCATGAATCCTCAAATGAAATGGGAGCAAGACGGTGACATTTTTATCAATGTTAACAATGTAAACATGGTGTGCTGAAGTCATTATTATGAAAGTAGAGGTGAAAGGTTTTTATTCCAAAATGAAATATCCAATGTGGGAGGAGAGAAATGTGTTATGTTCTTTGCTCAAAATAAAACATTCATAGGATTACATAGCTTAAATGCCAACGTAAGCAAGCGTACAGATTAATAACCTCAGTGAAATCCTTTTATTTTCCTTCCACCCAGCAGGAAAAAAAAGCACCCAAAGGTTTAAATGGACATCTCATTTTGGAAAGAAAGCCTTCATATATACTTTCAGTCAACAACAGTGTTGACGTGTCATTTTACCACACTCAGGATTTTACTATTACAGTGCTTTTACACCATATTGAAACCTCAGGTACAAAACTATTCAGGAACATGTTGTCAGTCTACTCAGTGATAATTATTGTGCTGTGTTTGTTGTGCACTTCTGACCTGTATTTGACATTACCAGTATGCCTTGACACAAAGACCTCATTTAAGCCTCAGTTGTCCTCAGTTTCTTAATCTCTCATTCTACCTCAGTAACACAAAAGACAGATGTTCTCCAACAAAGTTATTCTCGCACACCCATAGCAGCAATGACAGACACATTTACTGTGCGCGCGCACACACACACACACACACACACACACACACACACACACACACAGAGACAGGTTCATGTGCAGATATACAACTCAGACAGGCAAAGGGTTTACATACCAACACACAGAAACAGACGGTACAGTCCAGCAGAGGATTTTACTATCGGTGTACAAATAAAAGCATCAGTGTCATTTCTTTTTTTTAAAAACTGTATTTGTTAAAAGCTGAAGTGAGACTTTGTTTGTTCTCCTGGGAAATAAAATGCAGCCAATAGTTTACAACAACTTGATTAAATACTTGCTTTTTAGGGTGTAGTTCCTTATGAAATACTTGTTTTTTTTGGGTCGCTTACTTCTTTCTCATTTTTTACTACATCATGTATTTTCTGATTCTTACACTGTAAATTGTATATGTGACACTTTTAATTCATGTGATTTGAAAGGAAAGGCAGCAAACAACCATACAGTGCTGAAACACATGACAGTTCTGGAAAACAACAAAACAAGCATCCCCTTTTCCTATTTGGCTATTAAAAGTGAAGCTATAACTTTTGGTGAAACAGAAGCACAAGTACAAAGGAGTTATAAAGTCAGCAAACAAACTGACTTAACATTTTTTATTAAGTGACTTCTATCTGAAGTTTGCTAACATTAGCTACCGTATGTTACTGCTCATACAGAACCAGACCAAGTGAGACTGCAGCAGGAAACCCCCCAATTGTATTGAATTGAGGGTGTGTTTTACTGTTCATTAATTATACTTTTTAATTTGGGTTCTTTGCTCAAAAGTCAGAGTCTTGCTTTAAAGGGTCCGTTCACCCAAATAACAAAAAGAGTCAGACTCTCAGTTACCTCTAGTGCTATCCAGCCATGCAGATCGTTTTGGTTTTATTCTGCCTGGTTTTAAGATATCTGCTTCTGATACGTCTGTGGCGCCTCAATACAATGAATGGAATTTTGTTTGTGGTCTCACTATTGTGTTCATGGTGTTGAAAAGAGAAACAAAAATATCTACATGATTAGATACCACTGGAGGTCAAGTGTAAAAATGTGTGTGTAATTTGGTAGAACTGATGCTTTATGGTAAACTCATTATTTTTAAAAAGTAGTACATTGAATCAGTAATAACTTACCATAACAACTAGTCATATAAATGTAGAATAATATTAGTATTTTGGAGGACCGGGGATGTCTTTATCCTCATGGAGATAATCTTATACCAAATTCTTTATTTTTAAAAATCAAAATCAGAGGTAAAGAGATTTCCAGCCTCCAATAGGTTTTTGAGACCTTGTTGGTCAGGATTTCTGCACTTAAACTGACTAACTGTTGCAAATACTTAAATTTCCTAAGATTCTGCCCCTGTGTCATCATGCATGGCTGACATTTCCAACATGAACTACGTATCACTTAACAGTTGTTGAGGTGACTTGAATATCACCCACCATTTACTGTATATCAACTTGTTTCTCCCACTTAAATTGTGCTTATTTTTTGTTGTATCCCAATAGTTTGATGTATTTCAGCATTGTTGAATAAATTGCTGCCAGAGGAGCTTAATTCATTTATAGAGAGGTATGTTTTCTTGTTCAACTGCATTGACTTTACCTTGTTTGCCCTATGGACTACCTCTGAAAACTAACAAGCCTGGGACATCTCTGAGGAAATGTTTGGTTAGTTATGCCTAACCTTTTCTATCAAGCCTGCAGGCGACGTGGTTCATGAAATCTTGAAATAACTGTCAAACTAGTACTGTTGTAGTCCGCTCATCTCATCTCACTACATTCATATTGCCATAATGAATGGAAGTCAGCCTGAAGGGTGCCTCTTAATTTAACTAAGACTGGGTCAATGTTTGTTATTTTACACGAGCTGTGTCTGGATATTTACTCTCTATATGGGGACGATGTATTTTGTGATCTAACTGATATAGTTATAGTTACATACAGTACTTGATCCATTTTCAACTATTGAAAAGTTGGAATGTAACTTGAGAAATCATCTTTAATGCCTTACCTTTAACACCATTTAGTAGTTATGTTATTGACTTGTCCTCATCCACTTCATTAATACAACTCACAAACCTGTGATATATATGTTGTTATGATTCTTTACCATGTGATTTGTGTTATTCAGCTTCTTTTATCACTTATTGATTTTATCGCTATCAATAAAATATCCCACCTAACAACTCTTCTTTTGTTATAAATTTGTACAACAAAACCATTTTTTTCCAAATTGGTTTAAATAGTTTTAATGTATGCAGACAGAAACAATTCTTCATTGTTCAATAGAGAAGAAACAAAATAAGGAGGGACAGTTCACTTAAGGAGGGTAACACATCCAGTGTTCAAGCTTGTCAGACACGTAAGACCACAAAATCAGTATTACACAAACTTACACTTCTCTCATATCAAACATGGAAGTAGATATTGAAGCTCAGAAGAACTTCACTGACAAGCTACCAAACATTTTAACAGCAATGACACAACATGATGCAATGAAAGTGCACCACACTGCATTTGCGCGCCACATGATAACAGTGCAAGATCATATGTGATGCTCCCTTATCATACATGCACCATACGTTTTTTTTGTTTTTTTCATGACTGCCATGTCACATACTGTGTCCTAGTGATGAAAATTTCATCAAAGCTCCAGTTGTTCCCCAAAACAGTCCAGGTGTCCCTTTGTTTTCCTTCCTGAGTGACAGTCTGTTAACTCGATAAGGGACAGTGGCCACTGCAAACTGAAATCAACTAATGGAGAGAGCTGTTAAGCGTTAAGAGCTTTGGCTACATCTGTAAAGACCAAACGACTGGGCCTCTGCGTAGTCCCCTGGGAGGTTGTTAAAGTCTGCCGAGAAGATAAAATCGTTAGTGACATTACGATTACATGGTGACTCCAAACTTGAATTGTGCTAAACCATGAGAACAGTTAGTTGTCCCACAGTAACCTTCTGTTTTGTTCATTTTAAGACCATCAAAATAGCTAAATCAACTTAATATTTTAGGAATAGGAATGGGATTGATTACTGAAACCAGAGAAAGTGTGTTAGGACCAGAGGCCACATGTATAAAATCATAGACTATGCAAACTGTTTAGGGTGTGTAGTAAGTTCACTTCGTAAAATTACTAAATAAAGTATATTCAGAATGTCCAAGGAGGGTTCAAATGTGTGCACAAAGGCAACTGGACTTGATTGAAGATACGTGAAGCTGTTTAGACATCTTTGTTCAAGAGGCTTCTTTAATTCTAACTGACTGGCAGGGAGTCTGAGCTATTTATCAAGGTGATGGATACCATTTGGTTCATTAGATGTTGTTGGCATTGTCACAAGAGGCCAGATTGAGTGTTTGCATTATCCCCTGTCGAGAGATGGTTTCTCTACTTTGGTGCTTCTTTCACTTGTCTTTGAACCATGGGTGGTTTTTAAAACAGAACACACTAAGACTGGCACTGGTCCACCCGAAAGACTGAACACCCAAACACAAGAAAAGCAATCTAGTGCATGCTGTCCAGTGCAGTGCAGAATGCAGAGACCGGTATATTGGGGAAACAAGCACTTCACAAACATATGGCTCAACACAGAAGGAAAGGCAAACTCCTCAGGTCAAGACTGAGGCAGTTTACCTACATCTGAAGGATAAAGGACACTCCTTCGACAGTGTTCATATTCTGGATAAGAAGGACAGATGGTTCGAAAGAGGAGTGAAGGAAGCCATCTACACCAAAGTAAAGAAACCATCTCTCAGGTGAGGAGGTCTGCAACAGCACCTCCAACTACAATGCTGTCCTTACATAACTTACCAGGAAATTGAACAAACGCTTACATTGTGTGACAATGCCAATGACGATCATTCAGACTTGGCCTCAGGTGATTCTAACTACCATACCAGCTGTCATTACAACAGCCAGGAGCACTAACGAACCAAATGGTATCCATCACCTTGATAATTAGAGATAAATAGCTGGGACTGGGATTTTAACCCTCCTTGGATAACTATGACCTGGATGACTGAGAATCTTCAGATATATGTTAAAAATGCATTCCTCTCAATGCAGTGGGCATCAGAAACAAGCATTGGACAAAATAATCTTAACTAATGGTGAGTTCCATTGGAAGTCATGGGAAGTCAGAATTTCTGAGTTCCAAGTCAGAAGTTGGATAAGTTAAGTTGGATTTCCGACTCTGAAAGTCGGGAGAACCGCACCAACAATGACCTCAAAATCCAAGATGGCTGCTCCTGGAATCAACAGTAGTGAAAGCTGTAGTCATACTGTTTATCGCACTTCTCTCTTATTTGAGTCTCATTAAATACAGTCCTGTCCAACTTATATTTGTAGACATGTTGCTACGGTGTGTAAAATTAGCAAAATACCATAGAAATGTCTTGTTAGCCATTGGTATTGCTAACAATAGCCAGAGGCATCGGTCTTGGTTTTCCGACTTAAATCTGCTGTTTAACTGCAAGGCTATCAACTCGGGTGTGACGTCATTCCCAGCTCCGACTTCCAAGGTAAATGGAACACACCACATGGTCCACTTACCAGCTATTTTGCAGGCTTTCAACTGCATTTCATGTATTTCATCAATGAGTTTGCCACAGTTATGTCATGTCCTGGGATTAGCTCAGTTGCCACATCTAAGATGCAGTTGAAAGCGATGGTAAAAGCTAGTAAGTGGTCCTTGAGCTTGAGATCGTAAGCTCACCTTCATGTTATGAAATTACATGAAATTACAAAAATCCCTCGAATACCATTTAACATTAATAAAGCTGCACTAAAACATACTATGTATTGTTCAACATATCACTATAGACTTTATTCTACCACTATAAGACTTCATTGTGTGATGGTGTGTGTAATATATCAAGTTGGATGTCATTATTTGAAATAACCCCAAAGATGGTGTTTTGCATATATGTGTGCTCATGTGGCCCCTGGAATATTTCATGTTAAAGTAAGTATAAGTTGAGGGAGCACAAAGGAAAGGATGAAAGATAATATGGATGTAAGGTAAAGACTTTGTGTGAGTGTGTTGTGTCCTCTGCAAGCATTTACTTAATTATGGATTAGTTCATATAAAATGTATACATAAAAATCTATTAAACGACATCTAACCTACTAGTTTTTGTATGAGATACTGAAAGAATGAGGAATGTGGGGAAAAAAAGAGGTTTAGAGAGATGGTCCAAAAGACACACAGGCGATACTTTACCATGTTTGCCTTTAACCAATATGCCATTGTCAAAACTTAAAAGAAATAAAAGAAAATAAAGATGAGTTTTGACAATTACAGATTTAGAGCTATTAATGGAATAAAATAAACTGACAGTGTGGATTACCTAATCAGCAACCTTAAGGAAAGCACACATGTTCTGTGATATGGCAAAAATAGAGATTTTATCATAACGTGTAAAATCTACAGATAGACTTAATTAAATCTACAGCTAGCCCAAGCTACAAGAATTGGTTCAAGAAATTATTTAAAAAATGTACATCCAAATGAACATCCTTTCATATTTTGATAGAAGTTTGTGTTTTGTTAATGATAATGACAAACACTGTCTAAACCACTGCTCATAACTTTCCATTAATGTATATAAGAATATGGAGGAAAATGAAATATGTTTATTGTGGCTTCTGTGGTCATTGAAAACATTTACCATTTGTGGTCTGAATGGGAGCATTTTCATTCTAGATAAGACAGTTGCCAAACAGATAAAGTGGTTCATGTGAGGGTACAGAAAACAAGAACTCTCACTACCAAACACTTTCCAGCTCACCTTGGCATTGGGACCTGTGAGGCTGCCTTCCCGGCCATGGTCCAGTAGTTCCTGTTCCAGCAGGTCATCTTGTTCTTCAGCCGGGTCAAAGTTGTACATGGGCATGAGTTGGTGCCTCAGCTTCTCCAACCTGCATGAGTAGTGTTTAGAGGTGAAGACCAGTCAGCATTTAAGTAAGTAGAAAGTATGCTTTGTTGCAATGCTGGATTAACCCTAGTAGGTTAAAAATGGTGAAAGATTTCCTGGCCCATACTAACCCTCCATCTACTGTCCTCTGTGCAATGTGTATATAACCTGTGGTTCCTCCATTGCAACCAGTACGCCTGTGTTGTAATGATGCTTGCATTGTATTAGTTTGTGTTGCAATATGGACCACATGGAGACAATATAATATATAAACTAAAGTAATATACATGAGCCTTTAAAACTAGATTTTGACACAGCCACAGAATAACCTAATTCTGTAGGACTTGCTTTAGGTTGATACTATATTTTAGTGGTGCTAATTCTGTAGCAAATGTATTTATTAAATAATCAGATTACAGAAATATTGGTAATCCAGCCTTGCCTGGTTGCGGGATCTGCAAATAAAATCTTATATATAACTTATAAACTATAAACTTACCGTTTCCGTTTCCGAATATACAGTATCTGGGATGGGGGAAGAAATACAAGTAGTGTTATCGATATAACTAACTTCTCCAAACTAAATTATTGAGTGCAAGTATATATTACATCTGAGGTGTGTCAAGACAAATATACACACATGATATAAAGAATGCAACCGGTCAAGACATTGTAGTTCATTCAGAGAAAATGCATTTCTGCTGAATCAAATGCCATTTTAGAGACGATATTTAAATGATTCCTTACAATTGCCACTGCTAAGCCAATGACAGTGATGATGCCAAAAGGTAGGAGCACCATTCCCATTCCCGAGCCTTCGATCACCGCCTCTGGAAACGTGGTGGCATTGAAGCTGGTCTCGTTTGTCGTTATAGTAACAGTCATTAATGTTGTTCTGGAGGTGACATTGTCTCTGGTGCTCGAAACCGTCGAGAGGAAGGGGATTGCGGTGGTCGTGGTGGTTGTGGAGAGAAAACTTGTAGCTGCCTTAGCTGCAGTTACAGCCATGGTCAGGTGTAACTGTTTCAACTGAAGGAAGTATTTTCAACGTGTGTAAATGTAGTTGTGTCGCTCAGCCTCTAGTGTGTCTCATGGTTGACACAGGTGTCTTCCCTCGGGTTTAAGGTCTGCTGAGGCATTGACGCTTTGACCGTGTGATATGGAGAATAAAACCTAAAACTATAAGAAAAAGGAGAAACAGGGGAAACAAGGGTCATTTTTCTAATTTCTGACATTTGATTAAAGGTGAAGTGTTCCTTCAACCCCAATTGCTAAAATATCATTTCCATTTAGATTTTTATGTAATTAAATCTTTGTAGAAAAAAAAAAATCACACATTTCAGTTTTGGCACACACCACCCTCGGCTGATTGTGCCAGCAGGGTTGTGGTAGGTGTTTTGGGCAGGATGTGGGTAGCAAAGGCACAGGAGGAAAGTGGCATAACAAACTTAAAAAATACAGAGGAATAGTAACCACTCAAACTGTAACGTGCACTGTGAGGAAACGTGTTTGCAGTGCATTCAGATGTCAAAATCCAACTTACACCCACACACACACAGTTTCCATAAATATCCACTGCATCCAAGACTCTGTACACGCACCTCCCACCCACACACAAACTCTACACATCCCAATGAGAATGAAGAGCAATTTATCCTGAATATACACACACACATATATATGAGTTTTAAAAACATTTTCATTTTAAAGCATGGGTACAAGCAGGCGGTGAAAATAGACACATGATCCATTCCTCTCCCCTTAGTGCATCCTGTCTGCTTGTGCTGTTAATGAGGAACATGTGTGTTTGTCATTGCTGTTGGTCTAGTTAACAATCCCCTGTACTGCAACAAGACAGAGCCTGCAACCTCCTTCAAAGACTTTTTACTTCTTTGTTTGAATCATGTTCTGGTCTTATTACTGTGAGTTACTGATACATCACATGTTTATTTTTAGTCAAGATGCACTGTATCTCAGCTGTCCTGCACAAACAGCTGAGCTACTAATCCTGCCAACGTGATCAGGTCCTACTCCATGTGTCCTCTCAGATTAGAGCTGCATACCTACCTTAACATACATGACTTCAGAGGTGAGCTGCGACAGGCCAGGGTGAGATAGAGATGGGAAAATTTCATTGGAAGAGGCAACATTTCCTCCAGCGGCTGCCCCTCCTCCTCCTCCTCCTCCTCTTCCTCTTCTGCTTCCCCCCTTTAGCAATTCAGGTACTGCTTAGGCTGTTTACATTAACAAAACAGCCATTTTCTCTAAAGACGGACCCCACACATCAAAGCAAGCCTATCCTGGCTGTCTCTAAGAGATCCCCTTCCGGTTCTCAGATTGCCTCCTAGGATCTACTCCCCCTGTCTTGCCCTTTCTTGTATTTCACATAACAGAGGCTGCTCTATGGATGCTGCAAACAGAGATCAGTGCGGCAAGCTCCCTCCCCCTTCACCCTGCAATTGGTCTAATGGCTTCAAGATGATAGATGCGGTTGGTTCCCTCAGCTGTCTATTTGGCTTTGCAGGGGTGAGAATGGGATTTAATGGCTCTGCACACCAGATGCTGTCAGACCCATGTGAATGACTGCATCCGGGTGGCAGGTCTGGAGAAATTAACCCTATGATATCTTTTCTCTAACTCTCAATGGCCTGAATTTACTCTGTAAGAAACAAACAAAATAATAAAGAAGAAAATAATTTACTGACAAATTACTCAAGCACAATTTTTACTTTAATGTCCTTCACACAGAAGTACAGCTATTCACACTGATCACACTGATATGTGATTGCACACTTTTCCATTAATAGAACTAGTAATAATGATGAAAACTTTCAAAAAAGACACTGCTGTTTTATATCTTTGTGTAAATGCAACACATGTCCACAGCTACTAACGATTATCCACAAGGTCTTCAGCTCATCTTGAACAAGTTCCCAGTCATCATGGCCACAAACTCTGAAATAATTAAGATTAGCAGTATAAATAGCTAAAATAAGATTTTTATATAATTGACTTATTAAACTGTACACAACATTTATTTCAATCTGAGGACTCTTTTTTTTTTTTAAAAGTAGTGCATTTATACATTTTTAATTAAATATAACATGTAAACAAATGCAATCCTTATAATATAAAACTAAAATATTGTCATTGATGTCATTTAATTACCTAATACACTACAATACTTGGCAGGTTAGAGAGTTCTGGATTCAACCTGAAATATTAGCCAACAAAAATGTATATATTCAAGTACATTTAAATATATATTTTAATTAAGGTTGTAGTGTTCATAACATTTCCTTTCAACACATCCAGTATTTATACATTTTTCAACATAATGGATTCACTGAAAGTATGACTGCAAGTAACTGACCATAAAGATCAAGAGGACATCATTTCTATAAAACAGAACAGCAATACAGTACTGTCAAAATGTACACCTGTGTGATAACTACCTTCCATTAACATTAAATATATGTTTTTATTTTATTTATAAAGGTTTTGTTGTAGTGTGACTATGGACTGTAGTTTAGAATATGAATATACATACCTTCATAATCAATGGTTCCATCACCATCTTTATCAGCCTCCTTCATCATCTGCTCTGCCTCAATCTCATTAAGTGGTTCCCCCGCATTCATCAGTACGTATCTGAAAATTATTTTTTAAACATAAAGGAAACACTGAAAGAGCATGATGGCAAACAAGAGGTTTTATTTATATGACTGCTTTCAACTGGAATTAAATTTAATCCAAATAAATAATTACATGTCACTTTCAAAGCTGATGTGCAATCCAGTATGAAACCGATCAAATTAAGAGTGTAGAGGAAAAGCTCATCTTTTCTGTCACTTATATTTTTCTTACTTGAGTGTGTTCCAGTCAATATATCCCTTGGCATCTTTGTCAAATACTTTAAAAGCAGCTCTGAGTTCAGCATCCTGGTTCTTGGTTCTTTCGTGGTACAGTGCCATCAGACCCAGGAAGCTGTCACAATTAAATACACCTTTACCTGAAATGTCACAAAAAATCATCTGTCAAAAACAACATCATTATCTGTGTGCAGCACAGTAACTTGTTTATTAATTAGGGGGACAGAGAGAGTACACAAAGACAGACATATTTATATAGAAGAGAAACACAACGCGTTTATGTGAAGTCAAATCAAGTACAATGCCAGCTTTTACTACAATCCTGCAACCCAACGTACATTATCTCTGAAAAATGCTAGTGGTGTCTATTTCCACAAATGTCCAGAGAAAAAATATTGCTTTTAGGAAGAAGTTTTTTTGCTGTTTTAGCATTAAAGAACATCTTCCATTTTCTTATTTTTTTTTCGAAGAACCAAACCATTTCAGCTTCATTTTACAAATTATCTAGATTCTTCTTGGATAAACACATACAGCTGAGATGCTGTGATTTTAAAATCTAGCAATGTTTTACATCCAGAACTGAATCAGCATTAATCACAGTTTATTGGAAAGGCGAAAAAAATGCAATCTCTGCTATAAATCTTAGACATCAAAATAACAAAAATCTAATGAATTAAAATGGCAGCATTCAAGTTCAGAGATAAAAGGGAGGTATAAATAGAGAAGGGTAATAGTAGGGGAAATAGGAAACAGGAAAGGAAATGACAAATTAAATTTTCAGCATAACAGATGAAATGACAAATACAGCTCCTTGTGGAGCCATATGTCAGTGCTTTGCAGGGCACATAATGAGTCACATGACAGTGGCTGGAGATGTAAGAGATTGCTTAGTTGCAGTTTGTTTCTGAAGTTTTCTTTCTTAAGTAGTAAAACACTGACCCCTAGTGATTAATGTGGTAACCAGCAGTAAAAACAGAAAACTGCTGCATTAGATAATGCCATGCTTCTTTATAATGCACTTTGGAAGATGTTACTCTCTTACACATGGGTTCACTTTATAAATCCTAAATCTGTCTATTTGCAATTAAAATCCAGACTTGATTGGCTGCAAAAGCTAATTCTAAATATGTCTCAAGATTAATTTATCGTAAAACATCCAGTTAATCTACCTTCCAGCTCTTTAGCTAATGTTAATGTCCAGGCTATCATTACAGAACCTTATTTAGCACTTTAATTACTTACTTGGTTTGAGACAAACCTTAGACAGATAAAGCTTCTACTTCCATCCTCACCTCCCGGTGCAGCTCAGAATACATGCAAGGCATTGCTTAAAAGCATTTAAAGGCATTGTTCATGTATGTAAATAGAACCATTTTACAATCCGTGCTACAAGAACTTTTACGGCACATAAAGGATGGCTAATCACCCATGAGGAATATTCTGATACTGATCTCAACTAACAAATGGGAAACACTAAACAGTGTAGTTATATAGGAAAATAACTTGTTTCGTAAAATTGTAATTGATTAAAATATGAAGTTATTATCCCAAAGCAGACAGGGCAAAAGACAAGATAACAAAATATGTAAACTATCTGATGCGTTTCCTGACCTCAACATCACATGGTCCACTTATGGAATATCCACTTATCCACTTGTGGGGGCAGCCCGGCTGATGTCGAGTGTCCTGGTTTTTTCTCATTTCATTTCTCGCGCTGTTTTGTTTTCCTGTAATCTGCCTGCCTCCCTGTCTCCTCCCCTGCGTGTGCTCTCTCTCTCTCTCTCTCTCTCCCTCTGCTCCTGGGCCCAGCCAACGACCCGCACCTGCATCTCGTCAGCCACCTCCTCTGCCTGCCACACCTGCCAGCAGTTCAACCTCATCCCTGCCTGTATATCAACCCCGGTTCTCCACACCATCTCTGCTTGATCGTCGTTGCTCCCAACCTGGTGCCACAACTTCTCTCAAGCTCCTGATAACTCCTGCAGTGATCTCTGTTTTCCAGCCCTTGTTTTTTGTCCTGCGTCTAACCCTGTCCTTCTGCTTTCCTTCCCAGGTTCACTCACCTTCGCCCTCCGTTCAGTCAGCTGGGCTCGCCCACCGGTCCTCTCCTCTCGGGCATCCTCCACGGCGCCCCCCGCTCCTCACCACACCACTTCCTTCCCCGGTCCCCTGCCTCCCATAGCTCCCTCGCCTCACTTCCTCCATCTCGCCAGCTCCTCAGTCCTCTGTGCCCACATCCCCCGGCGTCCGCCTCACCTCCATCTCCTCTTCCCCAGCCCCTCTGTTACCTCTAAATAAACCACCTTTCAACTGAGTGTTGCGTTTGGGTCCGTTCTGTCCCGTTCCCTATCACCATTAACAGTCAAAAACACTGCCACCACTTTGGCCCCAAAAATAGAGTTGAATCAACTGCTTTTTGATAATTATGTGCATCAAAAAGAGATAATTTATGGTAGGGCTGTTGTAGTATTTTATTTACATATATAATAAAGTTGAAGTTCAAGTGATATGCTTTCACAGGTGTGTGCAAGACCCCAACTATTTAATCTATATTATCTTAATCTCAGTCAGTGGCCCACATATGTCAAAAAGACGATCTAAGAATATCCATTGTTGTATCCATTTTAGTTAAATGTATTTTACAGAATGATACATTTCCATAGTACAGGGTTTACAGTCATTGCAGGCTTATATTTACCATCTTTGTCCACATCTTTGGCCATCTGGCTGAGCTCTCTCTTTGTCGGATTGATTCCCATTAAACTCATCAGTCTCTCCAGCTCCTGTGTCTTCACATCTCCATTTCCCTCTTCATCGAACATCTCAAAAACTCCTTTGTACTCTGTGATCTGCTCTTGTGTTAACTTGCTGGCCTGGAAGAAGGTTGCTTAGTAAGTTGCAGTATTTGATATTAGTAGTTAAGAGTAAAGATCAGCATGGCAAAGCTTCTGCAATTACTTCACATTGAATTTTACCTATGTTAGTATGAACAATTTTGTATGTTAAGTTAGTTCCTGTCTCTTAATGTTCTCACCATTTTCTTTGATAGTCCAAACACGCCTGAGGACAAGCACTGTGACAACAGTTACTGTAGAATGAGAGGATCTCTTAGCCTCATTATTACTACACTTCTAACCGCTCTTTCCCCAGAGCTTAGAAGAGCATGCTTCAAGACCTTTTATGGCACTTAAAGGATGGACTTGCTAATCACCCATGAGGAATATTCGGATACTGATCTCAACTAACAAATGGGAAACACTAAACAGTATATAGGAGAATAACTTGTTTGGTAAAATAGTAATTGATTAAAATATGATGTTATTATCCCAAGGCAGACAGGGCAAAAGACATGATAACAAAATATGTAAACTATCTGATGCATTTCCTGACCTCAACATCACATGGTCCACTTATGGGAACTGCAATTAGCTTTCTGTTAGCCATTAGCAGGTGTTTGTGCAGACCCCAGTGACTCTCATGAAAGCAGACAACCATATAAGGAGGCACTTAACTACAAGAAGTTATTTCCAACATTGCAATGGGAACATTAAGAATGTCACATTTGTTGGTTGAGGGGAAGAGCTATGAATCTGTATGCCGCATGTCTCCAATGATCCTCTGTGTATTAATAGAGTTTGAGTGAAAATACAACACCAAGTAAACCTAAATGAAAACTGTAACACTGACTTAATCAAGGTACTGAGACTTTATTTTTACATTAGCCGATAGTCAGCAAGTTAATCAATAAAACTGCAATGTATGTTGTTCTGTCCTATATTCTGTTTTTTACACTCAAGATGAACAATTTCACTGTAAGCCGAATAGCCCATCATTTACCGTAACCACTAATGAAATAGTACAAGTCAGAACTAGCCATAACAAGATGGTTCCTTTTAGACCTTTAAGTAAACTTTATATAAATCTTCTACAGTTTTTCCCACATTCCCAGAGATTGCCATAGGACAGATGTTTATTATGTATTTGGTGTAATCTGTGCTGTCAAACAACAGCATTAGGCTTAATTCTGTCTGTCTGTGTGATCATATAACGTGATCATGATCCCTCAGACATCCTGGACTTGAGGAAAACTAACCAACTAAACTAAAGGAGGGGCACCTTTATGTAAGCTTTGTCTGGGGGAAAATTTTACCTGGCTGAAATAAACAGTTTACATTCATTGGACTCCTTCTGACTTACACAACTTGGTGTAATAGATTGTTTATTGATACATGAAAGGGTTTAACAAAAGATGTTCTCCTACAATTGCCCTGACAGTGTTGTAACACAAATATCTGCATTTTTGCAATTAAATTATTTGCATGTCATGAGCAAATGCTAGTATCAAAATTCTGCTGACAAGCCATAATAAAGATGATCCTGATAAATAATAATTGCCATTTAGTTTCACTTCATGTGCGGGCTGATTCAGACATCTGGTACCAGATTATTATAAAGATATCCCAAGTATTCTTTGTTATGCATGTAATGAAAATAATGGATAAACTTTTTAAAATAGAGTGGTCAACAATCATTTTGACAAATCTTAAAAAGGCATCCAAAATAGCCTTTTGACATAGGCAATTTTAAAACTGCTATATATTGCAACTACGGTTTTATATCTTGCTACTAAATAAACCTTATGTTGAGATTGTTTTGCCAACTACTGTTTCGATGGTCAGGAATGAATTTTAAATCATAGTTTTATATCTACACTAGTAAGAACCGCACCATAACAACATTTGATTAAAGTTTTAGTGATGTAAGATAAACCTGAACCTACTTCAAGCCCCCGACAGTATGTAAAGAACAGAGAGAAGGGGGAGGTATGCACAGGACTGAAAGAAAGATAGTTGATAGAGGAAAGGCAAGGAGGGATGAGAGGATGAACGGGTGTGGAGTGAATGTGTGATGGAGTGGAAAAGTGGGTGGCTTGAGAAAACAAACAAGGCAAACAGAGGATTGGTTAACCAGGTATAAAGTTAGGCTTGACAGGTGGTTAGAGGTGTGACCTTGCTCCTGACCCTTACTTAACTTGTTCACTTAATTCACTCAACACAAATTTATAGTTAAAAGCACATTTATCAATTCACATCATTCAACTGAAAGCAATTATTTTATGAGTTCCAACCACAGATGCTTTTTATAGAAAGTGTTTGGTATATTGTAGGGTTTTTTTTCTGGTACAATGCACTTTAGTACTGGATTAAAATGCAAACAAATTTTAAGTTGTGAGATGCTCATTGCTCTAAAGGAATTCTACTTAGTGATATTTTTTAAATGATAGGACTACTTGTGATTGTTTCATTAGCTTGACTGTGTGTGATTGCTGATTTATGTGGCTGAATTGTCTTATTTTAATTTTGTATGCAAGTTAGTTATCCAGCTATCTCTCGTAAAAGATGTTCTCAATGCCCACTTAGCTTAACTAACTTCTATTTGTTTGAGTGTGACAGCAAATGCCAATTTAAAGGACATCATGTCTATTTAACAAATTAAAGTTAATGTGTTGCACATGGGTAGTTTATTTTGTGATGTTTCAGGGAAATGTATGTTTGTTTAACTGTGACAGCTTCCTAAAATTGCCTCAGTAAGTAGTTAAATACAACAAGGGGTTCTTTTGAAATAGTTCAAGGGACTGGCTATACTGCAAGTCAACTGAAAACGATAAACTAAACCGCACTATACACTAATTATCTAAGGCAAGGTTGACTTGGTGACACTGCTATTATTAGCTAACTATAGACAGCCCTGCTGAAATCATTAATGCCACTTCCTACTTTAGGAGCCAAGTTGGGGCCCGAGTGACTGACTCAGCCTTTCAGTTAGGCTTGATAACGGGGGGGCAACGTGTTCTCTTGGCTTTCAGTCAACTCTTGTTGAACGCAAGACAAAATAAATAAGTGTAAAACATTGTTCAAAGCGACTGATCACGCATCTCCAACTGTAGTTAGATAAAACACCAATCGAAGGTTCTCTACCCGTCGCTGCTGCAGCGTGGGGTTTCCCAGCGCTGACTGCAGGGTTACCGCGCCCATCTCGTCGTTCGATGGCCGGACGAGAGTGTTACTACGGAAAGGGCAGATGTTAAGCTTGGCAAAGGGGAGACAGTAGGCTGTCTTGTTGAATGAGGTATAGTGACTTTAAAGATTAGCTTTTTTGTTTGCCTTCAGTACAAGGCTAGTGGGTGTGATTTCCCCCTCCCCTCCCCGGTTGGCTGACTGAGGTTGTCTAGCTCCATAGCGGTACGTTAGCCTGCGTTGGGGAAGGGCTGCTCCTCGGAAAACTAACGTTAGCTGGCTGGCTAGTTCGTATGCTAGCGTCGTGGTGTTCGTTGATGCGTGGATCAGAGGTATACGCCGTCTTGTTTTCCAGTCAATGCCAAAACGCAAAAACAAACGCAAATTGAATCAGGTAAGGTGACATAAAGCGATGGTGATGGTGCTTTCTCATCTTCCACAGGAACGTTAACTGTTTGTGCCATTAGCTAATGAATTGTGGCGGAATTGAACTGTCCGGGGGTGGGGTAACGTTAGCGAAAGCTAGCCGTTCAGTTAGCTAACGATAAGTTGGCTATTTTCTTCTAAGCAAATACAAGTTAGGATGGTACAGGCGTGTCTGTCGCGGTGGACCCTGGCGATCTATAATTACGGCGGCGGATTGCTACAAAACGCATATCCATGTAAATGTATTATGCACTCTATAGCGAAAGCCCCTGGCTGTTAATGTTGGCCAGTGAGGCTTGATGTCAGTGATGGCCGAGTGAAGGTGCTTCTTGGCCTAGAATACTGAACTCAAAGTACTGGGTAATTAATAGCCAAAATAAATTGAAGACAACTGTGATGATAATGTTAGCACATTGTGATTGTACTGGGTTGCATTGCACTCTAAATGTTGCATTTAAAGATGTTGCTGTCAGTTGATGATGACACACTGGGTTGGGCAGGAACAATAAACGTCCCGTAAACAAATTAACAGCAAATGTTAGGTATTTGGCGACCGCAGAGCAGACCGCATCACTAATTAACTTAAACATTCAACGCTGTATGTGTCTATACATATATATGCAGTCGCACTTTATTAACGTGAGTTATTATATCCGCGTTAACACCCTTTTTTTCACAAGCCAAACTAATAAGTTAGCACATTGCTGCCTTCCTGCAACGAAACGGCCCCGCCGGTGCAACGCCTTAACTTGGGTTAGTAATGTTAGTTATTTATCACCAGTTAGCTGATTGGCAGTAATGCAGCCATGGACGATAGATAGTCATGTACTTTATAAAAAAACATCGCGTCTGTTAGTGTATTTTGTGCTTACTTAAGTCAAACAGGCCATAGCCGCCGACCTTGCAGTTATATACAGACTCGCGTCCACCTCAGGATTAGAGTATAATATACTGATACACCGTAATCGAATAAACTGTGCACTGTCGGGTTTAACGAGCTTGTTAGTATGTAAGTAAGTGGATTTCTGCAGGCCAATCAACCATCGAGTTTCTAGGTGTATCCACTAGGTTGGCTTGTGGCTAACTACATAGCACTCCGTGCAATTGCGGAAGAGCTGCTGAGTCTACCCTTAAGTGGCTGTGGTTATGTTTTTTGTGTGTGCTTTAGATGCTACTAGCTAGTTGGTTTATCTGTCATAAAATTCATCGGATCGGACACGGTTAAATCACTAGTGAAATTGTTACTAATCCAGAGTTACATTCTTGAATACTAGCTCTGCCCTGCCTCTAGGCCTACACTGCCAAGCCTGCTAGCAAGCTAACTAGCGGACAGCAGTCTGCAAGATGGCGTTTAGCTGCATCTTCTTAGATTTCCATCAGCGCAAGTTATATTATCGTTACATTGTGCAGGGTTCAGTAAATATAGAAATTCGATTAGGCTCAATCAGATACTAATAGTCTAATCCTCAGTATTTTGCCACATTATGGTGCTCAGTTGCAACAGATCTTCCCCTAAAATATGTGCAACGACTCTGTAGCCCTACCTTCTGAACAAATTAGTGTAACAAACGGAGTAAAACGGCTTTCCAGTAGCCATTCAAATACAATGCAAACTATTCTACTGTTGTAGGCAAATCACAGTACTGCACACAGTGACTAAGTCAACTATCAGTTCACTACATTCAGTCTTGGTTAAACCTGTGCACAGACATCAGTTAGAAAATATACAGGTCTGTTGCTTTGTACATCCTAATTTATTAGTGTAGTAATTGTACAGTATCTGATCACGCAGGACAGCTGGAAGAGAGGGACTGTAATAATAGGCTTGTGATTACCCTGGTAGCATGAAAATCCAGGCACTTACTTTAAGCATGTTTTGTGTAAAAGAATTAAGATTAAACTCATCCTTTTTATGATTGGGAAAACATATTTCTAATGCCTGGGCTGGCTTTGCCAGCTGTTTATGTTAGTGGACATGGATAGGATTAGAGACCCATTGACTGAAGGTTTTAGCTTTTAGGATTATGTAGTTGCTCAGTGATATTGCTGGTTATGGCCTTTTCCATGATCCAGCTTTAGACCTGTGAAACATTGCATTATCATCGTTTAACAGTACAGATAAGCTGACTTGTCCTTTGAGAACAGATGTATACTACTGCAGAGAGCGATACATTTAATATTTTAACTGGAAATGTAGGAGACACCTTTTTGAAAATAGCAAGCACAGACTGGCCTTAAGGGACCTGAGAACAGCTAGTGAGCTACAACTCCAGGCTGTTTGCCACTGCTCATTGTTTATCATGCAGTCAGCTGACTGTGATCAGGCGCTTGGAAAGGAGAAGTGATGAGGGAGAGGAACTCCTTAACTGCAAGCATCTACAGAGATCAATGGGAAATGATTATTAATACTTTTTGAAGGTGGAGTATTTAAAAGTCAGATGTATAAATTGACTCCAGGCTTTCTTACTTTTGGATTTACAGTTGTAGTTTTAGGGTTTGGTATAAAAACAGTGAAGTATGAAAATTAATTACATCTTGTAATTGTTTGGTTAAAGTGTTTATGAATTTAATACATCACTGAAGAGCTATTCAAGTTCACCATTTAGTAGTGACATAAACCTGTCAGGTTTAACACAATAGCCTGTAATTTCATCATCAGAACTGAAAGCTAAATAATGACCTCAGAGTTAGATTTAGGTAGGATGATTTTGCTAAGAAATTTTTATTTAAACACACACACACACGTACGTGCTTAAAACCAAATGAACAATTTTGTAATGTTAATACATTAAATATACAGTATCAATCATTCACTACTACTGTGGGCATTGGTAAACTTTGTTATCTGAAAATACAATTCAGCACAACTGAATAAACTTGAATGTAATTTTCTCAGAGCTAAATATTGTATCAATGTAAGAAGTTGGGAATATTATTTCAGAGAGATTTCAAGGTGAGAATGATATTCTGCCATCACTTGAGGATACTGCATAATTACATTCCATGATACGTTTATTTATAGATTGAGTGTAAGAGGATAACCTGTGTTTAAAAAGGTCAACCGATCAGAGGACACAAAGGATAACATAGTCAGGTAGAGAAGATTTTCAGTCTTGTCCTGAAACCTCAGGGACGTAGGCCTACTGACTGATATACACCAGGGAAGCTAAGAGGGAAGGAAAGGTTGGTCAAACTAAATGGTGCACTGCTATTTGCAATCTGTGTAAAATCTAAATCAGAGTTTAGTTTAGTAATTTGTCACGTGTGCTAATATATTTTTTTCTTAAACATTGTAATGTTGCAGTTTGAGCGGTTACATGTGTTATGCAAATATCTGTTATTTGTTTTTTCCAAGAGACAAGTGGGCAATATGTCCTTCATAAAAGCAGCATGCACAGACTATGGTTTCATATGTGATGAGAGTTACTATGTATTTAAAGAAAGGGGTTTCTGGGTTGTTATCTTATGTAAAATATCTCTAGAAAGTTGCCTTTTGGATGTAATTTTTAAAAACTTAACTGAACAGTGGTTTTACGGTACTGTAATGCTTAATCTGTTGAAAATCCTAATTGATGTTGCATTTGGTCAAAATTGTGAGCATACTCAGTTTTTGTTTGTTAGCTAGTTTTCTGGGTGTAGTCAGAAATTGTGTGTGAGTGCCACAAAACAATTCTGTACACCATTTTAAACATACGCACATTAAGATTATTATGGATTTGTTTCCTAATGTACCTCTGTTAGACACACTTGAATAATTTAATTAGATGGATCTGAGAAGGGTGTCCATTTGCCAGAATAACTTTTGTTGGTGAGCAATCGGTGACTATTTCTCACCTAATAAACCAACTACTAGCCTAACTTCAAAATAAGACAATGTGTGTGTGTATGTATGTGTGTGTGTGTGTGTGTGTGTATATAAGTGTATATATATATATATATATATATATATATATATATATATATATATATATATATATATATATATATATATATATATATATATATATATATATATATATATATATATATATATATAAAAAAATAATTAAGCTGTTGACAACATTTGCTTGCGGTCATGTTACCTTCGTGGTGTTGCATTGTGCTACCTTTTCAAAAACTGCTTTTAACTTGGACTGCACGTCATCAAACAGTTGGATATGTCTTAACAGTCTGCTGCAGAAATCGACAAATAGAATACTGGATCAATTTTCTTATTTTTACAAAAGATTTTACATTTTGATTTGGTTAAAGTAATCTAAAAATATGGTTTCCATAGAGTGTTGTTTGGTCCAGTCATCGTCTTAACACACTTTTATTTGATATCACAGTCCATGTAAATTAAGTTGCGTCTGGTACAGGACAGGTCATAACTCTTGAAATGACTTGAAATAATGCAATTTATTTGCTTTAATAAATGAGACTTGATGTAGTTCAAGATATGGTTATTATATTTAGTGTGCTGTTTTGATCATGACATGAGTTTTTAAAATGTATTTTATTAGATGAAATTTGAGAGTGTCTCAAGGCCCTGTATTAATATAAGTGGCTTATTGATCACTTGGCTAAAATTCTGAGTATCCCAGGGATTGAGGTCAACAGGATAATGACTGCTTCTCAGATCATTGGAAAGTCATGCCTTAACAGGATTTGACTGGCAATCTAAATTGTGTCAGGATTATGTTAGCGACATTGCAGTGGGGAAGTGAGATTGTACTGTATGACCTTGAATTTAAAATGAACATTTGTGTGAATGATTAAAGTGCTTCTCTTTTATTCTTTTTTAGATCAACAAGTGCCCCGGTAGCTGGAGTAAGGTAATTGAAAAAGCAGAATAAAATGAGTGAACTGGACCAGTTACGCCAAGAGGCAGAGCAGCTCAAAAATCAGATCAGAGTGAGTCATTTTATACCATACCACCAATTACCCTGTACAAGAAAGATTGCTATGAGATGGAAAAGTCCAGTCTTAAATATTTGAGTTTTTCTTCTTTTCAGGATGCCAGGAAAGCATGCGCAGATGCCACACTTTCACAGGTAACATATAACATTATGATGTTTCTCTTGGGTTGAAAAGAATTTGGTCTGAAATTAACCAGAGTACTTAATGTTTTGTAGATTACAGCTAACATTGACCCCGTGGGCCGAATCCAGATGCGTACAAGACGAACGCTACGGGGTCATTTGGCTAAAATCTATGCCATGCATTGGGGAACAGATTCCAGGTAAACATAACCAGAAGCCAGAATTTTTGACTTCCGTGTACAGGGAGATTTGGTTTAAGTTGCTTTATGTAAAATGTTGAGTACAGTGCAAAGGTTAAACATAAGAGTTGTTACTGATGCGGGTGATATTTTATTATTACACTGTCTTTCAGCAGTTTGGCACGTATCTTTTTCCTGCAGTTCTTTTCTCTCTGTTTTTGGCTTATTTTTCTATATGGGGGGAAAAAAAAGATTTTGTGTGACATCTCTAATTGGTGGTGTGATTATATTGCTGTTCTCATTTGTGTAGGCTCTTGGTCAGTGCCTCTCAAGATGGCAAACTCATTATTTGGGACAGCTATACCACAAATAAGGTAAGCGGTGTTTTTGACATGTATTAATGAAGTAAGGATTGAATCAATGCAGATCTGTCATCTAATTGGAAAGCAAAGTAACGGCACAGCAGCAGTTTAGACTTGCAGATTAAGGCATGTCAGTGGTGCCATCTTCATGCAAATAAAGTCATAATAGCTGCTGCATTTCTAAAACTTGAGGCACTTTCAGACAAAGCAGATAGATGAATGATATGGGCCTGGTTTCTGGTGCTATATTATATTTTGCAGCATGCACCTATTCGCGTAGTTATACTAGAATTAGAAGGAGGGGAAACTAAATCAGCATGCATTCTATTGGAATAAATTCAAAAGAGTTGCGGATCAGCTGAGAGAGGGGCATTTGTGGCCTTTCCTTTGGGGCAGGTGTGCAGTTAGTGTGATTGGTGGAAAAAGTGTATATTTTGCATGCCTAATAGGCAATTTGACCCTCCCCTACAGACAAAATAGAGAATTACGCGCTGTCAAGTTGAAGCTTTTGTGGTGACACAGAACATTTTACATTAAGCTTGATACAGCAGGCAATAAATCCAACAGGGAATTATAAGATTAAAGGGTCATTCTTCCAATGTATCTGTAGAGCTGCTGAGAAGATTGCAGTTGAAATTAAGCTACAACATCAAGCTGTCTGTGAGTGCCACTGATTTTACAGGATGCTGTCTAATGTCTAAACAGTACAGTTTGTGCTCTGTTCTCATTTCACTTGCTGCTGTTACTGTGGGTCACGGGCACTTCACTTGGTGACCTGGCCTGGAAGTCACAAGAGCAGTGGGTGTTCAAATAATCTATGGATATTGTTGCATGTAATGGCATCCTGGTATTAAAGAAATTCCATAGTGCTAAAATAGGGTGTCAAAAGTCATCTTACATATTTACTAATGAATTGCCTTTTTCAAATTTCTTCAAAATTCTTGACACACTCTTTTGTTTAGTTATTAAAGTAGCTACTATAAATTCTAATTTTCTTTGACAAAAATAGGCTTAATTTATACATATTACATATTTTTTTGTATGCGTCTTCTAACTTTTGTTGTAGGTTCACGCCATTCCACTTCGATCCTCCTGGGTCATGACTTGTGCATATGCACCTTCAGGAAATTATGTGGCCTGTGGCGGCTTAGACAACATCTGCTCCATTTACAACCTGAAAACACGCGAGGGGAATGTACGTGTGAGCCGCGAGCTCGCTGGACATACAGGTACCACTATCATTTTCATGTCATATCATAAGAATTACAATGAAACGGGCATTAATAACAGTGGGCAGTTACAAAATTGGCAACATTACTGTATTTGACAGGACAGTTAATATTGTAAGCTAGCTTACTTCTGTCTAACATCAGGCTTGCTGTCTGATGGACGGTTCGATTGGGAGCCTAGACATGGAAAACAAATGCATAAAGCCACACAGAAAAATGTACTTAAGAAATACAGAACTACTCGGGCAGCAGAGCTGTCTGACTAAGATGGTACTTTAAAAATCAGTTAACATCAGTCTATGTAATTCCCAAAACTACAGGGTTCTGAAATGTAAGAGTTGACTTATTTACTCTATTTGATTCTGATTGTGCATATTTCTGCAAATATGGGAATTGAGTATATGCTAGTTATATATCTGACATGGACGTTCATACTAATAACTCCTCAATTGACTCTTTGAATATCAGGATACCTGTCCTGTTGTCGTTTTCTTGATGACAACCAGATTGTTACAAGCTCTGGGGATACCACTTGGTAAGTAAAAGGATCGACTACAATGAGTTGCTATACTATCAATGCAAACTGTATCTTAATGGTATATTTTATTTTATAGTGCACTTTGGGACATTGAGACTGGCCAGCAGACAACCACATTTGCTGGACACACAGGTGATGTCATGAGCCTGTCATTGGCCCCTGACGCACGGTTATTCGTCTCTGGTGCTTGTGATGCCTCCGCTAAACTCTGGGACGTCCGAGAGGGCATGTGCAGACAGACATTTACTGGCCATGAGTCCGACATCAATGCCATCTGTGTAAGTTATTGAAAAATGTGCTTTAGCATTTTATTTGTATTAAATTTCATTAGTTTTTTTTTGTGATTTCCTCTGTTGTGCATTAATGATTTCTCTTGTCATTTTTAGTTCTTCCCTAATGGCAATGCCTTTGCCACGGGCTCCGATGACGCCACCTGCAGGCTGTTTGATCTGCGTGCTGATCAGGAATTAATGATCTACTCTCATGACAATATTATATGTGGCATCACCTCTGTTGCATTCTCAAAGAGTGGCCGTCTTCTTCTGGCGGGATATGATGACTTCAACTGTAATGTGTGGGACACACTAAAGGCTGACCGTGCTGGTAAGTCAGATAGCAGCCTTATTACCTACATGCTACAAAAATACTCTTGGTAAATACTCAATGATTAGACATACAAAGCAATGAAGTGTACTTTTTGCTGTCTTTTATTCCGGTAGACTAAATTGTTGTCCTTTTCTAGGTGTGTTGGCTGGACATGACAACCGTGTTAGCTGCCTGGGAGTTACTGATGATGGCATGGCAGTTGCAACAGGATCCTGGGACAGTTTTCTGAAGATCTGGAATTGAAGCCTAAAGGTTCTGAAGGTTTTTTTTCTTTGTCTTCTTTTTTTTTTTTTTTTTTTTACATTTTCTTAAATTTGTACCTTAGGCTGTTCCTAGTCCTAAACCTGTCGTGGCATATTTTTTTTGAAGCCTCATCTTTTGCTTGGCTGGAGTAGAAGCCGGTGTGCTCTTGTGCTTCTTTTGTCCCTTCACAGGTTTAAGAGAGTTGTGCGTTCAATGAAATGTCTTTCTGTTTCGTGGTCTTTTGCTGGGGTGCACATGACACCTGTTGGCTTGAATGGATCCTTGCAGTCTCCTGCATGATCAGAAAAACATTCTTTTTCACTAAGCTCTAGGTAAACTGCAACTGCGTCTAGCATTTGTTACAGCTTGTTTTTTTTTTTTGTTTTTTTTCTTACAAGACGTGCTGTATGGAGAAATAAATCCAACTGGTGATGGTGGTGCATCTATTACACTGGCCAATTGTGTGCATTTTAATAGACACTTCAGCCACTTTAATGTCAAACTTTACAACAGTACTTTAGAAGGAATTGCTGTTGTGATATGCTGCCAACTTTAAAAAGAAATATTCCACTGCAAAAATGTATTCCCCGTGTTTTTAAAATTGGCTTTAGGCTAAGGCTTTAACATATTGACACTTATTTGGCAGGCACCCCAAAAATGTGTAAAAAAAAAAAAAAAAAAAGTACATATATGGTTCTAAACATATTGACGTTTTTTTTTAATTACACTGAATTCTTGGAATAAATTAATGTCTTCGATTTGGTGGGGTCCCCAAAAGGCCAAACAGCTGTAAGCTTGTCTCTACAGCTGGTTGTAGATATAATGAACATAAGCAGCTTGCTGCATTCTTATGTCAGTCTCTGTGATTAGATAGCTTTTTGTTAAATCTTTGCCAATTAGGTCTTAAAATGACACTTGACAATAGGTTCAAATTAGCTAAATTGTAGATCAGGTTAGTTAAATTCTAAATGTAATTTGTCTTTGTTTCCCAGATGTTCTTTTAACTCCAAAGTTGACTGGAAGACCATTACAACTTCAGAATGTTCACAGCATCTTCTTCAACACTGTTTAAACTGACTTGGACACCACAAAAAATGAAGGGAAACCAATGCCTTTCCTACACAAAGAAGAGCACAATTGTTTATCACCTAGTTAAGAAAGGATCTCCTGTGGTATCAAATCAGAAACTTGTGCATTCCTTCTTGGACCATTTTTATGTTACCTTGAAAGAGAAAACACTATCATCCCATGCAAATGTGTGCGTCTTGAAAGCAAATGTTGGAGTGTAATTGTACAAATTATTTAACTTTTTTTTTTTTTTTTTTAAGAATTCTATTCTGATGGTTTGTTCTTGATGGCTTTCCTTTTGTCATATTTCTTTAGTGGTTTTTAGATATGTTTGAATTGAAGCTTGTCTTTCTAATCCAGTTAAATCATATAAGACAGATGAGAGAAAACATGCAGCAAGTAATGCAAGTAAAAGCTTGGATCATATTACACGAGCAGCTTTCAAAATGTCCATGATGTATTTATATACTAGCTGTTTTTGTTTCATCACAGCCTTTTGCACATGAAGAAGCTTTGCCTCTCAACTAATACTATGTTAACTAACCAAGCACATGCTATAAGTTATGAATGCTCATTCCAGTACAAAAGGAGTTATTACGAGTAACTTATACAGTTAACCCCCTTAATTCTTGTACATGCCTTTTGACTTTGGGTGGGAAGGGGTGGGGTAGCAAGGTAGGTGCTGAGATAATTGGGGCATGGCTGGATTTTATTATATGGATGGGGGATTGTGTTTAGCATCCACTTTGAGTGAAACACCTCACCTGACTAAATAGACACTTCCTTTGCTTGGGACTGCAGTTGCAACTCTGTGAATGAAATGTACAAATCAATGTCTGAAAATAATGGTCTGATATTTTAAGTTAAGACATTAATTTTGTCTGCCATGAGTTAATTTAGATGTGCATGCTGTAGACTTGCTTTCAATGGTGCAAATTCCTAGATTTTTTGTTTTTATTTCTGAAAAGGAGAGTAAACCCTATTGATTGATCTTAATAGAAGCCAATTTTATGGGCTCTAACTCCACATACATCATGTACCAATACTGGTAACGCTATGCACCAGAGTGAGCAAGAATGGAGAACAACTTAATATTGACTGCATAGTTGGTGTAAATTATGCTTACCAGTTCTATTGATGCCAAGTTTTGTAATAATTATAACAATCATTGTGACAATTCTATCCTTGGCAAGTTTTTCTCTCCTTCAAAATCTCAGCACTCAATGGAACAAAAAAACGTCCTCACATACTGTCCATACTAAAACTTTTGTACATTTCTTTTTTTTTTCTTGGTCTTAAATTGAAAATCGGAGCATCTGAATGATAACATTTCACTGTATACAGAAGCACTTTTGTTAAAGTTGTGACATATTTTCACTTTTCTTTTTTTTTTCTGCAATGATGTACAATAAATGTGATGTATTCGTGTGTGGCCACAAGTGAAAATGCAATTCAACTGAGATGGATTCCCCTTTCTCTTTCCATTAATATTATAGAGCTCTGCACCCTTATGTACCTTTTCACTTTTTGTATTTCATTTCAGTCTGTTGGTGTTACACGGTGAGCTGGATGCAAGATAGATACTGTACTAAATTGTACTGTTATTGATTGAAAAATGTAATAAAAAGCTGTTTGAGATCTCTTTTTGTTGAGTTGAATCCAAAAGCTGCATTGAGATGTTTTGTTTTTCTAATGGTGTTAATGTGTCATTCAGAAAGTGAATGTGACTGTCTCTGCTTTGGAATTAATATTTGTGTGGAGATAGCTTTTCACTGTTGTTAAAGTGAGGCAAGCAACAGAAGGCCACATTTTAAGGCAAAAACCAACAAGCTGATGGTAGCTATAAAGTTAAGCTTTGTTTAGTCAAGATTCTGGGATGGAACATAGTTTAAGACCATAAAATACTTGGTCAGCTCATTTCAGTCCTAGTTCAAATGAAAGCTACACCACTTTGTGGGTTAATGAATTACAAGTTGCTGGCGTTGCTCTCTACGTTTGCCACGCAGCAGCTCTTTTATTATTACTAGAGTATACTTTTACAAGGTATCTGTCACTGTTAGATAAACCAGCACTAAAAGTACTGTAGTTTTAGTTTACACAAAGCTGTAAATTTTGGTAAATCAAAACTCATGCTCGTGGGTGGAATATTTAAATTGAACTGTATTGTACTGCCCGTTTTATCTTTCATATACTTACAGGATTTTGGATTTCTATTTTCAAGCAAGTGTACAAGTAGATCAACCATTTAATATTGTTGGATGGCTTTGGAACAAGTTTACAGATTTTTAGACTAAATTGATTTGATGACCTCCTCTTTATCAACCTGTTTAATATAAACGTCTAGAAACAAACAAATGCCAGTCTCCTCTACACATCACAGAAAAAATCCCGTGGCAACTCCCCCCCAAAAAACGGGTCAAGGTTTGAAGATGTAACACTTGGCCTCTTGATACATCAAATGTATTCTTTTCATCCCCTAACCCCAAAAAACTAATTAACCAATACATGTTTACATTCACATGTGTCTGACGCAGCTTGTGACTGAAACACGAAGTGATTCAGCGGTCATCCGTCATTAAAAGCCCATCTAATGGTACAAGAGAAATAAGAACGTTTTAAATTGAAGATAAATCTTTCTGATCAAATATTTTGACATTTCGCATCACGGGCTGAAGATTATAAATCCCATACCAACCGCCATCTTGCCATCTCTGTCACATGGATACGGAAGCTGCTGTAGTGGACGCATTAAACTGGGCCTACCATGCTCCCTTACAGGGGGGAGCAATATGAAAACGATATTAACAATACAATACAAAAAACAAACGCACACACAATATAATAGTAGTGTTTAATTTACAACATTATACTTACGAATAAATAAATTACTGCCAATATTAATTACAAACTGTAGCAATATTATCCGCCATGAAATGGACCCGTCCGATCTCATGACGTAGTTCCCTTTTCGCTTAGATAATGCCATTTTGGTAGGCCTCGGTAGGGTCTTTCTTTTTGCGCCTCGTGGAAAAAACATTATATGCCGAATTTCTTACTTTGCAGTTGGGGCAATACGTGCGCCTTGGTGAAGTTGGATAACCTAATCGGCCTGCACAAGCCATTTTGAGGAACTTGATTTGTCAGATTAGTTAGCGGGGGACTATACGCAGTTTTCATTAAGCGGCACAGTTGAACGGTCGTTGTCCTGTGTTGACGACGCAGATATCTACAAACAAAGGAACAGGAAGGTCGAGGCACGCTCGGTTGCGTACGAAATATTCTTTATGATATGATTTAAAATTAAACCCACCCCAACACATTTTTTGTTGCAGTTTTTTGACTTGAAGTCTTTTCTCAAACACAACTAGCCTGACTCATTCAGTCCCGTTAGCAACATCGGCTAGGGATAGCCGTAATTGTGGACAGCTAGCGAGCTAACTGCAAACTTTAGCATTACAGAAGCAGGAGAGTTTTCTTCTTTTGTGGAAGATGGCTGAAGTATACATTCGAGTGGCAGAGGAGGAAAACGAGGAACCCATGGAGATCCCGTCCGAAGACGATGGCACTGTTCTGCTTTCCACCGTGGCAGCTCAGTTTCCTGGGGCGTGTGGCCTACGGTTCAGGAGCCCCGTGTCTCAGTGCATGCGAGGAGTGCGTCTTGTGGAGGGGGTCCTGCACGCACCAGAAACTGGGTGGGGAAATATCGTGTATGTGGTGAACTATCCAAAAGGTAAATATGAGCACTTTTAATGAATTTATCTTTGAAATAACACGTTATCCGAAAAAGTGGCCAGATGTTAGTTATTTATAATGCATGATGTAACGTTAACATCGGCCGACTGAAAATAGATGAGAGTAACAATATGCGTAGTTTGTCCAAGCCCACAAAAGTGCGCTTTGAGGCACTAAATCCATTCACAAAATTGGCAACAAGACTAACTTTTTGAATATACAGTTGTCACTTTATTTAGGCCCATATAGGTTAGTTGGTGTAGTGTATTGAATAGAAAACACCTGTGGATGTAATGCCATGCTACAGATTCTACAATGACTGAAGTTGAATTTACACCTTAAAAAGGTTACAAAGAAATGTGTAGAGATGTTTTTATAGAGTATATTAGGCTAAGGTAGGTGGACCTAATCAGCTGTGAGCAACTGTAGGTCCAAACAACTGCATAATTAATAACCTGTAGTAATATCAAAGACATGCATGTTTAAACCCATCTGCTACTAAGTTTTAAATCATTCTATTTGTAGCAGTAGTTAAGATTATGCACGTGTGTGACAGTTGAGAAAAGAATGTGGCACATGTTCACATCTAAAATGTATTAGAAGTGAATTGCATTCTGTGGTCAGTAATTGGTAATAGACATTTACAAAGTCATAGTGATGGTAAGGAAAAGTCGCACCTCGTGGCTGTCTAAGGTTAAAATACAATTAATTTCTCTCTGTTTTGATCTCATTTTAGACAACAAAAGGAAAATGGAGGAAATTGATGCGTCGTCTGCGGTGAAAATGAAGCGAGGAGACATGAAGACATCTGACCTGATCGTACTGGGTCTTCCGTGGAAAACAACAGAGCAGGACCTGAAAGATTACTTTAGCACATTTGGAGAAGTCATCATGGTTCAGGTATAACATTAGTAACCTAAAAATGCATATTGCTCTGGTTTGTATGTGGCAACAATTGATCATCATTGCTGGATGTTTTATTATTATTTTTTTCTTCTCTTTCTCGTAGGTAAAACGAGATGCCAAGACGGGAAACTCTAAAGGATTTGGCTTTGTGAGATTCACAGAGTATGAGGCTCAAGAAAAGGTGATCTCCCAGCGGCATATGATTGACGGGAGATGGTGTGACTGCAAGCTCCCTAACTCGAAGGTGAATATGGTAATGTCAATGCATATACCCACACATTATGGGAATGAAAACCATAATAACATTGTTCCTATAACTATAACCTGTAGTGTTAATTTCCTTCTACATTTTTGTTTACAGCAAGGTCCAGATGAGCCATTGAGGAGCAGAAAAGTGTTTGTAGGCCGTTGCACAGAAGACATGACCACAGATGACCTACGGCAGTTCTTCATGCAGTATGGAGAAGTCACAGATGTCTTCATCCCCAAGCCATTCCGTGCTTTTGCCTTTGTCACATTCGCAGATGACCAGGTATAATGTTAAATGTGTAGTAAGTACTTCCTGCTGTAGAGGTACCAATGCCCAGATGACCTGATTTGTGTCTTTTACCCCTCACAGGTTGCCCAGTCTCTCTGTGGAGAGGATCTAATAATCAAAGGCATCAGTGTTCACATCTCAAATGCTGAGCCCAAACATGGCAATAGGCAGTTTGATCGCACCACGCGGTTTGGGAATGGCTTTGGAGCTCAAGCATTTGGTAGCAGCCGTAGTGGGTTAGGGAGCAGCACTAACAGCAGTCTGGCGAATTTTGGTTCCTTCAGTCTGAACCCTGCTATGATGGCTGCTGCTCAGGCTGCTCTGCAGAGTAGTTGGGGAATGATGGGCATGCTGGCTAGCCAGCAGCAGACATCCACTTCAGGAAGTACTTCCAGCGGAACAAGCTCTAGTAGGGACCAGAGTCAGTCTTTCAGTACAGGCAACAGCAACTACGGCACCAGCTCAGCCAGTCTTGGCTGGGGAACAGGGTCAAACTCTACAACAAGTGGTAGTGGGTTTAGCTCAGGTTTTGGGTCCAGTATGGAGTCAAAGTCATCTGGGTGGGGTATGTAAGTTAAATGTTTGTATGGTAAGTATTGTGACAAAGATGAGTCTTTTCAAAATTTATTTCTGGTGTTGATGCGTATCAGAAGATTTAACACTTTTGTGGAAGATGTTTTGTACATTTGGAAAACAAGCTAAAGATTTAATTTAGAAAGTGTTGAAGTGAGTTGTTTACCAGGATGTCTGACTAAAGTGCTATTTTTGATGTCTCATTTGTTTGTATCCATTTCAACTGGATTCTCTAATGCATGTATTGTGAAATGTGATATAACCATTTTTTAAAAAATGCATGAATGTTTGTGGTTCACCATTATCCGGCTTTGTCATCGACCTAAAAAGGCAATCTTGCATTGGGAAGAATCTGGTTGAAACCTAAATGTTTTAAGTGCAACTTTATTTGCAGTCAAGTTCTGTGGAAAAGCCTTCATTGAAATCTCTTCTGCAGTTCACCTCTCTTCCATTTTCCTGTGAGGAAGCTCCTATTTGGCAGCATTCTTGGGGTGATATCGGTATCATTCTCCCTCTTCCCACCTGTAAATGCTATGCCATCACAGAACGGCTTCACTCCGCATGTTCTAAGAGACGGTGGGTGTTTTCACTTTTATCCACTTTTAAATGGAAAGAACTGCGCAACTGACATTTTAAGAACTGATGAGTGCGATTGAGGATGGCTTGTGGCGAAGAGTGAAGCGATGAGTGAGCGAACGGAGAGACGCGTGAAACGGACTGGTTGTGCGGTGAAAGGGCCCAATTTGACTGCTTTTTGAGTGTGTGAGTGGAAGCTGCAGATGCTACGAGCGCCTCCCCTAACATGGACATTCGTTAATTAGTACTTCAAGATTTTTTTTTTTTTTTAATCTTTGCAATTTTTCCTTACTCTTAAGTATGTCGATCAAGTGCAGAAATATCAAAATGTAGTGGAATGTTGTGATGAATATTTGTATTGCTTATATTATCTGATTTGAATGCTGTATGGTGTGTGCTTTCATGTTTATTGAACTGATCTGTAAGTGTGTACTTGATGTGGATGACACCTGCTGAAGACTCTGGGGGACGCGAGTGATAGTGTGAGAACGTGGAGTGGTGTGTCCAATGGTTCCCAGTAGCTCTTGTTGTTTGTGAGGTGTTTAAAAACATGTCAAATGAAGGGAGTTGTCTAATAAAGTTCATTTGAATAGATGCTTAGTTCATATTACTTGAGTCAAATAAAAAAACATCTAATTCGATTCACATATCTAGGGACCTTGGGCTCTGCTGGTCGAGGTCTCCGTTTGAACCCTGACTGAAGTGTGTTCTGAAGGACGAAGACGGAAGTACCAACACTTTCAGTGTGTGGCCTTCTCAGACATGACATGGGGTAGTACCTGTCTTTTTGCTGCTTTTGATGGCTTGTCAGAGTGAATTATCCCTTTGAGTATTCACAGCTACTTTTAAGGTTAGAGGGACGTATTTAGTGGGTCATACTTTAACCATGAACAGATAAGCAATGTGGTAAAACAAACATTATTTATTGGCCCTAATTTGGCTAATGTAATGACAACGAATGACACATTGCTGAGGGGATTTTTTTTTACGTGGCTTTACACACTCAGTGGCCACTTCGTTAGGTACACTTGTACAATGTATTGCAATTCAATAGCACAAAGCCATAAATTAAGTTTATCATTGGTTGTAAGAGATGTGTAGATTCCATTGTATTTTAATACTGCAGTCATAGGTGGTCTACTGAACTAGGGTATAAAGTAATGTTAGTCTTATTTACATACGAGTGGGAGCAGAAGAATAAACACTGGAAAATACACTTTAGTATAACACCACCGCTACCCATGGCCTCCATGCTGAAACATCTTTTTTTTTTTTATAGGTATCATTTAAGTACAGTTAAATTCAGATGTATTGGATTGCGTTAGATTGCACAGGGGTACTTAATAAAGTGGTAATTGAGTGTATGTTATGGGTAGTTTGCCTGACAGTCTTAACAGTACATTTGTAGTGTAAACACATTTTTGGATAATCTTAATATTTTGAAACATAGCAGGGATGTAATTTAGCAGTCTAAACTGCTCAAATAGGATTTCTCAGTCAGCTTCAGAGTTTTTGTAGTCAGTGTCACTTTTGACAGTGCTTTAAAAAAAACCAAAAAAACATTACAATCAGTTCATTCATGATCATGTTTGTTGTATGGCAAACAAGTGCCAAATGCACTATACTTTGACATTTCCTCAGCAGGTCCCAGGATAGAAGTAGTTAGGCTGAAACTACTGTATGCTGTAGAATTCATGCATAATTCCCTTAACAAAATGGCAACGACACCTTGTATTAGTCAGCTTTAATGTTTATTTGAATGTTGGGCACAAGTGAGACACTGCAGGTCTGCCTGTGTCTTGTCCTTATTCTCTGCTTTCCTCCTCAGTCTCTCTGCTTTTCCTCTTCCCAGTATTTTTCTTTTTCAAATCCCTCTGCTCCTGGTTCAGTTCTTCACTTTTATTTTGTATGTAGATGGACTGAAATAAAGGCAAATTAAACATGTTGCTGTCTGCTGTAGAATATATACACACTCACATACAGTTCCAGTGTACTGCTTTATTAGGAGGAAATGGATTTGAGTAGCCTACACTGACTTGGCATAACTACATGTTTGATTTTGACTTGTTGGCTCAAATTGCTAAACATGGCGTACATCACCGAGAGCTTTCTGACAGTACAGTTGAAATAACTCACCAATGCAGTACTGCGACGGGCTACGAGCTTTACATCTTCTGCAGTCACCGTGCTTCTTTTAGCATGCCTGAAATTAAATTGGGAATTAGATGTACTATGAAAAGTTGAGATTATACTAGTCATACTAGGTTTGACTAAGGCGAACGAAAAAGACCTTACACCTGATGTTTTGGCTACATTAAAAAACAGGACTAAGTCATCTGTAAATGTGGTTACAAAAACAAAGATTCTCACCTTGCAAAGGCCTCCAGGTCTTTAGCAAATGTATCTGGAAAAGGTGAGAGGCAACAGTGGGATGTTGAGTTTAGATGACCATGTGTTAATTATCAATGGCATTGTATTGAACATTGTTATTATTTTTCCCACCTGCTTACATACACAAGGGGTCACACGCAACACAACAGCAGCAACTGTTTATCGTTTGGACACAAAATAAAATCAGTCTTTTAAAATGCATTGTTTTTTCCCCCACTCAAACACCAAGGATTTTACATACAATTTCTTTATGAAACAAATTTGCTATATTTTGCATCTACAATTTATCATGTTTTTTCAAATATATAAAAAGACGGAAGATCTAAGTGATTTAGCTTTTAAATTTCATATGATCTATTTAAAAAAGAGCAATCTATATGCCAATAGATTATTTTGCCATGAGAGGACAAGTTGTGAAGGGAAGAGTAAATTGTGGCAAAAATGCAGCAGACGAGTTCTGTGTATATTTACTGTAAACTACAGTAGTAGCTATTCCATACATGTGCATACTTTTTATATGACATTCCTGGGATAACCTGAATTGTGAATTGTGGAATTACTCTCCAAAAACAAAAAGTTAAAAATAAAACACTGAGGCATACTTGAGGATTTCTGGTTTATTTCTGACATATAGGCCTATATAAGTATGACATTTCAGGCCTGCTGTGATTCCATAGTTGGTGTCTTAAACCCCAAGAGCATCAAGATGTCTTAGTAGTCTTTTTGCTGGACAACATGTGTTAGAGTAATGATAGAAAGAGTTGATGCTCAGTAATTTATAAAGTATTTTCGTTGCATGAGGGCATTGTGGACATTCTGGAAAAAATGAACTCAGTATTTAACTTTTAAAACCTTGAAAACATTACAAGATAATTAAATTCAATAGAACAACAACCAATCTTCAACCAAGTCTAGTTGCCCTTGACTTTAACCTTTGTTGGATAACTATAACCTGGATGACTGAGAATCTTCATAGACAATGTAACAACAAAGCTATATTAGCGTTACAAGATATTACTTTACTCAGAGCTGATATTGAACAAATTAACATACAAATTCACCCAATAAACTGGTAGCTCCGCTGATTAAAGTGACTGGATTTGCTGGTAGGTTGTAAAAACACTAATCATGTACAATCTTTCAGTATGTTACACTAATAGAGATTTTACATTCCTAAAGCTTTTTCAAACAGATAACATTGAACAAAGTTTTTTTTGCTGGATAAATATAGCATATCTATCCAACAGTAAACTAGATGTAGATGAGATTAAGTTCGTTGTACACTTGAAAACAGAATGTCTTTTTAATGAGTTTTTAATGTATTTCTGATGTACTGTATGTCTCTGATGTTGTAGGCTGAACTTGTATTATCCTTGTTGACACGTACCACATTGTCTGAAAGTTGTCTCGGCTATTGCTGCTATGACTTGTCGACTGAACTCCCTCCGGTGGTCCCCTCCGATCTTCTGACATAGGCGACCCACAGTATAATGGACTGCGGCCTTTAACCTCTGAAATTCACAACATTAACTAATTAAAATTAAAAAGGAATCAACATGGGGCTTCATACTTCACCATAGGGATGATAATGTAATGCTTTTTACCTATCTGGCCATGTCCCAAACATTAAAACCAGTGGTGGAATGTAGCCATGTACATTTATTCAAGTAAATTAGGTACTTATACTTGAGTATTTCCTTTTTTTATGCATATCACTACATTTCAGAGGGCAGTGTACTTTTTACTCCACTACAGTTGTCTGACAGCTTTTTTATAGTGAAATCCACGCATCTTTAATTTTAGTGACGATTCACTAAAGTTCCCTTATGGGTCAAGAAATTCCTCCTACTTCTTTAGATAAATCAACTATTCAGAGCACCTCGCCAAAACACTCTCATTCCCACTGCAATATCCATTTTAAACAAGGCCAAATAGACTGACACCACTTTTTAATGCAGCTTTGCACACCTGTTCTTAGTAATTTATGAAATTGTTTGTGTTTTAGTATAATTTTAGGTTATCTGTTAAAAAAATGATTGTATGTGAGCCCTTACCCTGACTACTTGTACCCTTTCTCACATAACGTTAACTGGTTAAACCCACATAACGTTACTGTATACTGTAACCGTAGCCAACTGTAATGTAGCTATAACTAGCTAGATAGCTAGCTAATGTTAATATTAAGTTAAATCTGACTGTCACACACGTTAAAATAAAGTTCTCACCTGTTGTGTCTCGTCTTTATCAACAGACATTTTCTTGTGCAGAAAAATTTGACTAACCACGGCTGCAATTAAGTCACGAAGTTGGGAACATTCTTACAAAATTAAAGCATGAAAGACAAAAAACAGACGTGAACACATATTTCAGGTTGTTTGCTGGAAGCTAATTGTTAGCTGAGAGAAAAAAACTCGCGGCACACATTTACCAACAAACCAACAACTCTTGAGTTGAATTCCTTTTTTTTAATATACACCTTTCATAGCATCATCGTGTGGTCCGGAGGAGGTACTACAATGTTTAAACACGTAATCACACACATTACATTCAAATTATGTATAGAAGTTATCATGTAGATTATGCTAACTCGTTTAATTTAATGTAAAGGAAGTTCTCTTAAGTCTGAAATGGTTTTAAAGTTCACAGACTCCTTTTGTAAATTTGCTTGCAGACTTGATCCTCACAAGTAAGCTCCTGAAGAGAGAAAACATGAAGGTGTAAAACTGCCCACCACACATTAGTAAAAAACTAAATATTAAGCCTAAAATTGATGTGACTCTATGAGTCCACAAAATCCTAGAAATCATATATACATAAAGAAAAATCAGGAGTTGCTGATCACAACTGTAAGAGGCCACCAGAATAAAAACCACAGTATACCAGATGAAGCTCGTCTCCCTGAATCCAGTGAGTCCACCCTCGGTTCTTCTTCTCTCCTTTCTGAACACACACCAGCTTATCATTTTCCCAGTTGACCACAGTCTGATAAAGAACAAAAATAAAAATCACATATAGCAATCTACATATAAGAATGGTTTGTGACATCAGCACAGCCACAGAGAAATGTTTGGAGTATGAATCTGTATAACAAAGGCTTTACAAAGGATTTGCGTGCAGCTTTGTGACTACAACATTACATTTTACTAACGTTTTTACCTGGCATGACCTGTTGTCCATTCCTTTAGTCACCTCTTTGAACGCTTCTCCAATTCTGAATGAACACTCATAATTTCTGAAAGTAGTGAAAGTCTTGATTGTGAAACAGTCTCCATCTTGCTTAATCACTTTCTGGGGCTTCAACATGGAGGCAATCTTGCGTGTTGCAAAATCAATGCCTGTGTGTTAAAGTGAAAGGAATTTGTTAAAAAACAGGATCTCACTTCCTTTATTCATTTGAATTTTAGTCTGCTGCCACGTCCATCATGATCTGATGAGAAAACAAATTAACTTTCACATAACATATAACACTCACCAGGTCATTGACAAACAAAAATGCACACTGATGATAAAGTAATTTCCCATTTAATTTACATAAATGATGCTGAGAAAAAATTTATATTCACCACAAACTACTCAGTTAACTATACATAAGGATTCCCCATCATATCCTAATTGAAGGTTCTCAAATGTCAGTGTGTAGTTTCACAAATCATCTAAAAAGAACCAGTGACACTTACCAAGTGCAACCATGTATCCCTCAAAATTGACATTGCTGTCAATGTCCCATGTCCCGCTGTAGTCCACTGGCATTTTGGTTGTTTGTTTGACTCTCTGGAAGACTAAAGAGCACGAGTATCACGAGTGAACGAATTTAAAGTTAATGGGTGGGATGTTTCATTGTGTGTCAATATGGGGCAGGGGTGATAAGCTGCCGGCTATTTCGGACACAATAAGAAGGAGGCGCACTGGGCAGAACAGGATTTTTTACACATATTGTGAGGAAATTACTCTGTTCCTGTTATGAGGTAAGCCTCTACACAGGGTGATCTTAAAGCTTATGAGAATACTGCATCTTTAATACTGTTCTGTTCAGGTTTCACCCCGAAAAACATAACAACCTAATTCTCAAGATAAAATGTATGCTCATGTTGTTGGGCTTTCAGGGAATACAGAAGTCTCTGTGCATGTGCAGCATGAAAGACAATCCTTCCTCCTGCTCACATGTGGAGCTGCTGGCACTTCTTCAGCTGTGCGATCAGGAACAGTGTTACGGTGGACGTCTGTCTGAATGTGCAACATCCATGTTTCTCTACATGCTAATCTTCATGGCGTATCATGGCAGCAGATGGATACCGAGGAATCAGAGATTAAAATTGTAAGTTATATATAAAAAAAGGCATGTTTCTGTTTTGATTTTACAGAACCCCCCCTGTATATTAATTCAAGTTTTATTCATGTTCTATTTGTAGTCAGATAGTGAATGCAGTGTTCACGGCACTTGTTCTGGTCCCTCAGTTTTACGTCATGGGAAGGTAACTGGGACACAGTTGATGGCAGAGAGCTCATGGTTCATTTGTACAAGAGTGAACGTGGCACTGAATGTGGTGATGTCTGTTTTGTATAAAAGGCCAAAATCCTCAAGATACTGCAGGCAGCCTCTTCTGAACAACCTTTCAGCCTCCATTGCCTTTTCCTTCGTAGCTTCAGGTAAATCCCTTCAACATTAGGCACATTTCAAGGACAAATACATGGACAGTATTTCACGTCACCAGTAAGACACAGCACAAATGGCATGACTGAAGTTTCCGACCACAAGCAAACCAAAAAGATTAACCTCAACTCTTTTAACAGGTTTTTCAGTGATATTCACATTGATATACCCAGTTCCTCAGAGTTTGTGGGCTTCCTATCATGTGTTTGGGCTGCTGACATGTGGACACGGACTATGCACTGCCATCTTGACTCTGACAGCAGCAGCATGTGTAAGAGAAAAAGAGATATTTTCTAATCTATTGAGAAACTGCAGCATTAAAAAAATATTTGTTTGTATATTCGCAGGCTAAAACCACCCCCGAGCTGTACTACATGTCCCTCATTCTAACGGCCCTTTCTATTTTCAGTACAGGTGGAGTACACTTAGAACAAATGTACACACAATGTATGGGACCATTCATACACAGGATTTTCAGTTCAAAGGAATAAAACCTGCTTGTGTCTGTTCAGGGTTTTTCGCTGTGAGAGGAGGACTGTGGTTGACCAACAGGCTGCCTGTGACCGAAAGCAGTCCAGCTGTCCCACGTTGACATCTGATACTCCACATATTAAGATTTCATGTGGTTTCCATGCCACCAACCGCTCGTAACTTAAAACCATGGGAACATAAAAAAAAAAAAAAGGGGGGAAAGGGACTTAATCCTCCTCACGTTTTAAAGCTCACTTCAGGAAAATGTCACAAAGCAGGCGTTTGTCTCGACTGTTAAAGCTATTTGATTTTTTATTTGTTGATGATTTACATTTGCTACATTTGTTAATAAAAATATACTTTACACAGTAGATTCGGTGTGGAATTATACAAATATAAATGTGGAATCTGTATACAGTACTGAAAGTGATATTTATCTAATTGGAAAAGCAAAGCTGCATTAAACAGATTGTAGCAGGAAAATATAAAGGAAATGGTTTATATTGATGAAGCTATAGGATATCCAGGTTGTATTATTAAAAAAAGTGCAGATGGTCTTCCAAAACATAAGTAATCCCCGTCATCTTCATGATTTACAAAAACAGGAACTGGGAAAAACAGCAAATCAACCTAAAGTTGAAATGAAGGTGTTCTTGTTTGGACTTCATCTATAAAATGCTGCTTCAGATCACCGGTATTCAATTTTCAAAGTGGAATGTGGATGTCTACGGGTGAGGAATGTGCTTTTTTATTAGTGAAGCACCAAATGTTTTGAATTACCTGAAACATTTCAAGAACAAAATGGTCGTATTTCTATTATTAACATACAAACAAAATATATTATTTATGGGAACAGTCACATTTCAGTCTCTTTTTTTTTTACTCACTGATGAAAGTTTAAGTGGGTCACTGCCACTCAACAAAAGAAAACATACAATCAAGAAGTGTAGATTAGATTCACAAATTCACCTGAGATCATACAAACACCCTGGGTTATAAGTACATAAATCTTTGTGTTTGTGGGAATTGGCTTTCGGCTCCAGATGTTTACAACATCAGATTTTCATATAGAGCTACATACTCTGTCACTCCTCTCACACATAATTAGAAAAATCTGAATAATCATTTCACTCTCTACACACTCGCACACAGAAAAAGATTTGATTGCAGTTTTAAATAAAAAAGGACTGTACCAGCAATTTTTAACCCATTAACTACAAATCTCAGTACTTTACATTCCTCCAACAAAGCTTTTGACTGAAGCCTAGCTTTTAAAGGCAAAGTTTTCAACTTGGAAATTGGTCCAGTGTTGAGCGAGTGTGCTGTAGTTGGCAGAGGCAAAACAGGGCTGCAACATAATCCTTTCGGGCTATTGCGCACCATCAAAGTACGCCCACGCAAGTGCTTGTTTTTGCCACTGATAGGCTCAGATTGTTATTAGAGGTGTCTAGCAACAGTGTCAAACGGATCTACAGTGATAGAACTTTTTTAAGAGTAAGAAAAAAAAAAAAACTACTAACAGTCATTATGCCACTCTCCCTTCACAAAAACAGTAATTTTACCACAAAGAACATGGGAGTTACTGGTCTACTGCTGCCTTGGTCAGTGAGTTTGTTTGTGTTATTGTTTGACTTTGTTGTTTTTGTTTGTGTTAATTTGTGACTTCGTGTTCTAAAGGGATATTATAAACACCAAAGTCACACAATAACACAAAGTAATTAACTGATCGAGGCAGCGGTGGATCAGAGAGGTAAAATTATGTTTTTTGTGAAGGGAGTCTGGTGTCTTTGATGACACCAATATAGCGACTGTTTCTGATTAAACAAAAAGGTATATCTCCATAGGAGTCCATGCTATAATCTTGTCAGACACTACAATAACAATCTGAGCCTGTCGGGGCGCCATTGCCCAGTGAAGCCCTGTTTCACTGTTGCCTATTTGCAGTGTGCTCGTTCACTACTGGACCAATTTCAGACAATGTTCCAATTAGTCACATAGACACAAAAACATGGGGCAAAAATACCAACTTTTACCAAGTTATGTTATTGCTAAATTGCAATTTAGCTGCAACTCTTTCTTGCTGGTGCATTCATGTGATGGAAAACTCCAACACCACACCATTCAAGCAGCTGAACAGCAGTCCTTTTAATGTAAGACACTATGAACTTCACAATGTATTTTTCCCAGTGTCAATTGTATGTTTTCCCATGTGCATGTGAATCCACCAACACGGGACTTTTTTTTAAAACAGCTTTCTGTAAATTTTTTGCACTGCTATGATATCTGTAATGGATTTCTTATTTTGATCAAAGTAAAAAAAAAAAAAGTATAATTGTTCAGTACGTGTGATTCGTTTTTAATAAGCTAAAACATGTAATACCACTAGTTCTTTAAAGGATAATTTTGGTATTTTTGAACCTGGGCCCTATTTTTACATATTTTGGTTGAAATAACTAGTAGGTACAAAATGTTTTGGAATCTTGCTCTGAAATTTCGTAAAAGGCGAGTTGTTGCAACGCAGATGGAAACGAGTTAGAGGAGTTTGTTGTGTACTGTACATAGAGGAGCTGCTAGCAAGACTATATCCTAACGTTACTACAAAGCAACAAACTCCTCTCTCAAACTGTGTCTCATCTTTCCACCGTCGTCTTCCTGCAACAACTCGCTCCTCACAAGATTTCAGAGTGAGAACTGTCCTTGAGTGAAACTTCAATTTTGTGTTAAAAACAAAGGATGTCACTGGGAGTCACTCTTAGGGATCCTTTCCATGATGTTGTTCGACACATCATATAACAGTCCGAGCTTGTCGGTGGCAAAAAGCAGCACCCCTATTTGTGGACGTAATTTTGACAGATCCAGATTGCATCTGACGGCTGAAGACATCTACTGCACACAACGTTTTGTACCCAATAGTCATTTTGACACTGAAATATGTGAAAATTGGGCCCAAGGTTAAAAATACCAAAATTGCCCTTTGTATTTGCTGGCTCATACATTCACTTCCACCAACCAGCTGTTTAATTAAATCAGCTCTGTCTAACTAAAAGTTGGGAATGTAATTCCTATCCTAAAAGTGCATCATAATCTATATACCAAACAAGTCTGCCATTAGCAGGCTTCACCCCGGTGACAGGCCATTTGTCTGGGTTGTCCTTCACTCGGCTCAGCTGGGTGATCAGCTCATGCTTCCCTTTGCCCATAACTAAAAGAGCAACCCTGTGGGCTCTGTTAATGGCACTGAAAGTGAGGCTCATCCGCTGGTGAGGCTTGATGGGGCTCTCAGTGAGGGCCACCAGACTCTCCCCAAGTTCATCCACTTTGCTACCAGGGAACAGGGAGGCTGTGTGGGCGTCGTAGCCGACTCCCAGCAGTACAAAGTGGAAGCTGGAGCCATTAACCAGCTTGCTGACCTCTTGCTCATAAAGCAGCGCTCCTCCGTCCTCCTCCACACACAGACGCTGGTTGAGCTGCACGGGCATGGGGTGGATGTTGTAATAGGGTATCCTCACATGTTGCAGTAGATGGTCATGCAGACTGCGGAAGTTAGACTCCAGCTCAGTCAGAGGCACGCAGCGCTCATCCACCATCCACACATGGGTCTCCTTCCAGGGGAAGGAGAAGTGGTGCAGGGCTAACCGATGGAACAGAGCGAGGGGAGTGGAGCCGCCAGAGAGGGCAAGATGGAAAACGCCACCCTCGCGCACTGCTGCCTCTGCTGCTTCCTGCATGTCTGCAGCAAGCCTCTCCACTAGCTCCTCTGCCCAGGCAGACACCATATCAGCACTACGAAATTTGCCTTGCATCACTTGGAAATCTTTTGCAGACGCGCCACCCATCTGGTCATTGCTGATTATCACCACCTCACTGTTGTAGCTGATGTCTTTCCCTCTCACACGGACGTCCAGCAGGTCTCCATTGTCGGAACCTCCTGGGTAGATGCGGGGAAAAGAGCTGGCGAGGCTATTGAGTAGTGGTGTCCATAGGCCCCAGGAAGCCAGCAGATTTTCAGTACTAATGAAACTATTCTTGCGTCCAGCAAAAATGTGAGAAATAAGTTCTGAATAGGCTTCCCTCGGCTCTGTCGGAGTTTGCACATAGTAGTCTGAAATATGCAAACCCAGAACATTGACATCTGTATGCTCTGTCACTTCCTTCCACTCGCTGTCCATTAAAACTGGCTTGAATAAATTCTTACTAACGAGAACAGCTGGATATTGAAGGCTGCCATGCCCAAAGTGGAAAACAATCTGTTTGGGCTTGCAGTGAATGCTGTTGTGGTTCTGAAGGCAAAACATGTCATTCTTGAAAAGTATGCGAGCATATCCCACACGTTCATCTAACATCTTCCCTGAGATCAATAGAATTGGCACACCTTCGTACTGGGCCTCATCGATGTATGCCAATACAGCTGAAATACACAAACAGGATCACAAAACTTTATTAGTTGTATAGCAGGTTGTTTTTTTTTTTACAACAGTAAAGAATACATTCAATCATAATAATTAAAAAAGAAAGGCTATCAGTCCTCACCCGCAAATGTTGGTGTGACACTGACGTGATCTTTTGTCTTATTCAGCTCCTGCTGAACCTCTGTTTTGTATGTTTGATACTGGCCAATCACAGCTTGATTTTTCCCTAGAGGCAACAGGGAGCGGAAGATCTGCAACTTGTTTCGGAGGACTTCCTCACTGCTGCTCAGATTCATGGGAAGCCTCGCAGTCAACAGGGTCATGACCTCAGTCAGGTGGTTCTGTAGCACATCTCTGACCACCCCGTATTGGTCATAGAAGGGAATACGACCTTGAGGACAAAACAACAAGGGAGGACATGAACACATGATAGTATCTCAGGAATTCTTGCTACTTTTTAATGTCTCAAAAGAGTTAATTACTACAGTATTGATGCCATTTTTAAACCACCTTTAACATTCAGGGTCTCTTTCAATACAATTTCCACTCTCTCGATGTGGTGCTTGTTCCAGATGGGATCCAGAAACTTGTTGTTCTCTTTTCTGAATGGAAGTATCTTTGCAACCACCTTTTCATAAAAAAACAACCATGAAATCAAACATCTGAATCGCAGAGTCACGGGTTAATGGAACATTCCACATGGTATTTTCTAACCTGCTTTCCCAGGTAATGGTCAATTCTGTACATTTCTTCATCTTTCAAGGAGCTCCCGAGCTGAGTTGCAAGTACCTGAGCACTCCTGTAGTCATGTCCGAAAGGTTTTTCTAGCACCACCCTCAGCCAGGCCCTGCTGGTTGGCCTGCAACTACTATTGATCTTATCAGCAATATCTGCATATGCAAAGGCTGGTACTGAGAGGTAGAAGAGTCTTCCTGCCTCTAGTATTCCCTCTTGTTGAAGCTCCTGCTCTATGTGCTTGTCCAGATCCTGGTAGTCCTCTAAGGTCTTAAGCTGCTTATACTTTGAGAGCCTGATGAACTGCTCTTTCAGCAGAGCACAGCGCTCTTGCGATACATCTTTCGAGCAGGACACCGCCTTCAGGATCTCAAAGAGGACCGATGTGGCCTGGTCAGCAGGTGACAGTCCTCCGCCGTAGAAGGAAAAGGTGTTTCCACTGCTGACCTGGTTAACGTACAGCTGGAAGAAGCCCTGCCACAGGTACTTCTTTGCCAGGTCACCTGTGCCTCCCACTATCACCACCGACACATGGCCGGGTCTCTGCGCCTCCTCTCTCTCCTCGCCATTTCCTCCCTGGGCACACAGAGTGACCAGAAGCAGGAACACAGTCACAAACATGCTCTGGTCCTAACCGTCCAAGCTCCTGTGTGAACACAGCAAAGAGAGACATTATATAAGGTCGCTTTAACCGAATGTTCTCTGTCGACATTGACGGGAAAATCTGAAGGCCATCAGTCATTTTGACAGATTAAGACTAAGGGCGATCTAGTCTAACATTAAGTAATTCACATGCAACACTGTCATTAACTACATGTAGACCACCTGTAGTAGACCCCCTGTCCAGTTGGTGGCGAGTATGCATATTAATTAGCTATTGTCTAGTAGTCTTGTCCTTGATCTGACATACATGACCTCGTTGTCTTGCTGGCTATATCACTACATAACCAAGCTATTGCAAAATCCACGGTAGCTGAGTGTCCGAAGATTCTGATTGAGTTGTATTTCAAATTATTTGCTTTTAAATAGGCTATATGTCTCATTCTAATTTTTAAAAAAATTATTAATTAATTATATTAATTAACATGACAGGTAATCATAGACTATGGCAGAAGTTTTACGACCCCATCTGTCAAAATGAAGGACAACAAGAAAGTCTAACACAACCTCTGGACATTACATGTAGGCAATTATCACCACTGAGCAATTACGACATCATCAAAGCTAAACATATGACTAAAAATAACAGTCAAAATTATTTTCCACAATTAGTCAATCTAGCGATTATTTTCTTGATTGTTTTGTCTATAAAATGCCAGAAAATACTGAAAAAACACATTATAATTTCCTAGAGCCCAAGGTGATGTATTCAAATGTCTTACTTTAGATAACAACAACAATAACAATAATCCAAACGCAAAGAGATCACATTTGACAAAGAAAATCAGCAATTCCTCACAATTAAGAGCAACGAGCACGAGCAACTGTTGAATCCATTATCAAATTTGTTGCCAATATATATATATAATAATATAGTTGGATTGAGTAAATAATCACATTTCTTTTCTCAAAATTTTTGTTCCTCTAAATGAAATTAAACGAAAAATGTTTGCACACTTTATAAATTGTCAGATAGCAGAAAAGTTACAACTGAGAAATACCTGGGGCGATTTTAGACAATTTTTAAGGGTGCTTCAGCACTTCTAAATTTCATCTAAGCACCCCTAAAAATAATACAATAATTTATCATTATTTTCTGAAAATAATTTTTTTTGTTCTCTAAAGTTAGATTTTTGGAGAAGTAAGAGAAGGGACAACCAATTAGCCAGTTTCATATAGCTTTACTTACATTAAACATAAAATTTAATGTCCCTAAATGCTGCCATTTTTCAATTTTCTAATGTTTTACTTAAAGATCCACGACCGCACTGGCAGACAGGTCAGCTGCAGTGGAACGCTTTTTGGGTGTCAGTCAGTCTGGGCCAAACTAATACTTTCAATATTGAGAGGGCATAGGTGTCATTTACACTGGGGATGCTGGGGACATGTCCCCACCACTTTTTGAATTGGCTGATTTTGTCCCCATCACTTTTTGAAAGCATTTGTTAAAAATGTTCTAAAAAATAGCTTGCAACATGAAATGTTAAATAACAAATGAAATTGCTTTGAGAATTTTTATTTGCACAACAACAAAACATGCAATGCAATTTAAATCTAGAAGAAACACATGTGCATTGTCCAAGAAAGTAACTTAAGGAACCCAAAAAAGCTACTGATTACTGCATTATATTACATTATATTTTTATATTCTGAATTGTCACCTGCCACCTGAATTTTGTGTTTCCCTTCATATAAACAAAGACATTTAGCCATAAATTTGGTTCAGAAAATGTTTCCAGAATGCAGGAAATTAAGAGTTTAATGCTCAAAATCTTCTGGGGGAGGACCCCCAGACACCCCACTCATATATTTCAACATCAAATATTTAATCTACTGCTAAAAATCTTTTTGTCGTGCATTGTCACTTCTCATGACCCAAATGTATCATCACGCCCCTAATCTGAGCCCTTATGTCCCCACCACTTTTCAACACAAAGTGACGCCCTTGACTCACCCGCTCTGCTCTGCACCAGCTCCTCTCTAGTAGGCCTACTTATACTCTCCACCAATTAGTGAATACTTTTGAAAGTCATTGTATGCATGCTACATTCTCATTAGGGGCTGAGCACCCCTAAACGTCTGATCCTAGAATCGTCCGATTCCTACTCATAAGACGAATCTTCAACATTTTCAACACACGCACAATAGACACTGCTACATTTCATTTGAAATGTCAAAAGTCCCAAGATTTAACAATATTTAAGTTAATATAAGATATATAAGAACTAAACTTAAAAGTTAATTTTAAACACCTAAGAGCCAATATACACAGCTAAATCATTTGAACACTATGAATGTAACGCAATAGTTAATGTAACCTTCAAATACACAAATTAACTTACACAAATCTCCAAAGACAAAATTGATGAGCAAATGAATTACTTAGCAATGTTGCTTTCTCTAGCCATCCTAAAGCCCATTGAAAGTCAGCGATGTGGTGCCGTGATATTGAGTGTAATGATCAGTGGTGGAGCAGGGGTGTAGACTTTGCTCTTTGCTCAAGGGCGTTGAGTATCCAGTACAAAAGCGTGCTGTTGGTATAGTGCTGGGAAAGTCCGAGCAACTTTTTGGTGATTCTGCAAGTACACTTATATCATTTATTTAGCTTATTTACCATGACCCCCGCCCCCTGGTGATGATTACATGCTGAAACTGCAGTGAAAATCAATAAACTGCAGGAGTATTTAAGTCTTGTCTGTAGTTTACGCACTCTTATTGCACTGTAGAAAAACAGATCTTAGGGGATCTCAACATAGGGATTTTAATGTCGAATATATGGAGAGCTAGGAGCCATTGGGTGGACACTGTAGCAGTAAAATATTCAAAAATATTTAAAGACTCAAAGGATCTCAAAACATCTATTTGTTTCTTTCTGTATTGGAAAGCAACCAGTACCAAAGCAATGTTTGGCAAGAAAGCTTGTTAGGCCCTTCTTCCATTAACCTGGTATTATTTATTGTAGGGATCAGTGTCCTATTAGCTACAAAGACTTGCCGTCTATTGTCTGGACACCCTGTCTGGTCATTAAGAGTAACAGAACTCACCTTGGACCATTAAAAAAAAAAGGATCGAAATTGATGCAGTAGAAGAAGAGTTGTTTCATGTATTCTTCCTTGTCAAAACCTGGTGCCTACATTACCCACAATGTCAGACAGATTCTGGTGTGTTACACTAGGAAAGGCTAATGTAGCCTCTAGCCTCTAACCTCAAGCAAAGATAAGGAGCACGCTAACAAGAAGAAGATACAAAGGTCTGTTATGCTCACTTATATTATACAACTTTTGTCATATGTGCAGTAGTACTCTTTAAGACCTGTAAACAGACTTTAATGTGTAAAATCAGTGGAGTTCCCCTTTAAACCACACTTTGAAATGCTGAAATGTCTGAAAAACTGCTCGGGGAAATGATGCACTAGTGATCCGTCCTTCAATTCTGAAAGCCCTGTTCCCTTCTGACACAGAAAAGTCACACATGATTAAAATAAAAATACTCATAAGTCAAAATGAATAAAGGATTATAATTAGAAGGGACATGAGAACAGGCAAACAATCCACACACTGCTTCACATCCAAAAAGACTGATAGGAGTCAAAGGTAAAACTGTGTTCTTCTCACCACAACATGCAAAATGTGCAAATGTGCCACCAACAGACATTTCAAATCATAAGTGTCTCGAAGTACATACTACATCTTCATTACTGCCTTCATTGACATGTGTTATATGAAAAACTAACATTAAAATGTTAGTTAGTAAACATGCAGCTGTATTTTGCAGCTGCGTGGCATTATTGGTGCTGTTGCTATAGCCATGGCCGAGATGTAAACCTGATTAATGACACAGAACATTTTAGTTTCCCCCCTTCTCTCTCTTGGGAGACTGAAAATTGTCCATGATGAACAGAACACCCATAGTACAAAGCTCATTTTATGACTGAGTACAACATCTGGAATCCCTACTGTTCCACAATCATGTTTACGCAGTGGCAATGCAAACAGCAAAGGCCACATCATGATTACTGACTGCGGCAACAGCAGCTGAACATTAGTTGTGATTTACTTTGTTAAGGATTACTGTGGTCAAAACATTTAGATTTTAAACATGTCAAAGATTAACAACATACTGAAATATGATATATTTGACAAGCACACTGTTTTCCTCCTGTTTAATTTATGTTCATTTCTCATTACATTGCTTATTTTAAACTACAAAGTGCTTCATAACCTTATTCTCTGTTGACTTCTAGACTATTACGTTTTCTGCTCATTTCTCCACAGGAATCAATAAAGTGGCATATTAACTTAAAATACACAATCTTCATTCAGGTTTTTATGTTCTTTATGAGCAGCACAGAACATCAGCATGATCAGCACAGAACATCTTCTTTCACACCACACTCACGCTCCAAACTGACTCATTATCCATTAAAATTGCCATTAAGAGTGAGCAAAAAAGGGCATCCTCTTTTCTGCTTAGCACACACAGGCCATCACACTCCCTGGTACTGACTTGTACTACACTGATGAAATCATGAGGAATTTTCCTTGAGGCATTTCTCAACATCAAGCGGTAATAACAGGTGCCAAGTGAGATAACATTAACCAAAGTGCATTGCTTGTCTTGTCTAATGACTAGACAAGCAGTTTTGTTTATGACTGCGGACAGAAAGCACTGCAGAGATCCGAGAGCCGAGGGGTCTGAAGTAAATAGCACAAGTCTTCTGACAAGAACTGCATGGATGTTTTTAAAAACTATTCATTCACTATTATAAAAACTGATGAGCCTATTCAGCTGCCCTGCTTTGTGACTAATAACCATGTTGTTAGCATTCAGTCCAAAGTACTCACTTTTCATTGAAAGCATCCCCCTCCCTTATGACTGTGAACTTAGAATAATAAATCCTATCGTATCTCACCAACCTCATAAGCAGTATGTGGATTTTCAATGCAGCAAAGAGCTTGGTAAAAGCAGGACTGACAGATGTAAATTATGCCCACCTTTTATTTGCGTTGTTTTTCAGACAATAATCTTTTGAGTTTGCTCGCATCCTCAAATTGAAGTTTGACTGATGTCATCATGTTCCAGCAAAAACGTGCAGAATTGTACTTATTAACATCCAAAAGATACTCTCTTTTACATAGATTGGAAGAGCACACCTTGTGCACTTCTATACTTTAATGCAAATCAAGCTGAGATAAAGTTCTAAACCTCTTGGTTCAGTATCAATAGTCCAGTAAAACTCAACGACAAGATGAAGACAAGCAAATAAAGTCAAATTAGTAAAACTGGGTAAAAGAGCATATGGCTTCCTGCAGCCTCACTTCATGCTTTCCATTTTTCACTAATTGCTTTGAAGACACAGACATAAACACGAAAAAAAAAAAAAAAAAGGGGAGGTCACATTCAAGTTTTGTCACAAAAGTGAGTTTTTATGTTACAGACAAGTTTTGTCTTTACATTGTTTTTACATTGAAGCCCTCGCCAAACGAGTTCGCACAATGTTGATTAACGACACAGAAGTATAAATTAGCCTTTACTGCCAGGTACGCCCCTGTCTACAGAGTTGTGCAATTACTGTCACTGTCAGAGGGGGGAGACAAAAGTTCTGCACTGCAGGTTTAAAGCTGGGGTGGGCAACATTGGAAACACTCCTCCAAAACACATTTTCATGCGCAAAGAGTGCACACACAGATTGTGCTCAGGCAGGCAGGCACGCCAGCTAATCATTTCATTAAGACCAAATAAAATAATTGGCCATACTTATTACAGTACTTCAACAGCCACAGATACTGGATATTTTGATTTATTTGATTTTTATTACCTTCATTTGATTAGGAAGTCACATTGCGATTAAAACCTGTTTTACAAGTGACAACTAATCAAGACAGGGTCAATAACCAATCACAACAACATTAGGTACAACAGCAAAACACAACATAACAACGTTAAGTAAAGCATAATACCCTGCATAATAGAGTTCATAGACAAGACAGCAATATTAGATCATATATTTATTTGGCAATGCAGCTGCAGCTAACACTTCCTTTATTATGTTTAAAATCATTTAAAGAGATTAGGGACTTAAGTTTGAGCTTGGTCTGGACATCATTCCAAGACCGAGGGCCATAGTACGTTTGAATGCTGTTGGGATGTAATGATAATTTCAACAAATACAACTAAAAATGCTTCTGAAATAAATTGCTTACCCTTGCTTTAAATTTGTGAACAGCGCACACAAATTCGTGCAGTTAAAGGCTTTCTAAGTGTCTCAGCCCCTGACCCTGACATTGTCGCTGTTCGGCACTGCTCCGGTTCACAGTGAAACCGAAAAACAACACCACACACACTCTCCAGTTTAAAAGGCTCCCTGAACACATCCTATTGTACACGTGTTGCGCTACATTCTGCACCCTCTACGATGTGTGCGTTTTCCTGTCACTGTAGTCAGGAAGGAAACGAAACATCCTAAAAAAACAAACCTGGTTGCAGGCAGATGAAACAGTTTAAAACCACGACTTTAGCTGCAAGAATGAAAGTTGTAATGAAAGCATTAGAAACCAACCCGCTCTTAACGGATGATAACGTTAGCGTAGGTAGGTAAGTTCATTATTGGACCTCAAACACAGGACTCGATGGACTGTTAGTTTAAATATTGAGCTACTTTAGCAAAACCCATTCATTTCATTTCTATTTACTAGTCATTTCTACGTAGTCGTTTACTTGTGTGGTAACGTTAGCAGATAAAAACACGCGGACAGATGGACGTTTATGTCCACTATTCCACCTGCTAGCTGTCAAACTTCACTTCCGCTAACGTTACAAACACACAGCGCTCCACCATCCTTCTGCCAAAATGCTTCATATGACTAAACTACAAAAAAATATATACACATTTAAAGGTACCTGACAGACAACGTGAAAAGCGAACTGGATACGAACCTGCCCCGTGGTGGCACGACCTACCCGCTGCACCGTCAACAGACGCTTCCTGGACCAGTCACGTGACATGCTGCTGATGGAGAAAAATGGGGGTTCAGTCAGTGTGCTTTCAGCTGCAGAAACTCCAGTGCAAGACCCTCATCAAGAAGAATGTATTAGCCTTGATTGACCTAAATGCAAGGTTATCAGGGAATTTCACACTTCTGCATATAGTATAAAACTGACCATCTGTTTAGATGGATATTTGTATTAAACTTTAGGTATAAGACTGATGATTGATATAAGCCTGGACATTGTGTGGCTTTAACCTCTTGGAAAACACCAGCTATCTGCCCCTATTTTCAGGGAAAATGGCTAAAATAACATACCCATAATGAATCAGGAATAACTCCTCAACCATTAGGCCTAGATGCATCATTCTGGTCTACTATGATCGGTCAGAAGCTAAGGATTGTGAACCTATTTATGTTACCATTACAGAGTAAATGGAAATGCAATAAAGGAAAATATGAGATTTTCATCCTTGCCTAGTATAAAATCTATATTTCAAAGGCCATATCACCATCAAAACCACCATCCTGCAGATTTTAATGCAAGTAAATATCTTTTACTACACCTGGACTACAACTGTAACAGTAAATTTTATGAAAAGAAACTAAAATACAACAATTATAAAAATATACCCAGGCAGTGTCCATATTTTGGACATGTTTACTGTTTACATGACTTTTTACAGGGTGTTTTTCTTCAAAACATTATTACTTCCATATAACCATCTTACAAATAACATCAAGTTCCTAAAAACATTAAACTATTGCTAAATACAATGTATATTGATCAATATTCATATGACCAAAGAACTCCTTTGCTTTACAAGCCCATAACTTGAGAACAAAAGCACCCACAGTGATGTGCACGGTGTAAATTAAAAGGGTTTGAGTGTTAAATTATTAAAACATATCTGCAATTGTTTGTTACTACCTTGTTAGTACTACCTACTTTTAACAGGAAAGATGGCCTTTAGCACATTTAAATGCGTTCACAAATGTATGCTGTTGATGAATAATTCAGAACCTTCAACACAAGTCTTATATCTGCTGTTTGTGTCCCTAGCTGTTGCCTGTCACTTGGGGGCATCTGTAGCCTGCAATGTTTTGTCAAAATAAGAGGGACCTCTGTTGGTCTCTGTGCGGTATAGCTGCTTTCTACTTAAATTCATATGATTTTCACAGTCTGATACTTATCATGCCATCGTCAAACTAATACTATCAGCTCCATCTTAAAACTGAAAAACAACAGCTCACGATTGCCCACTGGCTGTCTACAATTTTAAAAACAGGAATAAAAAAAAACATATGAATAATACAAACTGCTGACTTTAAGTGGACAGAAACCAGCTCCTGTTTGCTCTGCATTGTTCAGCTGTCTCATGTCACCACCCTCTGAATCCAGGCCTACCTCAAACAAAGCAGGTGCCCTTGTGTCCAAATAATGACCTGATTGTTGTTGACCACACTGCCTGTTGCCCCTTCTGGTCCTCCCTTTTCCTCTTCTGAACAGTTATGGTTGTTAAAGCACAGACCTTGACTCAGCAGCTCCACAGTCCCATCCATTACACAAAATGTAATTAAGTAGCGAAAATGAGGCAACTTAATCTTTGAGAAACATATCTACTTAAAAATCGGAAGACTACAAATTGGGAGTTACTCTTGTTTTTTCACCCCAGCTGGAAAATTTATTTTGTTTGGATATTCACATTCAAATACATTAACGGATTTAATGGCACATTTACAAGAAAATCACCACATGGTCCACTAGTAGCTGTTTTAGTACTTTCAATCATATCGCACGATCTTTCTCACTTGCTCTTTCCAAAGTCAAGAATGAACTTTTAGTCTTCATTTTTAAGCCAACATGGATGAGAAGACCCTAAAGTGCTCAGGGAACAAAAATGTAAATAAATACATGTCCGTGATCACTGAGCAAACTCTTATCTGCTGAAGAAGATCATGTGGCTACGATTGAAAGCTCCAGAATACTTACTTAATGGACTTGATGGTGAGATTGTTTCATCATCTGCTGTTTCCAAGTTAAAAATTAAGTTTTCATCTCAACGTGTTATACACTGAACAAAATTATACACTTTTGTTTTTTCCAACATTCATCATGAGCTGAACTCAAAGATCTGACTTGCTCTACGTACACAAAAGGCCTATTGCTCTCAACTATTGTTCACAAATCTGTCAAAATCTGTGTTAGTGAGTACTTCTCCTTTGCTGAGATAATCTATCCACCTTACAGGTGTGGCATATTAAGATGCTGATCAGACATGCATGGTATTGCACAGGTGTGCCTTAGGCTGGCCACAATAAAAGGCCACTCGAAAATGTGTAGTTCCATCACACAGCACAATGCCACAGATGTTGCAACTTTTGAGGGAGCGTGCAAGTGGCATGCTGACTGCAGGAATGTCCGCCAGAGCTGTTGCCCGTGAATTGAATCTTCATTTCTCTACCATAAGCCATCTCCAAAGTCGTTTCAGAGAATTTGGCAGTACATCCAACCGGCCTCACAACCGCAGACCAAGTGTAACCAAATCAGACTAGGACCTCCACATCCAGATCGTCTGAGACCAGCCACCTGGACAGCTGCTGCAACAACTGGTTTGCATAACCAAGGAATTTCTGCACAAACTGTCAGGAACCGTCTCAGTGAAGCTCATCTGCATGCTCGTCGTCCTCATCGGGGTTTCAACCTGACTGAAATTTCACACAGCCATTGAAGAGGAGTGGACCAACATTCGACAGGCCACAATCAATAACCTGATCAACTCTATGTGAAGGTGATGTGTTGCACTGTGTGAGGCAAATGGTGGACCACCCCAGGACCTCCCCAATACAGTGAAACCACACCTTTTCGAGTGGCCTTTTATTTTATTGCACACCTGTGCAATACCCATGGTGTCTGATCAATATGATACGCCACACCTTTGAGGTGGATGGATTATCTCGGCAAAGGAGAATTGCTCACTAACACAGATTTTGCCAGCACACACACACCATCCACATCACTGCCTTACAAACAGCTGTAATGCCTGTGATCACACTGTAGAGCCCTCCCAAGTTGGCCAGCCACTGTGAAATGTAAACAGTAAACAGGATGGAGCATCCTGTGTGTGTGTGTGTGTGTGTGTGTGTGTGTGTGTGTGTGTGTGTGTGTGTTTGTGTGTAACAGACTGTGTGTGTGGAGAGGATAGGTTGGCTGCTACAGAGAGAATGAGCCCATGCAGAGCGTGCTAGCCCAGCTGTCACTGCTAGAACTTCAGACTTGAGAGACAACAGGATTCAAGCTGGAGGGCCACTGTGTGTGTGTTTATGCGTGAGTGTGTGTGTGTGTGTGTAGCCCCACACCCCCAGGCATTCTCCACAGCCCCCTGGCTTCCTTCCTCCCCTTTGTTAAGCCTGCGAGGCAGACTTTGTCAAGCTGAGCACACAAACGAATGCATATGAATGTGTGCTGTCATCTTTATTAGGCCCCCTTTGCCAACACCCATTGCATTTAACACGGGTCTTTACCGAGGGGGATTTCACTTTCAGTCATGCCCTCCCCAGCTCTTACTTGCCAGACTAGAAGGATTATGGCCTCAATCTGGGACAAATTTGAATACACAATCTGTTAGAGACTAATAGGAGAAGCACGAACAGAGGCACATTTTTTAAATTACTGTTTGTTCCTTCGAGTTATTTTATGGCTGGTTATTTGATGTGTGACTTTAAAGGTATTTAGTGGTGGTTTTATATTTCAAAGACGATACAATCCAGCCAACTCCTTATTTTGGCTTCCTAGTAAAATATCTGTCTATACCTGCAGTGTTAATTTTTCTTTTACAGCTGCTCTTTGATGCATGAGGTCAGTGCCAATGTAGGCAGCAATGACTGATCAGGGCGAAGCCACAAATAGACTTAAATCATGTAATGTATGAGCAGTGCCCTGTGTTTTTAACCACATTCTCATATTTCTTCTCTTCATGAGACCAAAACTTGTCAGAGCGTGTTTCTCCTTTTGTTTCTCAACGCTACGCTGCACACAACAGAGCCCACATCCACAACACACACCCACCTCAAATTCCAGTTAAGAGAGGTAGTGTTTTCAGAGGTGGCCTGTGGAGGTTTTTAAACGAGATGACTGAGGACACGAAGGAAAAAAACAATGCAAAGGCTTTTCAGCAGAGTCCAGACAACAGAGCACAGAATGAAGAAGCTTCCACAACATCCATCCCGTTTGTGAGGAACATAAAAGGATAGTGGTTTAGGATTGGTTTTATTATTAGTGCACACTTTTGTTGGTAAATGCTTTACAATATGTGGTCTTCTGGTATTTATTCAGTTTTGGATGATGGTATGTACCCGTAATAAACCTGGCACGCAGAGATGACTAATCCTTCTTTCTGTTACAGTTTATTATCAGTACATGGAATCATATTGTGTCACTCCAAGTACAGTGGTGAACAATGGCGTGGCTGTTGAGCTAAGATACCTTGTGTTTTTGTTGTCACAAATAATGTTATCAGAGAAGTTAAGATGCACACTCCTCTGTAGGTGGTAAATTCCTAGCTCATCGGCTCATAAAAACATTTTAAAACCCATGGGATTATCTCCAAAAATATAATTTCCCCAGATCTCTCCAGACCTCTGAATCATCAGACACGTAGGTTTGGAATGGAGATCCATTGGGTCATCTTATTCTTGTTTTTATTCTTTAAATCCAGCCTGATTATCAGGCTAAAGACTGCTTTTTATCACTGAAAAGAAATGTTTCTGGAAAACTCTCCCATTGTTTCATTGCAAGTAGACTTTTAAATACTGGGACAATACTTATTAGATGAAACGGCTAATTCCAACTTTTGCTTTATAGAAAATGCATCAAATTGTGATCTACACATCATAACTGACACATTTCTGAACACCTGATTTAAACAGCAAAAGCAAATATGTAGGCTAGGTAAAGAATTAGTCAGCACACAGGATAAATATACACAGGCACTGTACATTGTCATTTACTACTTAATGGTTCACTTTACTACATTTCAGAGAGAAATATATTTTAATATCTTTTTTTATAAGAAAGGTATGATCATCACATCACAAAATATGATGCATTGATTAAAAGTTGACAACATGTTGATAACAATAATAATACTCTGTGTAATGAGTAGTTTTACTTTTGATACTTTAAGTACATTTTGTTTCAAATATTTCTGTATTTTTAATTGAATAAAAATGTGAATTTAGGAGTTTTACTTCAAATGGATTGTTCGGGATTGGTATGGGCTATAAGTTTTTGTGTGGTGCTGCTTTTTAACTTCAGTAAATAATCTGAGTACTTCTTTTACCACTGATGGGGAGGCTCTAGTCATCAGAACATATAAACAAAGGTGCAAATCCATCATTTCTTAACAAGGGTTTTGGGGGCTCTCACTGAGATGGTGGAATGGTGGAAAACAGTAGGTGCATTTTATGTTTGCACTACACAAAAACTCCCTGATGCTTTCAATAGTGTCCCTCCTCTCTGTTTGCTGATACCACAAGAAGTGTAAGGAAAGCGGGGGTGTAACGGGAGCAGGGTCTGAATGACATGGCGTTGCTGCTTCGGCCACTGTTCACTGACCCACAAAATACAGCCCCAGCCCCCAGTGTGAAGTACTTTTGTGTTGTCATCACTCTCAGAAGCCCGGGACCAGAGGGGGGGTGTTCTGGCACCCGGAGGGTTCAGCGCTGTGAGGCCGCAGTCTGCTCTCTAGTAACATGCATGCTCTGTTAGGTGAATAAAAAGAAGCCTGTATTGTAATGAAAGCATTTGCATACTTGTGTGTTAGAGAGGGTGTTAACCTTTGACACCATCGAGAACTGGATGACAAGAGAAACCACTTCTCGAAGTCTAAGCATTAACACACTCGAAAATAACACCTTAGCGTACCTCAGTGTGTATCAAACCAAATAAAGACAGGAGAGAAGGGGCTGCTTGAGTGTTGAAGATGGAAGTTTCCTTCAAGTGGCAGTTCACACTCAAAGCAAAGTGCGTCGGATCATTTAAAAGTGAGGGGTATCTGGATCTTAAAGCATGGTGTCAGGTCTTTGTGGGAATCACACTTTTTTCCTCACAAGAGACATACAGTAAAAGTGATATTTGGTTACTAAAAAGAACTGATATTTGAACATTAAACATCAAATATTTGTGGAAGTGTAAGTTGACATGTAGCAGATGAAAAGAGAATTTAAACATACTTTTTTCTGCTAGAGGAATTGTGTTTAAAATGTAGCCTCTCTCACCATTTAGAGAAAAAGTTCAACCTGAAATTCATCTGGTAATAACAAAAACCACAAATAAGAATAGAAAATTTGCAAGCAGGGCTCACCTTCAATTGCAGTAAATGATTTAATAAGATGGTGTCAGTTTTCTTCATCTCTCCTCAAGGGTGAAAAAGTCCTGCTGGAATTATTCTTATCATGTTAAACTACAATTTGTGTTTGTAAGCAATGGAAGTGGTTGTCATTTGAAGGTCAGAAAGCCATAATTCAACCCACACTTAACTTGTTAATCTATTATTTCACATCTTTCACTCTGTCTGTTGTATGATTAATGTCCGTGTATGGTAACGTTGGACAAGACAATGTCCGCCTCTTCGGTTTATTTTTTAGGGGGGTCTTTGTCAGGATGGCCGACTGTGCTGGGGCTCTTCTTCCAAGTACATGGCGCTTCACAGAGAAGACTTGACTCTGAAATTCCTCCAGATAAAAGTTGCTAGGTGATGCTATTGTCAGATCGTCTTTGTGGCCACATATTCATACCCAAATTGTAAGGTTCTTTATGAGCAACTTCTCATTAGTAGTCATATATTCATACCAGACCACCCCCCCACTTGACCCCTCCTTTACCAGTCGTGGGAAAGACAAGTCCTGTATGAGATGTGGAGGATTCAGGCAATTACTTGGAGGACGGTCGAAAAAGATTGTTCAACTTAAACACGCTTTCATTTTGAATGGCTACTACCAAAGCCCAAATCTATTTGCACTGTATTATTGACACGTATTGTTTGAAACATTTACAACCAGCGGGAAAAAACTCCTGCACAGATAAAACATCCAAGAAGTTTTCTAAATGTGTATTGATTGTTTACATCCGTGCAATGGTATAGCTCCGTCTTTAATTAAATTCCCATACATTGTTTAAGACAGGGCACCAAAGCGATAGTACATACAGATGCAAATACACTCAAAGAAATACTCAAATGAAAAGTATAACACCTAGTTTCAGAAGGAATATTTTCTCGGTATTATTGCATTAAAAACGCTTTAGGCTCAGCATTTAATAATGCAATTGAGTTCAATTCAATGTATTGCCCCAAATTCTCGTTGTAGCCAGGTGCATGAGAACATTAGTATCAACATAAAAATCTAAAATAATACAAAAAAGAATATGTAAAACCAGAGCACATGACACAAGTCAGAAAATCATATTTAAAAAGCTTAATATTTGTATTTAATTATATTGTACCTACCACATTTTGAACTACTGTACTTATATTATTATATATATTTAGATTTGCTGATTTATTCAAATAAAATATATGTTGGAGTGTGTGGTAGTACTAATTTTACTCGAGTAAGGTTTCTGAATGCTTCTTGCACCACTGATTATATATAATAATAAACTCATCACACTGCATAACAAAAACCTTTCATTCTTCAGGTACATTTTGCTGATTATACTGTACTATTACTTAAATAGTCAAATGCAGGTTTACATAAGGGTATTCCTATGTTTATTAAGTAATAGATCTGTGTGCTTCTTCCATTAGAAGCTCAGGCCAAGTATGTGTACACATATGAGGAATTTGACTCGGGACAAGGACAAGATAAGTCAAAATCAACATATATATGAAAAGCAACAATGGATAATGGGTATTGTGATTACTTGATATACATGTCTATATACAGTATATACAGTGTGCAGGGTTTATATTTGACAATGATGTTTGATATGTAGGCTACATGTAAAAGCACTGTGTGTATTTTAAACTCTAAATAGGCCTACATAATTTAAAGGTAACACAGGCCTACTACATAAGTTAGCTAGGGCTGATCTAGTTTTAATATGTGTGGCATTTAGGATATACATGAAAGAAAGAAGCGTTTGATTTGATATTGATTAATTAATTAAACAAACATTACAATGACAGTGCAGTTTCTGTAGGCCAACATCCTTCTCAATGAAACAGGTGCGATCGGCTCGTTCTGGCCCCGCCCCCTGTTTACCATAATTGGAGAACTTCAACATTCCAAAGCGCGCGGGGCGGGGCTATGACGCCACCTGTTAGTCAATGGGCTCGTGCTCTCTCAGCCGTGGGAGTGAAGTATTCAGAGAAGCGGAGCCAGCTGGACAGCCGGAGGAGTGCAAAGAGAGACTCTGGGATATAAAACCACGACTTTTTAAAAAAAGTTGTGAGGAATCATGGAGCTTCGCCGGGTCAACGTATTCTTGTTTTTATTTATCAACCGAGTTTTTACCAGCCTCCAGTCCAAAGAACGTAAGTACGCTACTTTTTTTACGTGTTGTGTTAAAAAAGAAAGAAGTAAAAGTGTAGCCTAGGTTTACCGCACCTCATGAGTCAGGAGGCTGGAATTTGTTAGCCTGCTTTACTCTGCTTTAAATTGTTTTGCAGTTGTCTGTTTAAAATTGTTCATATAGTGGCCTTTTTGTTTTGTTTTTCCAGTCAGTACAGAAAAGATTGGCCAATAGCCTATGGTGTCCAGTTATAGACTTGTTTAAATGGTCCAAAAAATCCAGATGATCACTGTTTAATATCGTTTTAAATGAATTAGGCCTACTTGTAGCCTATTTACTGGCCTTTGTCAAAGGGCCACCTGCAAGATGCCTTAACATGTCAGACCTTTTGTTTAACTTGTGGTGCAGATTCATGTATTTCTCTTGACATGGCAATTTAACTGCCCACGCCTTTCTCAGACATTATTAGTCCTGTATCCTGGACCTGGAGGACACGGTCAATGAAGTCCTGAATCAGACCGACATGCTTAATTAAACTGTCAAAGCATGGCATGTGCCCCCCATAAAGCTGTTGGCCCCAGAGATCAAGGCAGAGAATTTAATTGTACAGTCAAATCAAAAGTCATTTTATATTAACAGCCAATTAAACAACAACAACAAAAAATAAACCTACTGTCTGTGCCAGACATAGGCCAATATCTGTAAAACATGTAGCTTTCTTTATTAGCTAAATGTTTTATTAAATTATTTTTTTAATGCATCAGGTGTCATTAGTTGCTTCTGTGCTTGTTGTAAATATGTCCTATGTTTTTCCTTTTTGTCTCTGTAGAAGTATTGCTGGATATGAGCGCTTCAGGATCAGAGTTGGGGTGGTTGACGTTGCCATATGAGAACGGAGTAAGTATTTATACCTCCACAGGCATTTTTAAGACTTAAGGTTCAAGACATGAAACTGTCTTTCTCTGTGCCAGGCAACAAATGGTTAAAAGGAAGCTGAAGATCCATTTATATGAAAATTTAAATACCATTTAGTAACAATAAAAGAGGGCCTCTTTCTGCTCATTCAGCCCACCAAAAAAAGCTCTCTGGGAGAGATGGAATGAGTGGCAGCTCGATGAGGTTTGGCAGAGCTCAATTAGTCTTGCATTAACGCTACCCTTTCATAAAGACATCCCGAATTCCATTAAAATGTCAAGGTTCAACCAACATTTGAATTTACAGTACTGCATTTTAAACAATCACAGGATATTGGTTTCATTCCAATAAAAAGTAAATTTTCAAGATTTATTTTCCTTGTGATTCCACGTTTAATTTAGAGATTTCAGCAGCAAGATGATCTGTACAGTTGTGGAAAGACTGAAGATGTAAGTACAAGAGACAGCAAGACGGGTCCGTGTGTGGAGAACCATCCCTCTATCTATAGTTCAGTGGCTTTCCAGCTAAAAAAAGCCACAGGACATGGCCACTTCCACTGTGTGGGCTACGTTTCTTGTGTGGCTGTTCTCAAAGATCTAAGGGTTCTTGTTTTATCAGATAGGATTTCCCCTTGTCTGTCAAACTTTTCTTTGATCTAATCAAACTTTCTCATACTTCTGAAGTAAATGTCAATTTGTACCAGGGATTGGCTTACCTTTTTTGAAATAGTGGAAATGTAACAATTTCTTTTGCCTTTCCTGAAAACAGTTAAAGTACTGTAAATCTATTCCCTGTTACACACTAGTACTGTTAACGTACGAGCTATTAAATGTTTATGATAAATGGAGGCTTTTAATCTTTCTACTCATCATTGCTTCCCTCTCTTTAAAAGTCTAAATTGATTTTGATTTCTTATAAAGCTCGTTTTACTGCCATAAATCGGCCATCAATTAGTTGGTATTCTACAGTGGTGTTTGCTGGATTTATGTGTATCTCATACAAATGCACCCTGGAGTGTTGGCGGAAAACCATACACGTCGTGAGCATCGCACATGTCCAGGCCAATAATCTTAATATGTGGAAAAAGGCTCCAGCCTCATCTGCACTTCATGAGATACTCAGCATGAAAGAAGAGGCGTAAAACTGGTTCTCTGCGGGAACAAAGCCTCTGACCTTGTACTTATTCCCCTGCTTCTCTTGTTGAAGACTGTTGTCTCTTAAACTAATCCCTCTCCTCTCTAATTTTTTCTGTTCTGCAGTGGGAGATAGTCCAGACGGTGGTGAATGGCTCACTTTTGTACACCTACAGTGTTTGTAGCATAGACTCAACTGAACAGGATAACTGGTTACGCACAACATTCATCCAGCGGCGTCCGGGGACCACCCGTGTGTCTGTGGAGCTCCGTTTTGTTGTGCGAGACTGCAACACTTTTAATGGTGCGTCTGTCGCCTGCAAAGAAACCTTCAACCTTTTCATCTCTGAGGCCGACGCGGACGTGGGAACCAACTTCCGTAAAGGGCAGTTCCGCAAAGTGGCCACCATCGCTCCTGACGAGGTCACACAGGGTCGTGTGCTGAAGGTCAACATGGAGACGAAGACCGTCGAGACTCTGTCCAGAAAGGGCTTCTACCTGGCTTTTCAGGACATGGGCGCTTGTGTGGCACTGCTGTCTGTCAGAGTGTACTACAAGACATGCCCATCCACAGTGCAGAGCTTGGCGGCCTTCCCGGAGACCGTGGCCGGTGCTCTCAGAGAGGTGGAGGGAGCCTGTGTGGAGAATGCCGTCAGTCAGGCCACCCCGCGCATCTACTGCACAGCTGAGGGTGAATGGGTGGTTCCCGTGGGTCAGTGCCAGTGTCTTGCAGGCTATGAAACCACTGGGGACTCCTGCCAAGGTAAGCACTGCCAGAAATACGCCATGCACTCAACTGAAACCTGTTGCCATGTGAGCTGTAGTAAATTAAACCCTTCCAACTACTAGCTTGACAAGGTGTAAAGAATGAGTGCAGAGGAATGTTAATTATGTCTGGTTAGTTTGGAGAATTATCCCAAAAAACACATCTGTCTTAAAGTGAGTCAGGTAGAGCAGGGCATGGGAAAGGGAAGATGTCTAAACCTGTTTGTTTTATTTTGAGGCAACCGCAGATTGCTCCATGTGATATAGATAAAAATCCCTGAGGAAATTTCCCGTCAATGCCTTGTCTTTTTACCTGTTGGGCAATAGCTCCTTCTTTCCACTGCTTTTGTAAGGACTCAGAAATTGAGGCTGGACTGCTACGGCACAGTTTTATGGATAGGTCTGGAGGTGATAATGTACATTACAAGAAGCTGTGTCCCAATCCCATACTACATAATAACTCTAAGTGGACTTTGGTTGGGTTTATTGTGTATTTACACTGGAGTCACCACTCAGTAGAAATGGAGGAGAAACTTGAAAAGCTGGAAAAGAGATGAAACTAAAAGTATTAAATATTTTTTCTTTTTCTTGGAAGCTTCCAGATTTGAAGTTTACATTACCTGTTCAAAGTCAATATTTGATTTATGTTTATCAGCACGCATCTTGTATAATTTATTATGAATTCAAAATAGCAAAGGACATTAATTTCTCATAAACAAACTGAAAAACTGTGTACTACACATTCTAGATTGGTATGTAGTATGAAATCTTCTTTAAAGGGACATTAGGGTTAACTTTTTGACCCTTCAGATATTTTTAGGTAGGTTTTTTTTTTGTTTGTTTTAATAAAACTAAAACAAAACAGCGAAACATATTGTTTTAAACCTGATAGCAATTTAGGAACAAACCTTTGAAGGCTTGTACTTTAGTCTATTCATATGAGAAACGCCCAGAATAAGTTTTAAGTATGCAAAAACTTTGCAGTATGTACTACCCTCAAGAAAGACCTGTGAATACATGTAGAAAAAAAAACCCATATAGATGTGTAAAGTAAAAGTAAAAGTAACTGTGGTGTTCATGCTGTATGTGCTCCTGCTGTCTGTGTGGAAGTTGGAAGCTCTTTTGGCATTCTCGGGTGTGGCGTGTTGAACTGTCTGGAGGAAACGTGGGAGGAGAGAGGGGGTACAGAGGAAGGAGGGAGGAAGGGCACAGTATGGTGCGGGGATTTTTGAAAGGAATTCTTTCACCCTCGCGTCACCTACAGCGGCGATTGACTAAAGGAAGGGCCGTGTGAATGTGTCAAAATGACTACCTGAGTGGTATGCCTTCTCCTCGCAAGTATTTGTTTTGCCTCAGTTGCTAAGGCGACACAAACCACAGATTACAGGGATGGGGCCGACACGCCTATCAGAGGTTAGACTGAGTCAGGCTGCGGTTTATGACTCCTGATGGTCCGAGTCACCTTGGCTGGCAGAGTTTGGTCTTCTCCTGGAGTCTGTTCCTAATAAGTGACACACATTTGCGGATCTTAACAGCTGAAAGAATTCATTAGTTCTAGCTTGTCAATTGTTAGAATTTGTACGAAACCCAAAAATATTGAGCTTAGAGTGTTATACAATATTATTGGGTTTCGGACAAAACAACATTTGAAAATTCACATTGGGCTTTAAGAAATTTGTTACATTATATAGACAAAATCACTAATCAGTTAGTTGGGAAAAGAATTGGCAAATTAGAGTGAAAATTCTTGTTTGTGGCAGCCTAACATATCATTGATAGATAAGCACTGTGCTTCAAAGAGATAATCTTGTACTGAAGGTTGTAAAAATGAAAACAGAATTAAAGAGCAAAGCGGGGAGGAAGTCAAGACAGGAATGTTTCAGTCTTTGAGTTTCCTGACCGCAGGCAGAGCACCTGAAATGGAAGTTGGCAGTGGAAATATTTATGATGGGGGGTGACTATGTCCAAAGTCTGGAGGATGACCTGATTATTAGGATGCAGGAAAAATATTTTATTACACAAGTTAAAACATAAGCCATTATGTTGTAATTTGTTCCAGCCAACTCCCTATTTCCAATTTTACGTTTACAAGAGAAAGTGATACCCTTAGAGGCTCATGGCCTGCATGTGGATTCCACTAAAGAGCCCAACTGTTGTGGGAAAAGGAAGTAAAGTGAGTTGAGTGACACAAATAAGCAGGTTGTCCTCAGAGGGTGGGGAGTGAGTTGACAGTTGGTGCATGAGGGTGGTTAGCTTCGTGGCTGCTTAGTTAGGTGTGGAGTGTAATTTAGTCAAGAGGATTAGTAGAGCAACAGGACAGCTGTTAGCCAATGACATGCCTCCCTTTGCGCTTTCATCCGGTTGTTAACACACGCAACGAGCTCCCTAATCCATGTTCCCACTCATTAGAACAATGGGCCAACTCAAAGCGCAAAAAACAGATTCAATTAACAGATGCACCGGTGCGGAAGAGAAGTCCTTTTCACGTGTGTGTCATAGTCAAAATGGAGCATGGGACTATCAGAAGAATGATTTCCATTCACAAGTGAAAAAAAAGTTAGTCGCGTGGAAGTTTTGGATCAAATGGAAACAATTTTACTGACTAAATTCAGATAAAGTATGATGCTAGAAACTCAAATTTAAGTTAACTATGTGAATCCACTGTTGCTGAAGTTAGCATTTACATCGTTTGTAATTATACATTGCACACATGCCGCCATTTGCGAGCTGTGTCGTAAGTAAGGCAACATATTTATGGCACCACTCTGTCCAGTCTCAGAGACAATAGATGAATAGGGCTGGAGTTTCTTTGGTACGTGACAGAGGTCCTGCTGCTCCAGCTCAAGATGAAATAGGTGGGCCCCCTTTTCTTATGCGAAAAGACCTCAGCTACACCCCCACTGCCGCCAAGTGACTCCCCAGAGAGAACTTCTGTTGGTGCTCCAGACCTTTGGCCCCATCCCCCTCCGTCCATCTATTCATCTCCTACTCAAACTCAACCTGCCCCTTCTTCTCCACTGCGGCAATACTTGGAGTGCAAAGGTCTTTCTGCCTCAGTGGTGAAGTAACGCGACCACGTCTTCGATCCAGGGTTCACTCGACCTCTTCTCACGGCCACCAGCACAGGGGCCAGATGAAAGGCTCGACCCTAGAGAGACAGCAGAATGAAAGCAGAGAGGGATAAGATCTGTTCTTTTAAAGTTTAAAATAAAGTATTTTTTACTATGCTGTAGCCCTTTATCACCCCAGACAATATGTGCATCTGTTTCCATAAACACACTGAAAATCATCTAATCCAGCAGCTTTTCCTCTTTCCTGATTCTCTTGTCCGTTTAACTATTTAACCTTGAATGCTGTAATTTGTGACTGGTGTTGGGGGTTAGCAGAAGGAAGGAAGAAAGTGAGGAAACATCAGCATCAGACTAAAGTGCAGCTCCTGGGTTTTCTGTGCAGTCTGCACGGTCATAACCTCCCATGCCCTGGAAGGCATGTTTATCTGTGGGTTGAAATGTCCATCGCAACACTCCACAGCCAGTGTCCAAGGTGCCACTTCCTATGGCAACAACATCAATATTATCTGCCAGAGAATATTAATCTCACAGGGGAAAGCAGATCAGATCACCTGATGGATTTAATGCTCTCCTGTCATCCGGTTGACACTAGCAGTGTGACTTGAAATTAGGCCTCCAGGCCAGAAAGGCGAGTGGAGGCAGATTGTCAGGGAAATCCCTTTTCATTCTTCTGGATACAAAGACTCAGTGATTATAGGTTACTCACAACAAATGCTTCCTGTCGGTTGGAAAGGACTGGTATTACAGAGACAGCTTTATTGTTTGCATTTTGATCAGTCATTCCTTCCTGTGTTTGTCTGTTTCACAGTTATGACATGCTTAAACTAACACACACCTTCTTTCTCTCACACAGCATGCAAACCGGGCTACTTCAAGCCATCTGTATCAGGCGAGCTTTGTCAGGTTTGTCCTGATAACACCAAGCCCTCCGCAGCCGGAGCTACTGAATGCAAATGTGAGGAAGGTTTCTTCCGCTCCCCTTCAGACCCTCCTACATCAGCCTGCTCTGGTAACTACCCCACCCACTGTCATATTACTGACTAAATCAACTTTCTGCTTATTACAGAAGATCAGGCTAACTGTTCTGTTTCATCTACTTCCTCCCCAAGCTCCACCTAGTGCTCCCCGTGACCTGACCCCCACCACCCTGTCAGCAGAGGGCAGACTGCAGCTGTCCTGGAGCCCACCACTGGTGACTGGGGGCCGCAAAGACCTCACCTACAGTGTGGTGTGTGAGCACTGCGATGGGGCCTTGTGTGACCCCTGCGGTGAGAAGATCCGTTTTGAGTCGGGTCCTACAGACCTGCAGGACACCATGGTCGTCATTACTGACCTGGATTCTCATCTCAACTACACGTTCACCGTGGAGGCTCACAGCGGCGTGTCCCAGTTCGCTACCGAGAGGCCCACTGCAAGCATCACCACTGCTCTGGACTACACAGGTGAGCTCAATCGCATGAAAAGCTTTCTCTTTATTTATTTAACCTTGTGTTCCATTCACATTGGCTTTACTATCTCTTTGTTTGCACCACACTGCTGTATGTGTAGAAAACGCAATATGTGGAAATGCATTGCCCTGGTAACCCTTTCCTTTTGTTAATCAAACAGTCATTCACAAACACATACATGTACAGTATCTAACATTGTTACATTACTTATGTTTGGAGTCCATAAAAAACCTGGACATGTGTGACTCCCTGTTAGACATCTTATGAACAAACTGTTGCAAAACTGTTTGGGATATGGGAGGTGTATTGCTGTGTAAAAAGTATGCATTGTATGTTACTATGTTTCACAGCTGGGGTCTCTGAGACCCCAAGCAGAGGTCATTTGGCATTTTCTGTAGTGTCTGTACATCATCTGTTCAAAATTTTGTTTATAAGAAATTGTAATAAAATTAGGAAAAGTCAACCATTTTCACAGAGATAAAACTATATTATGTTTTTTGAGCTGCCTTGAGGGTCAGAACATTTGTCAGTAAAAACCATAAGACAAAAAGAAGGACTCAGAGGAATTCAGTCTGACCCACGGAGTCCCAAAGGCTTTTATTTCCAAATGTCCTTTCCGAAAGACTGTGATTAGTCACTAACCATTATTTTGCTTTCTGTCTTTCACCAACCGTTAGATCCCCCCAAGGTGACGTTAATCCATCTGGAAGATCGCAGCCCCACCAGTCTGTGTCTGTCCTGGACTCTGTCTCGCAAGCCTCCAGCCCACATCAATCACCGCTATGAGCTTATGTACCGCAGAAAAGTATGACAGAGCGCTTTGTGCTCTTTTGTCTCTCCTTCCCCCATTCAAAGTTGAGGATATTGTATGAAATAAAATTTTAAAAAAATATTCTCAGATTAAAAAAAATTCTAATCTGCCATTTTCCCTATTCGCAGGATGATAACGAGCGCGATGTGACCACCTACACAGTCCTGATTTTGGAGAAAAATTCGGTCCAGATTAATGACCTTACCCCAGACACTACTTACATGTTCAGGGTTCAGGCAATGAGTCCCGAAGGCAACCCTGGCAGCTACAGCGTGGAGCACGAGTTCCATACTTCATCATTAGGTACAAGCAACCTCAAAATTTGCGAAAGATTAAATAGTTTCCCAAACGTCTGTTAACTTTTATATTTCGCATACTTGAGTTGATAAAGGTTTCTCTCTCTGTGATTTTTCACAGCTGAGCCACAGATCCAGAACAACCCCACCATGGTGATGGGAGCTGTATTTGGAGTAGGGGTTATCCTGCTTGTTGTGGGGGCCGTCCTGATGCTGCGTAAGAGGTTGGTAACAACACTGTTCATATCCACATCCAATGTGTCATTTAGATAAATGTAATCTACAGAAGCTGCAAACCATGTGATTATGTGCCACAAGCTTGAGTAAATTAAAGATATTCTGGTATGACAGCTCCGGGAGGGTTTATCAGTAATGGCATGTCCTGCCATTGAACACAGCCTTGGTCCTTTTCAACAGAGACTGACCTGCAATTACAAAAAAGCCAGTCTGGATTCTGTTTAGTCTTATAGTGATTATTCCTGTTTTCCTCTCAGGAGACTGAGCTCTCACCGCAGGGGAGGACCTGAAGATCCCTACTTTTCAACAGGTTAGAAAACCTTTCTGTACATGCAATAAGAATTCAGTATTACTTGCTGAAACAGTTAATTTACTTATTATTTCGCCTGATATTCTGGTCATTATTTCCTCTTTAGATCAACTCAAGCCTCTGAAGACTTATGTTGACCCACACATGTATGAGGATCCTAACATTGCCATCCAGAAGTTTGTTACAGAAATTGACCCAAGTGCCATTAGCAAACAAAAAGTCATCGGTGTTGGTAAGTAAGTGGTTTTAAAACTGTCTACCTTTCATTTAATGGTATCTCAGAGTGCAGTTTTTAAAGTTTCCTCCTGCTGTCCCTCTGCCCATCAGGAGAGTTTGGGGAAGTGTTTCGGGGTGCGATGAAGACTCCTGGGCGAGGCGAGATCGCCGTAGCGATTAAGACCTTGAAGCCGGGGTACTCTGAGAAACAGAGGCAGGACTTCTTGAGCGAGGCCAGCATCATGGGTCAGTTCTCGCACCCGAATATCATCCGCCTGGAGGGAGTTGTCACCAAATGTGAGTCAATAACCTCGGAGAGAAGTCAAACAATCATTCACAACTCATTTGTATCAGCTGCTTGTATACTTTTCTTTCACTAAACAAACTTTTTGTTTCAATTTTCAGTCAAGCACGCCATGATAGTGACAGAATACATGGAGAACGGAGCTCTCGACACATATCTGAAGGTAGGTGCATCAGTCAAGTGTCTTGAGCTTCAGACTTGAACTCAATATTTTTATTAGTCATTAGACAGTCATTATAATTAAGTGACCTTTACAAGTGTTGGTAGGTGGATTTTGTTACCTTTGGACAAAGCCAGGCTAGCTGTTTCCCCCTGTTTCACATCCTATGCTAAGCTACTCAGCCACCGGCTCTAACTTCATAATGAATGGACAGACTCGATTTAGTATCGAAAATCAAAACAAAGGAAAGTTATGTTTGAGTGAAATATATGATGCATTAAAAATCTTTACAATTAAGTATGGGGGGGGGGAAAAAGGTATTTAATATATGTATTTTTTTCCCCCTCCTTTAGGGCCGTGATGGTGAGATTCCATCATTTCAGCTGGTGGGGATGCTGCGTGGAATAGCTGCCGGCATGAAATACCTCTCTGACATGAGCTACGTCCACCGTGACCTGGCAGCAAGAAATGTTCTGGTGAACAGCAACCTGGAGTGTAAAGTGTCTGACTTTGGCCTGTCACGTGTGCTAGAGGATGACGCTGAGGGTACCTACACAACAAGAGTAAGTATAACAGCTCGAATTCACAGCCTAAAAGCATAGCAACAGAGAACAACCTTTGTGTTGTTTTTTTTTGTTTTTTTTATAGTCTAACAAATGCCAGACTGTTAATGGTATTTTAAATCTCAAGTGTCCAATCTAAAGTTTTGGTCAGTCAGCGCCTTGTGTTTCCACTCCCTTCACCCATTAAATATGATTTGTTAATGTTTCTCTTCTGTCAGGGAGGTAAAATTCCCATCCGCTGGACCGCCCCCGAGGCCATTGCATACAGGAAATTCACTTCAGCCAGCGATGTGTGGAGCTTCGGCATTGTCATGTGGGAAGTCATGGCATTTGGAGAACGGCCCTACTGGGACATGAGCAACCATGAGGTATGGTTGATCTTTCCAACTGTTATGGTTGAGATGAGGAATTGTTTTGGCCTGTGTAGGTCAAACTTTGTGTATTACCCGCAGAGAGTCTGTGCAGGGTAGGTGATGATAGAAAGTTGCCTGACTTGCAGAGTAGTTTCCCACCATCCTGTTCAAATTAACTGTTAGTGTTAACATACGAAAACAGCACTTTTTCAGACTGTTCAAACCGTCTGTCACTACACCCATAAATATACTTTAGATCTAAGCACTGCCTTCACTCTGCCCCTGTCTCTTTCTCAGGTCATGAAGGCTATCAATGAGGCCTTCAGGCTTCCTGCTCCGATGGACTGCCCGTCCGCAATCTACCAGCTCATGCTTCAGTGTTGGCAGCACGACCGCTCCAAACGACCTCGCTTCACAGACATCGTCAACATTTTGGACAAACTGCTCCGAAGCCCAGAGTCTTTGAAAACCATTGCTGACTTTGATCCACGGTATGAAGATTATTCAAGTTTATGTTTTGGTAACAGTAAAGTAAAACAAGGAAAAAAAAGAAAAGGTTATATAGTCGATCTAATTAATGTATGAAAAGGGGTGGGGGGGGGGGGGGGGGGAATAGAAATTGTTCCACTCATCTATTGTTGTAAATGGCTTGTCTGGTCCATAGACATAGAGTACAACATGGTGACAGAAAATTCCATAAGGATGTCTTCCCACCATGACTTTAGCTTTAAACATGACCAGCTCACACTGTATCTAGGAAGTCTCCAATTTGAATTCCAATATCCATCTCCCACTTTTTCTTTAACTAGAGCAGTGTTCGTCATGCTATTTGCCATTCAAATATGATTACTGAAACATCACTTGAAACTGTCCGCAGTATGTTGACGGTAAAACCGGTTCTTTATTGTTCAAACACACACTCAGTGTACACATAATGTAATATATGCGTTGCTCTTTGTAGAGTGTCCATCCGCCTGCCCAGCACCAGCGGCTGTGACGGCACCATGTTCAGGTCGGTGCCCGAGTGGTTGGAGTCCATCAAAATGAGCCAGTACAACGAAAGCTTTGCTCGCGCTGGGATCACGACCATGGAGCAGGTGCTCGCCTTGAGGCATGAGTAAGTGCACACATGGCACAGGTGCAGCTCTGCCCACACAGTGTAGATTTATCTGGCACCAGGCCATGTTTTGTAGTAACACAGAGAAAGTATTGAGCTCTAAGCTTGAACATGTGTTATCCAGTTTGTGAAAGAAGAAATACTCTGCCTCAGCCCATGTCATTCTTCTCATTCTCTTCTGCCATAACTTCCACAGCAGTGGCTCCCAGCCTTTTCTGTCTGACGTACCCCCACAGCCCTGTGCCCTTTCATGGACACTGTCTGTTATGCTCCTAATGTGTTCATTTGAAATTATTTTAAACTGACCGTTATATAAGACCATTAATTATATAAAACATTAATGTTTTCTTACAATTAAATGATCAGTAGGCCGGTCTGGTCTTTTGTACTAGAAGCAGGGCATTTCAACCATTTTAAGCATGACTAGCATTTTATAAATTACTTTTAGCTAACTATTCAAACCATTTAGTAGGGGTGAGAGGAAAAATTTACTTTTTTTTCTTTCTTTTTTTTTCTTTTACAATTCTTTTTTTCTTCAATGTTTTGATTTTGGAATCTTATTTATTATTCTTAATATGTTTTTATAATTTAATTACTCCATTTATAATTGAATTCTTATGGCACTGGCTTGATGGAATAGCTAAATGTAGCAGTTTACTTGGAAAAAGTACAATATTTACTAATTTTATATGCAGTATAGTAGTAATGCTGAAATAATAAGACTGAATGACTTCTATAAATTAGTTGAGTCACTCCACAATCTTTCTTGGGGCACAAGTAGTCCTAGTCGGGAACCACTGCTCTACAAGTACCACTGTGGTCTATTTATGCAAAACTGTGAACATTATGGACTCAATCAAAACAGTATAATTTATCTTCCTTTTCTTACTTTCAGAGATGTCAGGAATATTGGAGTGCGGTTGCCAGGTCACATGAAGAGGATAGCATATAGCATCCTGGGTCTGAAAGATGAGACCAGCTCCCTCAGTGTATTCACGGTGTGATCTAAGCATTCCTCCAAATCAAAGTGCACTGACCGACCTTGCCATTTCACTCCTGGACGAGGAGGACTGAAGTTGGGGTGGGGGGGGGGTGAAATTGAGCTACGCTGCAGGTTATTGTTTTTTTCTGTGGCACGACTGATGAGGACCCCCAAAGCCACTCAGAAAGGACTGAGCTTGAAAACACTTATGTACTTTATGATAACAGATGATGAATAATTTATCTTTATATTAAAAAAAGATGTTTTATATGTTGAACATAAACAAGTTAGGTGATGTAGTAAATAAGACAATTATAAAAGTAAGTGAAACATGTGAGACAATGTGGGAGTGCTTGGCTTACATTTACTGAAAGACTGAAATATTTTATGCTCTTTAATATTAAGGGCTTTTTTTTATTTTATTCCAAGCACTCCCTTTATCCTGCATTTTCTGAATCCTTAAATCTGTTTTTCTACACTGTCTGTGATCAATGACACTTATTTTTAAATTTGGAATGATTATTCCGCTCAGGGCAAAGAATCACACATTCTTATGTTTTGTAGTTAGTCTCTGAATCACATGATGCATTTTCCTAAAGTTATTTGTTTACATCATGTCTTAATGCAACTGTCCATTTGTATTTAATATTTATTTTATATTTATGCAATTTGTTACATGAGAAATGACTTACTGGCGCATGATTGGCAGGCAGTGTATTTTTGTGTTTAAATAAAAGAAGTGTTGACTTGTGACTGGATCTTTCTTTCTCTTTCTATGTAGTCAACATTTATTTGTATTTAATTTGTAAAACTACTGGATGGATTGCTATGGACTTTTGAACCAACATTCATGTTTCCCCAGAGGATTAATCCTACTGACTTTTCCTGTGGCGCCACCAGCAGGTTGACATTTTGGTTTAGTAGTGAAATGTCTTGTCAACTTGACGATGACTTTGCGCTGGATTGCTATGTAAATTGGTGCCGACATTCACAGACTTTGGAGATTCCCTGACTTTTCATCTAGCACAATCTTTAGATCTGAAGTTCCTTTTGTCCAATACTTTCATTTAAGACTAAATATCTTTCAAAATTAAAGACATTCCCATCAGCCTCAGCTATACTTTAGGCTTATTATCAACTATTATGTTATCGCATGAAGCTAGGTTGGTAAAGGTGGTAAACATGGATAAAACAATGATGTTTAAGATATACAGAAATGATAGAAGTGCAATACATATTACAAATTTTCCAGCCTAAACTGTATTTCTTACATCTCTAATTTTTTCACCCAAAACAAGTGACTTTTCTGCTTACATCATCCTCACACAAGTAAACTATACAATACTGCCACATGTATCTCTTAACATGATAAACTCAGGGTAGTTGATACAGACCTTTCTTCTTAGACCACCCTCTGAAGTTTTAGTTCATTCACTTAACCAGTACTGGTGAATATCAAAAACAAATCGACATCAACTTTTATCTTTGAACTTTCTTTACAATTTGCACTACAACCTCATGATGCTTGTAATCCAGATGGAGTTGATTAACCTCGGTGACTTTGCCAAGGTGAAGTAGAATGTAACACCTACACACAACTGTGCTACATCATTTCACACGTGTCACTCAAGCCATGTTAAATTACGCTTGGTAGGGTTTTTGCTGGACTTTCATTAGGATAGTGTCATTTTTTAGTGACAAATCCTACTTAAAAATACCAATGACATTATAATCTTGATCTAAAAGCTACTTATGTGTCATATGGTCACTTTATTGGCTTTATTATGTATATATCATTATTAATGCAATTATCATTATCAGATAATTATAGGTTATTAATTCACACAGAAACATCTCCACACCCTTTCTCACACACATGCACAAAGATTCATATGCTCCCATTTCGGGGTGAGGCTAGAAATTTTGAACCCAATGACAACAGTTCACCAACAGTTCTGACACACTGAATGTCTACAGTCCGTGTCATTTTCCAGTCCAGCTGAATCACTCAGGAACAAGCACTCAGTGCACTATAAAAGACCCATATATAGTGGCACTTTCATCATACACAAGGGGACAGCTCACCAGATTAGAATAACCCCTCTTGGATCCGTCCTGTAGATGCAGACGGCTACATAGAAACAATCCATTTCCTCAGCCGTTATGGAGAAAGGTCAAGGTATCTTCTCTGAAGTGTCAGGATCACTACTGCAGAGGAGCGGTGGAGAAAATAAATTTACAGGTCAGATATACAATGATTCACAGATACTCTGTTTTTTGTTTACACAGCAAGTTAAATCAGATATTTTATAAAATCAGTAAATGTTAGAAACCAGATGACTAGACAGTGTAAGTTAGTCATGAAGACTTCTGACTTCTTTCAGGCCATTCGCATCCTACGGGGAAGATCCAGGTAATTGGAGACATTTTTCAGTTCACAGTCGATGTGAGTGAATTTTCTCCAGAGGATGTTGTCATCATATCTTCCAACAACCTGATACAGGTGCATGCTGAGAAGGTGAGCCATGCAGTCAGCCTGGTTTAGACAATGACAGGTGTAAGCTGTAATAGGATCCACAAAAGAATAAAGAAGCCTGCTGTTTTCTGAATTAGGCATAGGGGAATCATACTTTAGGTAATTTGAAAAAAAACAATTATTTTGAGGTTTGGCTGTATTCTTTGTAGCCTACATGAATGCAGATGACGTTAATATCAACATATAAGTGAATACTCAAGTTATATTAATTGTTTAAATCTGATGGATTACTGGAGCTGGATTATAGAACATCTTAAAGTTTTAAATAATTTTCATGTAACCATGTAACTTTTCATGTAAAAATTCAGTTATGATAATTTTTGTTCATTTAACAGAACATTCAGTTACACAAACAAACTGATCATTCAGTTCAATCAACCTGATATTATGTGCATGGTTAATTGTCAGAAAAGCATGCTGTCACTCCAGTGTTGCTGTTTGGCCTGTGGATTGATCAACTGTGAAATAAAAGTGTTCTCATGTGGAATGAGAGTAATAATGTTTCTTATCCTAAAAATCTAATAATAAATTATACCACTGCATGCATCTCTGTATATGTATTTAAGAAATAAAAGTTGCATGTGTCTCTAAATCTAAAAAGTCTTTATTGGCTTGACAAGATGAAACTGTAATTTAAAATAACTGAAGGATTAGGCATAGGGCAAGGAAAATGTGTAAAATTAAATAATATAAGTGTATAAAATAAGCCTAACTTTTCCACAGTAGTAATTTCTGCCCTCCTTCTGTTCTCACACCTTATGCTCTTGTTATGCAGCTGGCAGAAGACGGCACTGTCACAAACACTTTGTCCCAACAATGCAATCTACCATCGAATGTGGACCCCACATCTGTGACCATGGCCATGGAGAGCAGTGGGGTCCTGACTGTCAGAGCTCACAGGCTACTTTAAGTGCTCCTCTCTGCATGCTATATTTCAACCATAGACTGCTCAACCTATGATTTCAACGATGGAGTTTACCGACATCTGCCGGTGGCGAAAGGAATTAACAATGCACCATTCGTGTCTATCGAAAATGTGAGAAACCCCAATGCAGTGCACTTGAACGAACCTGGAAACATTGCTGTACAGTTTTTAAAAGTGTGGTTTTCTATGATAGTCTTGTTAACGTGATGTGACATTTAAGGCGGCACAGAAACCTGTAAATGATTGTTTAAATAAATGTACACAAATCTTGTGAAACTTCATTAGCACGTCTGCTGCAACTCTGTCTAAAGTGTACTCACAACCGTGACTGCTTTTCACATTAGGCCAGATAAAAGCGTAATTGCAACACCACAAACTACAGGGACTGAGTATATACTTTGATAAAACAAATGACTAATTGATACTTGACAGAAAGTGCAAGAATACTCAATATTTATTCTAAATATCTCAAACGTCTTTTTTACTGGATATATAGGATGTAATATCGTAAAGGAAACCTCTTTTCCTTTGTTGATGAGACAGAATTTATCTACAGTAAGCCACATTTTCTGCCAATTGATTTCTCCATAAAGTGAAGTCCAAGAGTCGGTCTGGAGTCAGTTATACCTTGTATGCAGTTCCTGATGTGTTTATTTAAACATTTATTTTTAGTAATGTAAATTTATCCAAGGAATTTAATACTATTAATTGGTTGGATCCTTGAGACCAGCTGAACCCCTAAGAAGTTGCAGCACACTCTTTGGCAAAAACCACTGCATATTATATATTATATATCATAGAGGAATTCTTCATACATTAGTAACTGACCATCAGCACTGACAAGCTGTTTAACTAATACAATTAGTGATTTATTTTTTTATTGAATATTCTTGTTGTTCCAAATGTAGTAATTAGTTGGTGAAAAAATATGCTTGTAAATTAACTTCAATTGTTTGTACATTGTTATAACAAAACTAAAAAGAGGAAGTTAATGAGGATGCAGCCCTATTGGCCAACCAAGCATTAATATCACAGATAATCAACATAACGTAACACCTTCCCTTAAGTAAGGCTGAGATCACAATAGGAACAAGGAACAAGTCTGGACACCTGGGACACCAGAAAGACTTTTCAACAATAATGTTAAAATCATGTTGGTGTGAGAGATTGTAACTGCTAAGTTATAATCGGCAAGGAAGGGAGCTAAATTAACAATAAAAGAAGCAAAACATTAACTATATTACATCAGGGTGTTTGCCCAATAAGGTTTTCAGTCTGCAGACAACTATTTCTTTGACAACCGCTGCCAGATGGCGCTGCCGCCGTTTTGGACTGAAAACGCCAATGGGACAACATCAGACTAAACACACAGACACATAAGGCACAGCACAGATGCTACAGGACAATGACTGCGAAAGAGAATTCAAAGTGGACGAACAGAAAGCAATGTTCAACAATGAATCTATGAACTGTAAAATTGTTGATTTGATTAAATTGTTATGTCTTCTGGATAAATATCATATTCATAAAGCATAATGAATAAAATTATTTCAGAGATAAATCATTTTTGTCTGTAAAGCTAAGACTATGGCAGGAGGACACACCACTTTGTTATAAGGTGGTGAATAATGATAACAATCTAAACATCAAAGCATCCGCTCCCCCACATTCTGTAGAGTCAACATTGCTTATGTTAAAAAATATAAGGCCTACTGCTGAACCTAATAGACTATACTGTCTTTACTTACAAATACCGGCTGGGAAACTTGTCTATTATAGAATAACCCAGTTCACTTTATTCTTACCTGTCTTACTTACTTGTAGTGAGAAATCTAATGAAATCTTTTAACTTCCCCATCCCCTGTGAAGAAAATCCTGGTTAGATTTATTAGAGCAAGTTAGAAACCTCTTTAAAAGTTATAATAATAGTTCTAGAGTTCATCTAATCATTACCACCTTAAACTGACCTTTGCACCAGACCAACTATGTAGTTTGTAGAGGTATCACCTTTATACCTACCTGCAATGCCATTATTGAATTTGTGAATTTTTTTGAATGCTAAAAGATGACTTGATCCAAAATCAGCCTTGAAAAAAGCTTGACACTAAATAGTCTGCCTTTAGGCTGAACTTTCCCTTCCTGTTTTAAAATGAATGTAGCCCTACCCTTTGGTTTGTTTCTTCCTATTCCTCTCAGCCATTCTTGTTCATTTTAATATTGAAATTGTCATGTAGCCAACAAGTTAAATGAATGAACAAACAAAGGCATACTATCTTTACAGGTGTGCCAAATGGGTGTAGAATCTCAGGAATGCATCTTTGATGGAGATGAGCTGGTTGTGGCTCCATAACAGCTTCAGGGTGTGCAGTGCACATTTTCACCACAGCCAGTTCAAGAGACCATTTAATTTGTATGTATTTACTGAAAAAATATCACGGTCAAATTGAAATTGCTTTCAGAAAAATCATAAACATTAATTAATACTTGATTTTGGGGCAATATATTTATCTATTTTCTATTGATCTTGTAGCCATGCAGGATTGAAATGGAGTGCTAATGCCCTGAACCCACCACCCCCACTGAATATGGAGTTATGGAGAAAGCCACCAAAGAAGTGTCAAGAGTTACCACCATAGAAACGTAAGATTCTCAGTGTATAAATACAGGGAGACTTTGAGATGTCATTCACAGCATCCCTTTTAGAGTGGAAGCTTAGTCACTATCACATTCCATGTCATAGTGTTAAGTCATAGTAATACCTTGTTGTTTTGATCTAAAGTGATTTTTTGTTTTACATGCAGTCATGTTGTTCACCTTTCAAATGCAGGCTCATCCACTGCAGTCCGTGTTCAACAACCTATTGGTTCAGAGACAGATACAACTGCACCTGATGCTGCCCTTGGAGGATCTTCAGTGGCTCTGACACCACTGTTGCCACCAACGTCATTGACAACAGACCTCGAAGCTGCTGCCAAGGAAAGTGCCCTGAAGATGAAGATCAGGAGTCTGACATCACAGGTGTGCAAGCTGAAGGCAAAAATGAGAGATCTGAACCGGCTAAAGAAGACGAGCAAGGCAGGTGTTAATAAGGAGTCAGTGATGAAACAGTTGAAGAAACTCTTACCAGCCAAAGCCTATGCTTTTGTGGGTACACAGATGCGTATGGTTCAGCGCAAGGCTCAAGGACAAAGCTTTCTTCTTGGCTATGCTACATACCAGTCCAAAGTGTTACAGGCTACTGTTCGAAGTGTTTTCTATGCCATCTGTCCGCACAGTGCAGAAGCTTCTGAAGTCCATTGATTTAAAACCTGTCTTCAACCAAAATATTCTTGCCAACATGAAGAAGGCTATGGAGACCACAGAGACCGTGGATAAGGTATGTGCCATCATTACTGATGAAATGTCTGTTAAACAGGCAGTCCACTATGATGAGTTTGCTGAGAGGATTAAAGGTTTTGAAGATTTTGGTAAAGACCAGCGTACTTCACATGTTGCCTGCCATGCATCTGCATTCATGGTAAGTGGGCTGCTCGAGGAGTGGAAGCAACTCTTCGGATACTGCTTCACTAATGGGCCCATACCGCATACCCAGCTTCAGGCATTGCTGTTTAAGGCAGTTTGTGAGCTAAAGAAGGCTGGGATGGAGTGCTTATTCTTAAGCTGTGACCAGGGTGCTGGTAACCGTTAGCCATACTTCGAAGTAGATGATATCAGAGTGTTCTGCCCGTGGGATCCACCACATCTTATCAGGGAAATATGCAACAACTGGCGCAGCAGCGAGTTCACACTGGATGGCAACAAAATCGCCTGGGCTATCCTGGGCTATCCTAAACTTTTACTCCCATTCATCTCAGAGAAAAATAAACTTTTTCCTTCACTACATTTGCCTACTAGTTACTTTTCAACACCCTTCTTGTCCTGTAATAACCATATATCTCCTGATTTGGTGAGAGTTTCATAAACTGAAGGATGAAGTGATCTTTACGGGCTGAGAAAATTCTCCTACTTCTTAAACTAAAGTATTTATCCCCCTGGCCCCCTACTTGGATTAGCTGGAAAATGCATCGTCACAAAATTTGAAACAGGGTTGTTTTTCTGAGCTCATGTTACTTTTACTTTTCATACTTTAAATACATTTTGCTGATAATAAATACTTTTATGGTTAAGTAAAGTTTCGAAACTACTTTTAATTGTAGTGGAGAATTTTCACTGTGTACTTTTACTTCAGCAAAGGATCTGAATACTTTTCCCACCACTGTATTTTATGTCATGTCTTTCAATTTGGAACTCTCAGATTTTGTAAATCTGTATCCATGATTTATAGGTTTGTGTTGTTTAACAACTGATACAAATTTCTGTTATTTGTTATAATAGTATGCATATTTATCTTTTTTCATTGTTCAACACCGGCCATTCTTTGGTCTCGAGTCGTAGTGGGTGGCGGTACTGCACGTCTGAGCTAGTTTGCAAACCGACAATGAAACCAGAAGAAGAAGTGACGTCACGTATCTATGGCGGTCGTCAAGACACGATTTAGTTTACGGAAGTTTCTATCAGGTGGCTTTATACATCCATTGTGGCTGCACTTTGAGGCTTAAATGACATTCTCTGACTGCAGTTGTTATAATTAAAGAGCTTTATTGTTAGAAAACACTGTTTGCAATAGTTTGAACAGTGTGTTGCCGCCTTCCGTAGGTTCTACGGTCTACCTTACTGTGCTGAGAGAGTTAAGTACTAGCTAGCTGAGCAGAATGACCAGCGATAACAACATGGCACAAGTTCCTCCTCCCGGATCAATCGTAGTAGCTGACTGGCATCGATGCAAAGACAGCAAAGAATATTTCAGCAAAATTCTACACAAGAAAAGACGCAAAAACTTCGGTATGATAAATAAACCGTACCATTTTGGTTGAATTATACAATGCTTTGATTATACAGCATAGTATTTCACTAAATTTGTACTATAGTCAATGTTTGTGATTAAGAAACGTTCACATGCTACCACTTTACAGACTTAACCGGAGACATTTGATCATAATTTGAGCTTTCAGTGAGAAGCAGTCACAGAAAGTGGCTGAGAGATAAATGTGCATTTCAAATTATTAATAAACAAAGGCGTATTAGTAGGTTTTAAAAATAATTACGAGGAGGGGGGTAATATTCCGGGGTGGGGGGGAAATCATCTATTTCTGAGATTAAAGTAATACATTTGCGACAACAATCTCGGGAAATTCTACTTATCAGACGTGCTTGTCCTCTTGGCTCTGTGCTCTATTATTAGCAGGATATGCACATGTTAATAACAACAACCGTCATATATAAACTACTTTTACCAACCACGAGAGATTGCCTTCTGTTCAAAACCCAAAAGCAAAATAAATTGGAAGATCTGCAGACATAAATGACTAAGATGCGACACATGCTTTCGAGTGGCTTTCTTGCAGTCCCTCATATCTTGCCCGACTGTCTGAAAGCTCCACCTCTTATGTCTGCACCGCTCTTTCCTTGTATTATCAATGACTTTCACGTTTTCTTGTAAATGTACGACTTTAATCTCGGATATTCGGGAATTATTTTTTTCTCTCGGAATATTACCCCCTCCTCCAGATGTATTTTTTATTTACTTATCTACAATGGCCGTCATAAATGTACATTATTAAAAAAATATTTATTTAAAGTCAACCTCCCAGGACGGGATATTGTTTGTGGAGCAGAAAGAAATGACGTTGGCTTTGTCATTATAGCCTATAGATGTAGAGTCTTGGTAGCATTTGTAAACACCTTTATGAGGCTATGCAAATATTGTATTATGACTTGTGTTTGAGTTTGTGTAAAGGGGAAGATGTCTATGAAGATTCTCAGTCATCCAGGTCATAGTTATCCAACGAAGGTTAAAATGAAGGGCAACTGGACTTGGTTGAAGCTACTGGAAGACGTTTCGTCCCTTATCCAAAGGACTGAGGAACTGAAGAAGTCCTTTGGATAAGGGACGAAACGTTTTCCAGTAGCTTCAACCAAGTCCAGTTGCCCTTCATTTTAACCTTCGTTGGGTGTAAAGGGGAAACAGAACAATGTTAAAAGACAGTTGCATGTTACAAGCCTGACTCAATTTTTTTTACTGGACAATCAAGATGCAAATCACAAAACAAAACAAATAAAATGACATAACATGGTCTAAAAACTTGTTTAACCAGGTCTGTTGGAGTCTCCTGTGATGCCCCCACATGTAGCTGTGGACACAGTTCATTATAAGATCTTCATCTCTGGCAAGAGTGGGGTCGGGAAAACCGCTCTTGCTGCACGTCTTGCAGGCAGGAATATTCCTCACATGCACTATGAAACCACAGGTACGTCGCTGCTCTACACTGACGAGGCATGTTAGGCTGATAGCAACAGTCGAAACAGCTTCTCCTTATATTAATTAGCTTGTAGGGTTTCTCTAGTAGAGGCAACATACCAGAACTGTAGATTATAAACCAGAGAAGTGAGGTAATTGTGCAAAACTGACCATTTTCTGACTTTGAATAGATTCTGTTGTTTTGAAAGTAGTTTGTACAATTAAAAACCTATTATCTTTTGTTGTTTAAGGTATTGAGACGACAGTGGTGTATTGGCCAGTGAAGCTGACAGAAGGCGGCAGGGTGCTTTTCTTCCGTCTGCAGCTGTGGGACTGTGGAGAGAATGCATTGCGTAGATTTGACCATTTGCTCCCAGTATGTATAAAATCTAAAGTATTTTCACACTGAAGGACTACACTCACATTGTTTTAGATTTTTTTAAAAATATATGCCCTTTACACAATCACACCAGATGTTTTGTCAAATTACCGTTCCCTGTCCTCCAGTCCTGTAAGGAGCAAGTGGACGCTGTCCTGTTCCTGTTCTCTTTCACCGACAGGACATCCTTTGATGATCTGTCCAGTCAAATCAACAAATGGAGCGGGACATCTGTGGGTCAAGTTGTGAAATTGGTTGTTGGCACCAAGTATCCTTTTGCGTTTGTTTTAAAACTTGCACGTTGACTTCCAGTTTCAGTCGAGGGCTTAGCCTAAATCCCAAAACTCAACATACATAAATCTCTGGTATTTACATACATACTGAGCCACTCAGCTGGATGTGAAATGGGATATGGCACTCAAACACTTCACACATGCTATGTTATGCCATAAGATAAGAAAAATATTTAGCTTTGATTTGTTAAAGTTTTTGTCATCAGTTAATTCAATACACATGAGCGTATGACTAACTTTGGCTAAGGACACTTGTCCTTAATGTTTGCTTCAGATTTGACCTTTTCATGCACTGTGACGTGGCAGAGAGAGACGTGAGGGACTTCCAGGAGATGTGGAGCTTGCCGGTGCTGCGTATGGGCGGGGAGGTCAGTGATGGGCTTGGTGACGTAGCTCCCCTTCTTAACTGCCTGGCAGAGAACCTGTGGCATCAGGACTGTGTTACAGCCGGATCCGTCCGCCACCATTCACAGCAGGAGACAGTGACTCTACTTTAATACATGAACATGATTAAGAGGTAGTTGAGGTGAACATGACTCCAGGTAAGGTCAGTCCCTGGGTGTCTGCCTGTGAGGGATTGTAGTTAGTAGCTGATCTGGGAGAGCTTCAGATTCCTGCCTCAGCTGTTGAAGGGGGAAGAAAAGAAAACCAAAAAAAAAAAAAAAAAAACCAAACACAAAAAGGGGAGCATGCCTTCTAATGCGAGAACCACTGCGGTCAAGATTGATTATTCTGAAGTCTCTTAAACCCTCCCATCTTTTGTCAGCAAGGTGTTGTACAGTAGCATCGCCAGGATGCGAAATCAGGATTTGTCTGGTACTGGTCTACCTAGCTTTTCATGGTCCAAAGTATTCTGTATTTTGAGTGTTTGCTGGATGAATTGACCAACGAGTGCCGTTGCCCACTATGTACACAATCGTGTATAGATATATTTTTATTATTTACTACTTCTATTCAGTTAAATGAGTATGGTGTCAATAAAATCAATACTGGTGATTGTAAGTATTGTGTTAGTTGAATGCAGAGGCTTGTTCTTAATGCTATTGAGTGCCTGTAGTTAAGTACATAATTTGCAGTCCACCCCAATACCTCCTCACTTTGCATCATCAATGACCTGTTTGGGACACTCCCTTTTCCAAAATTTCTCATGGGTTAATTATATCTAGTATCTCAGAAAAACCAATACTCAAAACATTCGCTTACAGGTATTGTCTTCAATATTTTGTCATCATTTCACATTAAGACCTCGGGCTGATAAGTATTGTTACATCTTTATTCATTGTCATTTTTGATCTGATAAAGGTCAGAAAGTCTCATTAGAAATCTAAAAGATGCCTGTAAAATACAAAAAACCCTATTCCCAATAAAAACAAGTCAGTTGTGATACATTCAGTGCATATTTAAATGCTTCATGTTGTACTCTAGAGTGCCATTGTCAAAAACATGTGTAAGTGCAAGTTAAGAAATCTTAAGCGTGAACAAGCAATATATTTTTGGTGAAAGTAAAATAGCACCGAAGTTTGATGTAGGAGATCTAAAAATGAAAGAACCATGTTTCCATCACTGTTTGGAGGACAGTGCCTTCATCCATGCCTCTTTATCTGACCTACAGTAAAAGACAGGAATCAGATGGATGACATGCTGCTAAGAGACGTATTACTACAGAGATGTCCACTCATACCTGGTGTGTGTAACAAGTATCATGGCGGTCGGTTGTCTGGTTTGACTTCGAGAGAGGTGTAACAGGAAGGAGTCTGGAGGGAGACCTAGGGCCTCAGTCTTCAGATGCCCCAGGTGCACATGTGCGGGGAATTCAGCATGATCCACAACTGTGAACCTCTGATCCCTGACACAGACAAATGAGTCGATAAGCTGAGGCGATCATGATTTTACTTATTAACTGACCCTTCGCCAAGTCCGACAAGCTGTCAGCGCTGCCACCGTCTATTGCTGCACTCCCCGGAGAAATATTGTCAGATTTGTTGGAAAAAGCGATCTCAGAAAGCAGACAGTTTCAGCTGCATTATACATTTGAAGGTTGTCTTCAGGCTGTCAAACTGACTCAAAAGGACGTTGAACCGCCCCCCCAAAAGATAGAAGCTAAAGTCTACCAATCACACAGTACAAGTGAACCACCGTATCCCGACGATGGAGACAAAAGACAACGATATGAAGGATCAGTGTTCCTGTAAAGCTAGGTAGGCCTCTATTCATTAAAAGCAGAACAGTAGGGCTTTATTAAGTTATATTTCAGTAGGAAACACAGCTAACATTACATTAGGAACAACCCACAGCCGAAATTGCTGAATTTTAGGTTTTGGAAAGAGAATTAAAAAAAAAAAAAAAAAAAATCACACTTCTATCAACCTCTCTGGGTAGCGACTGTAACAAGTGCCCCAGGAACAGTGTTTGACCACATCTTAGAGAAATACAGCGAAAAAAAGTGTGTGTAAATTATCTCTAGAAAACGACTCCTTTTGCATTAGAGTGAATGGTGCGCATCCATGAAAGTGTCGGACCTCAGTTAGAGGGAGTCCTATACTGCGCTGTGATTGGTCAGCTTTGTATTCGGGGCGTGGCTTAGCGAAGGGTCAATTGCAACAATTTTGGCAAGAATGAGTTTGTCAAATACTTTTTCGAGGATATGATCAAAAGGTCGTTGAAGAGGTGGAGGTAGACGCTGATGAATGACAGTCTTGAGCTGTGAGCTGCCTCCACAGTCAGCTGTCTCATGGCACCCTGGTGCACCAGAAAACGCCCACTTACGACCAGAGGAAACGACTGCATGGAGGAAAAGGCGGTCAGTCAGAATATATTCCCATCTGCAGTTACATAACAGAATCGAGTCATAAAGACTGTTAGAAATCTTAGTGAGAGGAGAGAAACTTCACCTTAACTTTACCAAAATCCAGCAGCATTTTCAGGCAGAGCAGCTCCTCAATTTGTTTCAAATTCCGAACCCTCTTGTCACACTCCATCACTATCTGTTTAGACATGGTGATACATTTAAAAAAAAAATCTAAAATAAACACATTCAGAGTTTACTTTCTAAGCCATTTGTATGCCCAGTTTTCTTCTTTAAAAGCTACTCACACTACAATACTCCCTTCCAATAACTTGCTCACAACCCTGTTCAGTTCGTCTCAGCATGAATGTACTTACCTGAACACACAAGAGTGAGAGTTTTACCTCATGGATGGCTTCTATTGCCCTTTCAAGATTTAAAATTGAGTGGGAGCCTGGGTCCGTCAGTTTCAGGATGCTCTGAAACAAAGGGAAACCAAACAGAAACCATAGTTGACTTCTGAAACTTGTCATGCAAAGTTAGGAATCTATATACTGTATATAGTAGGACAGGAGCATATTCAAATCAGATGCCTACCTCTAGGATGAGTTTAATACGAGTAATTCTCTGGAAGGGAAGGACCAGGAATGACTTGAGGCTTTGTCTTTGACACACTGGGTCACTCTCAAGCTTCTTGACTGAAGATAGAAAGTTTCTGTTCTGCTGCCTTGAACAAAAAAAAAAAAAAAAAAAAAAAAAGGAGAGATGTGATTGAAAAGGTCTAATGAAGAGTTGGAGCGCCACCAACTTCAGAACTGAAAACTTACAGCAGCTGGGTGACAAGGGTCTCTTGGTACTTCATGTTAGTCACATATGGCACATAGAGGCTGTGAAACTCTGGGCAGTGCTGGAGTACAACGTCTCCAACCTGAGAGATTAACGCGCACTCCCCCAGGCGAATTTCCAGATCCATCAGAAACCTACAGGAGACGCCAGCTCAGCATAAGCCAACACAACCAGTTCAAATTATTTATTTAGGGGAGCTCTCACTTCTGACTGGCTGCCATCAAGTGGCGAATGTTGGAGAACAAAATGTGATGCTCCCTTTGAGACAGAGTCCGTTTCAGTGGCGTCGACGCATAGAAATGTTCAACAGCAACTCCGAGGCTCCTTAGGTAAGACGCTTCAGAGCCGATCAACTCAAACATCGACTTCAGAAGGGAAGAAAACAAGCGATCAAGAATTAAGTCTTTTTCCTAAACTCTCACCGTCACAATAAGCCTTAAAGTTAAAGAGCATTATAAACAGTTAAGGGATGAGACTGATGTTTCTGTTTCTTATGGTCAGCAAATCCCATGAAAATGTTTAAGATTTTAATGTCACTTGGTTCAATATTAGATGCTGCTCTAGAATACGGTGTTGATGATTGTGTAAAGAAGAAGAGCTTTTAACACCTCCTGAAGGCGAAGCTCTCTGGTGGTCAAGCTGCTGAGCAGGCCAGACGCCTTCACCTCATCTAGATCTTGCCAAAGGGTGCGTGGCGTCACCCTGATTGGGTGGGGAGGTGGGGATGGAGTCGCTTCACGAGGGCTTAATTGAGGAGACGAAACCCGAGTATAGCAGTGAGACTGCAGACGCTGCACATACTGGGGCGTTATCAGTTCAGCCACAGAACTGTCTTTCAGTCTGTGCAGGTCATCTTTCACCGCCTGTAGACAGTAGTCTTGATATAGTGGGGCTGCAGAGCAAAAGTAAGACATGCATTGATATGATGTTACACTATTCAATGACTGGCAACAAGCTCAAGGAGAAAGGTAACTTACAAAAACAAATGTACTTTGACCGGAAAGGTCCACTCGGCCCCTTAGCTGGACCTGCTGCCCTGGGTTTATTGAGCAGACACTCGTTAGTTAGATAAATTACAGTAAGTATAAAGACTTTTAGCCTCTTACCTTTCTGTCGTTTTATCCTGGTCAGCTAAGGGAGGCAAAGTTGGGCTGTCCTCAAGTATAGGTACTGAGAGCAGTTCATGCACAGGTGCACAGTTAATTTTTTTCAAGTCCCATGTGAGCATTAAGGCCATTGACTTGAAGGCTGCAGACATGTCTGGAGGACTAAAAAAAAATATATAAGATCACTTTGTCATAATCCTAGATACAATTTACTGAAGTTTTCCAGATGCACCATGTGGTCCTTACTTGCAACCCTCGAGCTGGTTCAGAGAGTCACCTGAAGTCCCCTGCAGGCCTCCAGTGTCTTGTCCACCACCGGTTTCTAGAGAAAACCCTGAAGGAATCCGCTCTCTTGTCTTCATGATTTGTGATATCAAAATATTTGCTGGATGACTTTTTTCAAAGCAGGAGGGTATATTAGCGACAATGCTACTGCTTAAACAGTGGCTGTTTTCATCTCTGCAGTCAAACTGAGCCATAGCGCTTTAGTCCGGAACTGTTCTCTCACCCAAAGCTGCCACCAAGGATCCTTACTTTAAAACTCAGGCCAGGGTGCACGTATTTATCTGCTGAAGCCCCGGAACCACTTTGATTAAACGATCTCAGTTGAATGCAGTCTGAACTAAGCAGCAATCACAAAAACTGGAACCAGGTGTGGCTCTTTTTCAAGCCTCTAGAGACTCCAGCTGTGTCCCAGTTTCAAATTATAAATTCAAATGGCAGCTTGCTGGTTTTCAGTCTTGTATGGTGGTAAATATAATATAGTTCTGGTTTTTACACTGTTTCACTATTTTTCAGACCAAATGATTAATCAAGAAAATGACTTGCAGATTAGTTGATAATGAACAGTTAGTTCGTTGCTTCCCAAATCATTAGCAGGTTTTGAGTAGTGTGTCCACATTGGAATGGTGGCAAATTAAAGTTTATTCAAAAAACACATTCCCACAATGCATTGCACAAAGGAACTGGAGGAGCCTCTCACAGTTGAAAAAAGAATGTCGGAGGATGGATGGATTTGTAAGCTCTGAACACCTAGTAGTGACATTAGAAAGCTGCAGTTTGACATGCATTGGTGTATGTATTGTAGCATTTCCTGTTTCATAAAACAGCTGAAGGCACTGATTTTTTTGTAAAGTTAGCATGTGGTGTGGAATGGGAACACTAGCTGGCTCACATCCACAGGTTTAATAAGTCATTTCTGAACTTTACCTGCTACTGTATATACAGAAAACATTTGATTGGATTGGATAATACAGCCATAACTGCAATTATTTAAAGGACGTGAGAAAATAAATTCACACAGTGTACAAACACTAGTTCCATTTTATTTGCAATTTAAAATTCCATACAAGATAAAAGTAGATAATTCAATCTGCCTGAACATTGTTGGTATGTGACTCAAACAAAGCCATTAAAATACTTGATATATGATGTATATGATAACTGACAAAACTTGAATGTCCATATTCTAACAGATTTAAAAAAAATTAAAATGGGTGCTTTTTAAAGACACAAACGCACTATGATGATTTGACACAAGGTTACAGGACTTACTGATCAGGATCTACAAACTGTTTTGTAATTTACACATGGCAAAGCTCTCACGGTGGAGAATGATACATACAGTACAAGATACCTTCCGTAATTCACACACTGAACCAAAAAATGCCATCTATGGATCATATGTCGTATGTGACTCACTTGATATTTCACTGTGGTAACTGGCATGTATTTGGGGGTTTCAACTTATCTGCAGAAATTATTAGTAAACTTTGTCAAAAATGATCAACCCTTCTTAACTGCAGCAGTTCCCACGATGTAGTTTTGCCATCTTTGGTTTCTGACTTGTAAATTGAAGGGGCTAGTAAAATCAACATGTTGCTTTAATTATCAGCAGATTGCTTCCAATATCCGTATGGATGCTGAATGATATGAAACTCACCACATTGAGTTATTCTGGCACGGGGAGCAGGAGTATCGCTCAATCCATTTTGAGACTTTTTTTTATTGATGCTCCACAACTTAAACAACGGTACTTTTATGACATATCAAAGGGTAATAATGGTTAATGGTTCGATCATACATTGAGCAATCCATAATGCGTCAATGTTGGACGACAAAACAAGAAGAAAAATCAATCTACCATACCAAATCTCTAAAAACCAATGAAATGGGCGGGCACCCAAACATCTGCATGCAAACACACCTCACATATCTGCAATATCCAGAAAAGTATTACCAGTTGTCCTGTTTGTTCTTGGATATTCTGGACGACAAACCAAGAGTTTCCCTGTGTTTATACGTGCTCCCTTGTTAAGGAGGGACCGAGACATCTGGATCAGTAACAAGGTATAAATAAGACAGATGAGTTGGGAGGTGGGGGACTCGTAGGACTAGTTATGAGTCTAGGTGGGCACAGTGATACTGCGGGCTAGTAGTGCCAGCAGAGCTAGCTCTACAACCCCGTGGGCTCTTTCCAGTGCCTCTGCAGCCTCCATGGCAGAAAACCCTGCTGCCTGGATTCTCTGGATGTGCTCAGCTGGAAATTGTTCTATAAAGGGATGCGGAGGAAGGAGATGAGGAGATGGAGATGTAAGCTGGGGAGCCTGAGCAAGAGGAGGGGAAGAGGTGCAGGAGGTGCTAGAGACTTCCTCAGGGGAGCCCACTGCCATAGACAGAGGGCTGAGAAAAGTGTGCTCAGTCTGGAGGCCAAGAGTGTCTGGGGTGTTGGTGCCAGAGGCTCGTCCATCTGCAACCCCTCTCCCATGCTGCCCCTCGGGAGGTTCCCTGAACTCCAGGTCCCCTACAGTATCAGGAGGAACCTCCGGCTCAGGCTGACAAATGCTGATGTTATTGGTTTCATCTTGCCCGCATCTATCTGCCCTCCTCTCCCCGGTGCTGTCTGGACGCTGCGGTGGTCCTTGTCCCTCCACGGTCTCTGCTGAATCTCCGGCCAGATGCTCATCCTGGTCAGGGAGGTCAGGCGTGAGACACTTATATGGTCCCTCATCAGACACAACAGCAGCAGCATGGTTGGCTTTGGCATCGCTTGGTTCTGCACCGGCTGTGTTGGCAGTAGAGAGGATGGGCTGGGTGTTTTCGGGTGTCGGGGTGCGTGGCTCGGGGACCACGTCGTCTGTTTCCTGTTTGAACAGATGTGACGGGGAGCAGGAGGTGCTGCAGTTTTGGTTCTGAGCGCGGTTGTTGGACACCAGCAGCTCGTGAAGCTCCATCAGAGCAGCCGCCAGCGAGGGGATGCTGTCGGAGCTGGAGCCGTGCTCTCCTTCAGGCTGGTCCCTCTCAGAGGACACCTCACCCTGGGAGGCAGTGGGGGACTCCATTTCAACCAAGTCGGATTGAATAGAAGCACTCGGACGGGCTTCAGTGGCGTCAGCTGTGTCAGATTCAGCTGCCTCCTGCTCCATCGGTTGAATGGGGGAAAGTTCCTCTGGATGGGGGAGCACGGAGCTGCTCACCACCTCATCTGATTCAGCATCCCCCTCTGCGGCTCCAGGCTGGTTTACTGTAGTCATGTCTGCAGAAGGGGTACATGTACTGAGGACGTCTGTTGCGGGACTGGGTACTGGGGGCACTTTGGAGTTGCTATGGACAGGCAGAGGGCAAGGGTGGACCTGATGAGGTGTTGAACCTGCATCCTCTGCTGGAGATGAAGGCAGAGGAAGCTCCTGGAGGCCATGTGGGTCCTGGCATAGCCCTGGTGCTGTTGAGGCCTGCTCCATGGCGACCGGGGCAGATTGAGAGCAATCCAGAGTCTGGGGCTGGCCAGAGGAAGGGCTTTGGGAAGGGGAGGTGGATGAGGACATTTGGTCTAAGGTTCTGGGTAATGTAAATGGTGGGGGCTGCCGTGAGGTAGTTTGTCCATCTGCAGTGTCTATTGTAAGAGAAAATATGACAGGGAATTAAACAGCAGGAAATGCATTTTCATAACATCCAAGGAAACAACCCCAAACACAAATTTCCTTTCTGAAACTCTTGAATACCCACTGCACATGCAGTGTGTTACTTCTGCTACTTTTTCCTATTTTTAAACAGTTATATGTATTCATAATAAATACATGACTAGAGTAGAAACAAAAGCACAAAATCAATTAACCAATCCAGCAGCAAAATAACAGCAAAATAAAAAGACATAAATAGCAATGGACTTAGCACTGGCAATGGACTTGTGAATTTGCAGTACCTGGTTGGTAGGGCCCTCTCCAGCTGTCTCCAAATGCATCAGTGCTGTCCTGCTCAGGGGTTAGGGCACACACACCACACACATCATGCAAAGGGACGGAGAAAGTTAGCGGTCACACACAGAGCATGCACCAACCTATAAGCCTTTTCACACACGCAGATGTGAAAAGTGTCATCCAAAAACAACTTGAGCCCATGTCCTGAGATGTCGCTGCATAATTGCATATCCTGTCACTGAACCAATAGGACACTGATAAAAATCACTTAACTATGATAATCGAGACCACAATTGATTGACTGATGCCTCTTTTGTATCGGAGGATTGCCCCATTCCAGAACATGGCTGCTGTACCGCAGCTTCACCGTGAGCCTGAACTCATCACAACTCTACTGCCGCTGCTTTTTGCTCTCCATTTTTAATGTGCAGCCATTACTGGACATGACTGCCCAATGGAAACAGCAACAAAACACTAAGTGCATCAATGGCAATAGCACAAATGTTCATGTAAGCCTTGAAAAGCATTAAAAGGGAAACACATGATTCTGACAATCCTAAATGTATTTCTACAAGCAAAATTCAACACACCTCAACAAGTTGAGAAATCCCCATTTTCTTCTCACAGTCAAACTCTGACGGTAACTTTAATACCCAGGTAGGAGTGGGAGATACGGATAAACTACCACTGAATGCCATTTTATATTGCAATATTGTTATATGGATAAAACAAGAATATCTTTTACATATTAATCCAGTAAATGAAATACAGGAAAAACCAAGAAGCTTTATCACATACATGCTAAAATCACCTAAAAATACAACACTGGCATAAAGCAGTCCTGCTCATTTATTTGCAACATTGGCCACAATGGCCAAATGCACTGAGAGATATGGTTGGACAGAAGGGAAAGCTAGCAAGGTATAAACGGTATGACGGACAACGTTGTCATATTGCCCAAACACTGAGATGACATGACACCATCCAGGTACAAACAAACACTTTTAGCAGCTCACCATGCTAACGTTTGTGTCGGAGCAAGCAGTTTGACTGAACTGTACAAAGACAATTTTACAACTCTGGCAATTCTGACACTGTCATTTAATATTATTAGAAAGTTCACAAATCAGGGAAAACAGTTTGACTGACATGACTCTGCCAATGCTACCCGGTTTAACTTGCATGGTGTATGTCTTTGGTTTGAAACATTGGGAGTTTTAAGGTCACTTAGCAATGTTGATGGTATCGTCATTAGTTTGTCAACACAGTGGAAGCATTTTTAGTCTCTGTTCAAGCGTAACCGTGAAAAGCACACTATGCCCTGAAGTAAACTTGGACCCAAACAGTTTTCTGGCAATGTAATTTAGATTACAGTCCCACCAGCGGATCCCTTTCTTATCCATCCAAGATATTCCATTTCACAATTACAAGATGTTTTATTCATGATAACGAGATCAAATAACAATGTTTTCATGCAGAAATCAGAATTATAAGAAAAGGTCTCTGACTGTTTTCTTGCAATGCATTTCTGTAGTGCTGCTGTGATATTGTACTAAATTGTCTTATTTAATGGTCGGTGGAAGATAATCTTGCTCATACAAATAGCCGCCTACGTTTTTATTAGCACTACATGTGTCTTTGAAGGAATGCGTGAAAAGCACTTCAAACCACCTACAGAGATCCATCTGCACTGTTGTCCAACACAGACTCTGACAACATTAAACAGTCCATGCTGAACTCACTGCAGTAAGATACAGTCAGTACTGTTGATTAGCACTAATGGCTCCATTACGTGATAATGGAGCCATTAGTGCATCAGTGGTTAAGCGTGTTCTCCAAAATTTCTCTCGATTGTGTTTAAAAACGCAGTAAACAACGATAACATCACCTCCACAGGGCACAGCTAAAAAGCAGGCAAGGCCTGCTCTGTGGTATGCCTGCTAATAGAGTATTAAAATAACAAACTAACTATCATACAGAGATAATGGTTGCTAATGCAGAGTTAGCTCAATAACTATCATATAGAAATAAGATTTGATTTTAATTGCCTTACCCAAGGATACTCTACATACAGAAAACAAGCAAAGACATTCATGTGTTTCCCTTTAAGCCTAAAAAGCTCAATCTCAACAAAGATATAATTTATCTGCTTTTGCTTTTATTCTCTCAAATTCTTGACCCCTTCTTATTCACACAAAGCACATTCAATTTGCAGAGGTGATGACATGAAGTGATCATGTGACTGAAAATTCAGATGACTGCATAAATGGGGTTGAGAGTAAGAAGCTTTATGTGGCTCATGCAAATGTAGTTCTACCTGAGCTGAAAAAAGCCCAATGAAAAACAGGCTGAAAGTGCAGAGATGGGAGACTGTTTCTTACCGCTTTCCTGTATGGACCTCTGAAGTGCCTCTGCCAGTTCTCTGTCAGCTATCTCATCGGGACGGGCATCTTCACGCCCCTCTGCGCCGTATGCCAGCCTGGCACACTCTGGCAGCTCGGCCTCAGACAGGAAGCGAGTTTCAGTGCCTGTAGTGCCTATTAGAAGCACGCTCTTCTTCAGGTCGATCGAACACTATAGGAAAAACAGGACGAGTGATGCTCCTGGATATTCTTCAACTTTCCCGTAAATTCAGTATACAGAGACAGAACATAGCAGAAAATGTAACCCCCCGTATTATGTGATTACATCCAATCCAACATTGTACTGAACACTGATCAGATAAAAAGGGGCTCACACCTGATGTCTCTTCAGCATATCCAGTCCAAGCAGCATGTCCATTGGCTGGTCCTCCAAGATGGAGAAAGAACAAGGAAGGAAATCCCCCTCTATCTGGACCTGAGCTATTTTAGTGCAACAAGACAACACAACTTAAACAACAATGAAATGTTGTGCAGACATAAATATGAATTCAGTTGAAGAAATTCAAGACATTTGGGAAAACTATTCTACCTAACCCGAGTCAGACAATCTCTAACACCATTTTATATCTTTGTTTTATAACCAACAGCTAAATGATTATTTGAAGTATTTATTTCAAACCATAACTATGGGTGGGAGTAAATCGGAAGTGGACTCAAAGACACCCAGTAATTGTGCTAAGCTAGGCTATATTCAGCACATGTTCAAACTGCATGCCGACTTTGTCTGACTGATTGTAAGTAGGCAAAAAGTCAACAAAAACTGAATTATCCCTTAATGGTTTTCTGGGAACTAGTTTGGACTTGCGTTAAAACACAGTGTTGCTCAAGGAAAACCTGACACTCACCCAAATGAACTCTGCCAATGATCTTCTGGGTACCCACTCCCTTGGCGATCCCGGCCCAGCGACGGTCCACCAGCCGCATGATGTTACAGCGCTCAGCGCAGGCCTGGCTCATGATGGTCATCTGGGCTCCTAAAAACAAGAAAAGTCAGTCTCTACAAAATGCTTAATGTCGTAACCAAAACATCAAAAAATGGCCTGTGCAATTGTGGAAATCCAAATGGTACAATAAGTATCATATTTCTGAGCTCCAGGATGACGTTACTCTTCATGATCTTGGCTGAGTCATAATACTGGTCTCATAATGATCACGAGGGGAATGAGATCACACATGATCTATTTCTCTGGACATCCAGAACAAGCTTAGATTAGAACCTCTGCTTTGTTAAATTGAAAGGAGCTAGTTTAGGTGGGTTAAACATCTGATGCCTACCTTCTATTGACTTTTCTATTTAAACAAGTCAAAACAATTTAAGGTGCAAAAGTGCAATAAACGTCAATGTTTCCTGAGCATATTGAAACCACAGATTAGAAATGGTGGTAAAGACATTAAGCAAACTAATCAAGATAATAATCTTGTACTAACATATTCCTGTACTAAATATCACTTAAGGTGCAAATAATTCACAACAATGGGAGAAAAAATGTCAGATGATATCAATAAGTGTTTGTTCAAATCTGAGGGTAATGGATACAGGAGACTATACTGAGGGCTTTACAGTAAATATTTCAGTTCAGGATACAACTCTCCCAAGTTAAAAGCCTACCCTCAAATGAATCAGTCTATTATTTGAATACAGTATATACATCTGAAAATTAGAGAACTAAATAGGTTGTTTGCTATCTTGTTTATCTGTCACAAAGAAAAACTAAACCACTATGTGGCACACAGGATTTAATGCTGATTACCTGAGTCAACAAAAGCTTTCACAGGGTGCCCATTGACTTTGCAGTTAATGTAGAGCATAACCACCTGTCCAAAGCTTTCTGGGGCCTCCTCCATAGCAATGGTCATGTTTTCTTCCACATTGTGCTGCCTGAAATATGCACAAATTCAAGGGTAAGAAACTTCGGTGAAAAAGCCATTTTCCCTTCTGTTAGTTCATAATTGACCCTTCGCTAAGCCACGCCCTGAATACACAGCTGGCCAATCACAGCGCAGTATAGAACTCGCTCTAACTGAGGTTCGACACTTTCATGGCTGCGCTCCATTGACTCTAATGCAAAACGAGGCATTTTCTAGCTTTTTTTGGCTGTATTTTTCTAAGATATGGTCAAACGCTGTTCCTGAGGCACTTGTAATAGTTACAGTTGCTACCCAGAGAGGTTGATAGGAGAAGTACGATTTATTCTCTTTCCTAAATTAAATCCAGAAAAATGTCGGCTGTGGATTGTTTCTAATGTAATGATTAGTTAGCTAACGCTAGCTAACTTCCTACTGAATGTAATTTAAAAAAACACCCTACTGTTCTGCTTTTTAATGACTGTAATAATGAATAGGAGCCTACCTAGCTTTACAGGAACAGTGTTGATCCTTAATATTGTTGTCTTTTGTCTCAAATGTCAGGGGATGCGGTGGTTCACTTGTACTGTGTGATTGGTAGGCTAGATCTTTCATTTTTTTCACGTCCGTTTGACAAGACAACCTTCAAATGTATAATGCAACTGCAAAACTGTCTGCTTCTTTCTGAGATCGCAACAAATTTGACAATATTTCTCTGGGGAGTGCTGTAAAAGACAGTGGCAGCGGCGACAGTTTGTCGGACTTAGCAACAGTAACTAAGGGGGCGGGGCTTAGCAAAGGGTCAATTGTACAATCAATCTCAAATATCATTATCACAATATCTGATTAGTGAAGTAAAACTAAGGCTGTCCCATAATGAAGATGAGGGGTATTATGAGGCCTGTACACCATACCTGATGTCCTCCTCAATCTTTGCTTGGGCTTCCAAGTCAAAAGGATCAGCAGTCAGAAGTCTGATCCTCTCTTGCTCTCTCCTGGCTCGATCCTGCTGTTGCTCCAGCAGCACTTTGGTGAAACGCTCTTAGGAAAAATAGACAGTTACACTAACTTGACCGTTTCGAATCGAACAAATCATGGCATGTGACATCAACAGCTTTTTTTTTTGCTAACCTAAATCTCCGCTTAGCAGGGCCTCAGCAAGTGGCGGGTTTCGCTCCTTGAGGAGTGAAAGCTCGTGTGGATTGGATAAGAGCATCTGCTGGAGTAAGGCAGGGTCATCCAGCCCCTGAGGAGAGGAGCCGCGAAAGGCCATTGGCGTGGAAGATTGTGCATCGTGCTGCTGTGGCGGCTGCTGTTGCTGGGCCGGCAGCTGCGGTGGTGGCAGCTGCTGGGGCGGCTGCGAAGGCTTTTGCTGTGGCCTTATGGCACCACGTTGACTGGTTGAAGAAGATGTGCCGGGGACTGTGATTGAACGAAAGTCAATATGGGGCAGACCTAAGGAGCACAAAGGATAGAGCGGTGAGAGGTTAGCAACTTGCGTGTACAAAAATTCGGCTTACTAAATAGATGATTTACCCCTTTCTCTTCCTGTAAAATGCACTGACTTTCCTCATACTTTCAATGACTTATCTTGATTTTGAGGCAGCAGGCAAAGCCCTCCCATGACAACTCAACAACAAACAACAACAAAAAAACCTTTACTAACTAGAGCTGGAAGCAGTAATACAGGTTGGATGAATGTATGTGGATGTAAAACAACATTGTGAAAATGCTAAAAACTTTAAAGAGTAATGAAACAAGCACAAACTGTTACAGATTAATGTCTTTTTGGTTGTTCCTGGGTTTTTTTTAACTCTCAATTCAAGTCCTTCTCAAAGTCAAATCCCAACCTAATTTAATGGGACCTTAATGTACAGTAACTCACTTATATCAATAGCTCTCATCATCATTTTAACCATGGAGCATGTTACCTGGGAAGCCTGGCTGAGTTGGCGGCGGTCTTCTGTCAGCTTGCCTGAGAACCACCACATCTCCGTCCTTAACACCGTAGGTCCCCAAGGCACGAGTGGGGTCTGTTAGGGGCTGTTCTACATATGTGACCTGTTCATGGAAAAACACAGAAGGATATTTTATATCATCATACAGAAGATTTACAGATCCTTGCTCCTCCTTTGATCATAGGATCCCCATGACTGGATAAACTCAGCCTCATATTTAACACAGATTTCATTGGATCAAACAGGACAGCCGTCAAACAAATGCTACAGTTATAAGGTGGCACTTGATTTAGCAAATTCTACTTTTCGGTTAGTACATCAGACTGCAAATATTATATAGTTTCACTGGCTGGCAACTCCAGTGGTCTATCTGACTGCAGCAACTACCTTCCCACCTAGATCTACAAGGTTATGTATCACTGTTAATGTTACGTCACCTGATCACCCTCACTTTCAGTTTCTGGCTTGCCCACAATCATATTTCATAACAGACCAAACTGTATTAATAATGAAAGGGAGGTGAGGTATTTTAGGAGCCTGTTTTCCAAGACAGTACCAAAGGATTGCTTTGTACAGAATAGTTGCAGATTAAATTTTCTGCTGACTGATCAATCAATCGATTGACTAATCATTTCACATGCTATTTTGCCCCATTCTAATCATTTCTATCTGTTAGTAAGTCATTAGGTTGCCTTTAGGTTATGTTAAGGCCACCCACAGATAAAGCCGACTGTGTGTGACCGTTATTAACCGTTGGCGACACAAGTCGGCAAACGTGTCTGCCGATAACTTAAGTTTCGCAACACCCCGTCAATCAAAACAGCAAAAGTCCGATTCATGCTAGCACGTCAGCTAGCTAGCTGTTAGCTACGTTAGCTCTCTGGCTACAGCTAGCCTGGCTCTCACCTGAATTTCCCCAGCCGGGATTCCTGATTCCAGTTCACAAAGGGCTACAAAATCTCTCAGCTCCAGCTCCGGGGACACATCGAGGGCGAAGGTGGTTTCTGGGCGATCCCTCGGCGCGCAGAAAACGGTGACCAGCATCGCTTTTTCGGGGCAGGACCACTGGACAAACCCGCTGCAACAGAATGCGGTTTATGTATTTCCTTGTTTCACAGAGGAAAACCCCCGATTATTATTTGGATTCTCCCACTTTAAAGACGTGTTTCTGTAGAAAAAATACCGTCAAAGGGGAAACTACTAATGCACCGAAAGACTGTGAGTGCTTTGCACTTATTGAGTAAAAGCCTGATGTGACAGTTTCTCTTTTACCAACAACTAAACAAAATCAACTATTGCTCAGTGCTGCCGCATTGCATTTCATCCAGCTTGTTTTTCGACATGTCGCATTACAGGATTTGTCGTGAGTAGTTTCTTCTTCTAGTTTCACAAACACTGCAGTCCACTGTCGTATTACCACCATCTACTGGTTTCTCTGAGACGTACACACATTCAAGACGAGGCATCACTCAACTTGGAATAATTATTATAAAGGCCACTACTTCACATTTAATGTTAGTAATAATAATAATAACAATTTTTATGTTCCAGGAAATAAAAAGCTGCAACACCGGTCTTTGACGAGCAGATTACTTTCCAAGTTATGTTGTTTAGTGTTCTGTAATTTGGAGTTTCATAATCAGAATAAGAAATACATCATTGATCCGAAAGGAACCGAAATAACAATATATAAATATAAGGTAGTGTGGATATTTACAGTATTTTACAGCAAACATAAATGTAAAGTTAATAGTAGTGTAGAATAAAATAGTAATAGCAATACTGAGTGCAAACATGGATACAAATATAAATAAATAAATATAAGGAGTGTAGATATAGGAGTTTGCATTTTATTTCACTCTGACAGCAAAGTTGATTTGTAAAATGTAAAATGTAAACATTTTCAACCTATAGATTTAAAGCAATGTCAAAATGAGGGTGAGCCTTATTATCTTCTGGAGATTTGTTCCTGCTTTTCTATGTTTAGTTTGGACCCTGCTGGGACTTTTTTATGAGTCTTCTTCTATCTTCCTTTTCTCCAATAACAATAGAAGACTTAATGGGAAAACCAGTTTCCTGCTCTTTTATGTTAAATGTCTTTCTTAATTTGAAAGAGATTTGGAGTTACATATTGTATATACTGACTGTAATGCTTTATGAAATGAATATAAATAGCAGCAGTAGTAGAAGTAATGAGCAGTGGTTGTCATATTTCAGGTAAGTGAGTTCAGTGTCCACCTTAGGGAATATGGGAGACGCACATTCATGTATAAATATCTGGACTTTGGTTAGTAAAAACCCAAAAACCCAAACACACAATATTTTCTCATGGGTAGTATGATAATTACTGTGCTGTTTTTGCATTATACCTGCTTTAATCAAATGCTTTTACTGTGCAGTTTGTTTTCTTGTTCTGTACTCACCCACATGAACTGCAGGGCGTTGTGCTAACCACACTGTCCCTTTATTTTTATTGCCAGGCATATGTTATTGCTGCTGCTAGAAACATAGATCATATCACATCCTGTGTGCAGAGGCTTTTTATCTACTTTAAATCTGTTGCTAAAAAACAATAATGTCTTTTGAGCTGGGAAAATGTGGTATCATTACTGTCAGCCTATTAATAATGTCAAGTAAATAGAAATGTCTTTAATGTGGAATATTGCTTTAAAGGTGCTGTGTTTTTGTGGAAGACACAAGTCGGTCCATCCTTTTAATGTGTGTGTCAACTGGCCAATTATGTCTTTTCAGAGTGGTGTTACTGACCATGAGTGCTGTGTCTTAAGCGACCACCGTCCTTTGACTGGTAAAGGTAACCAGAAATACACAGTTAGAAAAAGACCTAATAAAAATCTCACTGCAGTAGAATGCGCAAATACTTTATTTTCCGTTAAGCATGAAACCTCCGCTCCGTAAATCCAACTTTCAACACAAAACAGAGTAACACATTTTGAGCCCAAAAGCAACAGGATGATATTGCATTCATCTGCAATATCCAGGGGTCTACTAGTCACAGCACGATCGCTCTACAAGAGGACCGCAGGGACCGTGACTGAGTGTAGGGATGGAGTAGATCTGTGAGGTACTGAGGTGCAAGTCCATGGAGAGATTTGTACATCAGTAGGAGGATTTTATATTTGATCCGGGACTTAACTTGCAGCCGGTGGAGCTTCTTCAGGATGGGAGTGTTGTGAAGTCCAAGTTTTGTGTGGGTGAGCATCCTAGCCACAGAGTTCTGGACATACTGGAGTCTGTCAGTAGTCTTGCTGGGCAGACCGAACAGGATATCGTTACAATAGTCAAGTCGGGAGGTGATGAAGGAGTGGATGAGGGTCTCAGCTACAGAGTTGGAGAGGCACTGTCGGAGTCTGGAGATGTTCTTAAGATGGTAAAAGGCAGTTTTAGTAGTGTTTTTGATGTGCTGTTGGAAGGAGAGAGTGGAGTCCATGATCTTAATCTTCTTTGAAGCAACATAATTATTAAACAGTAACTAAACAAATTAAGATTCAAACAGTAATTCAAATATGTTTCAGGTGATGAGAAGTGAGGACAAGGATATCCATGCATATTTATCGGAAAACCTACCCTGATCAATCAATGTCTTTGAACTATACACCAATTACTGTCTAGGGTTTTTAGCTGTATCTTTATTTCACAAAGCTGAAATTCCTTCTTTCCTCCTGGTGGCCGAATACAATGATTTCTGTCTTGTCTTTTTTTTAAGTGAAGGAAATTCACTCGCATCCAGCTGTTTACTTGCTCTAAGCATTGATAGAGTGAGTCTATGGGACCACAGTCACTTGGTGAGAGATCCCAAGAATCAAACCCTGAGGGACTCCACATGTGGTGATCTGTTCAGATTTATGGTCACCAGCACTCAACACGGTCTTATTCAATGTAAACTCATTCATTGGGCTCATTAGACTAACAAGAGCAAGATTATCCAAAATTTAGAAGGACATGAGCCCTAACTGTGTGAGATGTACCCAGTCTCTTGAAAATCATGCACACATGTTTTGGTGTTGCCCATCTCTTTTTGGTTTCTGGAAAGACATCTTTTACGCACTCTCTGAAATAAGTGGCACACAGATCGAAAATGACCCTTTTATTGCATTATTTGGGGTTTCATCACCCACATTCCAACTGACTGTACTCCTAATAACTTAATCCACTAACTTACTTACTAGTACTAACTGTACTGAAAGGTTCAGCTACAAAAAGGACACACAGTCACTGCATGGCACAGCTTTAACGTATAAGGTAACTATCTCATATGACCTTACACGCTTACAAGCTACAATGGTAATTTGAAAATGTGCCATGCTGTGGCACTACAAGAACAGTATTTAAACTTTCATGACATGCTGCGAAACTTGTCTTGGAGTTTGTTTGCTTTTGAAACTTCTCGGGAGCAAAATGTCTTTCCTGTGCAGTTTCTAGTGACACATGAAAACATGAAAAGGTCACTTGGAGTTAGAAACTCGTTAAATAGTTGTCTGATTAAAATGTTCTGTGATGTCAGAGAGAGACAAACAATGGGCTATTCTACTGATTCGCCATATAGAAATTTACTATGGCAAATGAACTCTGCACTGATGACAGCTCAGTCTGACTCATCACATCAGTGACAACAAGTATTGCAGATTAGGTTTCACTTTTTCAGCTTGTTAATTGGTTTATGTTCATGTTAAATATGAAAATATAAAGAATTTTTATGATACTCTAATTAAAACCTTTTTTATAATTTCACTGCCAGCTAAAGCTTGAGTGGAGGTGTGTGTCTTCAACATCCGCTTTCAAGAAGCGGGTTTTGTAGCATTTGTGTGGTTGTATCTTGCAGATTCATCAAGAGTATGTGGTTTTGTTTCCATTTGCAAGTCCATATGCAAAGGTATATGTCATGTTCTTACTGGCAAAACAATATAAAGCTGCATAGTTTCCGACCACAGAGTCTACCTATTTTCCAATTAGTCCTGAAAGAAAAAAAAAAGCCCAGATATAGGTTAATAACATGCCAAAATAGCTCTAAAGTGGTATTTCCTTAAAGATGATAATGAAAGATGTTTCCTAAAAACATTTATAATGGAGCAGGGAGTTGTGCAGATGGAAAATCCCTTTTTGTCAGTTTTATTGTCTGTTGTTATAATGAACGAAATGCATCGTAATGTATATATACAATATATATGTTATTATTTATTTCATATAAATCAGATGAACTCACTTATTTAGTGTATTGTTGAGGACCATCATCAATAGCTATATCAAAATCTATATTTTAATTAAAAGTTCTGTCAAAAATGTAAAATCTGTTTGAACAATTTAATTACCTGATAAGAAATTAGTGAAGTATTTAACTTCAGTATTTAATAGGTGACTGTGAGAAAGTAGCATTTAGCCTTTAAAGGGGCTTTATGCTTATTAATAAATCACATTTTTACTGCCTATTTGTCAAGGGGCTGTAACCTGTTTTCTATGTTGTTTGGAACAGCCACTATTCTGCTTCTTATGTGAGGGAATCATGTCTGGTTCTGAGTCCACTAACACCATAAAACGGCTCCCAGACAGAGATGTCAACACAGACTTCAACATATACTCCCCGTAAGGACAACAACACCAACAAAGCCCATCGGGTCAAATGAGAATCAAAACGGCGTCGGGTGAAAACACAGTCATCATCAGAAAGGCTTGTTTTGGAACTCACAAAAGCGACACGGAGTTGTCTTTCATCCTGTTCGATAGGTAAACTAACATTACTGCAAAGCATTTGAAACATATTGTGATTTTGTGCTTTAGTTGGCTCAAGTTAGATAACATTAGCTCGGTGGCTAACGCTGACCAGTTGCTAATGTTATCTGGCGCAAAATAGTAAAGGCTATCGTTAGCACAGATCTGCAGCGGTTTGCTCCGTAACAATCAATTTAGATTTGTTGTCGTTTTACCAATACTATACCATACCAATACACAGCTTCTTCACTGTCTCAGTCGCTGTAACTCACGTGAACCACATAGTATACGATACTACAACATAACAGCGCAGCACAACAACAGAGTGGAAGAGCCATTCACTACAATAACGTTACTGCGGTCTAACTGTTAGTCTGGCAACAATCTCATTTATGATATTCAGTCTAGCTCACCAACCATTTTCATTATCATCCAGTACATTTAGCTGTGCTCACATTGCTGAGCCTCCAGTGAAAGATATACAAATAACGTTAGTTACTGAAATTCAATTTTAATTTTAATTCATTTATTTAAAAGGGACAGTGCACATTAATGTGCATCAATGACGTAAGTATGCCAGAATTAGCCATAAGGCTACTTTTCATCTGTAATCCCTGGTACAAGCGGCAGGCGAGCTAACTCCAATGTATCACGTTGGCTAAAGGCTGTCAATATAAAGTTTTCATATAATTCAATTCAATTCAATTTTATTTATATAGTGCCAAATCACAACAACAGTTATCTCACAGCGCTTTTCATAAAAGAGCAGGTCTAGACCATACTCTGTGATGTTATTTACAGAAGCCCAACAAATATAACAAGCATGGATTAGTTCAACCTCAAGCTGATAAAAAAAGAAAAGTAGAAATATAATGCAGTATCTTTGAACACCCACAATCTGCTCACCATAGAGAGGTTTACTTGGTGAGGGGGTTTAATGCTAATTCTTGTGTAACTAAAATGCCAAGCATGTCTGTCATATAAAATGTTTCTTTAAATTTAGCACATTAGCAATTTGCCATTTACTGTAAAATATATTTACATATGTTGTACTTTCTAAACAGAAAGCAGTAGGCCCATTTTAAACTATTAATATGTTGAGTGTTACAGTCCATTCATGACCTTGGAAACATGAGTTTTTTTATTTTTTTTAAATCTTAACTCGGGGTCCAGTTGTTAGCTTTATGCTTCAAGATTGAAGGGGAAACCTGATTTGAGCTTTGAGACATCAAAACATCAAAACAATACATGAGTGCTAACTGGCAAACTATAACTTATTATTATCCTTTTTCTTTTGTTATGTTCATGCCCTTTTATTGTAATTGTAAATTGGGGTGGTGATAAGACACATACCTGTGGTGTGAGAGACCTGGGTTCAATTCCCCACTGTGACCCATCTACTAATGTGTCCCTGAGCAAGACACTTAACCCCTAGTTGCTCCAGAGGCGTGTAACCTCTGACATGTATAGCAATTGTAAGTCGCTTTGGATAAAAGCCAAAGGAATAAATGTAAATGTTACAAATAAGTAACACATTACAAAACATTATTAGTTTGTGCATTTAACATAGGCTATTAGTGGCCTCACTCTTTTTAAGGATTTTTATAAAGCCCCGGATCTCAAAAAGGGTTTTTTAAAAGCATAAACAAGAATAATACTTTTTTAAAAATAGCCCCCTTTCTATTTATCTATCATCCAGATCTCTTCACAATAATTTTATATCAGTCAGTCCTCTGTCCAAGCAGCAGATCAAACGTTACTCCACACTGACGTTACTCACGAGAGGAGAGAGACTGGATTCTAAAGGAGAAAACATATCTGAAAGCAATAGGCTACAGGATGCCCGAGAGCCTTATGGCATTATATTTTTGGATTTTGAATTGTCACCTGCTGTCTGAATTTTGTGTTTCCCTTTACAAAAATAAAGACACTTCCACCATAAATTGGTGCAGAAAAATTTACCAAAATGCAGGAAAGTCAGTGTTTAACGCTTAAATTGTTCTGGAGACGATCCCCAGAACCCCCTGACTAATATTATTATTTTTGGTAATAATATTAATTGTAGTAATTATAATAATACGTTGATTTATGTAGCCTATAATATTTATCAAATAAAATGTAGCTCAATGACTTAGGTGATGATTCATCTAGACACATGGCATAAGTTAGCAGAAGCAAATGAGACAATTACAGTTACAATTATTGTTTTGTTGTAGGTTGATACTTTTGCACACTACTTCAAGCAGTGTGAGGGCCAAACAACACCCTTGGAAAAGCGTGGGTTTTTCACCTTTATAAAGGTGGTGTCTCCTCTGGGGAGTTTTTATGTCTCACTCTCTGAGGTGTTTCACAAGGGAGAGTATTGAATATGGTTCTGCTCAAACTGCTTATATTCACTTTGACTTTTAATAAACTCATTATTGATGTAGACGCTAAGACTTGCCCAAAAGGTAAGACTGTCTTTTACTACACTGTAATTTTCTTCCTCATGCTGTATAATGTCATTGAATATAGTACGTTTTTTGGTAATACAACTTCCTCTACATGTGCTTTAAGCATGTTACTGTGATTGAAGGTCATTGTTTATCTGGGCACTGTGAAATCAAGGTCAAAGAACATCTATCAACGGACTTCACTGTGAAAACTGCCCTGATGGATTATACCAGCCTGAAGAGAATGATTCCAAACGTTGTGAACCATGTACAAAATGTGATGGAGGTAAGTGTTGAAGCTTTGATATGATTTGTTTTACAAAAAAGTACTGTGAGCATTAGCTGTTCAAAAGAGCCAAAACTTTCTTCAAACTGGTTCATAAAACATTTCACTTTGTCTGTTTGTCTTTTTTATGTTCAAACATTACTTTCCAAAGGAAGTGGTTGGATTTCAAGTCTCAGCCTGCCTTTAACAATGAGATGTTTTTGTCGTTGTAGATTCAGGGAGTGATGTTAAAGTGAAGTGCACGGCAGAGACAAACACAATATGTGAGTGTCGTGGAAAATTTGTTCCCAGTGACAGTGATTCTTCCACTTGCAAATGTGACATTGGATTTGGAAAAAACCAAAGAGGTACAGAGATGATCACACAACATTGCATGCAATATGCCAAAGAAATTGTCTTTATTGTGATACGTTCTTATCCCTTGCCAGAATGTGAAGAATGTGAAGAAGGATATTTCAGCAAAAGTATCAACTCTCGATGTGAGAAATGGAAAGTGTATGTCCATTGTATTCTACCGTTTTAAATACTCTGTATATGCATTAGCCTATATAAAAACATTAAATCTCATCTATGCCTAACATAGTTTACTTGTTGTTTACAGCTGTACCTTTTACTCTTCATTTCAGATGTAAATCAGGAGTGAATATTACTGGAACCAAGACCTCAGATGTTATCTGCAATGATGATTCAAAGAGTACTTATGTCACTACATCCCCCGTGTCAAACAGAAATGTTCCTCTAATCACACGCTTAACACCCCACCATCCACTTGAGAGGAGCACAGACTCACCCAATCCCACATCTGCTCCAGAACCCGCTGTCACCTCAAAAGACCCCATTGGTAAAATATTTTCTGCTATCTTTTTATGGCACAACCTCAGATTAAAAAGTAATGTTAAATAACTCGTAGCTTGCATGTCTTGTTTAGGTATGGCCCTCCTCATTTTTGGAATTGTTGGACTGCTTGTACTGACCACTGTGACCTGCAAGCTGCACATAACGTTTTGCATGCCAAGAAAACCACCAGTACAACGTATGTTGCAGCGTTAAAAGCAAAGTCATTCTGCACTGAATGGCATGACATTTTGAGAAATACAGTTGGTGTTCGGTATCATGCTGAGCGTTAGATGGGAGGATTGATACCACTCTCATGAATATGAAGCTACAGCCAGCAAATGGTTAGCTTAGCACAAAGACTGGAAGCTGGGGGTAACAGTTAGCCTTGGTCTGTCCAAAGGTAACAATCAACAAACAAAACTTCTATCTCTCTGCAAGAAATTTGAACATTAAACTCCTTGGGCTAGTAAAACACAAAACCCCATTGATAAATGCTTATGAATTATTATTTGTTGTGGTAGGAAAGATATTTTGTTATTCACATGATATTGCCCACATGTGTGCCTTTATTTTTGGCTCTGTACCATTTACAAAATGTGCCCAGTATTTTTAATAGTTTTAAAATGGCCAAAAGTAATGGAATATTTATTGATTTTGCTTTAATGTTTGTTTCCAGCAAGGGACTCATTGTGTCGGAAGCCAGTTGAGGAAAGCGGCAATGGCAGTCTGTCTTCTCTCAAACTGAATCCAGAGGAGCCCTAAGGTGAAAACCTAAAATGTGCCATCTCATACTGTGAATTTTAAGATCAGAAAATTATCACATGAATAATTTCAGACTGATCACTTATATTTTCCTTAAATAGTTGGTTTTTCATTAGAAAATACATCAGAAAAACTATTTACTGTATACCAGGTGTATTCACAATCTGCAGTGTTGTCAATATTTGACTTTTGTTTGTTCTGTTGTGATAGAATAATGGGAGAATTATATGAAAGATTTCTATGTATCTTACATCACTTTTCGTTGTTAACTGTAATTCAAGTAGGTTATGCCTTCTTTGGATTGATCATACCAAATGATCATACGATCATGTATTACACAAAACATTCACTTTGTATGTTAATATTTATTACAAATTTGGATATGCAGGTCTTTGTACAACGACCTCAGAGCTCATGCCACTAAACACCTTATAGTACTATATTACATACAGTCCTTCAAAAATGCACATATAAATATTTCCCACTTGTTATATGTTATATAGTTTAATGGGGAAAGTGACACATTTCTGAGAAATATACAGTGTGAACAATATTGTAGTAAAGGCAGTAAGAATGAATACTGTTTAAAAACTATTTTGAACTGCTGCAGAGCCTTAGAACAAGATTTTACTTCCTTCATGCTATGTTTCTATTTTTGTCATGTTTTGTTTCTTCAGCTCTGTTCCACTGGTAGCAGGTCTGTTAAAATTATGTGGGTTGGGGGAGTTCTCCTTGTGGAGTCAAATGTGTCTCTTTTCCCCGCCGAGCGATACCTCCTCTCATGTTTTCACTTCAGCCGTTGGAAAGATCGATGTTAAATGTGAGGACTTTCATGTTGTTTATGGCTCACTTGGTACTTTCCCCAGATGAGTAAGTCAGAGGAGTTATGAAAGCATGCCCTCATTCAAGTTATGTTTTAAGAAGAAATTGGATACATAAGCCTTCAAATCACAGCTAGTGTGGGGTGTACCTGGCTGGCTCTTTGTGACTAGAAGGATTTACTTGTAAAAAGCTGCAGTGTGGTTCCAACTCATTGGTTCCTTTGACAGCGCCATCTGTTGGAATACTTCTGAAATGAAATGAAATTTCTTACTCAGGTAAAAACAGCGGCCCTGATCATTTACTCAAGTGAAAAAACCAAGGCAGAACTGTAAAAATACTCTGTTACAAGTTAAAATGCTACCTTTAAAATCTTCTTCGAGAAACAGTTTCAAGGTAATAACAGTAAACTCTTTCTGCAGAAAAATGGACAATATATATCATACCTCACATATTATTATTGTTAATACTGATGCATCAATGTGCATGCAGCATTTTACTGTTGTCGCTGGTTGAGGGGGAGTGACTGTCTTTGGTTCCCAATCTAGGGGTCCGGTCCCTTCAAAAGGGTCACCAGATAAATCTAAGGTTGTTGTAAGATGATTAATTGGGTAGGAAAATAAGAAAAAGTTCTGATGCACAAATCTGTTGTCAGTTTTTGTACGTTTCTCTGTTTTTGTGTGAAATATTTGATCATTTGAAGACTTATTTAAGGGAAATCTGAGAAGTCTAGAGGGGAAGTGTCTTTTGTTAACTGCTATCAACTCATAGACATCTGAAATGTAAAAGAAGCCCCAACTGGACACTGCTTTTATGTAAGAGGTTAGTTTCTATCTGACTCTTATTGTATAGCACATTTTTTGTCAAATATTTTGACTCTGATATTTATTCTCTGTGATGCCCTGAGAGTGTGTGAATAAAGACTTTTTAAATACACGTGGCTTTTTGTACAACTAACCGAGTATGAGCCTTTGTTACTGAGAGTATGCACATACATGGTAAACAGTGCAGATGCTTTCAGTATCCAGGAAGTTGGTGTGGTTTCAAAGAAATACCAAACCCTTTTAGGGCTTTGAAGAAATTGCTGCCTCGTAAAGTACAGCAAAGTTACTCATCAAATAAAAAGAATAAATGCCACCAACTGAAAGATAACACACATCCTTAGTACATATACATATCATATAGGGTTTTACATTTTGTTAGACGGGTTGCAGGTGCTAATCTCCTTTTGTATGTGCTTTTAATTATGTAAAGGTTTTATTTATGTAAAGGTTTTATTTGCTTTAATCACTGAACTCATTGTATGTATAAGGCCTATATCTGGGACAGGCGTCTATGAGACAGTCCTTTAATTCCTTTACCACAAAACTCTTGCTCAGCAAAGATGAGATATAGGCTACTATCAAACCAGTATGAATAGTACTTAATCACTAATCATTAATCACTTACTTAATAAAAATTAGGCTACCGAGTCACAACTTTTTTCTGTCTCTCTTCTTCACCATCTAAATCTGAATGAATTGTACTTTGGTGCTCCTGGTAAAATGAACTGTATGACTGAACCGATCTAATGATGACTATGAAGATTCTCAGTCATCCAGGTCATAGTTATCCAATGAAGGTTAAAATCAAGGGCAACTGGACTTGGTTGAAGATACTGGAAGACGTTTCGTCCCTCATCCAAAGGACTTCTTCAGTTCTGACTGACTGGCAGGGAAACTCAGCTATTTAACCTCAGTGGGGTCGTTATCCCGGGTCATCGATACCGCTGGTTCGTTAGTGTTCCTTGTTGCTGTGACGACAGTCGTTACAGTCGTTAAGACTACCTGTGGCCAAGACTGAACGACCATAGTCGGTATCTTCACCTGAGGCCAATAGGTTACGTTTGTTGAGTTTCCTGGGAAGTGATGAAAGGACAGCATTGTAAGTGGGGGATAAGTGGTGGCGTAGACCCCCTCCTCTGTTCAATGACGGCTTCTCGACCCTGGTGTAGATGGCTTCCTTGACACCTCTTTCAAACCATCCATCTTCTCTGTCTAAAATGTGCACCTGGTGGTCCTCAAACGAGTGTCCTCTGTCCTTCAAATGTAAGTAGACTGCAGAGTCTTGACCTGAGGAGTTGGCCCTTCTGTGTTGAGCCATGCGTTTGTTGAAACTCAACAAACGTAACCTATTGGCCTCAGGTGAAGATACCAACGATGGTCGTTCAGTCTTGGCCACAGGTAGTCTTAACGACTGTAACGACTGTCGTCACAGCAACAAGGAACACTAACGAACCAGCGGTATCGATGACCCGGGATAACGACCCCACTGAGGTTAAATAGCTGAGTTTCCCTGCCAGTCAGTCAGAACTGAAGAAGTCCTTTGGATGAGGGACGAAACGTCTTCCAGTATCTTCAACCAAGTCCAGTTGCCCTTGATTTTAACCTTCGTTGGACGATCTAATGATGTGTAGCATGTCCGTATTGACATAAACATTTTGTATGTACAATATAAGCAGCTTAGAACCAGCTCAAAGGGGCGACCCGGTGGTCTTTGTAAGGTTCAGTGTGTGATATTTAGGAGGATCTTTTGACAGAAATGCAATATAATATACATAATTACATTTTTAGCTGACAGAGAGTATCGGCCACAGTAGCTTCTCCTGTGCACTTTCAAAGGGAGGGGTGAGCGGTGACTGAGTCATTGGTTGCAATTCTCAACCCTCACAACTAGATGCCACAAAAACATACACACTGAACATCCAAGGTCCACAAACAAGGTTTTATCCATCCATATCCAAACTTCTATAAACACCAGACCAGTTGTCTAATTGAGACCTGCGTTTATTTGTCAAAATGTGTAGCCACACCAGGCCAATTAAAGGGACAGGTGTATAATTGGGACTGGGCTTTTAACTGGGCTTTTCATTGCCTATAAAAAGGAGTCTTCCTTTATCTTCATGCAAACAAGTAATCTGTATTTAAGTAATTGTGATCTCTTCGTAGAGGCATTTTAATAGAGTAGTCTGTCAGTTTAGCATTACATGTCTGTAACATTGTGACAGTGACAGTTTCTTAAAAAAAAATCAAAATCAAATCAAAACCATGTCCAAACCAGTCGCTTATATTACCCACAATACAACCCAGTCAGGGATTCTGGTGTGTTATGCTAGTAGCAGACTAAAGAGGTAAGATCACTTCTTTCTAACTACACAGAAAGTCACATCACTTGAGGCAATTTATCAGACCCCACACAACTCCCTCCAGAGAGGCTCTGTGACAGAAGGATTTGTAGTGTCAGGTGATGCATCAGGTGCTTCTGTATTCAGTGCCCTCAAATGTCATACCTTAACCTTTAGTAGGCTTTTACATCATAGCGCAAAAAGTAGCAGCACGTCTGCCACTCACACTCACCACAACACCCGCAGAGTGGGTGGGACAATGTAGCTACCTACAGTGTCTACATTTGTGGCCATTCAATGACGCTTCACACAGAATTGGAGAACTACGTATAAGTACGTCTGTGGTGATGTCAGATCCTGAAGGAGATTTCAGACACGTGGTTGTGAGAGAGTGTGAATGACAGAGGCATTTGAAGAATTTGGTGTTCTGCATTGTAGGCTACTATAATTCAAAGTGTCCTCTCACATAAATCTATAGAAAGAAGCACATTAAAAGGAATCCATGCAAATGATGACCACAGTCAGGCTGTTCAAAAGTTAACAGGACCACAAGTCATGTGTCAATATTAATCACTTACTTACTTGCTTTCAGAATGAGTCAGTGTGGATACATCAGAGTGATCAGATCATTCATTCAGCGATGTTTTCCTGGAACACACAACACCTTGATGAGGCTCCACCAATTATTGTTATATATCTGTTGATTCTTTTATGATTATACATTAATAGTGTGGTCTGAGAATAAGAGAATGCAAGAAACATATAAGAAGGCTAAACGCATATCTATTGCAGGTTTCCTGAGCCAAAGGTAATGTCCACAGATTGCTTGTTTTGTGCAATCAACAGTACACTACAATGATATTAAACAGAGAAAAACAAAAGATCCTATAAATTGTGTGTTTCAAATCAAAGTGGAAACCAGCAAATATTTGGCATTGTTTCTTGAGAATTGATTTAAATAATTAAATCGATTTTCATAATTGCTAGTGACTCAGTTTCTGTCACTTTATCTACTGATCTTTTCAGATCTAGTCAACAGTGTGTTGTATTTGCCAGGAAACAGCACTCTGCCCTGCAACAGTATTAGTGTCAAATTGTGCTTTAGACTAATCAACTTTGAGTACATAAACAAAGAGAAAACACCGGAGGAGCATTTGGAAGCATTATATACGTCACTTGACAATGTCAGCTTGCGGTGTGTTATTTATACACACACTTTCCATAGAGAACAATTAAGTTCCAGTTACGTGCTTCCTAAATGTGGTCTTGACCACCATAACCAGTTCTAACACACATGGGTACAGAAATACTGATTTCTGGATCACCAGTGGCTACAGATGAACGTTTAGCTATATCTGGTACAATACATTGTCCCTGTTAAATAAACAATAAAATAAATAAGAATGTAGACATGTAAATTACATGCAAAAATATTTTTCCACTTCCTTTTCTCACACTTTGCTACAAAAAGCAAGTTTTTAAAGTCTTAGGTATGGATATCTCAATACCTCCGCAAAGACATCAGATATCTGAATGACTAGATACCACCAAGGTTAGGTGGAAAGAACACTAGATTTCTTACCTGTTCTTTAGTAGTTCGACTTGTGAGCTATCCCTTGTGTCTATCTAGGAAAGAAGCCTTCACAGATAATAATAATAAACACTGGAAATCAGAGACGAGTGGACCATGCACTACTATTGTGACCAAACCTGAAATCTGTGGGCGCATTCAATTTATAAAAGAGTAAGAGTTTTACAAAAATGTTTCTGTAGTGCACTTTTAGTGTGCAGACAGGTGGTTGAACTGAAATTGCTTTATTTCCTTTTCTGCAACATATGTTACCAATAGTTACAAGTGGTCTTTCGCTTCCTGAATTAGTGTACATGTATCACACAATGTCTCTCCTCGAGCTAACCACACTACCATCTGACGTCAGCAACAGGCTAGATAAAACCATGAAGGCACGAGCAGAGCAGTGGTCATAATGATTCCTCTGAGCCTTTCCCTGGCGGTAATATGTGTTTTGAGTTTTTGGACTATAGAATACGCTGCAGGCTGTGGTGATCAACAAACTTTAATAAATGGCCGGTGCTGTAACCTGTGTCTCCCAGGTAAAACGGATAATTCTTCTTTAAAATAAGATAAAATGTGTTTTGTATACATCTGTTAAATTGTTTCATCTAATCATTCCACTGTCTTTATCACATAAGCTGAGAGGTTTCATTCAGTGTGTATGTTGCCCTTATTTTTGAGAGTGACTAATTTAATTTGTTTCTTATTTTGAAGGTACATACATGACGGCGTTCTGCTCAGAGCACCAGCAAACTGTCTGTAACACCTGTGAGGAGGGCTACTACTCAAGCCATCCTAACGTCTTTGACAGATGTGAGGAATGCCAGTCATGCCAACAAGGTGAGACTGAAAATAACGCTAGGTTTGACTTTAAAAATATGGTAACCCTGCTCTCTGGGGATCTCTAGTGAAACACCTGCCTGTGATGTTGACACAGCATTTCATGTAGTGGATAAAAGAAAAAACAGTCCTGTGGTTTAAATTCTTGTCTTTCTACAGGGTATACTCAGAAATGTATGCCGACCACAAATGCTAACTGTTCCTGCCACTTTGGTTTCCTGTGCTCCAACAATCTCTGCTCACACTGTGAGGAAAACAAATGTGTCACCGGGGAGAAACTGAAGAGAACAGGTGAGAATGTACATGTATGAAAGAAACAAGTTGTGGTTGCAGTTTTTTTTTAAGTGAATTAATGCTTTCACACTTTTGGTTTGAATCCATCAATTACTGTTTTCTTTGTTTATTTGTGGGTGTCATGCCAGAGGGTTTCAATGTTTGAAAGTGGAAATAAATGTGGGTAATACATTGCTCTATGTACCAGAAATGTAGGCTGGATTGACGCTGCCATCTCACTTTCTTCTCTTGATAAGTTGTGTGGTTGTACCAAATTGTTGTCAGGTGTTATTTTAAAATGTCAGTGATCCTTTGTGACTGCTAGTACGTTCAGTGAGTCACAGAAGAGATCTTCATAACAATGTCAAGAAAGCTTAGTGTCAACATGTTTGCCAAAATTTGAGTCCTACAAAATGCTGACTGAACTGCTGGCTGGCACGTGTTTCTGTTCTGTTATCAGACATTAATCTCAATGATGATCTTTGTTAAGGGGACCACAAAACATACTTAATGTCACAGACTGGAGTCATGCACAGAGCAAGCTGTGGTTGGACTGAAACGCAAGCCACTCTATGAGGCTATACTTACGTGCGTTGCATGCTATCATGTCTGTCTGTCTATCCATATATCTATCTATCTTTGCAGTCACTTCCTCAAGCAAAGGTCTGATAAAGTATTCATATCAGTGTGAGCCTTCATGCCCTGATAATGCATATTTTGATGTGAAAGAGGATGTCTGCAAGCCAAGAACACAGTAAGACCTCAAGAGACTTCTGCTACAAAATAATTCCCCATGAAATGTCAAATTACAGTAACATAAAATATTTCTGGTCAACAGGTGCAGTATTGAAAAGTTTCCAGGCAACAAAAGCCACAATGCAGTTTGCTTTGAACATGGTATGTAGACATACAGAAACTATCATCTTTTTCATCATCTGGCATTACGTGCATGCAAAATAATTATTTTTGCTCTGCAGTACACATAATGATAATATAGGTAAATTGAACTAACTTGACCATGATTTGATGTTTCACCAGAGACGCACATAAAAGGTGGAGACTTCATCAGCGTGCTCCTTGGCATCGGCTTTGTTTTGCTTTCTCTCACCCTCCTTGTGTTTCTATCTCATGCCTTTATAAAGAACCTGAGGAAGCAAAATTCACGTAAGTGGGTCTTAATGGAAATACATACAGTATCATGATTAACATATCAGCACATGTTGATTTCATTTATTACCATAAATCACAGGCTTGACATCAATAACTCATGGCATTAATTGGTAACAGCAACTGAGTAATGTGACTTTTTTAAAACTGATTTAAAAAGTACACTTAAAATGGCCTTTTTTTGGATGCCAATCGACAGGAAAAGACTCTCTAATGCTCAAGCGAAAGCGGATCTCTGCAAAGTAATCAAGATATATCAGAAATCAGAATCAGAATCAGCTTTATTGCCAGGTATGTGCATTATATATATTATATAATGCACTGCTAGAAAAAATCTATAATATATAATATATTATATATTATTGTATGTGCAGTATAGAGAACACATATATCCACACTATAAACAAAAATAAAATGGACAGTAGAAATTGAAACAAAAAGTATTTTGTATTTTGTATGTGTACTTGTGTAAATATTCTCCCGCTTTACTGCCTGTTGTATGGAATCAGATGTGTACCAATTTAAAAAACCAAAGCTTTTGTAAAATCAAACAAAAAATAATAATTTGAAAGCGAATAAAACACAATGAAGAAAAAACAAATTATCTCAAGTAAGATGTATAACTTGCAAACAACATTGGGCTTTTACGTTTTTTTGATAATAAGTGCTTTTGTTTACAGCTCCCTCTGCTGCTTTCTCACTGATCAGACTTTTGCTCTCACGGTCAGCTTTGGGGTCATGCTGCCAGCTTTCTCATTTGTGCTGCCTGACTTTTTGTTTACAGCTCTGACACAAAGTCTTGCATAGGCGGGCTTTTGAGGGGTGCATCCACATTGGCTAAGTGAGTGTTTGACTGACAGCTCAGTGCACCAGATGTTGTTCAGTGCAACAGGCTGTTTTGATACCTGAAACACTAGAGACTTTACTGGAAACTGTGGCCACCATCTGCAAAACCATTCCATTTGTGGGAGTTGTCTTGCTGATGGCTTGCTGGTTACACCTGTTGTGTCACTTTCATTTGTACCAAAACAAGTAACACTGGTTCACAATCGCTCATGCTTCCTAACTGGACAAATTGATATCCCTGAATATTAATTGACTTGATTTTTTCTAGCAGTGCATTAAAAAGTAAGCAGCATCAGCAATAATTACATGTTTAAAATACTTCAAATATATGAAATTGCTGTATGAAACTGAACATTCAATGTGGTGTGCGAGAGTGTGAGTGTAGGTGATTTGTAGGGAAAGATAAATTACAAGACTGCTGTCAATATTTGATGATGCTACTGATTTAAAAAAATGTTGTTTGCCTTTATTCTCTTTGCTTCAGATAATAATCCTATCGACATCGTCACAGGCTTCACCAGTACCAATGACTTTCACCTGTCAAAGGAGGAGAGTGGGCTCGGGCTCATCATGAAGGATGAATCCATGAACAGGAACAGTTTTTGCCTCCTGCATCTGGAAAAAGTCACTGTTTCTTAACAAAGACGTCTAAGATGACATGGTCAGTCTGTTCAACCACAAGTAGTATAATAATATTAATGTGGTACAAAGCATCTTGCTCGGTAAGAGAAACCTGTTAAGGTTAGAGATAAAAGTCCATGGTTAGATCTTTATCAGGACAAATCTAGGCAGTTATTCCGTCCTCATTGCCAATATTGAGGTGCCTTTTAGCAAGGCACCCCCCATCTGCTCCAGCAGAGCTACTCAGTGGTCAACAGATTACATGTGCAGGTTTGATTGTGTGTAACGTATGAATTATAATATATTTTTATAATGTATATAACGTTAGTGTAGCGTATGAAAATAGTAAGAAATGGTAAATATTGATGTGAAACTCTAAATGATTAACAACTGTGTCCGTGTGTGTGTGTGTCCAACTGTGTTCATGAATATATAGATGTTCCAAAGATCCCAACTCTCTTTTTTTGTCTTCTGATAATGATAATTAAGGGCGCTGAAGAACATAGATGATTTGTTGAATAAATATTGTGTGCCAGGTTCAGGTGAGACTGATGAAGTCATAGTATGGCTTATTGAGCCCGGTGGAGGAGATACAGTGCCAGCGTATAATGTGAACATGTCAAATGCCAACACCAAATCTGAAGCATAACATCTTTTGGTCCCTTTTATGTTTCTGTCTGTCTGCTCTAATCTGTGGAGCCAGTAAGTTCTTGTAAACATTCATGTAAGATTCAACATTGCCATTTTCTCAGAGAACACAGATATCTGCTAGCCTGACGCCTGAGGTACTGTCTCTACCTTCTCAGTTTAACTGTTGCCTCTCAAGGACAGTTACAAGTGAGAAATAACTAGAACTGGAAGGTCAGTGAACACTTGTAGGGTCAGCTAATGATTTCAAGATAGACCTGTAGCTTTCCCTGTTACATCAATCAAGCCCCCTAAGAATATTATATAACAAGTAGTTTCTTGTCTGTGTTTATTGTTCACTTGCTCAATGAAAAGTGTCCTTTTCTTCTTCCTGGTGTATGTGGAGGACAAAAACACTGTTCAGCTTTGGGCAAAAGCACCTTCCAAATGAATGTAATGTAATCCAATACTAACTGATTAGTAAGACCAAGTTATATTACATCCAGGACAAAAGCTAAAGATGAATTATAATTTGCATCACTGGATTTGAAATTGCAAAATAATTTTTTTTTTCAAAAACGTTATTTACTTTCTACTGGTCTGAATTTCTCCTTTTGATGTGACACATTCATAGATGTTGATAGAGGTTTTTGCATTATTTAGTAAGTTAGTTTTATTGGACTCATTCAGGTGCCTTCTAAAATACATCATCCAGGTAACCATTTAAATATTTCTTTACATGAGCTACTATACACTATTAATTAAAATAAATAGGCTTTTAACCCCCCTTCTTTTCACTCACTGACTATAAAAGAAAAATCTAACCTTCACCCTATGCTGACCAATTAGAAATAATCTTCTCATTTTATCTTTGTATCAGGAAAAGTGTTTTGTATCAATTTCTATTTAAAAACGTTACAACATCACAAAGGCTTGTTATACAGGTGTACACATAACTACTGTATTTAATGCAATAAATAAAAGTCTATATTATCTTATGTTATCTTATAGCTTCTTCTCTTGCTATGTTAAAATGTAAATATTGCAAAATACATGCAATAAAGCGTTGTATTACACAGGGTGTATTATACAGTGAGGTGTTTTAGCCAGCTAATCTATAATTTTAATAAGCTATTGTATATTTGTATGCACCAAAAAACAAACAAACACACATGGTTAAATGAGACCATCTACACCACATGACATACTGGAGCCAAGCCCTGTAGTTTGTGGTTACAGATTACTATCCTGTCAATCCTGGCAGACAGAGAAAAAAAAACTTATTTGTACTGTACTGTGAATGTTTGTTTTGTTTGCTGGGAGAACAGCATAAGACTGGTGTGGGTTTAATTTGAAATATATGTACATTGCATTTTTTTTTTTAGGTTAAACCCTTTGTTAACCTCCACATTGTCCAAAATACATGTAGACTGGGTGTGTTTTCTCCCTGCGCCACTTGGGGCGCTCCCGGGCACGTTCAGGCAGACTGATCATATGACAGCGTCCCACTTCCCTTCCTAGCTGGACACAACGCCACATCTGACAGGGAGGGAGAGACAGATACAACCACAGGGGAGTGTGAACACCGACCTCAAGATGCTGGCACTAATAAACCGGCTTCTGGACTGGTTCAGGTCTCTGTTCTGGAAGGAGGAGATGGAGCTGACGCTGGTTGGCCTCCAGTACTCGGGGAAAACAACATTTGTAAACGTGATCGCTGTAAGTCAAGTCTTCAGCCGCTAGCCACCTTGCTATGTTAGTGCTAACACCATTAGCGCTAATAATGGGATAACCGGTTACAAAGCTAGGTCAGTGCTACGCTGTCTGCGTTTTTCGGGTCCAAAAACGATGTAACGTTGCTCTGTTGCGACCGCAGCACCCATAAAAAAACAAACCTGAAACTCAGTCAGGTTGTTGGACTTGTGTCAACAAGTCAGCTGAGCTAACTAACGTTAGTTTGCTGCTGGTGGATTTGCTTATTTGTGGTGATTGTTTAGCATGCTAAGCTCAAACACAGAATTTATAACATTGCATTTGCTTTGTTGTTCAGTTAAGTTGATTTGTTTTTGGGACGTGGGCACAGCAATAATATCGGGGCTGCAACATACAATTATGCACCAGCACCAGGTGCACTGTAACGTGTTTATGTGCAATTTACAACACCTGTCCACATTACTTTTTTTTTTTATTTCCTCCAGACGGTGGGGTCATTTTGCACAAGTGTTAAAAGCTCTAAGCGTTTTTCTGCCTCCAGGAGGTTAACTTAAAAACAAGCTGACCATTACAGCAGCCAAACATCCACATTACAACACAGTGTGTCAACACAGGTCTCCTGCAAGAAGTTATAAAGTGCCATAAGTCAATGTTAAATAAATAAATAAATACGTGAATGAATAAACATGGCTATGAAATAAATTATAAATGTGTGAATATAGTCCAATAAATATATATAGTTTTTAAATAAGGATGCTTTTTATTTCCTAATGCCACATTCTTTCAAATGAATGGGGTGTGCTAATCTCACAGAATCAGACGAAAGCAGCAAGACCACTGACCTCCACTCCAAAACAAACTAATTATGCTTAAGATTTTAAGAACCTGTTACAAAGAGACAAAACTGCAGCTGGCTCACTGATAACCAATACAGACTGTTGTAACTTGATTTAGAGCAAACAGTTGTTGGCTGTAAAAAAGTGACAGATTCCTTCAACACACCAACAGAGGTGACTAGACTAACTGTTTATAAACATTGGTCGGTTAAGTGTAGTATAGCATAAACACATGTTGATGTCTAATCGTCTGACATGACTCCTACTACACTAGCTTTAGATGCAAATTGTGATGTAAGGCACGCAGACGTATCTTTTGCTGTGATCTCCTGTGACTGGAGGCTTGAGGGCATCTGTTTGTCAAGCCATTCCCCTTGTGCAATTCTGCGAGGGGTTTCTCAAAACTGTTGTTTCTGGTGGAGCAATTTTCATTGGCTAATTGCTCCACAGCAACTGAAATTTTAGCAGCTTATATTGTGACAAAAGAGCTTGAAAGTTCCATGGCTTTGTTAGTCACAACATTTTGTACACACACACACACACACACACACACACACACCTTTTACTATTTTAAGACGTCACTTTGGGCTTTAGGAAACTGTGCCTGTTTCTGTGTATTTGTCACATTTTTTAAGAGATTTAATTGACTGTACAACTATGAATCAAGAAAATTATTAGTAGATGAATTAATTGATCATAAGTGTTTAAAAAAGTTTAAATATCAATAGCACAGTCACCAAAGAAACTGGTGGAACTTTTACTAGGCAGAAACTATTGCTACCAACGTTGGAGAGTTTAAAAGAAGAGGGTGTGTGTACAGAAAATGTCAGTTTTTCAAATCAGATATCTGGGCGCTCCTGGCATCAGATAACAGGGTTGTTAAAAAAAGAGAGTGAGAGGTTGTAGCGTGGGTAGTTCCTCCTTTCTCAGTCATAAGACTGCTACACACATTTCCACTTAGCTTTATCAGGTGACTCCTGCTAGTCATGTGCTGTGAAATGTGCGTACAACCGACAGGGCATGCTCTCGGCTTTACAAAGCAGGGAAAAGGAATATAAACAGCCTGTGAGTTTTGATGTTAAAGGGGAATGCCACTGTTTCTGTATGCTGAAGTGGTTTTATTTCTTCCCACTTCAGTTTGTAGTAATGAGCATTCACAAAAACCAGAACATGTGGAGAACCTGTATTTAGCTTGTTTGTCACTGGGGTGGAAAGTGATTTTTTTTTTTTTTTTTTTTTTCATTTTAAGAGCACGTTTGCTTTTCACAGTTCCTGCTCCCTGCTTTTTCATAGGTTTGGGCACAGAAACTAGATTTTTACAGCATGAAATTATTAGGAATAACACCTTGAGATGTACCATCAAGGTGTTCCTCAACAACAGTAATACAAAATATACACAATTGGAGAAAACATTTCACAAAAACAGAAATACCAACATAATGAAACGATATCCACTGGGATTTTAAAAAACAACAATAAAACAAATCAAGTATCAAATAATAAGAAATGAAAATCCGGAGATCATACTACAAGCAGAGCATGAAAATGGATCATCATTAATAGATTATAAGAGTATGGATGTCAGGGATAGCATTAACTAATAAACTTATGGAACATAATTATATGAGGTGTTTTTATGGACATGTGCACAAGTTATCCTATAATAACAGGTGGAAAGACGATGTGGACCGAATATTTACAGGTACATTATTCCACTCAGAGAGCCCTTTAAACACCTGCGACTGCAGGAACAACACTTTAATGAACTAATTCAAAAAATGACATTTTTATCAACTCATTTTAGACATAATTTAAATCTTAAACTTTGTGTAATGAGCAGTACTAGACTTTATTCAAAAATTACCGCACAGGCACTTTAGTTGTTAATAAAAGTATATAAAAGTGTAAAAGTACGAAGAGATCCCAGGCCATGCATCATGTCATAGTTATGTTACATTGTTTTCTAACAATTACACAAAGATGCAAAAAATATGAGTCCTACTCCTTTTACTGGAGTTCTTCCTGTACACTTTATTATGGATGTATGATGCAGCTGAGTGATAATTACACTGTTGCAGTTGTTTCTCTGTCCTTTTTACTGGGCTGAAACATTTCTAATTTCGTAGTATGGCTGTTTTTAAAATGTGTGCGCGAAGTGGATATATGCTACTTCAGTATGCTATGCTATGCCCATCCCTCCCCACACCTCCCCTCTACAGTAAACTGCAGTGATATTTTCATCAATCGAAGGAAACAAAATTCAATAAGAAATGACTTATACTTTTGTTTACGTGTTTTTCCTTTCAGTCTGGGCATTTCAGTGAAGACATGATCCCTACAGTTGGATTCAACATGAGGAAGGTCACCAAAGGAAACGTCACCATCAAGGTATTTTTAATCTTTCTGCTGTGATCACATTGAAAATGTAATTACTTACCAGCATAACCAGCATAAACCCAGCACACTGGTTTTACAAGGAAGCAACAATTGCATTGTTAATGACATTTGAAACAGCAACACCATGTGATGATGTGCCCTTAATTCTGTAGATCTGGGATATAGGTGGGCAGCCGAGGTTCAGGAGCATGTGGGAGCGGTACTGTCGGGGAGTTAATGCAATCGTGTGAGTATTGCAGTTTCGATTTTCAAGTTAGTCTGAAAAACAAATTAGTGGAAATCAAACCCTTGCTTGGAGTTGAACTAAACATAGTATAAATGCATATAAAACACATTTTACCAATTGTTTTATCAAATTTTTTTAGGTACATGGTTGATGCAGCAGATCGAGAAAAGGTGGAGGCATCTAGAAATGAGCTTCACAATTTATTAGACAAACCTCAGTTGCAAGGAATTCCTGTAAGTGTTCAGTTTATCAATCAGTTTAAAGCTTTTTGTGATTCCTGCACCAGTCATGCAAAACTGTGTGTGGGTTCATCGATTACTTGCAGCAGTTGCAGATTTCAACTGTTGTGTATTTTGTAGGTGTTGGTACTTGGTAACAAAAGGGATCTTCCCAGTGCTTTAGATGAGAAGCAGCTCATTGAAAAAATGTAAGTATGACAAATGGTGCAAATGACACAACGTATTACAGCTGAATCTACAGTTCTGTCATTTAAAATGTACGACGATGCACTGTGGATTCTTTCTGTCATGAAAAGAGAGAGATTGAGATTTAAAATTAGAATATTATTTTCAAATCTCGCTGTACATATTAAAACTACTAATATCTGTTTTTGTTCTGCAGTCTCACACCAGTTGAACAACCTTTATGCTAATGACAGGTTAAAAAATCACAACCATTTCCTTTTCTTTGTTAAAGAAGAGGAAGTGGTTTTTGTTAAAACATGAGCTGTTCAGTTGACGTTTACGATAAGGAACTGGCTCCCTCTGCTGTCAAGTGCTGAGAGTTGCGCTCACACCTTCAACTGTGTCCCACGTGCTGCAGATGAATGAGGCTGGTGATCAGTCTGACTATACACTTAGTTGTTTATGCACCTTTTTTTCCCCCCCTACTCACAGGAATCTCGCAGCTATTCAGGACAGAGAGATATGCTGCTACTCCATTTCCTGCAAAGAGAAAGACAACATTGGTGAGCTGTAGTTAATGACTGCGGGATCATTTTGTGTTCATTCAAAGGCCTAATTTCCACTCAGGATAGGGGGAAATCTGTCACCCCCACTTTAACAATTCTCTCTAAGCAGCTTAAATATACAGATGAGAGAAGTAATAACATTTTATCTTATGTGGCACAGGAGCAGCTTTCCAAAGTCGGAAGAAATGACCCTGCTGATTTAATAAAAGACGCTATTGAGTGGTATTATGAGAATTGTAGGATACAGCATAATAGAGACTGAAAGTCAGGATATCTCGGCCTCTGCTGTTTAGATTGTTCACAATAATATTATTATTATTATTATTATTATTATTACATTTTTGATGTCACTTGTGAGAAATTATTTTTTATGTGCTGTTGATATTCTCATAAAACCACACCACAATGGAACATCAGTCAAAGATGAGGCAGAAACAGGACTGTTTTCTTTGTTATGTTTTATAAAGATGCAAATACAACACTGCTAGGGCTATATTAAGGAAACTGAAATTATGTTGATTATTACATTAATGATACATAAGTACACAGCAAGTATTTTTTAATGAATTGATTTTTATTTTACCATTGCTATGAGAATCACAATAACATTTTATTTGTTCAAAAACATCTGGTTTCATTGTGTCACTTTCACTTCTTACACCAAACCTGTCATCACATGAAGTAGAAGTGAGGGGAATCATTACGGCATGCACTAAATATAATAGTGTATTGATGGGGATCTATGAAGCTAAATCTGTATGCTATCATATCGTTTGTTGTTAGTAAGTTATGCTGAGTCATCAGAGCCATAAAGCGATCCTTGGACTGACCTAGCATGTTCCTTTTGATTCCAGATATCACACTTCAGTGGCTCATCCAGCACTCAAAATCCCGGAGGAGCTGAAAAAGCAGGAGTTCTTTTTCCAGCTGTGTTTGCCATGTTGCTGTCACGCCACACCCCCCGTCACTCTGCGATGATCTACAGTCTTATCTTCAACTCACATGCTGCTGATGTTCTGCTCGTGTCACACAATGTTTTCTCCCCCACGTTTCACCCTGTGATCTTTCACAAACCCTGAGCAATGCACTACTAAAAATGTGATTCTGAGACCAAATTTAAGATGCGTAATTGGCATTATACGTCTTACATGGAGTAAGAACCTAATTTCTGAGCTACCTTTTACCATTCAGGCCCTACCTGGTTGATCATACCCAGTGGTTTATAACACTAATCTTGGGTATACACCCTCCTGAAGAAGGGTTGATTCTGTCAAACAGGCCTAGCATAACGGGAAATGTTCCTCACACAGTCAGATATGATGCCAGGTGATGGCTGATGTGGACATGCAGGTTTTCCCCATTTATGTCGAGCTCTGTGCTGCGATTGTCTTTGATGACTGTCACCTTTCATTTTGATCATCATTAGATGATTGTTTCATCTTTCAAGGACAAGTCTATTGTTTTAGAAAACTGTGCATTTAAGCAATTGAAGCAGGTCTGTACAAATATCATGCTAGTATGATTTTTACTGATGTGAGATGTGCGTGTATGAATATATGATTCTATTTAAAGTCTGAATGTACTAAAAGTATTTAGCTGTACGGGGTTGTGCGGTTCATATTGGCCTCTGTTTATAAGTAGCCTCAGTGGATTGATGTCCTTTGTGCTGCCTCGAGGCTGAGAGAGTGGCAGAATTTAAAGTGCCTTGTGCAATGTCTCTCACCTCTGAAGAAAAGCAGCGTGCAAGGTGTGCCTACCTGAGTAGAGTGGGGGGAAAAAACACCACTTCAATATATTCAAGAAATAAAAAGGCATGCTTTTTAATTTAGACATTGTGTCCTGTTGTATGTACCAACTTTTGACCTATATCAGTCTATAGGTGTATGGAGAAATTACTGACGTGCTACTTAGAAGGTTGCAGGACTTTTGCAAGAATATGAATTTCTGTGTGGTCAGTTTTACAGGGTCTTTGTTATATTCTAGTAGCTATATCACAATGTAAAAAATGGACTTCTGCTCAGGTTGAAGTTGGTTGGAGCTAAGCAGCGGTATATGTATCAATAACAGGTGTAACAAAACTTACAGGAGACTCAGTCAGGTAGTACAGGTTATACACAACCACACAGTCCTGGCAAGAGGTGTAATATGGCAAAGGGAGAACACCTGTTCAGGTATACCATGCGATTTATCCTATTAAAAACATTGAAGTTAAAGATAACAATGTTGACATTTGACTGATGTGACACGTGGTAATCACACAAGCAGTACTTTAATGTTGCAGGTGGTGCAAACCAAACCATTAATGAGATTTAATGACGACATTTGGCATGCACTTTCTTCCCTGTTGCCTTTATAACCCAAATCTACAAAGCGATTAGTAGCAATACCATCAGATAAAAGTAATGTATTATGACAATACAACACTGAAAGCCACTAAGGCAATGCAGGCTGCCAAAGTGCATTTCATTGTCAAACATTTTTTACCTTAACTGCAGTATTTTAAATGGGATTGGTAGATCAACACCGGTGTTTTCAATTGGCCTGATTAGACCTCTTGTCAGGACTGTGTGATTGTACAGACTGTACTTCACTGGCTCTCTTGTAAGTTAAACATCTGTGAAAAAACGTCTATATTGTTGGTAATCTGTTTATAAATGGTTTCCTCAGTCTAAAAAGCCATTGACCCTGCAGTTAAAGGGTTTGTTACCCATAGTAAATGTCTCCTCCCCTCAAAAATGTGTTTTGCTTATTATAATATAGACCATTTAAAAACAAATAAATGTTTTTTTTGAGTCCATTTAAAAACAAATAATTATACAATACACCAGATTCCATTTGAAATCCACCAATTATAATATACACCATTATAATTAGTAGTTTTCATATTATATAATAATATATAATGTAATAGTTAGTAGTTTACCAAATGGACTCTGGTGTATATTATAATTAGTAGTTTTCCAAATGGACTCTGGTTTATATTATAATTAGTAGTTTTCATATTATATAATAGTAATATAATATAATATAGTTAATAGTTTACCAAATGGACTCTTGTGGATATTACAATTATTAGTTTTCCAAATTGACTCCGGTGTATATTATAATTAGTAGTTTTCCAAATGGACTCTGGTGTATATTACAGGCATGCAAACTCTGCACTGCATTATATTCTGTAATACTTATAGATTTGGAATTATCACCTGCCACCTGAAATTTGTGTTTCCCTTTACATAAATAAAAACATTTTCATCATAAATTGATGAGGAAAGGCAGAACCGTAAATGTCACCAGAATGCAGGAAATTAAGTGTTTAATGCTCAAACTTTTCAGGGGGGAGGACCCCCAGACCCCCCAAGTAATATATTTCAGCTTTGATGATTTCTATTAAATACTGTTTCATCATCACATCTCGTTCTAGTGACACCAGCGTGGTGCATCGCCCTATATTCTAAGCATAGACTGTAGGCTATATAAAAATCTCCTAAAATAAGTGTATCGTCACAGCCCTAATCTGAGCCCTTATGTCCCCACTACTTTTCAACACAAAGTGATGCCCTTGCGTGTATCTTTCTCTTGTTGCAGTAGTAGTAGACGAATGCACGTTATATATACAACATGTAAGCTTTTTTTTACCTCTGACCAGTTTGCATGCCTGTTATTGTAACTTCACTTGGATGTTTGACTTTCACTGCCCAGAATGATGGATGTGCAGAGTTTGACACTAAAAGGCTGTTTTCAAAATTCATGTTCACGTGAATTTAAGGCATGTATGAATGAGATGATTTGGTGAAACAATGTGCAATCTGCATGAGTGAGATGTGGAAACGTGAATCTACTTTACAGTAGGAGACATCTTGTGACCACTTGTGAAAAGAAAGATTCATAGTTTCTGGATGTTTCAATGGGGGAGATGAAACAGATATCATTTATAGCTGTCTTAAAGGTATGGTAGGTTTTGTGTGGAAAACACAATATGCATCTTGAATAAGTTGTTACTACTACTAATAATAATTCCAGAGGAAGAAGCTGTGAAGACAGTGTGAAGACAGTCCAACCAGTCACAAGGATTTTTCATAATAACCACTCAAATGTTTTTTTTTATTAATGACTTTTAATTTATTTAAGCCTATTCACCTTAAGTATATTTATAAGCTATCAATAAAACCATCACAAACTCTTGTCTTATTAGAAAGTGTTACCAATATTTCTACTAATGCAGGTTAAATTATGCACTCTGCTGCCTCCATTTTCTTCACATTTGCCTTTACCGGCAGCCTCTCTAACTTTGATTCTCCTGGGATCTAACCAAATACTTAGCTCTGCTCCCCTGAACGTCTCACTCTTGTGGCTGTTTTCTATTGGCGCAGAAGTTAAATTAAGACACGTCAGGGATGGCCACGAGACGCGGCCAGCAAACTGACAGCTCTGCGGCCAATCGCAGGATGGGCCCGCCTCGTTTTTTTGGATGACGACACGACGAAAGACCCAATCACGCCTCAGCATCTGAAAGGGGCTGGTCTGTTGACAGGAAGCGTGAGAGGCGGAATCACTCCAGCTTCTCCGTGCTTGTAGTTGATCCTGACAAACAGGACTCCGCACTCGTTCACCCCCATCGATGGTGTGTGGACTTAAATTATGCGTTTTAAGATCGACCCGGATCAAAGATGCAATGGAGGTCACTAGTAGTTGGTCTGGTGGTATTGAGACTCTCCCTCAGCTGTGTGCTGTGGCTAGCCTTCGGACTCGGACCTAACGTTAGCTGGGGGTTCAACTTCCACCTGAGTTTCAGTTTGCACAAATTAGACTTGTTATTTAGGGATGAGAAAGGGACCGACCCCAGGGGTAACTCGTGGTCTCAACAGATGCACGACCGCAGATATGAAGAGACGGCGAGCACCTGTGCAAATGTTGGAGAGGAGTCACTCAAGAGATCCTACCTGAGCTTCTTCGATGGCAACAAGGACGAGTACGTCCGGAGATACAGCTCCTTCCCAGACACGCTCAAAGCGAAGATGAAGGGCATGGCCAGAGACATGTTCTATTTTGGATATGACAATTACATGAAACATGCCTTTCCCGAGGACGAGCTGAATCCCATTGACTGCAAAGGGAGGGGACCAGACGTGTTAAACCCGTGAGTCATGCAAAGCTGAAACGTTACCGACTACCTGGACAGTCATTTACATATTAACTGCCCCCCTGCAGAATGTGATTGCATTTAGTTTTAAACATGGTCATTTACTCCTGCCCACTGCTGCTCAGTAAAGAACAGGCTGTGTTTCAGACACCTTTGCATTGGACTGTAACTTAACAGGATGTACCAAACTGGGAAGCAGATATCATTTAAAGGGGTGTTGATGTGGTTCCAGGGGGTCTCGGTCACTTTGTTTATTTGAAATAAGGATAGTGAGACCTCATGGAAATATGTAATCAAATGAAGGTAGTGAAAAAAACATTTTAGGGCTGCAACTAATTATTATTTTATTATTACTTAATGTGCCATTATTTAATCAGTTCACTGCCTGGTCTGTTAAATCTGAAATATGACCATCACATTTTCCCAGAGCTCTAGGGGACGAATTGCTGTTTTTGTATGACCAAAAGTCCTAAACCTAAATATAGTTAGTTTATTATCATAAAAAAATAAGAAAACCAGAAAATACTAAAATTGTTGTATTTTTTAAAATTATGATTGAATAATTCATATATTATTCAAATTGTTGTAGATTCATTCTTTGTTGATCAATTACTTGGTTAATCGACTTAAAAACATCACACTCAACCAAAGACAAAAGACAGTGCATGTAATTTTAGTCAAAGTCCAGCAACAAAAGAAATGTTTGCATACCCAGATCAATGCCTTTGTAACTCTAGTCTCTCAGTTTTTATGGGAGTAAAAAGATTATTCTTCTATGCCTTTCAGTGTGTAAAAGTATAGCTGAAACTCATGTGCATTTTATTCCCCTGTGCTGAACGCTGAAACCTAGAGACTTGAATTACACTACAATTTGCCATCTAATCAAAAGTTTCACTTCCCATGCTGTTATCTTAAACTTTCAGGGTCAGCTGTAAGGGATACTAATGCAGTCACTGTATACAGCGTGTGACAGAAAATACAAGACAACAGAGGTTAGAATATGTTAGATAAACGTTCTAACAGAAGCACATTTGACACATCACATTTAAGTATGTCTGTATGTTGTCAGGGGCCAGTTCACCCAAATTACAGAAGAACATAGTTTCTCCTCGACCATAGAGGTGTCTACCCGTGCAGGTAGTTTTGTGTTTTGGCGGCAAGGTTTTGAGATATTGACATCTATGATCTTTGCTGCCAGTCAAATACAAAGGGGGCGACTGGATTTTCTTTTGTGGTGCTAAAAACATAAACCAAAAAATAACACTGGAAGTACTTTCTAGTCAAGAAAGAGACACCCCAAGGTGACAAATGCGGTTCCTACTTCAGGCAGGTTATTCTAAAGCCTCCATGGTAAAAACCCTGTGTCCAGTTCAAATCTGACACCCAAACTCTTATTTACATGCAGCAGAGAAGGCAGTGTGGGGTACTTGGTGTTTCCCAGAACAGCTCTTCAGTTAAATGTCTATCAGCTGGCATGGGATTGACGAAAAACAAAACATTCATAATCATCATTACATGCAGCTTCAGAGTCAACAATGTTATCCATCCACATTCCTCTCAGTCTCATAATAAAAATAGAAATTTGAAATGAGTAACAGGTTTTGCCTTCAGTTGAAATGAAATTGGTCTCCCACATGCATAAGACATACAGAGTTGCAACAAAATAATAGTGCCTGTACTAGAGCTGAAATGATTGACGCCTACTATTTTGATGATTCATTACTCATTGAGTCATTTTTTTCAAACAAAGGCCAAACCTTTCCTTCTCCCAGCCTGCCCGTTATATTAAATTACATCATATTTAATAATAAGCTGAATATATTTGGGTTTTGGACGTTTATCAAGACAATAATGGCCAGATTAATGACAATAACTGTTAGTTCCAGTCCTAGCCTGTACTCATAATAACTATGTGATAAGGGAGAGCAATCACCGTTTGTCTTCACATCAGCTTCAGGGATTGAACTCAGGAGTCCTGAACTGTTTGCCATGTGATATCAGAAATTTCAGGGAAAAATCCCTCTTGTTAGTGGAACTTTATGTTTTTTAATGTGGTGTTTCTGTTGTTCTGTCTGCTAAGATAAGATTGTGCTCTCACACCTAAACACTTCTCTTTGTTGTTGGATTTAAACACCACTGAGTCCGTTTCACTGCTTTCATTTCAGATCAAACATCAACATAAATGACGTCTTGGGGAACTACTCTCTTACACTGATTGACACCTTAGACACCTTACTGGTAAGTTACACTCAGTGACTGTGATACCGTGAGTTACTTTATGTTACACAATGTCCTGCAAAAGTCAGCAGAGTTTTCATCAATCATGGCTCTTACAGTGTCAAGTTGAAAACACAAAAATAGAAACTGCAGGATTGCAGGATTGAATACAGTATTTGACTTTCTGGTTTGTTATGGCATTTGGCAACATATAAACTTTAAATATGAGATTTGAAAGCAGCTTAATCAATTATTGTGAAGTAGAAAATGTGTGGGGTTTTTGTTTTTGCAAAAAGAGTCGTTTCGTTCTACATTCAGTGGCACGGTGGGAGAGTGGTAAGCACTTCCTGTGTTGTGGATTTTCTGACACAGTTAAAACTTCATCTATCATGGATAGGTGGGAGCAGTTTGTTTTACTGCGTCAGCCCTAAAGTTGACAGTCCAAGTTGTCTCCTTTGTGCTTTACTCAGCTCCAGCATCCACAAACCCAAACAAGTTTCTGGATTAGAAAAATGAAGGCACCAAAATAATGTCTGTATTTAAATGTGTGACAGTTATTTATATCGCTATACTCTTTAATGCACATGTAACTGGATGGCTCAAATGATCAATCTTTTTTTTTTTCTCCCAATAGTTGATAATAGGATATAATGATAGAAATAGAATTTGAGCAAAGTACCTGGAAGCCATTCAGTAGTTATGTGACCAAAAGAGCTTGTTTATACAGTATACTGTGGTTATGTAATGTGGTGTTTCTCCACAGGTGCTCGGCAATGTGACAGAGTTCCAGAGAGCTGTCAGGCTGGTTATAGATACTGTATCTTTTGACAAGGACTCAACTGTGCAGGTTTTTGAGGCAAACATCAGGTATGTTAAATGTTGCTACAGAAGTTATACACAAGAAAAAAAAAACTGTCATTAAAAATGGTTTACATGAGCGATGTTTCCTTTTGTAGGTATTTGAAGTGCATTTCGGTAGACAACAACTCTTATTTCAAATGTTTCAAGACAGATCTAGTAAGACTCTCTCAAACATTTGGGTCCAGAGAGCTGCTTCAGCTGGATAGTCATCTGTCTTTTATCCAACCTTAACCAAAATGTGACCATTTGAACAATTGATGACTACATTAAGTTTCTTGTACTCAGTAAACTTACTACACGAATAAATAAATGTGCTTCAAATGTACAAATCTTGAAAGCAAAACAAGGACAGAAGTGGGCACTCTAAAAACAAACCATCAGTTTTGCACCTGATCAAGTTTAATTGTGTTCATGATATGGTTACTCCTGTACCCCCTAATTACCCAATTGGACTTTTAAATTATTTCTGAAATAACTTATAATGCCTACCAAAGATGACAGTTTTAAGTTGACTGGCTGTTACCACGAGGTCCATAATGATAAACAGTTTGACGTGTAATTTACCATACATACGCAGATATCATGAAACTGATATCGATATCAGAAAAAGGTTATTGTGAGGAACACCAGTGTAATATTTCTCTTTTCTTTGAAGGATCTTGGGAAGCCTTATCTCATCTCACATCCTGCTGACGGACCCAAAACATCCATTTGGCAAGGTGGGCATTGAAGGTTACGATAATGAGCTGCTCCACTTGGCTCATGACTTGGCTGTCCGCTTACTGCCGGCCTTTGAGAACACCAGCACAGGCATCCCTTACCCCAGGGTGAGTGAGAGTGCTAATACACACACAAGGTGTTCAGATAGTCATATCTAAACTAAAGTAGTTATCATGAAGTTGACTTCCTACAAAGATTGAAATGCCACTCAGCGTCTTTATTCATTTGTATCTTAAATGCAGGTGAACCTGAAGACTGGAGTTCCTCCTGACAGCATCAATGAGACCTGTACTGCAGGAGCTGGGTCCCTGCTGGTGGAGTTTGGGATCTTGAGCCGCCTTATCGGAGATTCCACATTTGAATGGGTCGCCAGACGAGCTGTGAGAGCTCTGTGGAGCCTGAGGAGCAACGAAACAGGTCTGTTAGGTAAGTACAGCTGAGTAGTTACTTGAAAAGGCTCTTCTTTTGTCCTAGATTTCGTTTTTGCTTTCTTAAATTTTTTTAAGCTTCTTCACAGCAACATGTACATGTGATGCCTACAATTATCATCAAAATATAAAACAACTTTCTATGATTTCTACCTGTAATTCTTTAGGGAATGTAGTTAATATCCAAACAGGCCAGTGGGTTGGCAAGCAGAGTGGTCTGGGAGCTGGTATGGACTCCTTCTATGAGTATTTGCTGAAATCATACATCCTTTTTGGAGAGAAAGAGGACTACAGGATGTTCCAAGCTGCCTATGAGAGCATTCAGAACCACATGAGGAGAGGGTGAGTCCCACACTGGAACAGTGTGTCACTGTAGATTGTGTGCATTTGGCTGCATTAGGGAGCTTCACGTGAGGTTGCACCAAATTGTCCAGGATTCGCCAAACAAAGAGGAAATAAAACTGCTGACATTTTTGTTTCTGAAGGATTTTGAAAATTGAGTACTGAGACTTTAGGCTATCACAAGATGTCTGATGGGACATCTGCATTCACATAGAAATGTAACACTTTCATCCTCCTCAGCAACCACTGATGAGTAGCCTTCACTAATATAGTTTAGTTGGTCAGTGGCAGAAGAATACGAGTGAACTGCGTTTGCTTCTCTGTGTGAAAATGTGTACAGACATTATGGAAAAAAGCAACTTTCTACATCAAGCAGTTTCACATTCACACATTGACTGAGTAGTGTGACATGTTGTAAAACCTCTTCTGTACTCTGTGTTTTCCAGTAGAGAGTCATGCAATGAAGGAGAGGGTGACCCGCCTCTCTATGTTAATGTGAACATGTTCAGCGGTGAGATAATGAACACCTGGATTGACTCTCTTCAGGCCTTTTTTCCTGGGCTTCAGGTTAGATTATGCACTTTCAGCATATTTTCAAGTGTAAAATATGTGTTCAATGAAGAGTAAGTGTTGCCACTCTGTGCACTAGGTGCTGAATGGTGATGTAGATAATGCCATTTGCCTGCACGCCTTCTACTATGCTATCTGGAAACGCTTTGGGGCTTTGCCAGAGAGATACAACTGGCAGCTGCAGGCTCCTGATGTGCTCTTCTATCCCTTAAGACCAGAGCTGGTGGAGTCAACCTATCTGCTCTACCAGGTAACAGTTCTGACCTGCTGCAACCCAGCATTGGGGGTGGTTTGTTGTATGCGATTGTCCTCTTTTACGTCTTTTAAGTAATTTTTTTCCCCAACAGGCGACCAAAAATCCTTTCTATTTGCACGTTGGAATGGATATTCTTCAGAGCCTTGAGAAAAATGCCAAAGTCAGGTGTGGATCATGTAATTTATACATGTTTCGGGGAGTTTTACGATGTCTTGATATGTGTACTTTTAAACTGAGCCAAGCTGTGTCATTTGCAGATGTGGGTACGCCACTCTCCACCATGTTGTGGACAAATCCAAAGAGGATCGCATGGAGAGCTTCTTCCTCAGTGAGACATGCAAATACCTTTACCTGGTAAGTTACAGCCTGAGTATGTCATAGATAGAGCTATGGTGTATAGATATAGATATGATAGCATGACATGCAAACGCAATATGATAATAGTTATAAGTTAAAATGATTATAATACAAGCTGGTGCTACCCAGCCATTATCAGAATAAAATTATACCCACTTCTCGCTCAATTCTCTCCATATTATCGTAAAAACAACTACTGAGTCAGTTTACATGCCACTTGTCCAGACTGTCCAGACTCATATTCAATATATGTAGTGAATACTTGAAGGAATTGAATAAAAGGTATAAAGTTTTTGCTAAATGGAAGTTACCACTATATTGATGACACACATTATATATATGATGCCAGTGAATATACATTGTTGAACTGATTAATGAAGGATTATAATAGATATATTGGCTAAGCAGGTGCACATGTACTTGAGTACTATGTAAAGATGGATTCTTTTATATAGCTACACAACCTGTGGTGCTTTTGTTTTCTCATGGCATTGCAAAACCTCTCTATGAGGTGTAGGTGAAACTCACAGGATCACGATTAGCGCGGCACGCACTAATACATTGTTTAACATAACACATACATTGTTTGCAGTCATGTGATTCCAATGACGCTCAAAATTCATAATGATGCAAGAAGTAAAAAGGCAGAATGGATGAGATGGAGGAAAGCCTGTACTGTGCTAGTTGTTGCTTACTCAGTGTGTTGTCCTATGGTGTGTACCTATATTGAGGTCAAAATGATCTTTGACCTTTGAGTCAAATGTATCACTCATTCAGTGTCCAACCAGCTGTGAAATCAGGTCACAGTCTGCCCTTCTTTTTGAGTTATGGTGTTGAATTATGGACAAAACTATTTTTTTCCAAGAATTTATTATGTCGCAGTGAAGCTGACCATTGGCCCTTATGGGCCTAAATTTCATAATTTTATTGTTGCATCCCATTAAAGATCTGTGTGAAATTTTGTCTTAATTAAAGCACCAATTCTTGAGTTAAGGCCAAAAATGTTAAATGAGGTCATACGACCACCAAATTCTTAGCAGTTCATGCTTGATTTCAAGTGGACATTTGTCCATCCATCCATCCATCATCAACTGCTTATCCTGTGTACAGGGTCGCACGGTGGACATTTGTGCCAAATTTAAAGAAATTACCTCAAGGATATGGGATGGACAGACGGACAACTCCAAAACATAATGCCTCTGGTCGTGGCTGTCGCCGGTGCAGTGGCATAAAAATCTCCCTTTTGTATTGCAGCTTTTTGATGAGGACAACCCACTTCACAAATCCGATAACAAGTACATCTTCACCACAGAGGGCCATGTTGTGCCTATAGACAATCGCTTCAGGGAGAAACAGTGGAATGACTTGTTTCCTTGTGAAGAGGGAGTACTGGCAGAGAGACAGCCAAAACACCGGCCACCGCCTAGCAACGTCAGCAATGTAAGGCCATCGTCCTCGCCTTGCACTGTTGTCAGTGTCCTAATGCCACTTATATTGTTATAAAATTACTTCTTTTTCTCTCATTCTGCAGTGCAACAGGATCCCAGAGGAGCGACGGTACGCTCTGCCATTGAAGAGTGTCTACATGAGGCAGATTGATCACATGGTGGGGCTTTTCTGAGTAAGAGGATGCATGTGATGTGACATTGGCACGAACAGGCCTTCAGCCCACCCACCCTCAGGTGCAGATGCAGTGAGGTTTAATATAATCCACTGTTGTGCTGCTCAGGATCCAGACAGAAAACTGACACTAAAGGAAACCTGAGAAAGCAGCTTGGTTACTTGCTGTATTCATTTTAAAGCTTGTGTGTGTGTTTTCGCTCTGAGCATGTAGTCGACAAAGGCGAACAACTTTTCTCCAGGAAAACGAGGACTCTTGCTTCATTACTTTTTGGCTGGTGACGAGTTGAGATTGTGTAAGTGGTTTTAGAATTACTGGTGTGCTATTGTGGAGCAACAAAAAAAGTGTCTGTTAAGGTGTTTGTTCAGGTTGAGTGTGTATGCATCGTGTGCGTGATTGTGTGAGTGTCTGTGTGGATGCATATTTGAAATTACAGCTGTGAATCATTATGTGTTTATGGGAACAGTGCCATCTAACCACATGTATAATGTATAGCCTATAAAAACACTCGCCTCTTTAAAAAAAAAAAAAAAATCTCTCTAAACATGATGATTAGTGCCTCTTTGCAGTTGACTCACTTGACTAAATCAGTGCTTTTTACATAAGGGCTGAACATTAACAGATACTGTTTTAAAGTGCCTTAATTTTTTTGGTCTTTCTGGATGCTGTGCAGTGGATATTAGCTGTGGGTGACATTGTCAAGTATTTTGGGAGGCCACCGTTGATATTGCACAATATCTGTCATTCCATGTTTATGTATAGTTTTACACTGATACATTAAGCTCCCTTTTTTAGACATGATGAAAACAAGCCATAAAATGTATTTTTAATATTAATGAGTGAAAACATGTTTGTTTTCCATCATTTTTTCCGTCAGACGTATTTAGTACACAGTTTATTCTTTAGATGGGCGTTATAATTTGTTTCTTTGTCTGTTCTCTTCATTGCACATCATCATACCTATTAATTGTCATGTGGTGAGAACTCAGGGTTTAAAGGAACAAAAATCAATGGATGCTTTCATTAAAAAAAATAAAACTTTCTTGAAATGTTGTTGCCTACAATGTCTTAGGAAAGTCTTGGGTATTTATATTACAAATGTTAAAAAACATGGTTTTCTGAGGTCAAAGAATAACCGCAGTGAACTGAAGTACAGTTGTACTGTGAATATTAATTATTGTTCCACACAGACAGAAAAAGTGTATGATGTCTTCTTAACTAGATAGATTAGATTCATGTACAGCTTTACTGAGGTATATTTTCTGGACTTGTTCATTTCTTACCAAACATCCTGAGTGTCCGTAAAGCTCAGCACAGCTTCAGGCTTATGTTACAACATTGGCATCTTGGGAGACATTTGTTTATATTCTAGGAATGATAGGAATGAAAAAGTTTTCAAACTGGCTGACATCACCTCAACCACTTTGTCTCACATTGTCTTTAAAGGAAAAGTGAGACATTTTGGGAATTTTCGCTTTTTCACTTTCTTGCTAAGACTCAGAGATTCACACTTGATTTCACAAAAGTGAATTGTGATCAGCATATACATAGATACAGAGAGAGAGAGATAGATATAGATATAGTGAGATAGATAGAGAGATGTGTGTGTGTATATGTGTATATATATATATATATATATATATATGTGTGTATATAGATAGATAGATATAGTTATATATAGTTATAGTTTCACGTTTCACAAATGTTTGTCACTCAGAAATGAATAAATAATATAAATAAAGTCCTGCAGCACTCCTGCCTACTTGCATGGGTCATAAGTATGGTATTTTAATTAGTAAAACACATCTAAGTTAGCTGGATAGGAATTGATGTCATAGTCCAAATTTGTTTAAAGATAGCTACCACTAGCAACTGGTTAGATTAGCTACGCACAAAGACAGGAAAAGGGAAACAGCTAGCTTGGGTCTGTCCAAATGTAACAAAATCCATCCACTAGTACCTTTTGAAGCTCAATTAAAGCTCCTTTGTTTAATCTGTACAAAAGCGAACAAGATATAACTTGTTAATTAGTGAGCTATAGAGGTGCTAGTAGGTGGATTTTGGTAATTGGAAAGAGCCAGGCTAGCTGTTTACCCCTGTTTCCAGTCTTTGTTTTAGGCTAGGCTACAGCTGTAACCAGCTGCTGCACTGCAAAAACTAAAATCTTGGTAAGATTAATTATCTTAATTGAAGGCAAAATATACTTGCTTTTTGTCCAACATGATATTTATTCTTACCAGGCAGCTTTTATGTTAGAGAATTTCACCTGTTTCAAGTTTTTTTGTCCTTAAGTAGCAAGTGAAATATTCTTGTTCTGTTGGCAGATAATTTTGCTTATTTTAAGTAATATTTCCCCCATTTTAATGCTTTTTTCCTTGTTTTTGAGAGCTCAGTTTTTGCAGTGTGGCTGTAGCCTGACCTTTACTGTACAGACATGTAAGTAATATCGGTCTTCTCATCTCAACTCAGTAAGAAAGCAACAAAGTGTATATCCAAAAATGTCGATCTGTTTAATCTGTCTGAAATTAAAGGTAAGGGCTGTTCATTCCTAAACCCGATTGGTTTCATAATGCTAGAAAAAGAATCTGAAATATTATGTGAAATAAAATAAATAGATTATGAACAAGACATTGCTGTGTTGGGTTTTATTTGTGAAAAATTAAAAAGTACTCAGTTTTCTACAGAAGCTTTAATGGGTTTAATAAAGGTTTACAATTGTTGGTTTCTGTACAGGATAGTTGGCTCAAAGGCCCGTATATTCAGTTAACTTTTAGACAAGGATTTTTAGGTTTAAGTATATTACATCTACCACCCAGCAGTGTTACAGATCCACACGGTCTCACCACACTTCATGAACTGTCCAATAGAAAACAGTGGCCTTTTTCAACTATTGCAAAGAGTTACATTTCCTAATGCTTAAAATTTCTATTCCTTACTTGTTTGAATTGTGTCTCAAACTGCACTGTAGAGTTTCTGTACATATTAAAGCCATTTCTAGTGGCAAGTTCTTTTTAAATCTCTAGCAAAGGTTGAAGTGCGTCTGCAGGTGGTGAGGCTCTCTTGTTTGCTTTTTGGCTGTGGACTGACCTGTTACTGGAGCATAGAGACAATGCATTAGCCTGACATCTATTCACATTAGTACATGTGAGAAGAAATCACGTTATGCTGACAGAAGCTTTTGACGTCTTAACTACAGATTGCATAGCTCTCGATAGATGAGTTCAAGAGACTCAAGAGAAAAGTTAGCTTGACTAAAATTCAACTCATCTGAAATCTGCACAGGATTTTCTGACTGAAGAGCTTTCTTCCGGTGTCAGTTGACCTGAAGTCTTCGGTCAAAGCTACAACTTACAGTAGTTTTAAACACAAATAATTGATTTATATATATATTTTTTGCGTTTGAGGATGGCTGTTTTCATCTTCAGTCCTCAGTTTGAATTTAGAAAGGGTCTGTTGATTGTTACACGGACTACAACATCACCCTGTAAAAAAAAGAAAAAAAGTCACACTTACGCTTATTAGTTGTTCCGAAAGTTAGAATCTGAATCATCATTACGATATTGTGCAAAATTCACTCACCCTCATTGGGTGTCTCAGCATGGCTCTTAGAAGAGACCACAATCTTTCAGGTTTTCTTTGATGATGATATCGGTTACGGCGTCAAACACAAACTTGACGTTCTCTGTGTCTGTGGCACAGGTCATGTGAGAGTAGACTTCTTTGATGTCTCTGCGCATGTTCAGGTCCAAGAACTGCATTTTGATGTAGTTACCAGCATCCTCGTACGTATTGGGGCCTTAACGACAAGATAGCGAGATAAAGGGGCACATTTAATAAGTTTGCCACTTTTTAAAGTCGTGAAAAGCGCTGCTGTTTGTGTGTTGTGATGACCTCACCATCGTATTCAGGGAAGCACATGCTGAGATGAGCTTTCTTGATCTTCTCAATGAACACATCTTTCTTGTTGAGGAAGAGTACAATGGAGGTGGCGGCGAAGTAGCGATGGTTGCAGATACTGTTGAACAAGTGCAGACTTTCGTGCATTCGATTCTGAAATTAAAATTTGTGGTTTTACCCAAGGAAGAGCCCTTCAAATACACCTGCTGTTGACTGTACAAAAGATACCAATAGTGTAGAATATCAAGTGTGAAATATGACTGTTATCATACCACTTCATCATCCTCCACCAACACCATGTCATAAGCGCTCAAAGCAGCAATGAAGATGATACAGGTCACACCTTCGAAACAATGGATCCACTTCTTCCTCTCTGACCTCTGGCCACCCACGTCAAACATTCTGCATGGAAACAGGAGCATGTTATCTTTATGATTCCTATCCAGCTCAGTGGGAGCACTGGTGATGAGTTCTCGGTGCTACCCTCTTGCAAAACAATGCACTGACTCACCTGAAATGGAGATCTTTGAAGGAAAATTGGGTCTCGATGATACCAGTGGTCTTCACTCTTGATCGCAGCACATCCTGCTCAGTGGGCACGTAGCCTGGTTGGATCAGTCGCTCCAAGTCATTCAGGTAGCTGAGAGCAAAATCAAATTAATTTAATAACAAACGCTAATGTGAGAACTTGTGCCAATTTTAAATCTCAGCTTGGATGATTCCTTACTATCCAGCGGAGTCGTTGAGTTGGTACTCTGAGGCCCTGTCAAAGCATGCCTGTATGCCAGAGTCCTTCCACAGGCGCAAAATGATGTCTGACAGTTCTTTAGGCATGGTGCCCTCCTCAATGGTGTCTGCAAGATGCATGAGTTTCCTCGCATCATCCTGCAGAGCAAATGCAAGAGGACAGGGACTCATACAAGTTATGCTGGAAAACTTGAATTCAATTTATGCAAAACACATTGAAGTCTATCTCAGCTGTTGTTACCTGCTGATCAGCGTGGCCATAGTTTATATTGAGTGTGTTCATGGCCTTCACAATGGCCATGATGGACTGCAGGGTGTTGCTGTAGATGATGGTAATGAACTCCAAGCATTCTTCAAGTGAGTAACCATCTTTGTGGATAATTCTGATGAGAGAATACAATATTTGTATGTGATTTACAGTCCATTAGAGAAGAAATAAGACATTGCTTATGTGTCAAAAGTCTTACTTCATCTGTTTGACAATAGTGCTTTTGCCTGATTCTCCAGCACCTATATGAAGGAAGAAAAATGTATTAAATGTAGTTATTAGCATCAGATAAAAAAATAAGCTTCTATACCAAAGTTTATTTCAAAATGTCCACAGTTTGTAATGATTTTGGAGAAATATGACTTCATCGTAATACATTTTTTTGTGCTTTTATTTATGTATTGGGTTTCATTAATGTGAGAGGAGATGTGATATTATATGCAGGTGACCCCATGGCATTCATCAGACGATCCCAACAGGTCATAATACTTCTTACTTCAGGTGTAATCATGTTCAACGCTGATGTCAGGGGGAACTTTTCCTGTCCCTGACCTACACTGTTATGAGGAGATGATGAAGCTGCGTGTGAAAAAATATCTGTAACAACCTGACAGATATTCAGCATATGCCCGACATGCTTTTGAATCCAACATTGTCATATACTCGATAGAAATATTTTAGGTTATAGAATTTGTTGGTCCTTGAATGAAAAAACCTAAATTACCTAATTTTCAATATTAAAGTTAAATATTAATATTTTCCCCCTTGATCACCTAAGTAAATAGTGCCTGTGATTTATTTTACAATAGTATTTCAATTCTACAGCCATACACTCAGGGTCCTTCAGGGTTAAGCCCTTTGTGTTGGAGGACTTGTTGTTTCAGGATTAACAAGGGATTGGGTTGAGTGATTATTAAAGTGTCTTAGCAATTCAATGACACGGGTTATTAAGCCTTTCCTTGACTCAAGCATTCATCACATATACTGTACATGAACAGGCAATTAAGTAAGTATTTAAAGGTTATTCAGACCATAACAAACTTATAGTTTAAAAGATCTGTTTGTGTTGATAACTTATAATAATACAGGTTTCCTGTATTTGCATCCAGCTTGACTGTCTTTACCTAGCAGCAGCAGCTTGACAGTTCTTGCATCCTTGTCGGCATCCTCCTTCAGCTTCTTCTCCAGCTCTCTGGAGTGTTTGTCCTCGGCGCTCGCTCCAGCCCCCATCCTACTTTTTCCTGGCTTGGGCCCCTCCGCTTAAAAGCCAAGTGTCAGGAAAAATGGAAGTAGGTCCTTGCTGATCGCCTACTTTCTGACTGGTGTCGTCAACTGTGCAGCTGATGCGTCAACTGCCTGCAGCAAACACTGGAGAATGTTTGAGTATTTTCCTGTCTTAGGAGAGGATTTTGGGCATCCTCTGCCCACCTGACCGAGGGTGGCCAATGGAGCTCAAGGACAGGGGTGTTTTAGGAGCAGAGCGAAAGGTGTGAGGAGAAGCAGACATACATCAGTGTAGGAGTGATCTAACCTTTAGGGGGACTTTGCTGTGCTCAGCGGAAGATGAACATCGGCTCAAGTGCTTATCTCTCTTTGCTGTTCTTAAGTGCCTTTAAAAGAGAAGCATGTAAAGCTAAAATAACTTGGTGCTTGGAGTGTTTGGGCCCATTGCCGGGAATGGTAGTTACCCAAACTAGATTCATCTCACATCAGGACCAAAATAAAAATGAAGGGGAGTAAGAGTGGTCTTGAATGCATGGTGTTTGCAAAGAGGTTGATTACAGGGATTAAAACAAAAGAACTAGTCTCTGTTCCACACAGTAAAACAATTACAACAAATGGGTCACAAAAATAAATAACCAGACCCGTCACCTCCCAGTCCAACAGTCCAAACATGAAGTTAGACAAACTGTATTTCTTATAGGATACTGCAGACTGAAGGGTGAGCTCTGAAGTGCTTATAGAGCTTTGCGGTTTCACCTGACAGATCTCATTGACCTCAATCTGAAGACGGTTAAGGATCCTAATCTACTCACTTTCAATTATGGAGGCATGCAAAAACAGTATGTGTGAGCATTGCACTGCATTTACCTACATGTACAGTAACCTGTTGCTGTCTCCTTTTCGGTTTGTCTGTTATAAAGCAGTTTTGCTTAGAAAAGTGCTCCTTAAATAAAGTTTATTCTTATCAATTTTACTTTATCGTGATCTTCTGTGGAGTCAACATTGATTAAGTTCCTGAGTCACTACTGTCAAGGAAATCAATGCTACAGGTCAGCTGTGGTAAAATGCAACTGTATGTATCGTACACATTTGAGGTACTTTTCTTGAATAGTTACATTTGATGCCACTTTCTACTTCTACTATACTAAATTTAAAAGGTAAATATTGTTCTCCTTACTCCACTGGATTTATTTGACAGCTAGTCACTTTACAAACTGAAAACACATAGCTTAGACTGTTAAATAAGATAAAATGTTTCAGATCAAACAAGCAAACAGCAAATTATTAAAAAGAGATTCACCTTGATCAAAAATGCTTCTTTCACATTAACACGACGTATAACAGTATATCGCTCACAGGGGCAATTTTTCTGCATTGTGTACTTTAAAAAAGTACATAATTTTACTTATAGTTACAATGTCAATGCAGGACTTGGACTTATTTAGTAAAAGAGTATTTTTACATTGTGGTATTTTTACTTTTAATGAAGTAAACGATCTGGATACTTCCTGCACCACTGCGGATCATTAACATGAGGAGCACTGAAATCACTGCATTACAGTACATATCACACAACAAACCCTGCAGACAATGTGCTCACCAATGGCAGAACAGAACCCCTGTTATTATAAAATATAGAGCTTTAATTTATTAGTCAGCAACATTGATGAGGAAGAAAAGATAGATAGTAATTTTTACAAGTCATTACAATAACATCAACTGTGCATCATATCATACATTATTTTACCTCAATGACCCAGAGCAAAGTCTGCCAAACAGAGAAAATAAAATAGATGCACATGTTGGAAATATATGCAAATTTGTTTTGCAAATATTTGAGAACAAGAGAAAGAAAGAATAGACTTAAAGACAGAGAGAGAGAGACACAGAGAGAATGAGCATGAGAGAGAGAGGATTTAAAATCCCAATCTGACCTTTCTGTATTCTCAGCATTTTCCGCCATAAAAGGTTTCCATATTCCCACAACAAGAAAGACATTCACAGACATCCACAGCAACATAGCATTTTAGACAAATACCATATACATACACTGTACATGCCATGCACAATGAAAAGCCACCTTCTGAAGGTTTTGGTACATGTTCTCTCCAGGTTTGGCGGTGATCAGCTTGTTAGTGGCATTTGTTTTATTTTTTACAGTATGGAAGATGCTCAGTACAAACAGTTTTATATGAAGTCTGTGGCACGTATCATAGCAGGATGGCACTGCACTGACAAAAAAAGTTTACTGTGAAAGCTCTGTTTTTAACCAGCTGATACAGTAAATAGAGCACCAATCAAAGTATTCTGTTCCCACAGCAATGCAAATCAGCACACTTGTGGCTGTAATCTAATAGAAATGTAGACTGATTATGTGTATAATATTCACTCAGTGAAACCAATATTTCGCATGAAACTGGCAGGAATGCAAACTTTGGATTCATTGCGAGCTGAAGAAAACAACCTTTGAACATACAAACTGCATGCTCTGCCTTATATGAATACACTGCATATGCCACAGATACATGTGAAGCATTTACTGTTTCTTACCAATTTGGCAACAGAAGGTGCTTCGTCTCTAATATATATATATTTTTATCACAAACTGTCACAAACACACATATAGCTGCCTGCTGGAATTTCTTATCTCAAAAGAGAAAAGAGAAGGCAATGTTATATTTTCAGCTTTTGTGTCTTCAAAAGACCCCCCCCCCCCCAAGAAAAGAACAACTTATCACAAAGATCACGCTTGTTAAGGATACAACACTGAGATGTGATATTCACATATAAACAAAACAAACACTTGGCAGCAACTGATTTTGGAAGAATCTGGGCGGGTGATACAACATCGTTACTTGAGGCCAGGCTGGACCACAACATGAAAGGAGAGACGTACCTGCCACAAAGGGCCTTTCATTAACATGGGCCTTTATGAGCTGCAGTCTGCGGGCATTGCTTTAATCCTTGCGTGTCCCAAGAAATGCCATCATTATTATCATCAGCATCATCAACAGCTTGTATGTTGCTGCTATAAAGTACAAAGTTCTGGTGAAGAAGTTCGGGGAAATTTGAGAATTTCACTGATCCAGCGACTCGACTTCCAGCTTAGACACTGAATACTGCCAGCAGTCAAGTGATCCAACATGTTTAACAGTTTCTGAATACATGTTCAGCGGCCCGTGTCCATGTGTGGATACTCCCAATGTCCTGGGTTATTGTTGCTGTTTCTCAAAAACACCAAACATAAATGTATTCTCAACATAATAACACGTTGTAATAAACAATAACACTAACAATAATATTACAATAACAACAATATTTGCACAGATTTTCCTATTCACAAAAAAACATGTTTTCTAGATAGGTACAAAGAATTACTTTTTACAACCTACAATAAATATTGTGTATTTTTTCCCAACAGTTACTAACTGTTTGATGCTTTTGCTGTCTTGTCTGTTATGATAATTAGATTTTTCTAATTGGAGTCAATCCCCCGAAAAGGAGGGTTGCAGTGTTTAGGAGGTGGTGTGAAAAGGGAGAGTGGGGGTGTTGGAGTATGATAAGCTCCTCATGTCTCAGCTGGAGTTGTTTGCTCGTCATGATGCCGACGATTGCGAGGCTTCTTTTGTTCTTTCAGCTCGTTCAGGCTTTTGGCTTTGTTGTCTCCAACGCTGGTTTCTCCAAGTTGCCAGTAATCCTGGCAGTACTGGTTGATCAGGCCCATCTCTGGCTGGCTTAGGATGGTCAGCAGGTCCTTGTACTGTCCAGCGCTCGGAGTCCAGGCACTGGAATGCAGCGGAGGGAGGGCCGGGCTGCCTGTTTCCACCAAAACGTTGTTGACTGTGCGACTGGAAAGGACCACAAGCTGCAGTTTGACAAGCGTGTGTTTGAAGTTTTTCTCTGTGGATGTGCACTGATAGATGCCGCTGTCAGAGGACTGCAGTGAGCGGATCAGAAGACCTTGTTCTGTTTTTAGGATGCGGCCCTCTGAGCGAATCTGGAAGGAAGGACAGTGAAGATTATTACACAAGATGTTAAAAGTGAAGTTTAAACACTCCATACATTCATTTGCCTTCTCCTGATACACACCAGGGGTCTCATTTATAAAACATAGAATGTGCATAGAATCCTCACTAAAAGTGTACGTGCGGCCAAAAGCCAAAATTAACGTACGGCAAAAAAACCACGCGTAAGCACATTTGTAAGCAAGTTCCCTTTATAAATCACAATCAACTTGAAATGTGGCGCATGTGAGGGAGCTCCATGTCCGACCCTCCAAACGCCCATAGTTGCCTATAAATGCTCATTTATATTAATACGTACTGACTGCATGAAGAAAAGGAGGCAAATTCTGACAGAAAAGCTACAAAATGAAATTTAACTCTGAGACAGTGTGACACGGACGTTCCTTTTGGTGAAGCTGAAGCATGTTTGGTGGGTAAAAATGCACTTTCACGCAACGCTTGTACACCAGAGGAAAGGGGGCACCGGAGCTCCACTCCCTTCATAATGGATCTGCAGGAAGGCGAATCCCTCTTGATTAGTGATGTCACTGGCTGGATGGGGGACACACACACGCAAGACAGGATGACCCAGGTACTTATTTGGATTAACCCCGTTTGAAAAGAGAGTAAATGCATTCCACTTGTGTTTAAACATTTATTTAGGCTACACAAACAGTCCACTTACTTAACGAGGCTGCTGATGAGTTAAAAGAAATATGACTTGCTGTAAATGACGATAAAAGTTTTATTTTTCCATAATGTGTTTTTACAAGCAGCGCATCACATCCACACGCTGGCACACAACGTTTGGCTCGATAAGGCTACAAACATCTGATAACATTAAACTATGCACTCCTATTTCCTTGATTGACGCATTGAAAACAGCATCAAATCAGTTTAAATGTAATTTGTCCTCCTGTGCACCTTATTTATGAGAATAAACTGCACTGCTCGCAAGTAGCCTATTAGTTAATATGATTCCAGATTAAACTGTACAACATATCTGAGGTGTTCTTTTGCAGAAACAGATATCTCCGTTTGTGTTTATGATCCTAAATCTGGATCTTTTTGTGCGTTGCAAATGATCTTAAATGATGTTTTTTGCACACTTCAGGGAAAGTCAATCTAATGGGTGTTTACTTATTCAGAAAGGCTTTAAGCCTACAATACTTAGAGGTAATATTTCAATTTATTTTACACAATAGCAGGCCTATTCATTTCAAACCGTTTCATCCTTCTGCCATGTGAGTCGCCGTTTCTCATTTCTCCTCTTTATGTGCGTACGCAGATTCAGAGTTTACGGACAGGACCGCACATTCTCCCGTCAAGTTTGTTTTTTCATAGATCACAACCTTTGCTTGGGAAGTGGCATACGCATGTTTACGCATGAGACCCCAGACCTTTACCAGGGACATTATTATAAAGACAGCTGTAGAAACAGTAACAGCTATACAGGGAAAGCTTTGCTCACCTCTTTTCTCCTGTCACTGTTTTCCTTCTGCAGGTGCCACTTGAGAGACACATGAGGGGACCTGGCCTGGCACTCCAGGAACGTAGTGCTGCCCTCCACTCCATACTGAACTGTCTCCAGAGTATTCTTATTGGCTATAAAACATTATGTAGAATTTATCTTGTGTTTTTTTCCTGAGCAAATATAAAATACAGCAACTAAATAGATAGATAGATAACAGTGCACATACATTTCATATTTTTAGTTCCCAAATTGTGCGTGAACCATATGGGCATAATAGAAAGTTAGCAGAATACTCACTGTTGGAGTTGTAACCTCTGCATTGGCGGATTGGGTTGCCGTACTTTACATCCTGCCTACGGCTACGTCTAGAGAGGTCAGATCAACAGTAGAAAATAAAAAGCTTAACTTCAACATATTTAAGAAATACTACATGCTAAGTATAAATGAAAATGTTCTAGACACATACACAGACAAGTACTGTACCAAAGCATGCCTATCTATACTATCTTAATCGTCACCTCTTCTGTGAGGATGAGTATCTGGAGCAGGATTTTCCGTCCCAGGCGCAGTACGGGTCTCTGGCCAGACAGCAGTCAGCGCAGGCCTCCCCGTACACATCACAGCGATGGAGAGCCAGGTGGGTCACTCCCAAGACTGATCCTACATATAGTTGTTGCTGTTAAAACAAACAGAGGTAAAGATTAAAAAATAACATAATCAGATATAAACATTTTGAGCATCACTTTTTTTCCCCCCGGTCTGTAATTTCCTAATGATTTCCTAGAAGAATTAAAGGAACAATGTAATGTGGCACTGTTTCAAAGAACATAGAGAAGTTCTGAGACAGTTATTAGCTCCTTGTGTTGAGTTTATAAGCAGTTGCGTTCCTAAGAAACTTATTTAAAAGGATCGAAATGATTAACTGTAAATCTACCATTTCAACACTGTGTCCATTTCCCATTTAATAAGCATCGTATTACCCAGTCCTTTATAGGAACCTTCCTATGAATTTACAGTTATATATCAATTCCTTTTTAAGAAATTTGAGGAAACTATGGGAACTGTAAAATAAAGCTTTACAACATTTTTTTTAAAATTGTATAATTGTCTTATTTGAATGAATGACTACAGACACAAGTTTTCTGTGTAAAGTCTGACTTCTGTGTGACAATTTATCTCTTAATTTAACTATTTGATCTAAGCCACTTAAGTAACGTACCCGTTTTGATGAAATCTTCATGGTGGTAATTGCTGTGGGAACCTGCAGTGATACAGTGAACAACAGCTTTAAACGAGCAGACAATGGATGTTGAGTGTGTTAGTCTTTTGTCTTGGATAACAAAGACAATAACCATAAACGGAGAAAAAGGTCAGACCTTGAAGACCTCCACTTCCTCCAAGACCAGCTCCTCTGTCTGCAAGTCGTCTCTAGGCAGGACTATCACTTTCTGGACTGACCCCCGATCTGTAAAACATAAGAGAGAACAAGTTTCACTCTGGCTCTTTTGATGTTTTGTGCCATGGACCTTTGATCTTATCTTCCAACTCAGGCTCCACTTATCTCTTTTAGCAGGAAATTGAGAATCCCCAAAATGTCTTTGATCTATGATTAAGAAGAACAGGATCCTAACTGGTGTGTAAACCTGTCAGTCCTCGATTACAGTTGACAATGAACTTCAAACTGCACAATGGTCATATAATGTCAGTTAACGCCTGAGAGAACTGACCTGTACCCAGGAAGAGCACCTCGTAGCTTCCGTCAGCAGCTGCCACTTGGTCCACTGCAATAGTGGTGAACTCATAGTCTACGTTGGTTCTGACCACCAGGGGGCGCTTGTGCACTGGGTATACAGCATTGTACATGGTGGGGTGGTTTCTCATGAAGTTGATAACCTCATCTGGGTAATCCTTTGTGGATTTCATGTTGGGGGTGAAAGTGCCTCCAGGACACTATTGACAAAAAAAAAAAAAAAAAAGAGATTAAACTGTTAAACCTGCAATTTACCAGAATCCTTTCACAGTAAAAACATGTTCTTATAAAAAGGATGACAGTGAACTCTCTTTGTAATGGGATGAGTTGTGTATTTGTGATTTCTTATTGTTTATAACTCACAGTGCCAGGGCGTGGGTAGGGGATCTTCCCAGTGTATGCCACCCACTGGTAGTTGGGCCCCTCCTTGTGGGCAAAAGGCCCATTGAAGACCATACGGATGTCGGCCATGGAGTAGACGCATACTGCCGAGCCTTTAAACACAGATCTGGAGGAGGGTAGGAGAAAAAAAAATGAACACACAGAGACGGCAGCTAGAGGATACAGATTAACTCACTCCCTGGGATAATTACTACGGGTGTTCTCTGCGGTTGGTACTTCCTTCCCACGTACACAGCCGGCCTCTTACAGGAACGCACAGAAACATTATGACACACAAACACACTCTAAAACCGACACAACTAGAGTCAAGCTGTCTGACACACTGACATACAAACACCCACGTACTGCAGAGAATCGCCGGAGCTCAGGCTCTTGCTGCTGTGTGGTGGGTGTACTATGTTTGTAACTCCTGTCATTGGCCTCTATCATTAGCACTGCATGTGTTTTTATCAGATGGGTTTAAACGTGCCTAAGGAGAGGATGGAAACAATAACAGTATTTGTTTCTCAAATACATTAATCAAGACATGTTTATTATGACTCGTTGCGCACCTCTCCCCGCTTGTGTGCAGTTAGAATCTCAATTTATATGTCTGGTTGGTTCCTTTGAATTTTAATGCTGCGCGTTGAATGACAACTCGCTATCAAACCTGACCTATGAGGAACTATAGGCTCAGTCAGTCTCTCAGAGGAGCGCAACTCCCAATGGGCTCCACTTTCACAGCCTCTTTTGTCTTTGTAGGCTGCATCTGACAGGCCATACGCAACCCAGCATTTCAATATCAGAGAGAGCTGACACCTTCAGGCTGAGCGAAAATGAACACAAACTGCAGGAGGAAACCAAAATATACCTTTTCCTTCCAACTGCATGAAAGTTAGAGAGTTTGAGAAAGTTGTCAGTCACTCACCCTGAAACTGAGAAGACTCCATAGATGACAGGATTCTTGGTGTCTTGAGTTGGCTGGATATACACATCCCCTAATAGACAAATACAGAATTTTAATTAGTCACAGTCATAAACCAGGAGAAGCAGCGGTGGAAGAAGTACTCAGACCCTTACATAAAAGTACATTGACAACAGTTAACTTCATCCCAAGTAAAAGCCCTGCTTTCAAAATGTTGTTACCAGAAAAATTTACTTAAAGTATCAAAAGTAAAAGTACTCGTTCTGCAGAAAAATGGCTCCTGCGACTCCTATCTTTTTATATGTGACATTCTTAGATTGTTGACAGTGATGCTCCTGTGCACATGTAGAATATTACTGTTACCTAACTGCAGCTACAGTTAGGTAAGTTAGTCCAGTGGTTCCCAGGGGTTAGACCCCCTTTAAAAGGGCCACAAGATAAATCTGAAAGGTTGTGAGATGATGGACGGTTAGGAAAGAAGAAAAAATAAAGTTCAATATAAAGTTCTGCAACACAAATGTACATTACTTCATCTCTGGATAATTTTACATCTTTGGGCCTCAAACAACTATTAAATCTGTGGAGTTTAGAGAGGGAATCACTCTCTCAGAGAGGCCTGAAACATGTGCAGATGAGTCCCATCTAGACGCAGCTATTTCTGTTAGGGGCCCCAAACAAAACAGGTTGGGAGCCACTGATTTAATCTTTCATTATACATTGTATTTAACAAGCATTTCATATGATTTGGATGTAAAAACTTAATCTGCAAAGTAACTGGTAAAGCTGTCAAATGGAGCAATAAATACCTCAAAAGTATATTTATAAGTAACTGAGTACATTTTCTTAGTTACATTCCACCACTGATGAAAAAAGGCAGCCTCTCTACAGAAGCACAATAACTGTCATGGTGAATGGTCAGACAAAAAGAAAACACACGTTATATTGAGTAAATATTAGTGTCTGTGTATCAAATCATCCCAAGGCTTTATTAGTTCCCAGATTCCACGCAGTTCCAACCTAAAGTAATTGTAATTGTGACATATGGAGACTTTTTGCCCTGTAGGAGGGGGAGTTAAAAGAGAGTTCCTCATGAATTGTGGTTACCAGAGCCTCAATGAGATCCTGCATCCAAACTCTTCCAATGCTGAAACTACAGTTCCTGTGTCTCAGCAGGGAATTTAAGTGAAATAGAGATCTCTGGTGAAACATGACTTTAATAGGAGCCATATGCATCCAGTGACTGTGGGGTTGAGGCCGTTGTGAGCCCTGCGTGTCCTCTGATGGCTTAATGAGAGAAAAGTGCATGGAAAAACAATAAGGAAGAAAACAAATATAATTTAAAATTAAATTTTAAGCTGACAGGTTGAGTAGAATAACACTTCACCTGCAGTTGAATACATATGTCCATTTAATGCTGTGCATCAGTGGGAAACTAGTGAAAAGGGTTCAGATTGCTTGTTTTAAATGGCCTTGAAAAGACAAGGACAACAATTACCTATAGTCAAATGTCTTTAGAAAACACCAATTACAATAAAGAGGCATGAAATCCTATCCTCTCTTTTACAACCTGAGCTCTTTATTCATGGATATCTGTGAAGCTAGAAGCAAGACATTAATCTGGCACACCACAGAAAGAATGTAGAGCCACCGTCTCAGATTTACCTACTATATGTCACCTGAATGAATGTAACAAGTAGCATGTAAAAGAACAAAAATGTTAAGCCACAATTATGCATGTGAAATTGATGGTGAAAAGTAATAACACATTTGATCCTTGTGCCCTTGGCGTTATCTAGTGTGCACAAAGTGAACAAGCGGAAGCTTAAACTCACATGGCTAGTATGAAAACATCATTTCTGACTTTACAAAAGTTGCAAAATCAACAAACTTTCCTTTGATCACAAAAAAAGATCTGCTTACATGCCAAAGTAAGGAAAATGACAGATAATGGCTGCACACTAAAGCAAAGATTAACTTTTGGCAAACAAAATAGAAATTCATAACCCATCTGACGCCAGTTTGACAGGCCTCCTGGCTACAAAATGAGTGCAGTGAAAGAGGAAAGACATAAAATCAGAGATCTGGAACAAGTTGCATCATTGCAACTTTTTTGTTTCTGATGTGTCAGATCAGACAGTCTTTGAGGCAATCTCAGCATCGCATTAGCAGAGAAACATCTCTGACTGCTGTAAAACAGGGAATATTAAAAGTAATGTTGAAACAAGAGAAAGTGAGTGATGCACCCTGTGAATATTGACTGGATGGAAGACAGACTGTCTACAGATAGTGTGTCACCTCAATGTGTTGTTGAAATGTCCACTTAGAATAATTATAGAGAAAAGTGAAAAACAAACAAAAAGCAACAACAGAAAGGACCCATGTCTTCATATATAGTAAAGAGGTTTTGGGATTTGTGGACTACAGTCACATAAAAAATAACTAAATGAAAAAACATTGTTTGATTCCATAATTACATTTCAAATAAGGCAATAAAACTTTATCGCCCACACATTCATTCTCATTTTTGTCTGGCAAACAGTTTCATCTCTTTTGTGTCTGTGTCTTTTTCCCTCTGCCTTTATATTCCTGCTCTCCCATGGTACAACACTGAATATTTTCTCTTGTGTTAGCCTCTGTCTCACCATCTGAATCTACTCCACTCTCTCCCCAGAGTCCCTATAACCACTCTGATGCCTCTGCTGGGCTCCATCAGGACCAGCAGGACTGGAGACAGAACACATTTCTACCAGACTGTCTGTGGTTGTGGGGACGACGACCACAGAGCTGTGGGATGTTACATTGCAGCTCAGGACTCACAATGAGCTCACCACGAGTGCTCATCTGCACAGAGACTACAACTGACCTGCCGCGCTGTGGATATACTAAAAGGAGAGCAACGCATACAGAAGAGTACTCTTCTCTCACTAACACGGTGCTCTTAATGCATAGCATACATTTGCAACTTGCAAAGCCTCATCACAGCGGGACTAAGAGATGTTACTACAAATGTAGCTCATAGATGTGCTTTATATGCAGTTACTAGGTGAATTATTTAATACTGTCACAATTTATGGGCAAAATCTGAATGAAAACAATTATGACTGAGAAATGAATGTATGTGCATGTTGGTGGCCATGTGGCGTGTACAAGTGCAGCTTGAGAAACAAAAACACCCCATAGGTCACATGCTGCATTTCATTATGATAATTAGGGATGATTTTTTGACTTTTGCAGCATAATAACTACATTAGTTTCTACCAATGTGAATGAAATACAATTTTGTTCCATTTAGTACCACAAAATTACATTACATGCATGAAACAAAATTACATTTTGTTTAGAGACACAAAAGTCTCAGAAAAGTGCATTACATTTTAGTTATTCCAAATTAATTTTATTTTATTGTTATTATTTGGCATTTAAAGGGGCTGTGTGTAGTTTTCAGTGGCCTCTAGTGGTGAGGTTTCAGGGTGCATGCTCAAACTAATAAACGAGCACTTGGCGTTGGTCTAAACAGAGACCGAAATACCAGAGACGGTCTCACACACTAACCTTACAGTAATATTTTTTAATCAGGTTAATGTTGAACTAATCCATACACTTTAGAATAACAGTTAGACCGTAGTAAGTAACATTACTGTGGTGAATGGGTCTTCCCCTGTGGTGTTGTCTAGTACCGTTATGTTGCATTATTGTATATTACGTGGGTCACGTATGTTACAGCCACTGAGACCGGTGAAGAAGCTGTGTGAGTATCAGTAAAATAGCAATAAATCTAAATTGAACATTGTGAAGCAAACAGCGGCAGATCCGTGCTAATGTAGCTGGCTGCACTGCCTTGCATCACTATAGGCTAGTATAAATAAATAAATCCATATTTGCTTTGTACCGTTACATCATTTCTTGCAGGCTAAAATCAACACTTTTAACATAATACTGGTGGTACACAGGATAGTAATATGGATCGTATTAGCTGTAATGTATTGTGTATAATGTAATGTGCAAAACTAAAGTAATGTGGCAAGTGATACAACTATAGTATTTGCAACGGAAAACAAGCTAATGTTATCTAACCTGAGCCAACTTAAACACAAAATCACAATATATTTCACATGCTTTGCATTAATGTTAGTTTACCTGTCCAATAGGATGAAAGCCAACTCTGGGTTGGTTATGAAAACAAAGCAGAGCCCTCTCTATGACTCAAATGCCTTTCTGATGTTCTGATGACCTTTGTTGTTGTTTTTATCCTTATGTGGGGTTTGAGTCTGTGTTGTGGTGGGAGCTGGTCGTTTTATGTACAGTTCAGAATCAGTAGGCGAGAGGCTCAGGAGGCTGTCAAAAGTAACATAGCATAGCCAGCCAGCTAGCTGGCAGTATCAAAGTAAACAAGTGTCCTAGAAATGCACTTCCGGTCCTAGGATTGTGGTCCTGAAACTGCAGCTACATACTACTCCTCGAGTTGAACATCGCAAAATGTTTCTTTAAATGGAAACTGTGATACATTGAGTACCCTGTTGTGTTACTCAAGCGTTGCAACTATGGCGGCTGAGAAAGTAATTCTTTGTAATTTTTTTGGAGCCTCATGAAATCTGTTTCAATACGTATTTAACACTACAAAATACACTCAACGTTACAGTCATTGCTCTTACCGTCCAGAATAGCAGACAACATCCCAACTGAATAAAGAAGTATACAGAAAATGCTGATTGAACACCTCTGACACACCCACTAAACTAAAGAAAAAGTACCTCAAAGCCTGTTTCACACAGTTTTGAGGAGACATGTCTTTCAAACTCAAAAACCTTAGCAAATTGTTGCACAGATTGAACATACACCAGGTGAGGTAGCATAAAGAACGACAAAGTCCGCACAGGGGGAGGCCGCAGTGGATGGATGGGTAAAATACAGGTCACCCAGTAGACCACCGTGTCCCGTGTGGAACCCAAAGTCAACGTTGAATTATTTTAACTTTAACTGCGTAAGTCATGTTACATAACTTAACATGTAACTAATGTACTTTTTTTAACCTGTTCTTTTCCTAAACCTAACTAATTTTGATAAACCAAAGTGCGACCGTTCCACAAACGTTAACCATGTGTTTATTATTTTTACTATGACGATGACGGTCAGCTTGTCGATGGTACCCTCCAATGGTCACTAATGTTGTTTTGGGATTTGGGATATTCTGACAATTAGGTATGAGGACGTGATGCACATGCTGTACTCCGCCAAAGGTAATCTTCATTTTATGAAGTCATTTTGCTATTTCCAATTTTTTCAAAAAGGTGCCTCTCAGTGGACTTTGAACTTGATGGAGAGTTACTGTCCATTACTGCACATCCACTGTCACTGTCTATTACTGCACTCCCCAGAGAAATATTGTCAAATTTGTTGGAAAAAGAAATCTCAGAAAGAAGCAGACAGTTTTGCAGTTGCATTATAGATTTGAAAGTTGTCTTCAGGCTTTCAAACTGACTCAAACGGACATGAAAAAAATTAAAGATTTAGCCTACCAATCACACAGTACAAGTGAACCACCGCATCCCCCGACGATATGAACGATTAACACTGTTCCTGTACAGCTGGATTATTACATCCATTAAAAAGCAGAACAGTAGAGCTTTATTATGTTACATTCAGTAGGAAGTTATCTAGCGTTAGCTAACTAACATTACATTAGGAACAATCCACAGCCAACATTTTTCAGGTTTTGGAAAGAGAATAAATTGTACTTCTCCTATCAACATCTCTGGGTAGCAACTGTAACTATTACAAGTGCCCCAAGAATGGCGTTTGACCATATCTTAGAAAAATACAGCCAAAAAAAAGCTAGAAAACAACTCTTTTTACATTGATTGGCCAGCTGTGTATTCGGGCGTGGCTTAGCAAAGGGTCAATTCATTTGAGTCCATCTTCACAGCTGGAAAAATGAGATGGCTCAAGGTAAATTTTAACTTTCTATCATTAAATGTTGTGTGAAATTAGAGTTGTATTCCCAGTGGAAAGTAGTGAAAGATTTGCTGCTCATACCACCAGCCACTATAATTTCAAGTATAGTACAAATCCCTCTTTAATCCTGTCAGTCATGTGAATGACGGACAAACCGGGATGATCCACGGGGGGCGGACTGATCCCAGCTGCTCATTACTTTGATTACTCTGTATGCGTGTGTGTATTTGCTCTTCTATCTCTTGTTTTTTAATTTTTTTTACTAATTCTACAAATGCTCTGCAAAACATGTTGATGGTGCCCAAAAGCAGAATGATCAGTCTTACAGTAAGGATGTTACCTTTCAGGATATTAACTACAAGGAGTTCAAAGTTTAAACATTCAAAGGAACAGAACATGTCAAGCTTAACACACATGAGTCAGTGATACCTTAATCTAAAACTGCAGCTTCCATGGGATTCTTCCCAGCATTGCTGTGCATAAGTAGACACATACTGCTGTAACTGCAGCTTGCCTGGCAGTGTGTCCCTAAGTGCAGTGAGCTGTTGGCCCACACACTGCAGCAAAATCTGAGTAGATGATAATGCTGAAAGCCATAAAACCATAACATCGTAGTAAAAGTATGCAAAAGAAAATGGAGGGCAGAATGTGAATAGAACTACAAATGAGAAAGCTGTTGATACTGAATTTGTCAACAAGTAGTCCATCTGGAGAAAGTCCATCTTTGAATTGTAGTTACACGGTCCTGTAAGAATTCTCACTTTCCATCTGCCAGCTTTTCAATTCAGGTCATGGACATATTCATTATGTGCTTCACACTAAGCACTCTAAGCAGATGCACTGTATGTTCCCTGAGTTGTGGAATATGATCTGGAAACACACCACATTAAGAATTTTTGGTATTTGCTGTTGAAGTTAAATAATCAACAGGTAGTGGACATAGGACACACCTGGTGAGGGGATGGATTGTACAATGTCCAGAGATGAAAGAAAGCCCCACAGATGTGCTGAAAAGGAGAATCTTTAACTGGGAAATCATAATTCAAACTCACTTAATTCATCAAAGTGTGTCTCAATGCCGTCAGCTCCAGGGACTGAGCAGATGAGTCGAGCTTTCAGAAACGTGCTCCACTTGTTGACCAGACAGCAGTGTCCACCGTCGTCATTCTGCAGGGAAAAGACACACAGTAGTTATCCATCCATCTACAGGAAGAGTCTGACCAATGTCTGAACAACAGCTGTCTGAAACAACTGTCCAAACTAACTGCACAGGGTCTGTTGTTATTGGGCCTGCATGAATAAAGATCAGCTCTGAATTTCAGCTTGGCTCATCTGCACAGGAGGTCAGCCAACTTCTACTGCTGAGGTAAAGCCGTGGGAAAATGATTCATGGAACAACTTTTACGGAGTCTAAAGGATTTGCAGAGCTGGAAGACATACATTTGATATCCATTTTCATCTACTATAACATCATGTAGGAAAGAAATGTGTTTTTAAAGTTGTAAGGGAACATGTTTTAATAACCTTCAGAAACAGGTACACACGATAGATAGATAGATCGATAGATAGATATGAAGCCTGACTTTCACCTGACCTTTCATCCAGCACCACCAGCAGGTTGACATCTGTGATTCAGCGTTAAATGTCTTGACAGCTGTCAGGCAGATATTCATGATCCCCAGAGAATAAATTTAAAGAAGGTTTCTCACACCATCATCAAGTCTGTTGCTACATACTACTAACTACATACCTGCAAAACTACGATGGTGAACATGGCAAACATTACACTTGATAAAGATCCCTGCTTTAGCATTGTCACTGTGAGCATGTTAGCATGCCGATGAAAGCATTTAGCTCAAAGCCCCACTGTGCATCAGTACAACCTCATAGAGCCACTAGCATGGCTGTAGCCTCTTAGTCTCATTCACTATATTTCTTATAAATTGCATATTTAAAGGATGTGTCTTGCAAACACAGGCGAATTTTTGGAGACATATTTTATGAAGTCCATGTACAGATGTTTTGAAAGTTTTGGACACGCCATTATTTGTCCATCGTTAGTGAAAAACAACACTCCAGGCCACAGCATTACATCTTATCTCTGCCGAGGAACACAAATAACAGAATTCTTTCCAAACGTATTTTGTTTTCTGCCTGGTACTTGGTGTGTGTTACTGTTTCTTGCTCAGCAATTACTAATGATCACGGGGAACTTCCTTTCCTCTAAGAGACTAAGAAACGGGCAACAGGCTATAACTAATCATTATGGAGACATAAACCTTTCAGTTGAGATGATCAACATGAGGTTTGCTGACTGGTGTGATAACTTACCAGGCAGATCCGCCCTATTCTGGACTGGGTCATTGGACTCTGGCCCATCTCAGAGGCTTTCTCGCGGAAGAAGAAGTAGAGCTTGTCATCATTCTTCTCAGCGCTGTCTGGGATGAGGTGTGCGTGGACGAATGTGGGATCTGTAGTAAAGAAAGAAGAGACGGAGAGAGCATTAGCAGCTTTTCATGCTTGTATTCTTTGATGTGAATATAATATTATAAGTGTCAAAAATTTAAGTAATCCAAGTTATCCTTTAAAGTATAGGTTCAGATAAGTTCAAGTCTGTCTTAAAATGATAGACAAACTGGTAGCTGTAATTATTCCTCCCTTCCATACTGGCTGTTAAGAGGTCAATGCCTTCCAAAGGAAATTATTGGGGACAAAATCCACTGCCCATGTTCAGTGCACTCAAAATCACTGAACAGGTGAAGCTAATGAGGCTTTAGTAGTCTGAGTTGGAAATATCAAAAAGATATCTTCCAAAGTTACAGTCATCTTAGCTTGAAATTTCCTCTTTGTGTTTCCCCAGATGCTAGTGTTTTCTTTGCTGATCAGTGGTAGAAGGACATAAACAGGGAGTTTCTCACTGAAAAGACTGCAGATTTACCTGCCTATACCTGCAGAAGCCTCATTTTGTGCTAAACTTTGATATGTAGATAGGTCTGGGGATTTTCTCCCCCCATCACTTACAAATGATGGAAGCGAGCAGGAGCTTCCTTTTAAGTCATATCCGCTGAAACAAGTGTGGTCTAAAGTCTTGTTTCACTGAGCATTATGGCATCTCGGAGCCAAACACCCTCAGTCTCCAAGTCTAAAGGGTGGAGATTTGGATTCAGCCACAGACATCACTGAAACTCTGACAGAGAAACTGGATGAGGCAGAGGTCTATTGAGAATGATTACTGCTGTAAATAATAGTAGCCCAGAAGAGCACTTTAACTGTCCTAAAATCACCCCTTTATTTCTACCTAGCGACAACGCTCAATATGGCTTTACAGTGCACTCCCACTGGCTGACTTACTGGGTCACTACTGGACACGCAACACAGGGTTTCCCCTCCCCGCTGTGACCGACCAGGGACCCAAATGAGGACAAACCAAGGGGGGTAACCAGGAACTATGTCATGGGGGAAGGGGAAATTTCAGAGGGATTCCACATGGCTGATTAGCAGGACTCAGGTGTCCCGATTCAGTATACCACTACCAGGGGACTGTTGTCAGGGTAACAGGGTCAGAGGAAAATCTGGGAGCCAGCAACACTGGGGGAGGCTGCGGTTGGTTTGGCAACATCAACCGAAAGCACCCGACCAGCATTTATAACGGTCAACAATCACGGATCATTAGAGAGTGGAGGCTACTCTGAGTCACTATTGACTTTCAGTAATTTCCCCCAGCTACTACACTACCGACCCTGTGGTCAGGCTCAGCAGGCATGCAGTCAACAATTAGCGTAGTGCATTTTATGCTTCGAGTCAAATGATCGTGTGGTCATGTGGAGCAGCCTGGAAAGATCAACAATCTAATTCCTAGACAACATGGCTCTAGGAATGGACGATGTGAAGGGCGGCGTTGAAGCAACATCTGGGAAGTTGTGTGAAAAATAACCGCAATGTACTTCAAGAATTGAGGAATAAATTAAAAAGGGTCGGGAAAGAGATGAGTGAACGAAATAACGCTGGCTCCAGAACAAGCCGTGAGTTGAGATATTACCGTTTAACCATCTGGAGTTGTACTGATCAGTCCTCATCGCTGTCTGCTTCCCCAGTGTACGAAAGATAGCAGAGTCTGTTCCCATGAAATCAATGTAGACTCCTGCATACAGCTCTCCATCTGTCAGTCACAGAGAAAGAAGGAAGGGTGTTGTAGAGGTGAAGTCATGACGGATGAAAAATGTTCAGGTTAAAGCAAAGAATGCGTTGTCTACCACGTCCAATTGAAACTTCATTATAAAGTTGCATTATCCCACCGGGTTTCATCAGCATCAGACTGATGGCACGTACAGCAGATGTGGCTATTAGCAGTCATTTGTTTTCACTCTGCATGATTATAATTTCTTCGTAATCTTTTAAAAACCACGGCACGGTGCCAAAATACATCATGTTTTAAAAAATCTCATCAAACCCAGTCCAGTAGTGTCACGTTTGGGTTAAAAATACTGACCCCACAATTATATTGCAATCATACTTATATCACACTCATTAGGCCAATCAGTTTAATTACAATGGACAGCTGGATTCAGACAAGTTCATGTCAGCTGGATGCATGGTGATGAGGTTAGGGGTCAATCAAAGCTGGATATTGTAGCCATTCAGAACACTCTCCGCATAAAGCCTGCAATGTTTTTAAAGTGTCATCACTCCAAATTTTGACAAAACCAGTTCCAGATACATCATGTCTGGTGTCAGACAAAGTCATTTTCGGTGCATGAAAAGAGTTTATACTATGGTTATCTACTGTGGTGATATTTTAAGGAGGTAAGTGAGAGATGGCAAGAAAGGTAGTATGTGTAAACAAGAACCCCTAACGCCTTAACCACGGGAATTCCAGCTTCCTCTGTTGTCTTCAATGTGGTAAGTCTCTGCCCTGGATAATCTGTAGCTCTCCCTCTTTCACACACACACACACACACACACACACACACACACACACACAGGGCAGGAGGTCACTGATCAACAGCCGTGTTTGAGCACCTGTAAGCTGCTGACAACAAAAGACCACCCATCGACATAAGAGCACACGCATCAGTCTGACAAAACAAGTGAACATATTGATAAAACTGTCCTAGAGCTGAAATAATTAGCACAAAGGCCAAAAATTCTCTGGTTGCAGTTTCTCCAAATGTGAGGTTTTGCTGATTTTCTCTGTCTCGCATGATTGTAAAGTGACTGTCTGTGGGTTTTGAACTGTAAGTCGGACAAAACAAGCAACGTAAACAAACTTGCTTGGGACCAGAAAACTTTTAGTGGGCATTTTTATTTTCATTTCCCATACAAAACAATTCCGGCACATTAATTGATAATGAAAATAATCATTAGTTGCAGCCTTAGACTGTCCATTGGTGCAATCTAGTGCACAATAAGAACATGGAATGTAAAATCATCCCCTATAAATAAGAGGAGCTTATTACTGTGGGGGCAGCTAGTGTTAAGTAAACACTATAAAAAATTGAAAGAAAATATTTAAATTCAATAATGTAGAGTTTCACAGAACTAATGTTGTTACAAACACATCCTTTTGAAGCATGCACAAACTGAACTGACTAAAGAAAGACATATTGCAGAGCTATTTAAAGCTCCCTGTACAACACTGTATGAAGGAGAAAAAAAAGCAAGGACTTACTGATCAAAGCAGAGACGCTGTTAAGTTTGGGGTCATAGGGACATTTTCCTTTCCCAGAATCCACTTTACCAGGTTCAAGCCGGAAAATGTATTCCTATAACGGTAAAGAAAAAGGATAAACATCATTAATAATTGTCTTGTTTTCCTTCCCTTTTGGGTACAGATCTATTGTGTTAAAAGGAATAATTTTTATGTGTGGGTGGGTTGTTCTTTGAATGCAGCATATAAAAGGCACTTTGAGTCTACTTAGATGTTAAAAGCAGTAGCATCAACCTAATAATGTGATCAGTTTAGAGACACAATAACAATGACGAGGTGTGAGCTGCGACCGATAGGCACTGAAAAGCAGACACTCTCACAGCACTATTGGATCTGCTGAGAGGAACAAAAAGCAGACAAAGCCAGTTATCTGGGAGATGGAGAGGTGGAGGAAAATGCTGAGAGCAATCCAAAACTCATCCACCATGCTTCTGATGTTAGTGGCTCAAACAAGAATTCATTATTCCACAGTGCAAGAGGACATCTTGAACATCTGTGTCAACACTGGGTATGTGTCTACATGGAGTTTTGTCGGGAACTTGAAAGCTGTCTGACGATGTCTGACAGGTAGAAACTATGTAAGGGAAAGCAGAATAATGTCAAAGCTACGCTTGTAACCCGTTCTTTGTTATCATTTCAGGAACAACATAAAGTATGACTCAAAAATATGCGTGTGAAAACTACCATTTGGAAAGAACAATAAATCAGCCTTTGGAGGTCTAAAACCACTATGTTCAAGTTTGCATATTTGACTGAAAGATTTAATATTGTATTCTTAAAAAAAAACAAAAACAAAAAAAACCCCACAGTTGTCAAATTATTATAATTAGTATCTGCAATATTAAGCATCAATAACAAAAATATTCTACTTTAAAAGAAGAGTTTAACAGTCAAAAACATCAGCTTTCTTTGAGAGGTCTGTTGATGTTGCTCAACATTGATTGGTGCACAGAAGGAGGTGACACAAAACTAAAATTGTTCTGATGAAGAAAATGTGTTTTCAGGGCCCCTAAAGGCTTCATTGGCATGAGAATGGCACATTTACAAAGCATTTTTTTGTGTTGAGTGCTGTTGGAGGGAAGGGTTTGCAAAAAAACATATTCACAGTTCATATTTTGATAGTAGAAGTTTTAAGATATTCAGCAGTTCAGCAATCTCTTTTGTTGCTTTGAAAACCAGTTTCTTTTTGGATATCTGTGTTATCCCAATTACTCCAACTGAGACTGAAAAAGTAGTCCATGTGGGCACCAAACTTAAGAGCCTTTAGAAAAACTCCCTTCAGCCCACCTTCGCTTCCAAAGAATCTGATGTAGTGCTGTAGTCTGCTGCCCGACTTGTTCTCCCTCCAGATTGGGGTGCCTGTAGGTAGTGGGACCCCTAAAACAGAGACATGGCACAGTGGGCCATCTCATTACGACATACGACAGCCCAGAACAAAGTGAATTTAACCTGATGATTTAACCTGATCATGACCATGACATAAACAGAAGAGGAAAATAGTGCCAAAATGAAGGACCGGAAAAACAAGTAGACTTGTGGAAGACCAACATTTCAAAAAAAAAAAAAAAATGGAAAGAAACGTGTCAAAGTGGAGGTCAAAGAGAGCCCGGTGGGTGACATTCATTATTTAGTAACAGTGTTGGATTAGACTCAGTGTCATGCAAGCAAACACAGCTGCAAACTCCAGGCATAAACCATGCAGCGCCAGGAAAGAAAACAGGAAATGCAACAAAATGAGACAAGCAACACTTGAAAAAATACATTACATCCAGCAGTATCAAATAAAGTGAAGGAAGAAATTATTAAAACAAATATAGGAATAAAGATGATTTCTTATTGCTATTACTCTTAATCTTCAACATACATGAGAGAATCTCACTTGTAAACTAAACAGTCTCGATGTAAAATTCTCGTTGACCCAAGTTGAGAGTCAACTAAGGACTAAAATAGTGTGAAGTCCTCCGCGTGCCAACCGGATGAATATCTGAACAATTGGTGTCTGTTTACAGCTACTCTTGCTGACAAAAATCTTTACAGTGTGAAGTAACATAGCATTTGGGCCTTTGGGGAGAAGCTGAATGACATGAGAGGCGGACTGACCTTTACATTGAAATCTGAACCCTCCATTTGAACAGTGAGACTAAACAGGCAGAGTGGTGAATGTAAGTGTATGGACTGTAGCTTGGCCGGCAGCTGCTGCAGCTCTGCGTGGCCATCGTGCTGGAGCGAGGGAGGGATGGAGGAAGGGAAGGAGGGAGGGGTGAGCTACAAGGCTGATGATGGATGAGAAGCTCCATCAGTAATGATGGCCTTTCAGAGGCTCTCAGGCAGGGAGAAAGACAGGCCACAGACTCTGCTGTGAATAAACAGGTGGGGGGGACTACAAGGTATTTGCTATAGATATACTGTCAACGTGCTATTCCCAGCGGTAAGAGAAGATTGGTGCCTCAACGATCTCTAAGCGGCGGTAGTTAGGTACCTCACCAACAGCAATTTTGCAATTATAATAGAGATCTAAAGAGGACTGGCCATGAGCTTTATTCTTTGAGTCTTCCAGACCGTGAAACAGCACGAATTGATGAAGAGGCAGAAAATGAAGGAAGAGAAGCAGAGCCCATGAAACTGAGGAGCAAGAGCAGAAGGATGTTCTCTGACCCGAGATTGATTGACAGATACGGTTCTTGAAAGAAGTGGAGAGTGAAGGTCAAAATGTCTCCACGGCTGCCCGGCTGTGTCTTTGGTTACCTGCGACCTGCGTCCTCGGTCCACGTAGGTGCAGATGGGGTTGTATGCGCCTGTTCCACACACATACAGGTGGGTCCGGTTCCAAGGCTCAATCAGACGTATGAAGTTTCCACATTCCCCCTGAGGGAGAGCAAAAGAAATCCAAACAGGATTAGGGACTTAGGTTAACAAAAAAGATTTCTGATCATGAAAATGCAACGAAAAAAAATGGTTACATAATACATAATGCCCAACTGATGGTTAATAACCCCAATGCCTGGCTTAAAACCATCACATCTATCATTTCCGCTGTTGGCTGGCTTGCGTTTGGCAGCTCTGTTCCCTGGCTCTGTGTGTCGGCCTGGCCTGGGCTTTAGATCAGACCACACTGTCAGAGGGAAAAATGTTTCCAAACACCATATAACTGTGTGGCAGAAACCAAGAAAAGCAATGCATCTAAGCTGTGAAGTGTGTTAGCTATGGGATTGAGGGTAAAACCAATTCAATATTCTGTCAGACTTCTCAACTGAAAAACATTTTGGTTAGACTAAACAACACTGCTGAATGAAAATCTTGGTTTAGGAAGGAGATTTTTAAAATCCAATTAGGGTTTTTTTGACAATTAACATGCTTGTTGTGAGTGTTTTAAAATCCCAAAATCAATGTGGTTTATTTTGAATTTGAATTATTTAAGTGGTAAGACTTTTAGATGAGCACAACACTTTTCGTTTTGGAGTGCAGACAAAAGAGGTACTGCTGGTGAAAGCCGCTCTGTGCTGTCGTGGTCTGCAGCTTTCTAATCTCTATTTGTCTAACCAGCTGTCTGCCTTCCTGGTCTCAATCCACCCAAATCAAAACTCCAACAACAACAGAAAAGTACAGGCCGAAAATGTCTGTTCAGATTTGTCCGTCATGTCGGTTGCTAGTGACAGCTGGCGAAAAAGAAAGGATGTACACCAAGCATAAAAAAATATAGGATTGTATGGAGGATGGGGGATGAGCTATTTTGGCAGATCTTAGCAACACGACAGATGCACGAGTCAGAGGTTTGAGAGGACGTGTTTTTGAGTGTGTGTTTACGCATGTGGGCCTGTGTGTATTATTCAGCGCACAGTTGTGCTCCCCCACAGAGAGCACAGTGGGGATGATTGCCTTTGACCCCCTGCCTGAACCGACATCCCCACTGAATTGCTTTTGAATTGTCATCATCTGTCATTCCCTAAAGAGTGGCCACTGTTTGCCAAGATTTCTCCCGGTAGCCAATTTTATTTCTTATTTTAGCGATTAAATTTCAAACCCACATTTGACACACACACACACACACACACACACACACACACACACACACACTCGGAGGCTCATACACGCACACACGAACATACATAGGCCAATATGATGTAGCCAGAGGCGGTGAGAGGCGCGGGTCACCAAACACACGTAAATGAACATTCCAGTTGGATAAACAGCAGCCTGCGCTCTCTACCAGCAGGGGAGAGCAGGGTTATTAGCCTCATCATCGGCTCCTGCCAGCGCTCCCCTAACATGGGTGAGATGAGTGTGTATGTGTGCGTGTGTCAGGGGGTTGGGGGCGGGGGGTGTCAGAATATGTGAACAAAATCAAAAGAGAAGGATCTGGTTTTTAGATGAATTTCAATGATGAGTTTCCTTGTGGTGGCGGCAGCTGTGTTTGAATGTCTGAATCATATTAACACTTCAGACAGGCCTCTGGCTTCCAGCGGCTAATTCATTTTTGTCTGCCCGTCTGGACAACACAGGGTAAAATAATTAGTGTGCAAAAAAGAAAATTAGATTATGAAAAAAAAAAAGAAATATCTAGAATATGTATGAGATATGTGGGCTAGTGCATGGAATATGTTTTCAGCTCTCAATGAAGACGACTGAATATTCCCGTTCCAAGTTCCCGCTGGAACTAAATTGGTGGCAGCTGTATGCAATCAGCAATCAGGGATGCAGAGACAGTAAATAAGAGCTTCACAACAAGTCACACACTGGAAGGAGTCCTTTAAAATGTCCTCCGCTGACCCCAGTGCCATATTCAAATCCTAAGCGTCGCCAAAAGACGCGCTAAAAACAGACGCATAAATTTTACATAAGGGGTCTCCCCGCATAAAATGATAAAATGTGCAGCAGGTGAAAAGGTCTTTTATCAGCTGGTACATCATGGTTCTGTTCTCCTGCAGTACGTGGTCCGATGGTTAAAGAATTACTTTAAAGGCTTGTGGTTCACCAGCATGGGACTTTAAATTAGGGCTGCAACTCTGCTTTTATTATTGATTAATCCATTATCTTAGACTAGTAGACTAATTGTTGAAGTCCATAAAATGAAAATAGTAAAAATAAACCATGCAATACAATCTCCTAGAGCCAAATGTGACATCTTTAAAGGCTAAAACATTAACACATCGATAACACTAATAATATAAAACAGAGGTAACACTTTCAATAAAGGTCATCGCTATAATGACTTGTGCATACATTTATAAAACAAATAATGCTTCCATAAGACATTATAACAATTGTTATCTGTTGTTTGTCACCTACAAACATTAGGCGCTATAGCAAAGTTCATGAAACAGAACAGAGATAAGAATTACATCCTATTTCAGAAGCTAGAACCAGGAAATGTTTGATATTTTTGGTTTTGATAATTATTAACTTGTCAAAAATGTTTGAAAATTAATTATCTGTCAATTGACTGATTAACTAATAATCAAATTGTATGAGCTCTCCTCTTCATTTTATAGCATGTTATTTGAATACTTACATTGGTGTCTTTCCCTGACAGGACACATTCAGTTTTCCTCTGGAGGGCAACAGGCCAGTGGATCTATCACAGAGAGATCAACAAACTGGTTAGATATAAACTTGTGTGGAGCTCAGTCAGGATTATTGTTTGTGTGGGATGGTTTCTTACTATGAGCGGCTCCTTGTTGATGTCGTGCAAATCCAGAGACAGGATATAATCTTTGCTGCCCACATACATGCGGTCGTGGTCCTCATCCATGCGAAGGATCCGATAGTCGGTCGAGTTCAGCAAAAAGGAGAAGTGGTGGGCGGTGCCGGTGGACTTTAACTCTATAAAGAGGCGAAAAGAGTAGATAAATAAACAATTTTCTTCAAGCAGTGTTCCTAGGCTAGAATACTGTAGTAGAAAAACACACAATAAAGTTGGGAAACAAACCACAGACATGGTCACGAGAGGTTTGTGTAGGCTGCTTATTTTTGCCACAGAGAGGCACTTTGGTTTGCCAAAGTTCTTTCATTATTTCTGTACTAGAGGTAATCTTCACACACACATGCTCACACAGTATGCCAATGTTGATGGCTTGATAGTATGATAATGATGTTCCACATCTTCCCTCAGACTCTCCTAAAATTTATTTACATAGGCAGTTTGTTTTTTGTTTTCTCTTTAGCCCTTCAGTTACATCCGGCCATTATGGGGTTCTGGACAGGCTAAATCTGGTTATGACAGGCTTGACAAATGCAAGGAGGCATACAGTAAATGTCACAAGAGTCAGAACTGAAGCAACAGACACACATTAGATCACTGGATGCTGTATGGCGACTGAAACGTTGTCACAAAATCTGTCAAATTCACTGTTAGTAACACAGCTTCCATTACAAAAATCCAAAAAGCAGACAATGTTCAGGACATGGCAGTCTCACCCTGGTTTTCCTTCACTTTTTAAAAAATTCTATCAAGCTGTGGCGGACACAATTGCCTTCACTATAATCTCCATTTCAGCTGCACCAGAGAAGATGTCGACCACTCCTAGGCTCATACAAAACTTTGCCACATCCTTCCGCCCATTTCAACTATGTTGAAATAAAACTTCGCTCAAATGGCTCACATACTGCTCAGGGCAGATCACTGTTGTGTGAGTGTGAGTTTAAGTTACGCTCGGGGTGTGATGGGAGATAAGTGGAGATCTGGTGTACGGAAAGCAGCTTTTTCTCCCGGTCCTCTCATTACCTCCCAAGCTGTTAGAGAATCTGATAGGAGGTCTCTCTGTTTCTCTTGCTCTCTTTCAAACTACGTTTGGGAAAGTGGAGCTTGAGAAAGTTGAGACTGCACTTGTGCTGTTCTATTTGCAGAGAAAACTAGAGGACCAGAAAGAGGACCTGTTCATGTTCCACTTCAATGGGACCAGACAAGCGCCCCTACTGTTCTCCTCAGCCAAGTCTGAGACTCAGTGATGATGAAAAATACTTCTGACCAGGAGGAAATAGAACGTCTTGTTACTTTACTGGAAATAAAAGACAGCACAATGTTCTCCACCTGCATAGCACATCTTGAAATACTGACACAAATCCTCTGCCAGAAAGCTTCTCAGCTGCCGGTGTGCTGAGCTCCTTCAGGAACTGTACAATGTTGCCATCACGGTGCAGCATCTTGGCAAGCAGCGGAGTGGATAAGGTAGTAAATAGAAATAGATATGGCTGTCACCCGTGTAATTCTCATAAGATGCCTCCAAACAAAAACGCAAATACTCGTTCCCACTCTCATGGACAGAGAATTATAGTAGGCATGGGCATTTATGGACTTTCAGTGGAATCATATTGTGGTGAGAGGACTAAGAAAATTAGTTAATGAAGTTGTATTTCATCAGTTTCTTCTGTCTACTTCATTTTCTTCAATTGAAAATACTTCAATTGAACATTTTTATATTTTAATTTTTATAAACAATTAAATCAAACTGCATTTTTTATGCTATTTTTTAGAAATACCCAGAAATTTATAGAATCATATCATAACCTCTATTTATAGTGGTTGACATTGTCCACCATTCCCATGTGGAATTCATCTTGCCTACAGGAAACGATGAGTACATGCTGTTTGTAATTTTATCTCATTAATATCAGCCTCACAGTTTACTGTTTGCTCTCTTTACACCGTGTCACAGCTGTATAAAGTTACTGCTAATGCAAACCCAACATATGCCACTGCAGCTAGTTCACATTAAACACAAACAACTGGCTTTTATTGTGAAGCAGTCACAGGAAATACAATGTATCAGACAGCGATCGTTCATCAAAAATGCATCTACAAAACAACGTATAGCCATTTTTAGCAATTTTTGACAGTGGATCCGTTTTAAATATTGCTAGGACAAGCTGCAGTGAGCAGTTAGACGACAGGCTGCACATCTCGAACTTCTCAGCAAGGTAACCATTCACCTTCTTTTACTGTACCCTGCTGTTATATAAAAACTACTTTCTTTGTGCAGAACATGAAATCACATCGTGGTTGCTCAGTATGATGAAAACTGGCCAATTACTGACTGATCTGTCTTTAGGAAAAACTGTAATCAGATACAATAGTTAGTAAAGTTGTTGCTGAAAAGTTTTTGCTGAACCACCAGTAACAAAGGGTGTCAACAAATCAAGGGTCACAACTTAACTTGATATTTTCAACCCTATCAACCAGCCCTAGAGCAGAGAACATGCAAAAAAACAGTCAACACATACACGCACAGAGAACATCCTAAAACTCCATTCTTTCCCGTCTTGTTTTCCACCCTTGTCTGCTTGTCCGTCACATGCTCAACCAGCTAGCTGCTCTGGCAGGCCCAGCGGTTGAACAATACTGGAGCTTCAGGGACACCAGACATCACCAGCTGACATCCCACATTTATCATCTCTGCACTCAAATTGGCGACTGGCTGTAACAAATCCGACAGCGGTTAGGTCACAGAAAAGTTCAATGAGAGTGGTCAGACAGACAGACATAGATGAGACAGACGAGACAGATAACCCGTTACAAATAAACATTCATCAAAACACATTATCAGTTGACTGCAACTCACATTGAGCGTCTGAAAGCCTGTCATTTTTATCCCTCTCTTCTAGTTTTGGTTTTCGATTTAGGATCACTGGGATCAATATCTATCACTTTTGGAGCAGACTTAATTTCATCCTGACAAAAATGACCTGAATGATCACATATCATGAAAACCCCCCCCAAAAAACTCAACTTTTGATCAAAACTGAATATTAACAAACACATATAACAAGATCATTTTCAATTTGAGAAGCAGCAATGACATGACTAATGTATCAAAATAAACTGTGTGAAACACATGCAAAACAGAATAATTATCTTGTATCTGAAAATTTGCACCTCGCAAATTATATCCAATTGTGGTTTGGGCAACTTTGAAAAATCTTTAAACAACCATATTAAAACACACCGTTCTTGCCTCATTTTTCCAAAGTTAACCGCTCATAAGAGACCACTCATGCATAATGGAAAAGATGCTTGGCTGTGTTTGATGAAAATTATATGAAAAGGAAGAAATCTTTTCATGGACGTCTGCATATTTCTGATAACTAATTGTACTGTTCTGGTATCTAAGAAGCAAGGCCTGGCCAAGGCAAAAAAAACAATCAGTGGGTGGTGCGTTTATGCACATGCTTAGCATCATCACAGCACCCTTTTTGTTTGCAGCCGCTTAATTAAACTATATAAAATTGCATTGTAGGAGATCATATGATTGAGACATACTGGGTGGGATTGCGAGTTAGGACTGCTTGTCACAAGAATTTCCTAACATCTACAGCTCATGGGACTCGTTCAAAAGCACATTTAAAGCCTTCATAAAGACTACATGTCCTTTTAGCTAAAATACAATTACTCTATCATAGTTATACTGTCTATTAACTCTATTCATCTTGCCATTTTAATCTGTGAAAATGAAGTGGCAATCTTGCACTCGGGAGAAATATTACATCTTTGCGAGGCGAGACATGCTAAAACACATTTTCTTTGAAATAATGCCTGTGGCGTGGTGAGATAAGGAGTAAGGTATGATAACAGTCCATGTTGAAGCGCTCATATGCTCTATTGTCAGCACAAAATCGTTTTCTCAGAAGCATTCCTGTGTCAGCCCGGCCTAAATTCCCCGTGCCTCCGAAGCCAAGAAAAATGTTACAAAACAAAACACGGCCTTGACATCGTGTTAAACGGTCGACTATATAACCTGCTGGTAAATTCAGCAATGATAGGGCACAAGTGTCCTCTCCCTACAACGACTACAGGATCTGGTGTACATCAACGAGTTTCCCAGCAAGGTCTTTGTAATCACTACCAGATACACAGGGAGACAAAGCTATTTTCTTTCTTTTTAGTATGGCATGTGGAATATTCTTCAGTTTGTTGAAGATCTTTTTTGTTGAAAAATTGTTCTTACTACTGCCACAGAATATAAATGGCATCTACTGGTAAACTAAGCCTGTAGTCTGTCCACCTGTTGATTTTGATTCCTCTGCACTGTGGTCACCCTTCGCTCTGCTCTGTACTGCAGCCAAGGTATGTGGCCTTTGGGCAAAGCTTTGTACCTTAAGGTGGTTTTCCTGGGTCATCCTCAAAGGGACATAAGGGACTGTATCTGCAAGGAGATGACGAAGGATGCATCTCCCAGACACCGCTGCCATTTCTTTTCATGCAGCTATCAGCCTCGCAGATCTTCCCCTCTTTCCCATCAGTATAAAAGTGTGTTACGGGTGAGAGAGAAGGAGGATGGGGGTGAATGAGGAAGCAGGCTGCATAAAATCCCACATACCTGCCCAGGCATCCCTGGCATGTTGTCTGAATTCCCCAATCTACTCATGTTCACATTCTCATAAAGTAGAGGTGCGGCCCCACCTTGCTGCAGCTTGTCTGCAGCCATGCGTGCACTGATGTGTCCCTAATGGACACACATAGCTTATATATCAGGACTGTTCTCAACAGATAAAGACTGCATTGGTTACAACACTTAAAATGACCTTAGCTGTGAGGTAACATGACATTATTATATCATCACAAAATCTCATGGATAGTTGGGTCAGTAAAGTGAAGAACTTTGACATAGTTGACTACGGTCTCATTTGTTTCTTTTAACCATGATAATAATGTTTTCCAGACCTTGAAATAGTTCAACATTATGGCAGCCATCCTTTTTGACTTATTGGCTTTTGAACTCTAGCTACATATTTAACTCACAGACATGAGAGTGGTATTGAACTTTGTATCTAAGTCTTGCCAAGTAAGCAAATAAGCATATTTCCAAAAACAAAGTTTTACTTTAAGCATAATCACAATCTCTCCCTAAATCTAAATTCAACCATAAAGAATGACACTGGCAAACCTGTTAGGTTCGAAGACTTGTTGGATGCATACAATCAAGGACTGAAAGTATGCGTTTGTTGAATGCAAACCCCAAGTGCACAGGACGGAGAGGTCATTGCAGATATGAGCGGGGCTGAACAGCAGTGGGAGGCTTTATCAGCCCAACCTGTCGCAGCTTTGTGTTTGTCTCCGTTCAGCACCTCATAATCAGCCTCTCACCACCCACTGGAGCCAGGACTATTGACTCAGAACACATGTCACTGGAGCTGATTGCTGCTTACCTGTGCCTGTCAAGGACAAATAATTGGCACCAGATTAGGTCTTATCTCTGAGATTCCGGATGCTGTCACTCAGATGCTCTTCACGCTTGTCTGCCACTGATACACTGTGTACGTGTGTGTGTGTGTATATATATGTGTGTGTGTGTGCGCACATAGAAATAGAAGTAGAGCCCTCTGATCCTCACATCAAATCAGGAACACCTGTCTCCCACTGCACAAATCAAGAGCAGGGGAAAGATTGATTGAAGGATAGTGAGAGATTATAACAAATCTATTTCTGCTGTTTTAGATGACAGGAAAGGTTAATTAAAGCACAAGGGAGTAGAGTAGGGGGTAGGATCTCTGGTTCAACTGACAGGAAAGGTCATTTAGTTTCTTGAGTCCACTGTCTAGTCTGTAAACTCACCCAGTAAAGGTAGTCATCAGAAGAGGATACAGTGGGATTACATAGCGAGAGGGGAAGTACAAGACTTCTGAGTTGCTTTTCAAATGTAAATGCAACTCTTATACCTATTATTCAAATTATGCACTATGACAAATTATTGTTGTTGTTATTGTCATTATTATTATTATTGTCGTTGTTGTCATTGTCGTTATTGTTGTTGTTGTCGGTTTTCCATGAAAACCTGCAAAGAAATAAAGATAATGAAGATTTCATTGAAGAATAATGAACAACTATATTCTTATTATGTCCTTAAGACCCACCAAAAACCAAAGCAGCATGACTGCTAAAAGCCTGACTACCTACTACCTAATGCTGCCACAGACAGCTGCTCTCAATATCCCTGCAGGGCCACAGGTGAAAGGTTAAAGGACACAAGGGGTCTGAGGTGAAAGCTCATCCCTGGCCTCCTAACACACTTGAGCATAATTAGGATTATCTTTGGGGGGGGGGGTCAGGTTGGGTGTGCCTGCTCTAAGCAGGGTCAGGAAAGAGCAGGGTGGTCATGATGATACTGGCGTGGTATGGTTTGAGGAGGAGAGCAGAGGAGGAACACTGTTGTAGCTGCAGCTAGATAATTTCATGATACGTTTACTGTTGCCTCTTCACAATGCGACAAAAAAAGCTTTTTAATCTAGTTTTTATAATCATGTTTTACGTTTGGTTACACATAAATAAGCATAGTGAGATACATTCAAGATGTATAAAATGTGTACTTCTTCATTCATATTTCCCAGAAGAAAAATGAGAAATCCATGTTCATGCTGAGCTGTAAATACTTACCCTGCCTTTTAGGAAATCAGTGTGCAGATCTGCTTGACTCCCTTCCTCTACAACAATAATCTCTGGATTTTAGAGAACGTAAAAAACACTGGTTGGCTCCTAACTTTGTTTACAAAATGCTCCATCCCAAGGCGCTGTCTGGGCCCGTGGCTAGCCATTGTGTTTGTGTGCGTGTATGTATGAGTGGGATTGGGGTTGCGCAGATGCTGCAAGCCGCTGTAATTATGATGAAGCTGTGTTTGTTGTTGTAGCTGTGCTGTCGTTTGCAGCGAGCAGGTCAGGGTGGCGGCAGTGGTCAGTGGTGACAACACAGGTTAGAGGGATTATGGAAAGGCATGAATAATGAGACAGAGTTGGTGTGAATAAGTGAAAAATCCTCCTCTCCCTGGCTGACCTCTGACCTGGTGCTCAGAACAAATACTCTCCCTCTCTTTCAGCTGCACACACACACACACACACACACACACAGCTTTCTTAGAAGAGTCTGTTCATTCCTATTTATGGTTTCTCTTAATCCTCTATTCAATTGGAAGTGTTAAGATCTGCTTAATTTCTGAGCCAAGTTGTCTATAAATCAGTTCTCCTCTCGCTGATTTTAAACAGAACTGAACAAAGCATCATTTTAAGCATGGCCTCTCGCTTTCTCATGCATCAAGGTCATGGCCAGTGTGCTGCTAGCTGGGGGCAATAAGAGGGGGGTAATTAGGAGGTAAATTTAGAGAGACCATTAGCAGCAAGTGTTGACTCACAGTCCACTGGGGACAACAGCCACCTCTCCCTCTCTGGGTGTTCCACTCTCCAGTCCGGCATTGAAAATCCACTATATTCCCTGTGGTCATTTTTCACATGCAACAGCAAATGGTATGGTAGAGGAGTGAGAATGGAGGGAGGGGGCCCGACGTGGCAAGTAGCCTGACAGCGAACCTAAGAACATCCATTTATCAAAGCAGGCAGGAGAGAGCCATGGAAACTCTGAGTCGAACTCAGAGAGCTCCTCTGTACAGCCAACACAGTAGAGGGGCTCAGATCCCCTCTACTGCCGTTGAAGGGGCAAAAGACACAGCTCACAAAGGCGCACAGAGGCTCTCCAATGTGTATTCTAATCATGAGTTGGACGTAGGACAAAACACCCTGATTGTGTGCACAAATACACAAAAACACTGATTGAGATCTCAGCTGCCAGCTTAGGTAGAGAGCAGGAGTGGAAAGAGACGAGCGGGAACTTCTCAAATGTCATGTTTACCCCTGAAAAGAGATGGGTGGATGAAGTAATGAGAAAGCAAGATTTGGCTACCGTACACACAGACTTCACGTTAACCAGATAGCACATACAGGATTTAAGAAGCTATGTGTAACATTTTCACTACAGATATAGGCCAAATGAGCACAGCACAAGACATACAAGATGCCCTCTATTTGCTTATATGAGTTTCTGGAAATACCCCCAAAACACCTGAGACTGGCTAGCACCTTACAGTCCTTTAAGTCAGGTTTTAAAACATTCCTGTTCTATGAGGCCAAAGTTTTTTAGCTCAGTCCAATACATTTCTCTTTTAATCTCATTATTTTAATTGTGTAATATAAATTTTTCTTATGATCGAGATAACGAACCATAGCTGACATACAGGGGTCGGCCGGTGCCTTTCTTTATGATAATTTCGTGGTAATTTGCTGAGTCAGTAATTAGCTTAGTTGGTAGAGCCTAAACCTTGCATTCTCTTCAACAAAGTTGTTATGAAGAGATTCAGGGGAATCCAGTCACACATTTCCCGACGGCTATTTCAAAGATTCTGAAACAGCGGTCAGGAAATGAGTAGTTAAATGGATTCCCCTGAATGAGAAGTGGATGAATTTCCTCTGCCTGGGAATGATGGGGAAATGAAAAGTCCATAGGTTGATGAATGCGGACCAATCGCTGGGATGCGCACACTCCAGCATGTGCTTAATTGTGAGCATATGAATCAGTCATCTTCATAACAACTTTGTTGGAGATGAATATGAAAAAGATAAAAAATAAAAAATGAGTCTCCTATGAGGATCAAACTCACAATCTTATTTATCTTGAGATCACGAGATAATTATCCCATTATCACAGGAAAATGGAGTAAAATAAAGATATGAATCGATGGCCACTTTGGGCTTCCGTAATAAAGTACCTTTGTATCTGTTTTTCTATCTTTGTGTCCGTAAAGCACTTTGAATGACTGTAGTGTTTGGAAGGTGCTATATAAATAAAATTGCCTGTAAAACAGTTACCTGGCTGGTGGGAGGGGTGTTAGCTCTGGTAGTGCAATGCTGATGTAGCATTTATGGTAGACACCCCGGGCAGAATGTCTTCCCAGCAAATGCCCCAAAACCAGCCATGGGAATAATGACTCTTGCCCATCTGGGATAAAGGATACAATAGTGTTGTAAAATGTTATAAAGCCACAAAGTCTGCACATGGAGGCGGTCAAGATAGATGGATCAACAAATCAACACGGGAGGACGCTGTTCTTTTCCTGTTGCCTACTGACAGTCAACATTGTTCCTTTTAACCATGACCGAGATGTTTGTGCATAAACCAAACTGAACCTTATGCTTTTTGGCTTTTCCCCTCTCCTTTATTGAGTTATATCGCTTTTTTGTGCACGTAACAGGTTTGCAAAGTGAAAAAGCCCAAAGTCCGGTCCAAAGGGAGTTCCCATCTCCCACAGAAAGCTCTGCTCTGAACTGCTTGAAAACAGCTCGTTTGTAGTCCAGCCGTTTCCCTTTCTTCACTGTGACGTCACAATGAAAACGCGTCATAAAGCTTGCCAAGCGGCTAGCGGGGTCAGGCACGCCCTCAAACCAAGCTAGTCTGAGCGGAGGCCCTTTGATTTTAGTTAAGCCGCTTTTCCACTGCACAGTACCAGCTGGACTTGGCTTGACTCGCCTTTGTTTGGTTTTCCATTGTAGAAATGTTGTACCTGTACCTGCTTCCAAGCACTTTTTCCAAGCGAGCGGAGGGATACTAAAATGGAACGTGAAAACTCGACAGACGGTTTATTGGTCAGAGAGAATATTCACTATTCACTGCATCATCATTGCGTGTGCCAGACAGAGGCCAGCAACAGAAAGTTTTATATTTTACAGTTTTCGTATGGAATTTCATCACTAAATCCACTTCTGAGAAGTTTTGGAGGTGAGAAATCAACTGTGTAGATTTCGAATATTGACAGTTTTACGAGAAGTGATGGCGGAACAAAAATGTGCTTGAATATTGATGTTGAGGAGCTCCGCAAGTGGCTGCGGGGGAAGCCTGTGCCAACCCGCGGGAGGAGCGTGTGAGGAGGGACAGCCGCCCGCTCATAGAGCCCTCTGCTCCAGCCGTCACAGAGACAGCTGCAGCAACAACAGCAGAAGAAGAAAACACAGCTGGAAGGTTTTCATACCGCTTATCTGTCTTTACATTCTGAGTAATGTTGAAACGTTTTAACTTGAGAAAGAGAAAGCTGTGTGGATCGCTGGTGTGTGTTTCGCATTCAACATTACGTTGCGGCAGTTGTGTGTGGCGTCGCTATGACGACAAGCTATGTACTATCTCTGGGTACTATCTGCAACGGAAAACGATTTGCGCTATGTTAGCATTTGACAGCAAGGCAGCATAGATCGTCGGAACACCGGCAACAGTTCAACGTTTAGTCCTAAAAGACGATGCAACTCCGCCTCTGTTTGGGATGGAAATTCACAATCACAACCTGTATGTATGCTTTATTGGTTGTGAATTATATTTAAAATAAACACGGCAATGTAACTTCACAGACTGTTCAAGTGCGGAGTTGTTGTAAACTTTGGCTGACACAGCTAAAGTTATAGCTATAATGCTAACGTTACACCTGATGTGAAAGCTACTGAGCAAACGTTCAAATTGTTTGGCCAATTTTTATGTAAAATTTAAATATTGAAATTTATTGAAGTGATTATTGTAGTGGTTTATGGTAAGATGTGGAACAATGATGTTGTGTGGTTGTGGACTTGTGAGTAACTTCCATCTGCTAGGTTAAGGTCGCAGTCTGAAGCGGCTTTGATTTGGATCACACTACCTTCTTTCTTACGACCCGCCCTTCTCTGCTTCTGATTGGCTAGTAGTCCTTACCTGTGCAACTCCCAACAAAGATTTTGTACAAGTAAGATGCATCACTCTGTAGCTCAAGAGCGGAGCATACAACACCTAAGGTGAAAAGACGAGCTGCAGCAATGTGCAGAATGAGAAGAATATGGTGTTTTTTGAAAATTAAATCATGTAAACCTATTCTGGTACAACCCCTAATTAAGATTTTGAACCTGAAAATGAGCATAATACCACCTCTTTAATCAAAGCAGTGTCAGATCAGAAAACTTGTTATTTTTCTTGTCAGTATTTTTTTCCCAATCAGAAAACGCTTATATGCATCAATCAAAGACAAATTATGCAAGTTGTCTTTTAATTTGAAGGACTTATTGCTGAGTCCGAGTTGCTGTCTGAGGCAGTGCACTTTAATAATCTCTGTGGTACCTGGGTGGTGAAAAAGGGGTGGAAGAACTGAAATAAGTAGAGACACAAGTGTGCTTTTATGTGGAAGGGTTCAATCCTCCTGGTCCAGATACGATCTTCTGATACTGAGATGTGACTGCAATACAACAAATAGTGCAAAACATTTTCTTCCTTTAAGTCTTCTCAATCCATTCATTTGGCAGATTTTCAATTTACAGCAAGCAATGGCCAAAGTCAGATAACCAAAATGCTGCTTCCTCTATTTTACAAAAAAAAGCCAAATTATCTCTTACTGAGGAGTGATGAGGAAACAAGTATCTCATCATCATTCATCACTTTCCTATCGTGCATCAAGCTCCTGTTTGAGCATTTCCACCATCCGTACAATGTCTTGGATGGTGTTCAAACACCATCCAAGACATTGTACGGATTCTTTAAAGATGTTGTCATGCGTGCAGCTCTTCCAAAAAATAATAGCATTCCAATCTATCTTAAATCTCCCTCTCTATGCCTGGTTAATGCAATTTTGATTCATCACCTAGCTTCCTCTGACACATTTCCTCTTCCTCAGCTTGTCTGATCCTGCTAACATCTACTAGCCCCTGTCTGCATACCAACCCCTTGAGATAACACACCTTCCTTTCTTTAACACCAAGCATGCCACAGGTGAAAGAAGCAGGGCGATGGGGGAAATGCGTGCATGGTGAGTGGGGTGATGATGTATTTTGCTATCACGGTCAAGCTTGTGGTTCATCCATTAAAAGTTTTTAATTCAAGCATGAAGAAAGGGTTAACAAGAAACATGTCTAATGAGATCCAACAGTTATGCTTTCATCCAAATATTGTGCATGTTTTAAGCAAACCTCTCAAAAGCTGACAAAAAAATTCTTGTGGTTATGTGGTTCACTCAGCTAGTGTTTTTATTCAAGGAGGAGGACGTGTCATGATGGCATATTCAACAAGGACCACTAAATGACACTTTAGTGCATTTCATTGCTGCTTCTGAGCTAATATGGCATTTATGTTATTTTAATGAATGACTTTGTCTCCGCTGTCCACACATAACATGCAGCGTTTCTGTCAGCTACCCTGAAGACAGCGACAGGATGATAAGCAACAAAGGCCACTGTCAAGAGCTGAGCTGGGGATGTTTTGTTCTGTGTGTCTTCAGGTACATCGAGAGAGGTTGTAAATCTTTTTGAACTAAGCCAATAAACACACATTGAAGCAGTTGAATTGAAATTCTGCATTGCTCAGGACATGGCTTGTATGTTACGAGATGGTCAATTAGAGATTTGTGAAGTGAATATAAACGTGCACTCGGTCCCAAATGGCCAGCCAGGGCAGCTAGCTGAGCTCCAGGGTCACCAGCATCTGTGGCGTTATCATACAACAAGCCACTAATGGGCAATTTCCAGAAGCCCATCTGCTTCTGCACGGTCGACATAATACTGCATGCCCTGCTGCTGCATACATCCACTTGACCCCACGTCGCTGCTAGACAAAGGCAGGGTCACCCCCGACCAGGTACGTGTCAGCACAGATCCTGGGTCGAGCCTCGTGTGCTAATGCTATGTGACAGGCAGGGGACAACCAGATAATGCTCAACAATCAGGCGGCTGGTTGTTGAGCAGCGTGGCATGGTCCTCAGATGGGGTGTTGGAGTCGGGGCCTACAGCGAGGACCTGCTCATTTGTCTGACAGGCTTTGTGCTCAGTTAACAGTGAGTGGGAGTTTTGCCATGAAGACTGAGACAGGCGTGCATAACCATAAGACATCCATGTCTTTCTCATACCAGCTGAAATTACCTTCTAAATGAAATATCCTTCCAACAGTTTTTTTCTACACTCTGCTGCCACATTCTTGAGTCTTTAGATGATAGACCTTTGATACAATTTTCATGCAAGCAGCATGGCTATAGTCAATACAATGTTGGTCTGTTGGCCGGTGCACCACTTTAATACCACTGACTATTGGATGGATTGGCATGAAATTTGGTACAGACATTTGTGGTCCTTAGAGGATGAATCCTAGTGACTCTGGCGATTGCCTGACTTTTCCTGAAAATTTTCACTTACCCTGTGATATATCTCAATATCTACTACATGGATTGGCATTTTTTATGAACATTCCTGGTTACCACAGGATGTGCATGAATGACTTTTTCTTCTAGTGCCTTTTGTGGATTTTAGTAAAATTGCCCAACAAATATTGGATGGTTTACCATGAAATTCATTGTGTTTGAGTATTTCATTACAATCATCTCAGGTTTTCTAAATGCCACGACACACTCCCATGAGCCTCTGCTGTACTGCTAATTGGAAAATGTTTGCATGCTAACATGGTGAAGTAAGACGTACCTGCTAAAACATCAGTATGTTAGCACTGTCATTGTGAGCATGATGGTGTTACAAAGCCACGAGCATGGCTGTTGACTGTTGTCTTGTTTTCAAATACAGTACATCATTTCTGGCTAAACTCATTTTCTCTTTGATTAGTACTACAGAGATATCCAATAAAATTTCAATATTTGGTAGGTAGCAGCAACTATAAGTCCTGGTTGATTGACAATTACATGAACACAGGAGGTCAAGATTTTTCAAAAAGCACAAAAAGTTCTTTGCAAACAGATCAAACATAACATTCCTCTAGTAATCCATTCCATAGTAGCTGACTATGCACTGGTGAATCAACAAATCAATATGTCATTGACCTCAGCAGATGATTCTGATGGTAATTACACTCGGAGTACAAATTCTGCCTCTCCAGTCTCGTAAGCTCTGAAACCACAAGCTTGGCTAAGAAAAATAAATTAACCAGGAACATACTTGAATGATTCTTGAGTTTATTCTCAAACAAAAACATACAGATTCCCTGACAAGTTATTACAAGTAACTTCTGAGCTGTTATTACCTGGGAGCTGCCAAAGAACAATATTATGTTTTCTTCTTGGTCTGGGTGAGAGCAGCTTGAGCCTCACAAATGTAAGGTGTTATCTGCTAGGGTTTCACTTCTTGGGTTTGGGCCCAACACTATACTAAGTATCCTCTATCACAGAATCCTTCCCAGAACAAGCAACAACTTTATCTTTGTCTTTGAGTCTGACTGCAGATGACAGCATCCACTGCCTCTTTTCATCACAACCATCTTTTGTATGCATCTCTTTCAACAACAACAACAGTTGTTATTTTTGTACATTTACAAGCATGACAGGGCCATTTAACACAGCCTCAGACTAATACACTAACAAAAAAACTAGACACAAACCCATGCACACACAGAGAGATTTAGTCCAAACATTCAATAAAACACAGCAGGAAAGTTTAGTGAAAGCTGTGGGAAGAAAATAAAGTCGGGAGGCCAAGTGGTGAGAATAAGCTGACTGGATCCTGTGAGTGACAGAGCATCCATGTTAACTTGTCCATTTGCTGTCTGTCCTTCTGTTTGGCATAAATGGAAGCAGAGGATCGGAGAAAACAAAGTGGGGGATGATGACCGTCAGTCAAGGGCATTCATCTTTTCAAAGAGGAAGAGTGGCTGTATGATGGAGATGATGGTAGTGGGATTCAAGCGGATTTTTAGCAAAAAGGGAAAAGGGGCTGAAGAGGGGGAAGAGATGGCAGAAAGGAATGCAGACAGTGGTAATGCTATAGAACATTGTTATGGAAATGGTTGGGTTTGGGGACATATTCAAACAAAGAGAACATGAAGTCACATCCATCTTTAAGCTTTTACCAGATGCCAAATATTTCTCATAGTTGTTTTCACATTTGCAGTATTCTTTTTGTCATTATTTTGGGAGATTTCTGCTTTATTGAGATAGTGCCATGGCAGTAAGGACTCACGCCACCAGGTGAGCTACTGGGACGCCCCCACCTTTTCAATCCTATCATCATATGCCACCTGTCTTTTGTCTAAAGGGTCTCCGAGAAGATGAGCATTTGACAAGGTGATAGCTGTACTTATCAAAGGTGTGAAGGGAGGCACCGTTGCAGAAAACAGCAAAAAGGTGAAGTGTAATCTCTCACAGCAGCAGACAACTTAGACCACCTTAGAGCTGTCAGTTATGTTTGTTAAAGTATCCTCCAAAAAGGAAACACTAAGTGTGTGACCAGAGGAATGTTGCATGTGATGATATTCCTCAGCATGAGGCCTGTATTACTTTAAAATGAGGGAGCTTCACAGAAAATAATTACAGGCTAAAACAACCATTTACATTCCAATAGGTTAAATATGTGCTTTGAAAGCAAAAAAATGTCATTCAAGATGAAACATGTTGGCAGCCATTACATCTTTAATGGATAATGTGAATTGTCTGCTAAAGGCGGGCCCCACTCTCTCATCCCAGCCTGCAATTAAAGCAAAGCTACCCAAGGCTGACTGACAGGCTGACAGACCTATAGATTACTCTCTGTCTGTGTAATCCACAGCCTTTTTACTCCCCTCGCTGACTGACGCACTGACCCCTCCCATTTAAAACACCAGCGCCTGTTGATTTGGAGGCTTTCATGTTTGATGGACAGATGGGACATCCTCCCCTGTGACCCTGCGACCTTCTCCTCACCCGTGACCATAAGGGCCGATGTGCAGAGTGTGGCTGCTTAGCGGCAATGGGGAGAGAATATTTTAATAGCTCTTGTTAGTGATGAATTCATATAAATAAGGATATGTTTCCCAAATGAAAGAGTGAGGTTGAGTGGTGAGGTTTTGCAGACAAATGAGGCACAAGTAGCAAAACTGAGAAGCTTGTTTAGAGCTAGGAAGAGAGTAAAAGATGGATTAAATCATAAAACACAATGCAATATCTTCCCTACACAAACCACATCAAGGCCTCTGGTTCACGTTCATGTCAACACTACACAGCAGTTTCTGCACACCAGGCCTGAAATGGGCAAATGAGATTGCCCACTGCTCAGATTACAGGCTATGCTCCCAAATACCAGCAGCAAATCAGAAAATCCCTGTGATTCCTCCGGCATGTTATTGTTAGCAGTTTTGCTCAGTGAGATTTAATATTCAAACACATGGAGATAGATAAGAAAAGTTGAAATGACCTTTCCAACAGTTAAATGGTCATGACACAACAAATTCACAGCTGTAGTGTTTCATAACCAGTCACTTTTACAGTAGGATTCAGCAGTCTGTAGCTTTTTGTCTTCAGGCTCACACTTAGCCTGAAAGCAACATGTCCGTGCTTAAACATCCAGGTGGGAGGTGTCCAGACAGTTTTGAAAAAAAGAAAAAGAAAAGTATTAGCTGGAAGTGCCTGTTTTGATTGGTGAATGAGAGAGAGAGATTGCAAGATATAAAGAGAGGGAGGCTAGAGTCTTATCAGCTTGTAGGCAACATGCGTGACAGTGGGAAGTCTTAGTCACAGTCCCTCCATCCGTCCTCATATGGGGTGTTGAAGGAGGCCAGTGATTGCTCACATGGAGGCTAAAAACCCTCTTATCTTACGCTGTCATACCTTCTCATAAATCAGTGCTTAGCCATCCGCTCTGCACTGATAAGGCAACCAAACAGAGAGGGATCTACACCAGGAATGGAGAGAGAAACTTCTTTTCTGTCATGAGTGGCCTCTCTTGCCCTCTCTCACACTCCCATCTCCTATCTTCGTTATCAGTGTTTCATTCATCAGATCTGAACAGCAGACACAATTTTTTTTTCTACTTGGGGCTTGTTTGTTTGCATCTTGCCATATTTTCTCTTGTAGCTTTTCCAGCAGTGTGGTTATGATCATCTGAAGAATGGGAGCGCTGAGAAATGGCATTTTCATCGTCACTGTAATAAATACAAAAATGTAAAAAGTGTAGCACCAAGATTTGAACTGAATCTGTCAGGTGGATGTCACTTCCACAGGACTACTGTGATACCAAAGATGTGTCAAGGCCAGTCCATCACAAATACAAATGATGTCCAGTGATGACATTTCTATGGTATAGGCAAACCCAGAAGTTATCTCCACAGCTGCTTCCTTATCTCAATGTCGTTTTGTGGATTAATGATTAAAACAGTCTCTGTGTTTATTACATCATTAAGATATTCAGCATTGAGATAACCTTTTCAAAACCTCCACTGCTTTTAATAGTTTTAAAGGAATGATCCAATCTTTGGAGAAACATATTCTGTCTTGCCCAGAGTTTGACTGATGTCAACACCTTAACACAAAAACTGGAAGAAGCTAACAGATGTAGATTCCTCAATTCCTGTTTGTGAAGTACAACAGGATGAATAAATAATATGAATATGTGTAAAAACCTAATGCTAGGCTAGTATGGAACTAGAGCATGTATCTTTGCAACTAAATAATATGGCTTTTCGTGACACGGAACAATCCTGTTAAACACCACAGCAGTGTGGTGTAGTTCCTGTTGTTTTATGGTCGAATTTTCTCATAATGCATTGCAGTGGTTTGTGCAATTAATCATGCATAAATGGTTTAATAGGAGAGCATAATCCGGCTACGGTGGTGAAAAGGTAAATTTCACGCTGTGAAGCAATCCTTTACGCCAGACATTGGTATAATCAAAAGTCATGGACCAATGAATTCCAAGCTTTTTATACTATCTAAATGCGATTACACTTGAACAAAGCATCATTTGGGTTGGAGTTCTTCCCAGTGTCAAAAGACATTTTTTTGTTTCCTCTGTGTGACTCTCAGCTGAGACGACCACATTAAAACTAGATTTGTCAGCCATGGAAAAAAGTTTGTGTCTCTGTGTTTGTGCCAGGAGGTGCCGCTTCCTATAAGCCCTCTGAGGGGCTGTCTGTGGTCTTCTATCATTGTAGTGCGGTGAAGCACATGGTCCAGAGGAGCACATCAATTCATCTATAACATGAAGTCCTACAGAACATGAAAGCCTAGGATCAGAGCCAAGCTTTGAGTGATGAGTGTTTCAGCATTTGTGCCAAGAGGAGGAAAAGTGAGAGACGAGAACGACGAGAGACAGAGAGAGAGAGCGAGCCAAGGGAGGAAAAGGACAGACAGAGATGCTTTGAGCGTTAATGCCGTGCCAGTGTTATATGCCACTCCCCCTCCGCTTCCCCAGGGACATGAATGAAGTAAATGAATGATGGACCCAGCCCACACAAACGCCCCACTTCTATTGAGACCAAGCAGTCCATTCATGGGGATGAGTGAGGCGTCGACACCAACAACAACAAAAACAACAGCAACATAGGAGGCCCTTACTCCTATTTCTCATTCATACATATGTATGCAGTCACACAGGCACACACATATGCCACATATACGTTGGACAACACTGCCAACATACCATTAAGGACACCTAGAGAGGGTTCCTGAGAACAGGGCTGACTAACAAAGAGCGGAGGCAAAGGGGCGTGAAAAGGGCACGCATGGAAAAAATCCTGGCATCACGTCAATGCAACCGCCACAATGATCAGGGATGAGAGGCCATCTCCTCCTCTCCACAATCAGCACATTATCAGGAAGCCCATCAGTGCATGAACCCAGAAAACAAGGCCTGGAAGCATCATGCTCCACCACATTCTGCCTTTCCTCCTCCACTCTGCTCTTCTCCTTTGCTCTTCCAGGACGAGATGGGTTCAGGGGGTTCTCGCCCACACAGGGGTGATCTCACTCAGAGGCCTGACCTTCAAACTCGGGTATTACTTGCCTGAAGCCACAGCAGCTAATGGAACATGGGGAATACAAATCCGATTGAAGCGAGATCAATCTGACAAGGAAGGCTTTGCTATTTACCAAGCATTTACATCTCAAACCTTGAAGGTGGGCTTTGTAATGATGTTAGCATCTGACTGGGGCTCAGTTTTCACCAATTATGCATCCTCAGAGAGAATATATGTACAGCGTATGAAGGTAGGAGAGGGCTGAAGTGAAAAAGACAAAATGCAGCTATGACAGGAGCAGGAGGAGAAGGAGGAATGTTCCGGCTTTTTTAATCCAATAGTGAGACAGCACTACTGCAACCTCCCACAGGATCATGGTCATGCTCAACCACAGGCCTAATTTCTCCCATAATCACAGAGACAGCTACTTGGTCTTTATCCAACACATATTGTACACAAAGAGAGGCTTGATGGAATGTAAGTCTGAATCTCCCACACCTGAAAAATTTCTGCCTAAAAACCACTTTGACCTATCATGAAACGAAGCACTTCACATAAAACTTATCCAAACTGGCACTGTGCAAGCTATTCTGATCGTGTAAACACTCAGCAACAAGACATATTAGCACAAATTTGTACTTTGGCTTCACATAATTTTTTATTGTCGATGAATAGATGTATGGTTGAGAAAGCACTTGGGCTTTAGGCCAAATGTTCCCCAGAGCCAATATACTTACAACACTTCTTCGGAGACAATCTGTATGACAATATACAAGTGTGAATAAAGTCAGCACTTTTCATTGACTCTAACATCAAACCTTGCAGTGCGAGGTTATTGCCGGGGCATTGGCACGGAGCTGAATAGTCCGAGCAGTCACCAGCTGAGGTAAACCATCTCAACCGACACTTACACACCGCTAATGGGAAGCAGACACACAATTTGTCCTGAGTATGCAGTTGTGCCCCCACAGTCCTCTCCTCCTTCTCATTCTCAAATCCCTCCATCTATCCAAGCTCTGGCTGAGACAGCAAACCTGACACTGATGCCCTGTAGTCCATTAGCACTCTCAGAGCCCCCGTCTGCTCTGTTGCTCCCTTCACATTTTCCTCCACTAACTCTATCTTCCTGACCGTTGTCTCATGGTATCCTGCACTCCTTATCTGACTGCCTATGTCTTTCTGTCTCTCTTTCTCCATCCTTTGCTACCTCTCCTCCTAGATGATGTCTGAGCTGGAACAAGACGAGCTCCTCAAGTTCAACATATCAGTCTCTGCCTTAGGAGGGACGGGTCTATAGACTATAGACTATAAGTCTATAGTCACTCATGTCAAGTTCATATAACATTACTGTGATGAGGCTTAGACACATGATACCAACAATAGCTCCTCAGATAACTCTCCTGCAGCCTGTCTCTATTAATGTAACTTTAGTCACACCTGTTATCACAGATAGGACAGCCAAACAGTTGTCTTTTCCAACAGTATGAACTCTCTACCTCTAACAGTCACTAGCTGTCCAGTAGGGCTGCATATAATGATTATTTTCATTATCAGTTAATCCGTTGATTATTTTTTTAATGAATCAATTAATAACTTTGTCTATAAAATGTAAAAAGTAGTACCCTTTTCTCCAAACTGCTTCTCAGACAGAAGTCTTAATGTGGAGACAAAGCAAAAGCCAGTGATTTTATTCACACAGTAGCCAACTCTGAACTCCCAGGGTAATCCCTGGAAAAGCAAATACAGCTTTGCTTGTTTTTTTTAATAGTTGATGCAAAAATACATAGTGCACTTATCACTTCACAGGGCCCTTTGAAGACACTACAAGCAAATATATATCATGTTTCTGCATTAAATGTATTAGGGGTGCAACTAATGAGTCCATTATAAATTAATCTATAAAACATTTTCATATTCATCATTTGATCCATAATTGTGAAAAACCCAAAGTGATGTAAAATTTACAATGTTAGAAAACAGAGAAACACAACAAATCCCAGTGTTTGAGAAGTTGGAAACAGCAAATGCTTCGTATTATTGCTTGTATAATTAATTAGTGGATAGAGCAAGTGATTTCTGTTTTATTGTTGTATCAGAATTTCATCCCTGTGCATACTGACTATTGTATATGGAGAGAATGACATTACATTTTACCTTGTAGACTACTCTATAACAAAAGTACCTTTGCAAGAGGTCCTCATATGTGTTAAAGTAACTTTACACACACACACACACACACACACACACACACACACACTATATGTAGCTATATATGACTGAGTGGTTTCCCAAACCAAGTGTTCACAATTGCCACCATATGAATGAGGTCAATTGCACTGGAGTAACAGGATCCCAACACTGACAGACAAATGATAATGAATGATAGCTGTCTGAGTAAACAAGCTCTGAGAGGTGCCCTTGACCCGCTGTCTCCTTAATTTCAGTCCGGGCTGCAAACCCAACCCCACACCTTAGCCACATCTGGAGAGCACGTCCAGATGGGTGGAGCCTCGACAAGGAGAAGCTAATCCTTCGTTTATTTGCTCACCAAACTCTCCAACGTTCCCCGACAACTTCAACAAGGTTACACCACAGCCTTATCAAAGCCTATTGTTTTAGCAAATGTGTTGTCTCATTCGTCTTAACTAAGCCTTGAAGCCTCAACGCTGCTTCACTTCAGGATTTCCTGAGAGCAGACGAGACAGCAGACATCAGGGGAAATAAGCACAACACTGTGATTACATCCCACCTCTCCTCTGTGGAGAGAATCATTTGAACCCGATTCGGTTTGTGAGGAGTGACAGGTAGATGCTGCTATGGCAACCAAACCAAAGCAGTGTCATATATAGCTCTTTACAGAAGCTCTGCAAGTATGTGAGCACTCACACACACACACAAACAACGCAGACATAACCACATGGACTTGACATGAATATTAAAAGACTCTCTCCCATTTTCTCCTGTGACTTTGAATCTTAAGAAAACCACCTTCTGTAAAAGCCGTTACCAATTTTGTCTCTAACAACAATAACTGTTGTCCTCTTCAACTCCCTGGCCCTCCCGCTCTTCTTCTGCAGGTGGTGAGACTGATCACAGCCTGCATAATAATTTGCCTCTAATAATGATTAAAATCGCACCTCAAGAATTATGGGAGCTCTAAAGTGCTCAGAGGGCAGACGGGAAACAATTACAAAGCCTTCACTAACCACTTCGACTACACAAGCCAATCTAATCAAGTTCCTCAAACGTGAGGAAAAAAAAATGACATCGGTCTGATGTACCACTGTAGCTTACAACTATTTTTATCCTGTCTGCCACATTTCCATCTAAAAAATTGGCTGCTGCAGGAACCAAGAGACACAAACAAAAACCAAGGATGTAGTCAAGCACGCACTATCACACAAACATACACACCCCCTTTCTACACAGCAGAGAGAGAGAGCTGAAAGGGCTATTTATCAAGCCTGCCAAAGTATCACCTACTAAGAAAACTCCTGGAAACCTTTAATTGGTACATAGTTTCATAAGTAGTATAAGCTATACCATCCGACGTTCGTAAAGTAAAAGTCCTGATCTATTTTTTCACAGACAAATTTAGGTGACTGTGGATGGGAATTAAACTCTCCATCATCAGTACAAAAGATGTAGTTGTATATCATGTACTTTGTTGGTCACCTGAGTTGTGACAAAATAAAACTTCCCAGGAAGCACATGTGCATAAAAATACAAAGTTATTAAAACCCAGAAAATGAATTTGATGAATAATCTGTTACTCATGCCAACAGTAAAACTAATGAAGTCTGTTGGCAGCTCCCTAATATTATATTAGTATGTATGTCATTCTCTACGCCACACTCTTGTGACTCAAAAAGTTTAAGTTTCAGCTCTAGTCCTGCGCCAAAACTTCTACAAACAACCTTAATTGTTTCTCCCCAAAAGTACACAGGCATGGTTTGTTTGGAGCTTCACTGCATCTCACAGAGGAAGCTTTTTCTGAGGAAGCAGGATGAGTAGATCTGCTCCTCCCCAGTACAAATAATTAAAACTGTGATTAAAATGCCTAATAGCTAAAGACTGGAATAATAAATAGAAGAATGATTATGGTTTCATTTGGATGTCGTGCATTTTTATCACCACAGGGGAGGAGATTCCAGCATTAATAAGTGCTTAGGCATGGTCTCTGCTTGCCAGGTTGTCTAGAAATATTCAAATTACAGCAAACTGTTTTCAATCTGGAGCTTTTCACAGGGAGCAATGATTTGTATGTGTATTTGTCTCTGTGACATCATTAAAGGGTGGGGAGCCAGCAACACATTGAGTGAAAATTACTAAAAAGGGCTACACAATAGAGACACATTATTCCCTTTCAAGCCTGCGATCTGAGTTAGCACTGCACTTACTGCATGTTTGCTGAGATGTTATGCAAAACCTTTCTGTGCCCTCAGTTGCACATGTCCACCCACTCCTCCCTCATACATTCCCCTGCTCCCTCACCATCATGCCCTCCTCTCAAGGAAAGTCTGGGCACTTCAGAGGCCGCTCCTCTCCCCTATCACCTTTTCGGTGTGCTAAAACAGTTTGCTCCCACTGTGGGCGGCATACTGGGTGCTCTCCTCCCTCACCTCACACTGCCAGCCTCTTATCAACAAGCAAATACAGAGGGTGTGAGTGTATAGAGTAAAGGCAGAGGAGGACGACGACGAGGCAGGGAGACAGAAAGGACACTATATTTAGCACTGGAGCTGTCACCTTCTGTTTTTCTCTCCTGAATAATCATAGTTTGACAGCATGCATCCCGCAGAGCAGAGGTTGCTGGGATGCACTACCCCCCTCCCCTCCTCCACCAGCAACATCTCTTGAGAGAAAGTAGCAAAGTATTGTAATAATTGCTGCAGGCTTGCGTGCCACAGCCACCACACATTACTCCGTGAAAATCTTTTCAGTGCCTTGACATTCTCTAATGGAGATAATAGGGAAGGGAGGGATTTTTGGACTACAGACTGTTGCCAACAGGTACAATGTTGCATGCGTAATGCACACAAAGAGAGCAAATTACCTCCAAGTGCTCTGTATAAATGAGCTGCAACGTGACCAAAAGACATTTAGAATAACCTTCTGCCATCCATAATTTTCTCAGAATTGGAATGCATGTAGAAGAGGGACGGTAAAAGGCTGGGGCAAACTTGCTACACTCATGTACCAATGATGATTATCTGCTGGGAAAGAAGAAAACATGCACAGGTGGAAGCACTAATGGATGATGGAAATCAAGTATGTTCTTGAACTCCATGGCTCTAAGAAATCAAAGAAGAATGAAAATGATTATTACTGTGAAAGTATTGTAAAGTATTGTGATGGAAATGGCATGTTACATAAATGTAAAGATGCATGCCTGACTCTTTCTTCTTTGGGATCAGGAAAACCCCTTGAAAGAAAAACAATAGAAAAAAAATGGCCATAAAAAAATCCTAATTTAAACTATACAACAATGTTGTCTCTGTTCCCCCCCATGTTTGGGCATGTTCATCAGGCAAAGCAATAACACAAGCACCTCACACTATAAGTGATTAATATTATCATTGTTTAATACCAATTTAATTATTTATCACAAAATTGTTTATTAAATTGTGACAATTTGCCAAGTAGGTTTCACTGCATGTCTCATTATGTTTCACAAATGTAATAGAATGCACTATATGTGTAATGTGCCCTGATAATGTAGCTAATTAATGACATTACTTTTGTAGCCAAAGCGCAGGAAGGTTTCTGGGTTGTGAGAACAACTTTTGCCATTTCCCTGATGATCAACCAATCAGTAGCTGGTTATATACAGCCGGTTCACCTTTGTTTGAAGGAGACGGATCAAGACAACTGAAGCAGCTAGACTAGTATATGACACACACATGAAAATAGGCTGTGAGAGGTACAAGGAGATAAACTCTCCGCTTTGGTATCCTAACAACCTGTGGAAAAGGTGGTGTTTCACCAGAGAAGTCAAAAGGACACCAACAGTACAGGACCACCTACACAGAGGAACGTCACACTGACAAAGGGCTCTTCTCGTGTACTGTAATATATATATATATATATATATATATATATATATATATATATATATATATATCACATCACATCACATCACATCACACACACACAATTGTGTGTCTATTGTTGCAAAGCCAGAAATAGAACAAGAGTAGTTCAAACTCAGTAGCAGCTCCTAATTATTCAAAGAATAAAGAGGTGGAGGGCATCTCGCCATTTTCTGATCTTAACCCAGAAAACTGGGAGAGATGAGCCGATAGTGAAGCCTTTGTTCAGGCGTGACAATCATCGACCCATTACGTGGAACAAAAAGACTGTCGGGGAAGCACAAAGGCTAGAGTAACCTTAACATTGTCCCTGAGAATTAGTCCAATTACAGGACTGCCTGGCTTTGTCTGGCTTTCTTCCCAGAGCTAACCTTGTACCCAGGTGTTCCACCGAGGACTAAAGAAGCCGAAGAAAAACAACGTTAAACACTTTCAAATGGGCCAGAGGATAAGCCTAACAAGCTATTACTTGTTAATATGGTGCCATTCTCCCACAGTTTGAGGGCAGTTAACCTCGGGTGTGTGACTGGCTTCTGTTTGAAGGGTCATAACCCCTTGCGCACTAAAATAGCATGAGATTACAGACCTTGTTTAAAAGTAAATATAGGAGTTCTCAGCAGCTGATCTGAGCCAGCCTCGTTCAGTCTCTTACGAGAGAATACACCTACATAACCTTTTGTTTTAGTAATATCATCAGTACATCCAGTAACTGGCACTTTCATTTGAAAATGTTATTTTCATAACCTCAACTATATTAATAATTAATGTACGACTGACAAAAAGTTACAGTGCAGAATATAGCATGATGCGGCTGCGTTAAATTCTACATTTTTTGGAAAACACACAATGTTTAATTTGAGAAACGCATTGCAGCCTGGTATTTTTTAAGTGTGTGCGTGCGTGCGTGCGTGCGTGCGTGCGTGCGTGCGTGCGTGCGTGTGTGTGCTATTTTTCAACTCTTCTGAAGTTGGGCTTGATGACCTATCCCTGCGAGCTTTGAATGGACATTCCTTTGGTCTTAGCCTCTGTTTGCTCTCTTGGTCCTTATCACAGTTAATAACTCAGCTTGCACAAACACACTCAGTAGCTGCTTTAGGAACCTCAAAAGACAAAATTATCAGCTTAGGTTTCTTATGGATGTTTACATTGTGAACCTTTGTTTTAAGAGATCTGGCGCAGAAGATGTAGATACTGGATTGTTCTTTTTTATTTAAGGGTCTTGCAGACATGGAGCTTAAATGTTGAACAAGAATGAACATTCAACAAACGCATACTATTAATCTGTATTCTATTTACAATTCAAATTACCAAAGTTCAGGGGTTATTCATAGTTTCAGGAAAACTGGCGTACCTGTATCTCAGTACAAAATAAACTCAGCTGAAAAGCAGAGATTAATTTATGCAGAATGGAATTTCAATGTGTTTATAACAGACGGTCACACTGAAATGCAGTATGAATACTGTATATATGCCATACAAGATGTTCAGAGACACATGTGTGTATCTGTGTATGTGACCCATTGTCTGTTGCTTTGATAGAGGGTAAATATTTGAAAAGCAAAGACAACGTATTGGTTCCCTCGTGTTAAAGTCTTGGATTTCAGCCAAAAGCAGCAAAGCCTTTTCTACAAGCTTTATAAAATGCAAATATTCAGTGGGAAGTGATAGTGTGTAACCTTTATGGATAAACATGTGAGGCTATAGGTCACAGACAGAAGCTAATTCAACCACACAGCAAAACACAAAAACAAATTCTATTAGCTGCTATATTTGTAGCTTTTCTCCTTGTTTTGTTTTATCACCAAATTGAAGACTACTTATTAAAAAATTAGCTGGATTATGTTATCAGAAGGTACTTATTACAACAAATTTGTATGCCAGCACTAGACAGATATCATGAAACCAAAAGCCAATTATTTGGTTAAGTACACTGACACATAAAAAATTAATAAAAGCACATTACAGAGCTATTCCCAGCAGTACGGCGCAAAACCAATACAATTAGGGAATGCACAGCTTAGGTGCATTTCTAGTCTCCAGCTATCTGAAGTTGCTCTGTGAGGCATAAAGTAACCTCCAAAACTAATTAAAAACAAAAAGGAACTCAATTAAAAAAAAAAGAAGAAGAAAATAGATGAACTCCTTTCTACCAAGTAAATGTGAGACTAGTGGAGTGTGAAATCCAACTTGATTAGGGACGGAGAGAAGGGGATGGGATTGAGGGATGAAGAGAGAGAAAACAAACAGGTAAGCAAAATATTGGAGCAAGGCGGAGCAAGTGAGAGTGCACAGATCTTCATTGACAAAGCACTTCAGTTTAAAGTTTTCATCAGCTTAGCAAAAGGCCAGGACATGAAGTTACACCAAACAAGTACTCGTTTATAATATGTGATTTCAGTGCCGTGATTTGCTGGAGGTGCGAAACCTCCACTTCCCATTCAGTGTTCTGTTCAAACTCGGCACAGAGCTGAGATCTAAAGTGTGGTGTGACAGGGATCGGGACTCATCAGATGCTTATTAAAGTCTACTTCAGAGGCAGATACTATCAAACCTTGAGAGCTTTGCATGGACACGATGACTATGCTGGCGCTGGAATGACAAAGCACCGGAGACTGCACCACTGAGACCTTATTTTAACAGGACAGTTCAACACACGCACAGGGTCTCATGTGGCACCGGCAAACATTCATAACATGCTGGATCTGCACCCTGACTGTGTGCCCAGCCAAGTGTTAAATCTGACTTGATTTCAGAAGGGAGCCGAGGTCACACAAAGGCCTGTTTGGGGAACTAATAACAGCCAGGCGATTAAATGAAGACATATTCTCTGGCCCTGAATAGTCAGGACAATCAGCAGCACATCTCCTCACCCCTCTCATCACGCCTCTCTCACACAACACACAATCAAGCTCTCTGTTAGGCAGTGAAGGAGTAAATGCCAGGCTCGCCAAGCCCTGAATTCATCTAGTGCCAATAGTTTACCCATTCCAGTTATTGAACAAGACCATAAATAAAAGACTGGTGACATTAGTGACTATTACACCAGTGATCGCATCTGCATGTCTGTAGAGAAACACAGAAGTAACAAACTGGGTCACAGACACAGCAGTATTGTGAGTGCCTTACCTTTGAAGGACAGGAAGATCCTGGGAGCAGAGAGGGGCTCGTTGGAGGGGGGCAGCCCCCCAGACGATAGGGCCAGCAGGGCCAGTAGCCAGCACAGTTTGTCCCACAACATTGTCCTCCTGTTTGTTAACAGAGGAAAAGGAGAGTCCAAGAGTAATTATAAACCAGTTTGTTTTCTTATGCTTTTACTGAAGTCATACACTGACAAGACAGAAAATTAAGCAGGGACTGAGCTGAAAGCTGAAAAACTCAAATCTGTTTTATATATGCTTCTATATTTGCTGTGCATGCATGGGGAATTAAAATGCTTAAAATCTTAAGCATTTTGATTACCCATGCATGCATGGTGTGCAATATAGACAGTAACTTAACCTGAACCATAAACCTGAGGGATGGAGAATCCTGGAAAAAATGTATTAATCATCATTGCTACTGGATTATTAAGATGAATCTGTCATATTATTGTGACTTTCATAACCACCCACAGTTATTCTTGCCTGCTGCTTCTCTGTGTGTTGTAAGGGCAACAGTCTGAATGGAAGGAGTCTCCTTCCTGCCTGCACCTCCCCACTCTCTGCAGACCCTCACTTTTCATAAATAGGATACATGACCAAAACGTGTTTCTGAATGCGGCAAATGGATGGGCAATAATTATTATTACACATTATACAGCAAGAGCTGAACTCCACCAGTAGTATACAAGTATAGCCTGGCGCGCGCACTGTCAGTGTTCACAAATAAATTAGCGCCATCAACGTGCTGTTAACCCGCCACAAAGGGAGCCGAAGTTAATAATATCCCCATAAAAGGATCTGGAGACTCAGAAGTTATCAGTGTACAGACGATTACACACACACACACGAAACCTGCAGAAAGAAATATCTGTGCCACGTTTGGAGACAATTAAACAACTTTAGCCCTGGTGTTTTATTGTAATTATCCATGCATGGCACTGATCTACTCGTAAACGTGGATATGAGTCTGAGGTCAAACTGTCAGTTAGGGTTTAAGATCAAGTTCCACATTGAGCCCAAAGGCAGAACTCCAAAGCAGATCCGTTAACCAAAATAAAGCACGACAGGGCTGTGAGTTATGAGGACATGAACATGAACCACGTGTCATTTATGACAGTAGTCGGGCCTTTAAATTGTGAAAAGTAGCAGCACCAGTTACATACACTCGACCACTGGGAATAGCAGATCTTTAAGATACAGCATCACATGCTGCGAAAACTTTCAGTGCCTCAGAACTCACGTTGTACACCGAACACACACACACACACACACACACACACACACACACACACACACACACGCTACTGATCTTGGCTCTTGCAGTATTTGAAATTTGTATTTGAGTATTAATTTAAAACTACCTCCTACGCGCCAGACAAGACAGCAAAAACATGAATAGGCTTAAGCGAACTGAGGTCTGTTGCTTAAAATAAACTAGTCCACATATTTAGGACAAAATTATTTGACAGAACTTTTAAAATAAATCTCATATATTAGAGCCGCCTGTCTTGCACATGCAGCGAAGGCATCACTCCTTTGGCGCGACTCCACCAAATGTGGCTACTGATTTATCAGCACATCTGTCTCAACACAAATAATTAATTTGGACTTGTCATGTATCAAAACAGAACTTGCATTATGACCTACCTTCTAGTTACGTCCAGTGAATATTGTGATAAAGCTGGCCAACATTTAAAACCATCCACCCAGATCCTTTGAGCTCCTCTGTCTGTCCGCACGCAGGAGTACGAGTGTATCCGCCGCAGATCCTGCACGATTATCCCAGAGCCAAACAAAGCTTGGATTTAAATTAACTTGACGCGGCCGCCTTAACTTGAAGTGATCTCTAAATCGCATCAACAGATGCTGTATTTTCCACTGAAGGAGGTTAGAAACAAAGAGTTGTGTCTTGAGACATGAGTGGCGGAGAGGAGGTTCAACCGTGCGTAGCGGCGCTCAAGTGAGTAGTGCGGGGAAGCGGCTTCTGCAGGTGGATAGACTGAGGTCTCCCGGCAGTGGACACACCCATGGGGGAGGGAACCTACCTTAGCATCAGTGCGCCCTGCCCCTCCCCAAAATCTAGCACAAAACAAGTCTGCTCTGCATCGTTTTGCACTCCAGAGGACCTACAGAGGTAAACTCAATTAAAATGACGAAGAACACGCTGTAGGCTACAAGTGGGGTATTGGGCAGCTGGAGGAGATGTAGAGATGTCGTGCTCCCTTCAGCATTAGGAGGAGTTGTGCAAAATGTTCTGCTACAATAAAATAATAAATATATGCCCATTAAAAATTTTAACATTTTGTATTTAAATATCCTTTAAATTTCTTTAAACGCGTTTGGCAACGTATAATTGCGCATGCCTCCTAAGGGTCTTACCCTATTTCCCACTGACCGGTAATCATTATATCACATCTCCAATATATTCAGATGAAATTTGTGTTTTTATTTTTTCCAGGTTTCCAAAAATAAATGTCCTAATGGCTTTATTGCAGAATAAATAATGCAAAATCCACATGCTTGTTTTATAGTACACATGGGAACTTGTGTTAATGTGATATAGGCTTTATTTCATCTGAGAGAGGCAATATTCACAACCATGCAACCTACAACCAACAATAAGGTCTTAAATGCTGAACTCAGATGCTTCAGTTCTATGGGTGAAGTTTATTTTAGAGGGAGAGCTTTTCTTTTGAATGTCCAGAGGAAGCTCTTTTTACATGGCTGCTTGAGTATCAAAATAGGACTGAGGTCATTTCACAACTTGATTAGCCTGTGACTGCCAGCTACTGATTTTAAGTTGCTGACTGGAGCCAACATCGAGTTGTGCTGAGAAGCTTTCAGATGCCAGCTCTGTGCCAAACAATTGTTCAGTATCTGCTGGTTTTGGCAGTCTCACAGCGTGGAATAGTGTTTGCTTTTTGAATAAACAATTAATCACTTTTGAGTTTGACTCAGGCGTAGAAGAAAGAAAAACCAAGCCTCCAATGATTTAACATGAGAACAAGCAACTTTCATTTGATGCCAACAGCTGCTGCATAACTCTCCAGCACAACAGGAATGTGGCCGCACGTTCACATAAGAAACAGTTGAAAAGTGGCCAGATGCTGATAAGGTAGATTTCCTCCGACACCTCGACGACCTGACAGAGGATCACTGACTCTAGCCTCAGATAGGCATCAGATATTCATGGGCAAATGGAGCCTTAAATCTTTTAATCTCACTCGATCCCTCCCCTGATCGCACCGGCTTATTTTACTTCTCATCCAGTCAATGCACAATGCAGCTGATGCCCAGTGTGCATGCTTATTATTCCATAAATGATAAATACAGTAGCTGCAGTTTCATGCAGTCTTAGGGACTTTACTATTGCAGAATTGTCTAAAATCAGAGAGGAATTTCGAGGATGTAAAGACTTTCTTTCATTGAATCATGGCTGTAGAGCTGTTTCCATTGTGTTTTTTAGTTCACAGGAAAGATAATGTTACAGTGACAAACCATAAAACCTGCACCACAGCTAACTGACTGGGTGGTATATACTATAAACTTTCCTTCTTTTTCTAACCTTTGTGTTCAGGGGAATAAATGAATAAACTGGATTGGTAAAGAAAAGGCACCTTCATGCTAAATGTGAAATAAAAAATCCGGATATCTGGCTGTGACTTTGAGTTTTCTGTCCTTTGAAAGATGTCTTGGAAAGACAATTACTACATTAGTCTATGCAAAAGAGTCTTCGCAGTGTGACTCCAGGCTTTGATGCTGGTAGCAGAGGAAAGAAGAGAGCTCAGCATCAGCATTTGCCATTAAAAGTGTTAAATTTCCCTTGATACCAGCAAAGAGCTCTGGGAAACAATTACCCCCACACTTACGAGCTCATGCACACAAGGCAGGAGATATTGATATGTTTCAGACCATCTGAATCTTGGGACCGTCTTGAAAAATCATCATCACTCTTTTTTTTTCTCACACACAAACACAAAGAGGCACACAGCTTAACATATGCAGGTGGGCGTTCATGTTTGAAGGGTGGTCTGAGCACCAGACACAGCCAAATAAATAACAACTTTCATAAATATCTGGAACACAACTCCAAATCCCCCAGGACTCACCAAGAATAAATCAGTCAAACAATAAAATCTCTTTCCCCAAACTTCACATATCAGCAGTTCAAACAGCCTCCAATCAAAATGTGTGTGGACCAGCCAAGTTTAATTGTGTCATTACTGGTACTTCTTTTTGTTTCCCAGCGCCATCTATTCCTGTTTTCTCTCTTTCCTCTTTCTTTTAGTCTTCCCTCCTCTGTCTTGTAGCCAACAGCTGCATGTTGTTTCCTATATTTCTTTTTAATCAACAATATTATTCCCATCTTCAGGCCTCTGGTGGCCTCACCATCTGTCACTTGCGTGAGACAAGAGGAAAGCAATTATTGAATCCTGGCTTTGAGGAGCGCCCGCCTTCATAAAAGTCCCTCATGCTTTCCAGTTTTTCTTCTTGCATTGCTTTCTCTCTTGCAGCTATCTGAGGAGTAAAATGTGAAAGATAATATTGAAACCAAAGATCACCATCGGGTGCCAGAACACAGAGGCAACACATTTAAAAGTGACGTTAAGCCGTTTTGTTCTGCAGAGGAGATGCCAGGTTTATAAATCTGGGTTTGAATACTGCTGGTGGGAGACTTTATTCTTCTTTCTCTTGAGAAGTTATGTTGTTGCTGCCAGTTTTAACAATGTGACTTTGACTCCAAGTTGAACATGTCTATTTAAAAATGTTGTAATTTTCCTGGAGGACTTGAAGGCATCGCTGCATAGATTATTGTCATTATTATTATATTATTATTATCATTTTTATTGGGTTCTCTGAGGATTGTTCATGAGAACCATTTTACATTTATTTATCCACTGCAACTCGGTTCACAACTACATTAACATGTGCTTAGAAGACACTGGTGGTTTTCAGGGAAACAGGTGCCAGTGGGGAAATACAAATCTAGGCAGTATAAGAGCACAGGTCATTCTCTTAAATGCGTTTCATTACATTCAATGAATTTCCCTCCAACCTTTGCCATCAATGACTCCACCAGCCATGGAAAGTAATTATTAACAGGCTGTGACAACCTTAAACCCTGTCTGCTGCCTCCACCACATGATGGGGAGGCAATTAACAGCTGTTCATTACGGATGAGGTGAAGAAACAAGTGCACCCGCATATAGCTGCGCACATCTGCATGCATGCACAGATGTGAGTGCACACACATCCTTACACAATTGACCACACGCAGTGCACTAGCAGCACACACACGCGTGCGCACACACACACACACACACACACACACACACACACACACTGACAGCTGAGGATGCCGTGGCACAGAGAATGGCCTTCAGCGCTCTCTGAGGGACACATCGTTTGTGTAGAATTTAATGAGGGGACATGTACTCATCCCTCCACCTCACTGGGAGAGCTGTTACCTTTTGGTGTGATAAGATATTAAAAATTCACACTGTTTCTGCAGCGCTTTGACTAGTATTGTAGCACACTCATTAGCATTTAAATGGGAAAAAGATAACGCCGCACTTCACATAGTCATACCTCCATCGCAAAGCTGGCAGACAGAGAAGAAAACTTGATTCAGGCCCTGAAAACTTTGGCTGTTTCAGACACCTGAGGGTGGAAATAGTTACATTTTATTGCTAATATTGTGCCATTGTCTGTTTTATTTTGCTTTTATACCATATGTACACTATAACCGCCACTGTATATAACTTCAGATAAACATTTAATTGCTTTTAAGGGAGTCTAAATCATCACCGCTGCAGCTTTAAATCTTCATGTGACAGTTATCATCTGTTATACAGTATATTAAATTAGTTAAGTGAATGGAAAAACTCAAATGCCGTCAGTCTTGTTGGAGCAGCTCAGGGTGTTCTGCGTCGTTACTATAATATTAGAGCCACAATTCTGTGTTTTCTCTCACAGTAATAAATACAGCAATATTTGTCTATTATTTTTAATACATTTTTGAATGCAGGAGAGATATTCACCCCCGTTTGGAGTTTCCCATTCAAACCACATGCTGTTAGTTAGTGAGTGAACCCGAACCAGAAAAATACTTTGGATGTTTGCTATTTTTGTTGGCCTGGTGTGATGCTAGCAATGTTGACTTTTACAGTGAAATAGTCAAGACACTGTAAAACTAAAACAAAAGTTTCTTTGTAATGTCAATACGTGTTGAGGAAAATGTTATAGCTTGCTAGGGAATCTGACTTTATAACTTGTTAGTGAATTAGCCAAACATTTATGCTGAGAATGTAAATTCTGTTTAGTTTGTACTTTTCTTCCTTTGATTACACACACATGACATGCCCTTTTGAGCTGCATTCTTAAGATTAATGGCTCTCTTTTTTTCGTGCATATTTTTCTCATCCAGAACTCACTGTGTTTGGCTGATTTTTCTGCTCGTATTTGTTCCTCAGTCTTTTGTCACAGAAGCTGACTATGACTCAGCTGGAGCTTTGCGGAGCTAAAAATGGGACAGCTGCCTTTTTTAAATGACACAAGTTTGTCTCATTGTATCTGGCTCACATGTCTCCTGCCTGGGAACAGAGGGAGGAGGGCAGCTGTGGTGGGATGATTTGGTATGAATTAAAGCTGTTTCCTAACAGGCTCCACAGGGTCTGATCCTGTCCCCTGCTTGTCTGGTGGATTCTCTCCACCAGTATCAACCAGAGGAGAGCGTGTATTACATTACATCAGCTCTTTTTCCCCCTTGTGTTTTTGTTCTGCATAGCAAAATGTACTGCAAGCAATAACAGCGTTTTTATATTTAGCATGACTTTGTGGTTGAAGGTGCCCCGGCCATGCTACCTGTGGTTAGTTGAGGGGATTTGTGTAATAGTTTTCCCATGCAGTGTTGTTAGCGTGGGCCTCCTGAGGGTCCGGTCTGTCAGTGTCATTCTTCATCGGCAACCAGCCGCAGGTCTCTGGACAGAGGGAGAGACTGAAGACAGCAAAAGGAAATGACTATGCCTTTTGTTCTCTGCATTCAAAAGTGGTCAGCTTTTGTAGTTGAACTCAGTCTAATGTAGTCTGTGGTCTTATAGGGGAATACATGGGAATTTTTGCCATAGTCTTTAATTTTTTAAAGCTAGTGAAAACTTTCTCAATGTGTAACTTTCTTTCTGTGAAATATTTCAGTGCTTGTTTTCCTGCATTTTCTTTGTTTTCAGCTACAGAAAGATTAAGAAAAGAAGTGTTACTCGCCACCACAGACATCCTTCTCCTGTTCCTTTTTCTTCTTCTCTTTATTTTCTTTCCCCTTCCTCTGTTATGATTTGTGTGGTAAGAAACAAATGTAAAATATAACTAAGGATAAGAACAATTAAGAAGGTTTGTGCATTGTGGGATGGCAATCCCTAGATCTGAAGAGCCACCACTATAGTCCAAGCTGAAATACCTGAAAAATTATTGAATGGATTGACATGAAATTTTGCACAGACATTCATCGTTCCCACAGGAGGAATTCTAATAACTTTGGTGATCCCCTGAGCGCCACAGTGAGGTTAACATTTGTAGTTCTGAGTGTGATGGCCTTCAGACCATTGGAGGGACTGCCATTCATGTCCCACTCAGGACGAATTTTAATTACATTGGTGATCTCTGACCTTTCATCTCGTGTTATTGTCATGTCAGAATTTTAAATGTTCCAGTAGTTTGTGTTAATTGCTAATCAGCAAACATTAGCATGCTAACACAGTAACCTAAGATAAACATGTTTGATAAACAACATCGTCATTGTGAGAATGCTGATGTTAGCTCAAAGCACTAATGTACAGCCTCACAGAACTGCTAGCATGGCGGTAGAATCTTGGTCTTGTTTTCAGTCTACAACCGTCAAGGACAGGATTGTGTGTGCTTGTTGAAAGTTTTGAGTATGCAGCGTTTAAAATATATATTTACGAGGCCTGTCTTTAATTTACGCTCCTTTTACAACTCTAGCTGGACTTTGCCGAGTCGCTTGTCCTTCACCCTTCCCCTCGCTCCTCCTCCCCACCTCATCCTCCTGTCATCACTCGCTCTGATGAGGCCATGAAACAGGTGGTTCGAGAATTCAAAATGACATAGGAGAGATGGAAACCAAACAGTTGTGTGAGTAAGAGAAAAACAGTGAAAGATTTTGTGTGTGTCTATGCTCATGAAAGTGAGAGGAAAAAAGGAATGATGGGACCACCCCAAAACAACAATAACAAACAAAATGCTAAATGTGGTTACTTGGTGTTTTTTTCTGATAATTTCTGCAGAACGCAGTACCACATTTCTTTTAGTTCTGTCTCTAGAGTTGTTTCAGATTCCCCTCTCTGCCTAGACTGTCAGCCTGTTGCCCGAATACACCTAAATTAAATTAAAGTTAATGAAATCCATCTTTTTTCAAACTCTGGACTCTAAAGTATCACAGATGAAGAGCTGGAGGCAGTGACAGACAGGACCGTTTACACAAGACAAAAGCATTCACGACTGTGGCGTTGTTCACTTGATACAGATATAGTGACTTGAAATGCCAAGAGGAAATACTTTCTATGTAACGCTTAAACTCTGTTTAAACACATCTAACAATGGCCTGTTAGACAAGTTTTCTCAGCTCTGCAGAAAGAGCCTCAACATCTGTCACCAGACTTTCCCCCAGCAGTTGTGCTGTAAAAGATCTTGTAGTAAGTTGTGTGGAGACAGTATGGCACATCAAGCACATATTCTAAACGATGTCTTTCTCAGTGGCTTAGTTTGCAATTTAATTAACTGTGAAAATGTTGTTGGAGGGATGTCACAACTGTCGGTGGCTCCCCAGTCAATCCCAGAAGAAAGTCCCTCAGTCTTATCACTGTCTGCTTTCCCATCAGCATTCCCTCCTGCCATCACTCGAGTTACCAATCAGTCTCACGCATTTCACAAAAATTCTACTGGCAGGATTGTTCTATTGTTAGTCAGTCATGTTCAAACTATGGCTTTTTTCATCAAGCTGTGGTTCATGTAGGTTTGGCAGCAAAACAGAAAAAATGTTTTGTTAAAGCACTCATACAGCAGTCATTTGTGTTTGTTCTAATATACACTGAAATTGATGTGAAAAATGCTTTTAAATTATTATATACTAGTTGCTTTACTAACATTACACTTCCATATGTTGACAGTTGTATGGTTAATCACTGCGTTCCGTGTCAAACTGGCAAAATTCTACATCTGGCTCCTTATTCTGCAGTAAGAAGCAGAGCCCTCAGTTTAACCAGTTGTGCCAGCAGTTGCCAGCTAAAGTAAGCTAACCTCATCTTGTTCTCTGTGAAGTTGAGAGATCGTTTGCCTCTATTTTCAGATCTACTGCTGTTGTCCTTTTTAATGAAGTGGACTGAGACTGGGTTTGTGTGCCGTTTGTGCCCATTTGTCATTTGTGCAACTCACACAGAGCAGACCACATGGGTACCATCTTTCAAGCTGTGTAATAATACTGAAAAAAAATTGGGCAATACTGGAGGAGCCTGAATCCATGATCCCATGTGTCTTTCCTCTGTTAGCTTGTATGGATATGTAGTATTTCAGTGTTTCTGGCTCAGTCTCTCCAAATCTGAGGACTTTTTTTTATAGATACAGTATGTGGCAGAGGTTGCACAACCTCCCAGCAAGATGTGTTTCTGATACAAACCAACAGGCCAAGTCATTCAGCCAAAACATAGATGCTCTAGCAGTTTTCTTCTGGGCATATAATGGATGTTGGCCTATGCACATAAATTCCACATTAGCACATGCACTCTAAAGCGAGGCTGACAGATTCAACTGTTGAATAAATACTCTCGCCTCCACAAATGTGGGGCACATTTTTTGCTGTTACACACTGTAAACTGTTCAGCATCTCCAGTGTGAGTTTTGTACTTGGCTGTACGGACATAAACATGTGCTGTTATACAAAGTTGACAAGCACATTTCCAGTAAAATGAGCTGTTACTGAAAACAATATTGTACTCAAAGGCTGGTTGCTGACAGGAGCAGTTGACAGGCTGGTGCTGAGTTTGACACGTTCATTCAGTTTTTGTTGGAGGTCTCAACATCACTTCCTTTTAATCTGAGACATTTTAACAGACACACAGAGCAGCTTACCCTCAACACACTCACACACATCATACAAACAGACACACAGTTGCTCTGTACGTAAAGTAGCAACACATGTAGTCAGCAACCTGATTGGAACAGAGGAGGCGATTAGACAGACAGCCCAGGGAGAGGTGGCGCCTGTCATGTGGAATGGATCTCATTAAAAGTATGCCCCAGGTCACACTTTGATGGACAGGGAGACGTCAGTCATCTGCCAACTAGATTAGCAGAGACCGAAGCCCCCCGTCCTTCCTCTCTGCCCCTTGAGAGCCCGCAGCATACCAAGTGGGTCCAGCCAGACTCTTATGTGAGCCCTGCCGACTCTAAAACCTCTCACCTCTGGGTTGCCAATCACAGAAACAAACGAGCACATCCACTCAAATCTGAAGGAAAAAACTCACCTGCTGTGTGAAAAGGCAGGAGGCAGCAGACCTTTTCTTTTCCCCCTTTTCCCGGGTGTATGAAGTTGTTTTTCAGTCTCAAAGGCCAACTTCTCTCTGCCCTGTACAGCTTTAATTCTATGAAAAAGAGCTTGTACAATCCAAAAACTTTGCTGAGAGTCGAACATGCTTTTGTCAAAACCTAGTTTCATAATTCACATCCTGCACTGCCCTGACACTTAGCAAAGGATTTTTAAAAAGTGAGAGAATAAAGTGAGTTATCGACTCTCAAGGAATAGTTCGACATTTTGGGAAATACAATTATTCGTTTTCTTCACAGAGGGCAAAAATTTGAAAATTGATATAACTCTCTGTAACAGATGCTAAGCCGAGTGTGATGTCATGACTTTGGCTCTCTATTTGTAGTGAGAGCCAGTAGCTGGTTAGCTTAACTTAGTATGTAGGGGCAAACAGCTAGTCTCACTCTCTCTCACTAATTAACACTTTTAAGGATTAAAACCCTAACCCTTTCTTGGCAGGGAGTGCCTGGAGTCTCCACTGGTTGCCTTGCAACTTGACGATGACAATAAGACTCACTGCACCTGGCCAAGAAAAGTAACATAACCCCTCATAAAAAGTAAAAATTTTTACACTTCGTATTTGTACGGAGTAAACAAATGTGACAATTAATCATTTTGATTGTGCTGCCTGTGAAGACTTCAATCTATAAGTAAACCTGGTGCTTTTTGTAGCTTCACATTGCTCTTCTCATGTAACTCTCTCCAAGAAAGAGATTACCGTAACATTTCCCAAAATGTCGATCTGTTCCTTTAAAGAAGTCTGGAATTTTTTTACCAGTTGGTCTCCAATCAGTTTGAATGCAGATTCATAGCAATGTAACTGTGAATATGCAAATCACTGCTGGGAAGTTATTAAAAACTTGCCAAAACAGGCATGTTTTCTTCATAACCTGGCAAGTGTTTTAAGCGTTTTTTAAAATGGATTTCAGCCAAATTCTTGATTGCAAAACACTAAAAGATATAAATACGCTTGATGTGAATGTTATGCAGTATACTTTTACCGCCTTTCTTCTTGTTCAGTCTCTCCCTCTTTTTCGGTGTTGTTGTTTTACAAAAAGAACATGCGCTGTAATTGTACAGTGACCTACTGTTTATCCCAACATTCCCAAGAGTTCATGTCTCCAGCAATAGACCTGTGGCATGATGCCCAGGACAGGGGCCATGGATGGCTCACTTTGACAAGCATGCTAGTCAAGGCTGTGCTAGCTTCACTCAAAGCAGACCAGGATTCCCAACAATCTCTGACACGCTGGCTGACGTAATGCAAAGTCCATTTGAATTACGTCTAATTCTGGGTCTGGCAAAATTGAGAAATAGTTTTGGCAAAAGATGGAAATAATTCGGGCTATTTACAGAGCTGAGGATGGGTGCTAGGAAATGCATCAGTGTTTAATAACCCTCATCAGCATGTTGATTTGTGACAGCCCATGCAGATATATGAAGTATCCCACATTTAATCTATGCTGGAGTCTGACCAGCATGCAGTGTGTCCTACTTCATGCATCCGTGGCGATAAAGGCCAAAGGTAGCCAAGACAGATATATGGTGATGTCATCTCCATCATCTGTGAAGCTTCTGCAGAGGGCTCCACTATTGAGTATGAACTTGTGCTGGCAAAAATATGCACACACGTCTTATACAGAGCTCTTTCAAGTTCAGTATGTACTAGTACCAGTAAGCAGTCACGTCTATTTTCACGTTAGCCGAGTGCTGACACTGGAAAAAGCAAGGTGTTGGACCCAAATGCAGGAGAGCAGGCAAATATCCAAAATCCAAAATAAATCCAAGAATAGGCCACGACCGTGTATAAGCGGGATGAGTGGGTATGGACGATGGATGGATGGATCCAAGAATAGCCATAGGAAAAAGGTACACACAACAAGTTACGCAGATGATTGACAACAGACAATGTGAAAACACTGACTTAAGTATACAAAGAGGGAGGTATTTAAAAAAAGACCAAATGTAGGAGCAAAAAAATCACACAAGTGGGAAAACACAGCAGCAGGAAGAGAAATGAACACAAAAACAAGAGGAAGGGGATAATAGAATAAAACAGGAAACAACTACAACACAAAACCCAGATCATGACCTCTACTCTGCTTTTATATATTACCAATCTAACTGCCAGCAGTCAAAATTGCAAAGCATTGCAGCTGTAAACAGTGTTACAATTTCCATCGAATGCTGTTTAGCTTGTTTTAAGACTGACTCACACACACTTTGCCCTCAGGGCTTTGCTGTATGTGCTTGTGGCTGAGCTCGTTCAGCACTACAAACTAACTTAAAGTATTTTCGACTTGATCTGACATGCTGCTGGTGATTAGCTCTCGTACATAGTTGTTGCCCTTTTCCAGTACGGCCAAACTGCTGCCAGTGTACCGGAGACGAACAACGAATTGCAGATGCCAGATTGAATTTATGTAGTCATCCAGTAAAGTCATCAGTGTTTGCTAGCATGTGGATACCAGTAGATACTATTGCCAGCGGAGTTTGACGTGCTACTGCAGTCTTTTAGTAGTGTTAATTATTCTTTCTAGGTCATTTCTTTTTTCTGCTAGTCATGATACAACATACAGACAAGTTGAAATATTTTTATTTATTTTCTGGAAAGATAAAACACAATCATCACAGTAAATAAAGTAAAACACTTAATGATTTAATAAGTTAACAGATTTATGTGGCCTACAACTTAATATTTTGGAAGGATAATGACACTCCAGGATTACTGAGGCAACATAACACTTGAACTTCCCCACAAGATTCTGAACATGTCAATAGATGTGTGACTGTTCAAATTAACTAAAGGCTGGTTAGGCTTTGTTTTATTTAAATAGAATCAGCACATATATTTTTTTAAGTCAGTGCGGGAAAATAAAGGCCTTGAAGTCTTTGTTACATTGACTGAGGGGTCAGAGGGGCACAGCAGTGGATGTGGTATTGGCCTTTTTTCTGAAGGATTGTGACTTTTAGACATCTTTGCAATATGAGCTATCCCAAATCACCACGCTGGGACTTCCCTCCTGAGATACCTAGGACCTGGGTCACTGGGCTCTGACATGACCCCTCACCTCTCCATTACTTACTTGCCCAACCAATGTTATGTAAACTGATATGTATGGGAAATGTTAAGTGGCATGCATGCTTTCTTGTTTTCCTTTGAAATGTCCTGAAGAGTGGGTGAAGCATGTTAATTTGTGTAAAACATGGAAATCAATTAGTTTAGGTTATTAGTATAATTAGGATTAAATTCAAATGAGAGCCATCAGGGGCTGAGAGGCCTGAGGAACGGCAGACCTTGGTCCTTTCTGTACAACAAGAGATTATGAGAAGAGGTTGAACACAATGCAGCAGTAATCACAATACACTGACTAATCCCTTCCTGAAAACAGTAGGGGGAAGCCCCACATGCAGCTCCCCCTGAGGCACCAAGACCATCAGCAGCCACAATTCTTTTGTGGGGTTTGGTGGAAACACCGTATTATCCAAACAATGACTATCAGACTTGAAAAAGTCAGGGAACAGCTATGTGACTGACAGAAAGAGGGAAGGAGGATGGTCGGATGCTTTCAGAAAATCAGCAAATAGGCAACCTCACAGTAGACTCAGTTTAGGAGTGTGTGTTAAGTTTTTGCTGAGGTTTGCATGTACTCCATATTGAAAAGTGCTCTATAAATAAAGATTATATTATTATAGGAGTGCAGGCATCCATCTGTAGAAGGCAGCTGTTGGAATTTAATACAATAAAATGAGGACTGTGTACCTAGAACCAATAAGCTGTGGTGGTAGTCTCATTTAAATATAACAGCACCAGCAACTTAGACAATGGTTATACACAATGGCATGCAGTTTCAGTTATTCCAGTTTATTGTTCATTTTTATAATATATGCTGTGGTTAAATGTCAGATACAAATAGTGAAATGCCAAAAGCAAAAAAGCTACAAGTCTATAAATGGCACTGTTTTCTGATTCCTCTGAGGTGTTAAGTGTTGTTTTCTTCACTGCATATAATACATTTTAGGTATAGCAGTGAATTAAACAGCATGATGCTGTCAAATTCATTCAATGTGTACATTTTTCCCCCCCAGTGCTAATAGATATTCAGCTGGGCTATCGACATCTGCATGTTTTTCTCATTAAAAATTGCTGGGGAGCCGGCATGTATTCACAGCAGCCACAGTGAGAGGGAGCGATCAAGTAATCAAGCTCCTGCCTCTCGCAGGTTGTTGCCTTACTCGCGTTTCCCTCATTTGACTGCCACTCAGCGAGATACCACTTTCTGCCTCCCCCTTTAATCATCTGTCATCCCTGCTAATGCAAAGCGACTGCCTGGGCCATGTAGGAAATCAGTCACATCTTTAGTGTCACTTCTCATTACCATAGAAAGTCAGGTAAGAGAGGAGGGCAGTCATTTACTGTATAGCCACAGGGACCTGGCCAAACCTCTGATAGGGAATTTCTCTACTTCCAAAGTTAAAAGTTATGGGTATATACTTTGGCATGGCATCTTTTAAAATAAATGGATGCCCTGGATGTTCTTCATAGAACACTTCATAGCTCCACACAAAGAAGATTCTTTTGTTGATCTTTCTCTCCATTCACACAGCTGGAGGAGCTCACGGCATTACCCACGTTCTCAGGCACAGCTGTGCTCACTGCCTGCTGGTGGGTTCAGTTTTTAATATTAATGAAGCTTCATCAGATTCAAGCTTGACACTCACCTGCAGCGCAGCGTACGAGAGGGAAAGGAGGGACACCTTGTTCGTGTCTGACAGCCCACCGTGGAGAGAGAGATGCTGACACACTGATGTTTTTAAGTCTCTCCTCCATCCTCCCTACATGTGTGTCATCTCTCAGTGCAGTAGCTGAAAGCCCTGCATGTCAGAGCATCAGAGCCCATGTAGGGTGATGTGTGTTCACCTGTAGCGACATCTGAATCTGCTGTACGTGCCCAACCATTTTTACCTCCCTCCTGTCCCAATTGACTTCTGTTACCATGGTGACGTAAACTGTACAACACTCTCTTGGATGCCTCACTTGCAACGAGTCTACAGGCACAGCAGGATTGCAGAGACGCATGGGCTTTAGGGGCATGGAGAGAGTCTTTATATCTTATCGTTATGCTGCAGAAACGTCCCATGGACTTTTTAAAAAACTGAATTCCATTTAGCTGCTTCTGGCGGTATTGTGCGTGCTGGCTAGATGTCACACTGGGATACTTTAATAGGACAGAGTCATTAGGTGCGTTCGAGATGACGGCGGGTGACTTTCGCCGACTTGATAGTCTAACTTGAGCTGCAGGTGACTGCACGGCCGGGGAATTAAAACGGCGCCGTCAATTCGGACACATTCTACCTGCGTGAGCTTACTGTGAGCTGAGATCAATGACTGATCTCACGGCATTTGCAAAGACAAAATACCGCAAGACCAGTCAAAAGTGTGGTTCCAGCTTAGTGCAGCTGCGGGAAAAGCAACTGCAGCCGCCGGACTCGGCCTTATTTTAAGTCCAGCATGCATCACGTTAAGTCAGCATGAAGTCAAACGCACCTAATGTTTATGTTATTAGTAACATCTGTGCCTTTCCTATTATGGCATGTCAAAATGCCTGCTGTGAAAAAGGCTTAGGTGACCTGAGAGGTCCCTTAAATTAAACAACAAAATATGTCATTTGTAACTGCCCTTTAAAACAACACATATGAACGTCTTTTAACCTGATGCTCGGCAGGATTTCATAATTTGTCCTTTCCAAATGATTAAAACCAGTGTTGAAAAATGTTAAGATGTGACAACACTCTGGTTGATGTTTGGTTATGTTAAGGCAAAAACAGGAATGAGTTAGCATTTGAGAAAGATCATGGTTTGGATTAAAATAAATACTTAGTAAGTTTAGGGAAACATTGTGGTTTGGGTTAAAATTACTACTCCCTTAAGGCTTGGGGACCTTCGTCGCCATGGTTACAGTGATAACCATGTGGTTAAGGTTAGGGAACCATCATGGTCATGGTTAAAACAAAACCATGTTGACTTTTAGCAGGAGGCTGTCTGTGTTAAACTCCACATTTTGTTGTCTCATCCATCCACCCTGAACTGTGGGCTGTCGTCACTTTACTACCTCCTTTAATCCCGACGGAGAAGAGTCATAATTCCCACCGTCATTAGAGTACTTTATCACTTGAACTTAACATATGTCACTTTGAGGCATTTGTTGAAACAACTGACTCTGCCATTTTTCTTGGGAGGATGATCTCCCGTTAGCCCAGCGGCTCAGTCACAATCTCAGTCTAACCTCTGCAGCATTTTTGCAATTGAAGATTTTTCCTAACCTAATTAGCATGACGAACTCTGACCCTGCACCCCCACATGAAATCCGTCAGCCTGCCATGCCTTTTTAGCTCCAACCCACGGGCATGACATTAAGGCTGCCCTACATATTAAAGTGGTCATGCTCTGAATTGGGGTTATCCCTACACCCACTCCACCAGACCACCCTCCTGTTGTTTCTCCTCGTGTACACAAACAACCCTATCTGTTGTGGTAACAAGGCTATTTACAAAGGGGGTCGGCTAATCCACTGCGGATTCATCCCTGCTGTTATGGCATGAAATGCCTCACTTTCTGCAATTGCCATCACACACCGAGCATTTCTTTGTATCTGAGTTTCTTCTTGGCTGATTAAGCTAACTGTTTGCCACCACTTCCTTGACTTTTATTCACTGGCATTAGCTAGTGTCACCAGTCCACCACATGTGTGCGTGTGAGCATGCTTATCATGATGTTCTGATAATCCTGTTGTAATTTGACCCAAATACTGCATTCAGTCCGCAGAGACCATGACTCATTTAGTGCACATCGCCATGTATAATCTTACATATAAAATGAAAGACATAAAGCCATATGAGTATAGTAATAATAAAGCCTTTAGCCATCATGAAGACATGAATGGTCATAGGCTACTTTTTATTTTTTATTAGTCCTCTGTGCTATATGCCTGTTGGGTTTTATAATTGTATTCAAAATGATTTTATTTTCAGACCTTTATTTAATTTACTTATTGATTTTCACATTTGTGTTTTTGTCAGATCAAGTTAGCTCTCTGTAAAGCTTGTTCATTAACATTAGTTTTTAAATGTGCCCTATAAATAAACTGACTTGACTTGACTATATTCATACTAATAATGGTGGACTGGCAGAATTTATAGATTATTATTAAGAGCTCATCCCATACTAGGTCAAACACAGATAAACTCTTTCTCCTATGGCATCTATGGAGATGCAATTTCCTGGGAAACAGCTGTACAAGATGGTAGATAATGCAGCCACTTTCTTTTGTGTCCTTTTGTGCATTCAGAGGTGTGACTTGATAGTATTCAGCGAAGGACTCAGCTATCTACAGCATGAATCTGAAGCACTGAGGACATCACTGGCCAGAGGCAGCTGACATGTCCTGTCACTGTGACCTGGCACTGTCCTGCCTTTCCAGACACAGCTAAGCCTGAGCGCAATCACAGCCAAAGTCCTACACTTTACAGCCAACACAGGAAGCATAGCTATCCACACACACACCCACACACACACACACACACACACACACACACGTTCCAAGATACACATGCAGGATGTGTAGCCTGTCAGTTCCCCAAACCTTCCCCTTTGGAATAATGTTACCTGTTTAGTGTTTCCATGGAGACCAAGCTAATGAAGTAGAGTGTGTGAATGTGTGTGTGTGTGTGTGTGTGTTTACACATGGGGGGCAGGTGTCATTAAATAGGGACAGTTGATGGGAAGCAGCTTGGGCTATTACTGCTGAGTTTGGCTGCATTCATAGCAGAGAGGATGAGAGTCTCAACCCCTGCTTATTAAAAATAAATCACTACTTCACAAAAATATTTGTGTTGCACGTGCCTGTTAGTCAGTTCACTAAAAGGGGAGCTTTAAAGATACTCCTTCATAAACAGATAAGTAAATAATATTTCTCACCATTTGTGACGTCAGGCCTAACAAATCATAAAGCCGTAGGTCCAGAGAGGCAGGATAAAGGAAGGAAACTCATACGCAAACATGTGAACCTGCAGCCAATTAACAGTGGAGATGAAGCAGATGGTTCGTTTGGCTGCTAAAGTGGGATGTTCGCTGACTCCCGTGACCTTGAAGACTTGCTGCTTTGTCAACAGGCAAACACCTCAAACATTCTGATTAGTCACAAGAGACGTCTATAAATAAGAACGCAAATTAAGACAAATGTCATACAAAACCAGGATGTGTTGGAATTAGCCAGCAGTTTTGCATTACCCATTAAAACATCATACTAACAATGATAATAATTATGCAGAGTTTATATTTTGTGTCATTTAATTGACTATGGGACAAGTAATTTAAATCCCACAGTGTCATGTGTGTGTATTTATGCTCTGACAAGGGCATGAGTTTGTCACCTAGAGGTGTTGACAATGACATGTGGGAGTGGATTAGTGAAGTGGATCAATGGAATAAGGCAACACATGTTAATCATGGCCTCCAGAGTATATGGAGAGAACAGTGCTCGATTGATGACAAAGTTACCCATTGTGGTCAGTTCATATGATCTTATAGAAAGAAGCGTTGGTGCTCTGCCTGTGTGTTTCTTCAGGAAGTGTTCAAGCATCTCAGACACAAAAAATCTTTTACTTTAGAAAGAGGTGAAGAGGTCAATATTCAACACGCTGGCAGATAATGCTGCTGTCAACCTAGTCAACAAATTGTGATAACACTCAGAGTAAATTTTGCTTTATGTTGCTACGGTCAGACTTTTTAATTAGCTGTGGAGAGAAAATGTATTTCTTGTTTTTTAAAGCAGCTGCATATTGTCAGTCAGACTGTTTTCCACATTCCACACCTTTCTCAAGCACTGAAACCAGGTCATGTAATTGAAAATCCTGTGCAGAAAGCCCACGGCCTGCATCAGCTCTGCCATCTGTGAAATGGAAGCCCTCGTCCAGACCAGGATGACAGACCCCAGGTGCAATGGCCACAACACTTAAAAACATATCTCTCTTGTTTGGAAAGGTCAGTCTTTTTGGCTCACTTCAGTTTGTGTGTGTGTGTGCCTGTGTATGTGTCTGTAAGTGTAGAATGAACTTCCCCTTTTTCAGTCAGTCAGACACCCATAGGATTTGTGCTCAATAAACTCTCTGCCCTTTGCACTTTAAAGGAAGTCCATCTGCTCTGGAGAGTGTTGAGCAGCCTCCAGGCAGCTTGTGAGATGCGTGCGTACTGTAAGGTTCACCACTGATGAGTGTGCAGAGATTTCCACTTCCTAAGCGGCACGTTCTTCCTTTCCAGATCCACTCAGGCTCTGTGACATGTTTAGCATTGCCTGTAATTAATGTCTGAGGCGCTGCAACAAGAAGCTTCAGGTAAAGGTCATTACACCTCAAGGGGAATGGCCAACAGCTGCTAGACCACTTAAAAATAATAAAATTTAAAAAAATCCCATTATTCTTATATTGTTTGAAATGTTCATTTATTATAAATGTTTTCTTTACCATAATTCTAAGTTTCTATGGTGTTTAACTGCTGCCTTAGTGTAGCTACTGTACAGGACACCACAGTTTCTTATTTTCTGTCATACCAGCTTATGTTTGTAGATACCGTTTCCTGTTTACTGCACAGCAGCCTGCAGGGAACAAATGTGAGCAATTATTGCTTCACAAGTGAAACGTATGCCCAGCTACAGCTACACAGGAGATGTAGGCAGCTTAACGTGCCTGTCAACATGATGGCATATTATTTGGTGCTCCTAGCATCCCATAATCCCCCTGGATCCTTCAACACACAGCCTGGTATAGGGGAAGAGTAGCAGGGGAACTGGTGTACTACTGGAGCTTTAGTGCGTCAGCATCAGTGTTATTTTACTGTACATTTGATTCTAAAACACATTTAGTATCACTTCAGAACTATCATACTGATATTAATAAATACTGAAAATATCCCATCTGTAGAGACAATCTTTGCCTCTCGTGATGTCTTTTCATACATGAAAAACTCAGTCCATGATGTCCATTGGTATCCTTTCATCATAAAAACTCACTGATAGAAATTGATGAGCAAATGGGCAAACTTCTAAATTAATAGGGAATACATTCAAAGCTCTTGTGAATAAATATGAAGCATATTTGATGTCCATTTCTGTGGATATTTATTTATTTCACTGTCTAGTTCTTGACAACTATGTCACATTTGGTCTTCCATACTATACCTTTACTTAAGTAGATGTTTGACTTCAGGAAATATATATATTTTCCAGATTTTAACCACCAGTGTAGTTTTAAATGTCCCTCAGTAAAATCTGGTGGAAACTCAGACTCAGACCATCAGACACAAAACTTATATTAGCCTATTGAGTATCACTCTCAGTCAATGGGACATTTCCACTCAACACAATATTATTTCAATAAAGAAAATAAATAACAGTCAGCATGACATACTGTGCATTTTCAGAAGTGGATGTAGTCATCGTGACGTTGCCCGTTGGTTTGTGGACTGACGTTTTGAAGCCTCAAGTTTGACCATGTTGAGTTTTTGCAACCAGCGGCACCGGACATGACCATATTTGGACAAGACGTTGGAGCTAACGGCTGTGTGTAGAGCTAGATAGCTTGCTTAGCTAGGTGCAACTGTAATTCACGTTAACTGTAATTTTAACAGGGCTGATAACTTTGTCTGGTGAACTACAGTCTTAAAACTAAATGTACTCACCAGAGAAAGTGAACAGCCAACTCCTAATAAGCTTTTTTAATTTACACAGTGCCGTGGGTAAGAGTCACTCCAACCTGATTTACAGGTCGCCATGGTAATGACTTGTCAACCATAGATAATCCCGCCCTGAAGCATATTCTGCTTTCTGGTCTATTTTCCTCTAAATGGGACCATACTTTACTAAATGAAAATCATGTTGTATTGAAGAAGACATGAAACTAGTGATTCAGACCATAAACTCATTAGGAAAGTGTTTACTGAGGTAATTATTAAGATGAGAAGTAGGGCCATTTTACCATTGTTTCTAATGGAACAGGCCTTCTTTTTGCAACCAGAAGTCGCCCCATTGCTGGCCGTTCAATAGAAATCAGGGTTACTTCCGCATTGTATTCACGTCTCAGTCCGGAAGCTTCCCGCATGGTGGTCATGCACAGCAACACAGAGGTTAATCCTGTCTGCTGGCACATATGGGCCCTGAAGCCAATGTGCGCAGCTGTAGGGTATAACCAGTTGACATGATTGGGGAGTAACGGATAAAATGTAATGGCGTTACGTAATCAGGATACAATAATAAAGTAACTGTTCCGTTACAATACAGAAAAAACAGAAAAATGGGTATTAGACATAAGGATTACTCTAAGCACAAAGTTTCCATGAAACGGAAAGCGGAGTGCTATTTGCTATTTACACATTTCCTGTAAAAACCATAGACGGTAAAACACACAGCTAGTGAGGGATTTGTCGCAGATATTGATTGGCGTGTAGCCAGCAGTTGAATGTGGTTATGCCCCCTCCCCGTCATGCAGACTCTGTGCGGACAGATTCCAGCTCCCAGTGAGTGAACACGGCAGCTGGACCTGAGCACTGTGTCCGAGAGCAATGTAGGCCAGTTTGACCACTGGGAATACAGTACGGAGGTGGTTTTCTTGTCGGTTTGGCTCTTGTCACCCCAGGGCTGAGTCAACTAATGAGGCTGTGTACACTGGGAGGCTGCTCAGTGCAGTTTTGTTGCCCGCTCGCCCCCAGCGCCACTCCCCGCAATCATTTCTTGTCGGTCCCCCCACCCCTAGCTGGAAAACTTAAACACACACTGCGGTGTTCCGAGTTCTCACGGACAGAGTAAGCCAATTTGACCAGTAGTTGCAGGCTAACTGAGCTAATTAGAAAATGGCCGCTAGTTAGCAACAGTTAGCTGACTTGCTACAGCAAGTAAAGTCACTGTCCATCAGGAAACTCAGATGTGAATCACAGACTCAGGAACAGTTTCTTCCCACAAGCCATCACTCTGATAAACAGCTGACTCTTACCCACAGTGTCAGGAACAATTCCTGTGCACCCACCTACCTCAAGTTCATAACACTTGCACAAAATACTTTTTTTTTAATTTATATCAGCATCCTTGGACTATGCGTCATCGCACTGTATACATGTGTATATGTATACAGTACATGTATGTAGCTTTACTCAGGGCGGCATGGTGGTCTGGTGGATAGCACTGAGGCCTCCCAGCCAGAAAGTCGCAGGTTCACGGCCCAGCCTTTCTGTGTGGAGTTTGCATGTTGTCTGCATGGGTTCTGTCTGGGTGCTCTGGCTTCCTCCCACTGTCCAAAGGCATGTGTCCTAGGTTGACTGGTAACCTGAAATTGTCCTTTGGTGTGTGTGGCCCTGCGATGGTTTGGCAACCTGGCCAGTGTATACCCTGCATTTTGTCCAATGTCAGCTGGGATTGGCTCCAGCCCCCCGCAACCCTGTACACAGGATAAGCGGTTGACAATGAATGGATGGAATACTTTTCTCTTGCATCCTTTGCACTCTGCTCACTGCACTATTTATATTTGTCAATATGTCTATATTGTATTTGTTTCTGTTTATAGTGTGTATATTTGTGTTCTCTATATTGTAGCCTGGGTCTGATTTTATTATTGTGTCATTGTATTATTACAAGTCAAATTCCTCCCATGTGTACACATACCTGGTGAATAAAATTGATTCTGATTCTGAGTTGAGGCAGAGAAGGCGGAAACATCAGAGAAAAGCAGATAATATTTTCCATCAAATATGATCCAGTTAAAGCAAAATCAGTGAATGAAGTTGTGCTTTCATACAATAACGTCAATCAGTGGTGCCAGGTCCCAGAAACACTATTTTTCAGAGTCATAAAAATAATGAAAGCTTTTCATTTGATGCTAAATTAATACAGCCCCCCCCCCCCCCCCAGTGCAGGATGATTCATCACATTGAAACGCTCTAAAATATCATCAAGAATACCAACAAAACAACATTTTTTGTCATTGATGGGCCCAATCCTGCCATATGACTTACAGGCATAGTGCATGACATTGTGTAAAAACATTTAGGCCTAAACATTGATTCTGATTTCATGGAAATGGGATATTTTATTATTTTGTTTCTCTAAACATACACTGAGCAGACAATGCATCTTTGATACTTTCTTGTCTTTATTTGTGTATTTGGTATTGAAGTAATCCAAAAGTAACTAAAAGCAATGAAGTTACATTACTTTTATTTTCTGGTACTTGGATTAAGTTACTGATAATATTTTTTAACAAGTAATTAGTAATTGTACTGGATTATAATTTTAAAGTAACCCTCCCAACCCTGCCAGTTGACAAAACACTGACTTAGGTTTAGACACACATCCCTCTAAATGCAGCCTCAGGTACTGCAGCTGCATACTACTTGTTTGAACACGTCTAAGAACTTTCATTACTTTTGCACACAGGTTAAAGGGGCTATATGTAAGTTTTTGATTTTAATAAAGGAAATTTTCATTACCTTATTGTCAATGGGCTCAAAACTCACTTAAAAATGAAGCACACGCCTGTTTTCTCTGTTGCTTTCATCATCCACTATTCTGCTTTTAATGTGAGGTCTCCAGGTTGGATTCAGCTCTGTGCCTCTCACACTACAGCGACAACACGGCAGCTAATGACATACAGTCCACTAATGCGGCATTCAGACCAACTGCAAATTTTCTCCTCGCGACGCTTTCCTCGCATGAGTACATTCGCTGCAAGGCGATTTTAACACAATAATGTGAATAAACACAACTCGCCATTACTACAGCTGTATGAACCCAAAGTAAACATTTTGCTGTGATTAAATAGCAATAAACAGCTTAAACTGATGCCGAAATAACTACACCATGATGCAGATTTGTTAGACATATGAATTCATGCTCAGGTCTGTCAGCAAGACAGCAGGCCAACAACTTCTAAAATGTTTGTTTTCTGAATGGAGTCTGGATCGATCAGGGCTATTCTATGCTAACTTGGTCACAGTAAAGTACAATGATAGCTGGAATAAAGTTACAGACACATGTTTCCTGAACTCACCAGGTAGTTCAACCTCCTCGCTTTCTTTTCTCCAAGTAATGTCCAGTTTTGTCCGGTTTTAATATAAAGCTCCAGTGAACATAAATCAACGTTGTAATCCCCAAAACTAAAGTATTAAGCTAATTTAATAAAAGCAGTTAACTCCGAGCTCCTCCCGTGAGTAAACGGCGTAGCAGAATCCAGACCGACTATGGGTGTTTATTTATCCAAAAGTTGCAGCGCTGCTCCCTGCTCCTCTCCCCCAAGTTTAGCAGCTCTCAGCCGGCCAGAAGATTTTCAATCACCCGTTCTGCCTGGTCCTCTCCACACATCGCTCGCCATCGGTGAGTACGGACAATCTCAACACTGATAGGCTATCACAACTGATGCTATCGCAACTTTCTCGCTTGAGTTGAAAATATTCAACTCACGCAAATTCCACCTCTCAGTTGCTGTAACTAACGTGACCCACATAATATACACAGAAGAGCCATCCACTAACACTAGTTACAGTAAAGTTACTTACTGCAGTCTGTGATAACGTGTGACACAATCTTGTTATAATATTCAGTCCAGCTCACTAACCGTTTCATTATCATCCAATACTTTTATCTGTGCTGACATTGCTGAGCCTCCGGTGGAAGATACACAGTAAAGTCAGTGAAAGCAGCAGGCGAGCTAACGATGTAGCATGTCGGCTAAATGCAGTCACTGTACCATTATCATGTAACGAGCATGGAGTAGTTCAACATCAAGCTGATAAAAACATTACCGTAATGTTGCAGTGGGAGTTTACCTGGGTTGAGCCGCTCTCACTCTGCCTTTTTTCGGGAGTACTGTGCCAATATGCTGGTGTCTCGCTGCAAATGAAAGGTACGGCGCCAGTGTTGATTTGCCTCCGAGACGGGAACATTGAAATAACAGAGCCTGAACATGTCTGCTTGAAAAGCCACAGCCTGCATGCTGGTGTTTCTGCATTTATTGCAGGATTTCTGCATGAAAGCTATTGTGTTTCGGATTATACTCGCTTAAAGTCATCAGCGTACGAGCGCACACCTGGTTGCAATCTTAAAACCACACCGCCAGTGGCCGCTAGAAACTTCATAAGGCCCCTTTAATGGTGGGGTATACAATGGAGAAAGCTGGTTGATATTTGAACTTGACAGCCAAACAACTACATCCCTCCCTTCCTTCAGTGCTCCCTCAGAAACTCCGACCCAAATTAATTGCAAAGGTAACAGCACTAACAGCCCCTGGTAGAATCCAGAGCTTCTGCTGGCAGAGGGTGATGTTGGCTGAAGCAAAACTAACATTATAATGTAAATCAAACAAATTCCAATAATACAAACACAGCATCCAAAAGACAGTAAACAGAGTAAAAACTACCTAGTTAGTTGTTTAGAATGCTTTTACAAAAGTGAAAACAGTGATAAAAGGCAGGGCCATAGGTTTGTAGTTAAGTTAACAAAGAAGTTAACATTACCTAGCATAGCATTTTGAATTATGCAACGATAAAACCCTTTGCAAATATTGTTTGGATAAATACCATGAAATAGAGCAAACAAGTAATTTAACACTCTGGAATAAAGTCATTTTAAAAAGTTAAAAAGCTAAAGCTAAAAAGTTGACTCTGTCTTTAATTAAAGATAAAACATGTGGTAGCGCTTGCTTGTATTCACAAACTGGGAATGCGAAGCAAAATAGTTTCAACAGCACATTCAGGCTTATGCAAGCGAGTATGGTGACTAATCCAAACTGCTGTCACTGTAGATCTGCTGGTCTCATCTTCCTCTGTCCCAAAGAGAGTAACACCATAAATCAAAGCCTGATGAGCTGCCTCATGCATTTAAGGAGATCACCAGTGGCATTGTTTCACTATTTACTCTCTTCAGTCTGGATGTCACAGAACAAAAGATTAATGGGATTACCCAGGGTCTGGCTCGCTGTGTTTCTGTGAGAACAAAATAGCCTGTCCACAACAACTCCACCTGGAGGTTTGGAACTTGTAATGGCAAAGGCCGGGCAATGCACTCTTGCCATGTCATTACATGTCCATGTATACTGCCATAGCCGCCTCCTGGCTGCATAACACTGCCTGCCAGTTGGCAGTTACAAAACGTTACATACGTGACTTATGTCACATAATGTACTTATTTCAACCAAAACCACAGCCTTTTCCTAAACCATCAAGTAGTTTTGGTGCCTAAACCATTTGACAATGTTTACCACATATTAAAAAGGCGTTTCATACTGACACTAAAGGGTACCTTGTGCCTCACATATTGACGCTTATTTGACGCCCTGGGATGAGAATGTGTTGCCTTTTCTGATGTTGGAAGGTCATCCTTGACCTTAGTCTATGAAGTGATGGGACCAAAATCTGTGTCTTTAATTGTCGTCCACTTGCTCTGTAAGCACAATCATTTTACACTGACATTGTGACATGTCGTGCAACATTGCAAAAGTCATGATACTCCTTTTGTATTGTGGAGGCAGCTCACCATTTTGTGGAAATTTGTTTTTATCAAAATAAGTTAGTTTTACATTTACTTCTGTTAAGATAACAAAGATCCATAATGTTTTGGAAAACCACCTTATTTGTTCTTAGTTCATCCTGTTATTATTCAAGCTCCTGACCAGACTCCAGTCACACAAGCCGTGTCAATACTGTTCTGACATATTAGGAGAGACAGACCTGCTTCACAGCCATCAAGCTAAAAGGATACTTTCACAGGGGAAAGGTGACCAGTTTAAATGCTCTCCAATCCCCTGCACATGTGTGGTAAAATATATCACTGCTGTAAGAGAACTGTCAACCTGTGTCAGAATTAATCAACCTTAGCGACATAGACCGAGGCACCCACACACTGCACATGCATGAAATCCAAACAAATACCTTTTCACTCAGTGCTGATGGGACGTCTTGTAGATGAGAGCAATTTTTGTGTAATGTAGAAAACCAGACTTCTAAATGAGAAGACATCAACACACAGCTTGTGTGCATTTAAATTTAAAATGTATTGGATGTGTCTTTGAAACCAGCTCTACCAGAGGGGCAGCAATGTTTACTGTAGCACTTTTAATGCACTCTTCAGAAGTGTTTACAGCTTTACTGACTTCTCTCCCTACGCACTGAGATTCTCTAATGACAGACTCCTTCGCATGCTGTCCGTGCTTACTCCTCACTCTTCAAACATGATGCTCCATTCACACAGTGTCTGTGAGCTGAAAGAATAGCAGCCACAGCTGTTGCAGTGTCATCAGAGGCTCATCCAGCAACATGAGGTCAAAAGTCACATTCAGTTGAGTTCATGTTTACATGGACATGCCTGGCATTCAGATTCACATTATACAAAGGAAAACAACACTGCTGAGCAATATTATATCAACAGAGCATTTGTCGTACTATGAGCCAAACATATCTGCTTACATATATTTTGGAAATTTGGTCGGAAGCTGCTTATAGTTTGGGCTATGTAGTCATAATTGCAGGAAATATTTATGCTACATCACACAGTGATCATTTAGATGATAGTATGCTTCCAACTTTGCAATTTGCGGAATGTGGAATGCCCTTTTTCTGTTTCAGCTCAACCACTTTAACTTGCCCCTGTGTACAAAGCCAAATCCATAAAGAAATGGTTTTCTGAATTTAGTGTGAAAGAACATGACTGGCCTGCAGAGTGCTCTGAGCTCAACAACATCCAACACCTTTGGGATGAATTTAAACGCCAACTGTGAGCCAGGCCTTACTGCCGAACATCGTTGTCCAGCCTCACTAATTCTCTTGGGGCTGAATGGGAGCAAATCCCTGCATGGGAAGAGAGCAAATCCCCTTTCCAAAATCTTGTAGAAAGCTTTCCTATTACAGCAGCATATTAATGCCATAGTTTTGGAATGAGATGATCAAAAATCACATATAGGTACTGGTATTTAAATATTCTGTTTGGATGTCCACATGTCCACAAGTGTAATGTGTAGTTAAAGGATAAGGCTGGCAATATTTATTTTTGTTACTGTCAACAAATCCCATGAAAAGACTAGTCAGTACATTCTGAGATTCCTGACCTGTCTTTGGCACATAAATATTTAATATATGGTTCATAATTTAAATAATAAATAATACAATAAATAATTTGGTATTTTAGTGCTTGTGTTCGTCATTACAAAAGAACATGTAACCCAGTGTAACAATGTGGCTCACTGATGTGTTTTTAACAGTTTTTGGTCTATGTCAGAGAGGAATAAGCTATATTAGGCTTTGGCTACACAGGTAATACTTGTTAGAATCAATTAATGTATAATTAAAATATAGAACATATGCCTTACTCATCTTTTAGAGGATAGTTGAAATTAGAGCACAAAGGATAAACAACTGTTATTTTGGAAACTATGTAGTCACAGAAATATTTAAAATAGCCAGGTATGTGTCATTGTTTGGGGGGAGTGATAACCTCTCACTGGGGGAGTCAGGAGGAAAAACATGGCAGCTCCAACGCATCAGTGATGCAAGGTCACGAATTCCTGTTTTTTTTTTTTTTTCTGGTGGAAAGCGTAACCAACAAAGTTGCTCTGAAGACCCTGGAGTATTCTCTCATAATGAATAACATGTCTCTCTTGAACTTTGACTCTCTGTCGTGCTGAGTTGTGATTGTTTTGCCCTCGTTGGAGTATGATTACATAAGACCCTTGATTTTAACAGGCCTCCACTCTCTGTTCAGACACACCGCCAGGGAAGAGGAGATGAAGTGAGAGAATGTTAAACCTCAGGAGAAAACTACTCTTGAAGATCAATTTCTAACCATTGCACTTAAGACTGTGAAGGCATGAGACCAAAACAAGAGTGTTCATAATAATATACTGCAGCCGTCTCTGGGCCACAACTTGTTATCTGAGAGAGAATGTTTATATAATGCTTCTCTGAATTCAAGTGAAAGGGCCTGTTGGAACCCTGACACACTGTTTCCCCTTAGGAAAATAAAATTAAGGCAATTAGATTAGAACAATAAAGCCAATGGTTATCATAGTGCAGCCTTTTAACAATTCAATTACGCTGTATTAAGAGGCTCAAATCCTGCCTTGGGCCAATCCACATGAAATGTCATCTTAATAGAAATGGCTGGCTGTTAAATACATGTTAAAACATTTTTAGTAAGTTGAAACAGAGGTGAGGTCAGAGGAGCTTCTAGGAATTCGGGATTATAAGGAAATTCCACTTTCATAAAAACAATTTCACCATTAAAAAACAACCCAGTTTCTACTCAGCACACGTGTGTTGGTGATAAATTGGAACAATAAAATCAAGAACTGTCTGTTGATAATTGATGTAAGGTGACACAGCTCCTCCACTTTGGTCTACAAAGATGGCAGTGATGACTTTTTACACTTTAAAATCTAACTTAAAGCTACAGTTCCAGGGGGGGTTATGATGCTAGGAAACAATGTTCTTTACTCTTAACACAAGAAAATCACATGGTCTTCACTACCTCACCACTGACCTTTATGTTGTGTTCACTTGCACAAATCTAGAGATAACTCCATTTTCCCCAGCTAAAGCTGATCATGTCTGTGTACTTGTGTGTTAAAATGCCTGACCTCTGACCACTGCAGTAAACAGACTTATTGGGTTATGTCTGTTCCTCCAACAAGTAAAGGGGTCTTGGAGTCTGAGGACGTCACCGATAAGATGGTGAGGGGTCAGGAATTAGAAGACAGGACTGTGGGAGGTACCAACAGCAGGAGGGAGGTTATTTGAACTAGATGGAATCTAAGAAAAATGCAGCTGTCTGAGGTGATAAACACATGGATCTCTCTATTGAAGTCATCAAAGCACAAAAAAGACCATATTTTAAAGATGTATTTTCAACTGGCAGAGGCAGGACCAAATAGTAGAATTCTCCAAAAAAATTTGGCAACCAAAAAGAAGCACCCGCTTGTGCTTGGAGCATTTCAGCGTCCACAGCCTAGTCAGCTAAATTTGTCCAATCAGTCAAGAATTTCATGTGATTGTTTGACATTTTGCATAAATGTGTCTATGAATATTTATTCCTTCTTTTGAGGGGCTTGCAAGTGGGGTCTGCACCCCATTGAACTCAAATGCTCCTCCAGCTAACATGGCTGCCATTAAACAAACAGTCCCCACGCCTGAGCGAGGAGAGAGGCATTTGTTTGCAGAAGAATATTTAACAGCAGTTCATTAGCCTTGGAGAACCTGCCAAATTCACTTTTGTTTGGAGTATACAGCTGGACAAATTTAATCCTCAAAACAGGGGATTAGATCACATTTCAATTTCAGATATCTAAAGATGGAACAAAGTGATGCAGCAGCTAATGTGAGGGTCAAACAACCATACATTTAGTGTTAGTCAATCCCAGATATCTGTTTTATAGCACACAGAGTAGCTCAACATTTTGTTTTTCAGAGCTCGAGTAAGCGCATCAGTCCTCCCTCTCCTTCCTTTCCGAGCTTCCTTGCAAGCTTCCAACTTGGCCTCCCCAGGGGAGCCTTCAGCCCATGTCTACACTAATTGCTCATTGATACAGATTGTGATTATCTGTGCTTATGGGGTAATTATGTAGTGTCAGAGTCACTAAATCAGGGTTGGAATGAGGCTATCACAGTGTTGGCTCTCCGGGGATTAAGTGGGGGTCTGTCTGGGCCTCTGCGTTATCTCGATTCCTCTCCTGTCCTTATCTCCAGAGCGTGAGCGTGGAGAGAAACAACAGCCGGGCCTCAGCCAAAGCAGAGAGATAGTTTGTGCCAGGCATGCAATGCAAAGACAGAGTGAGAGAATGATCCACACAACACACCCAGACACATGCATGGCTCATCTTGTTGCTTTTGTGTGTCACACTGAAAGAAAACAACTCCAGTGAATGAAAACAACTCCAGTTTAACAATATAATTGAAATTTGGCTGTGAATTCGGGCGCCAGCAACATCAGTCTTGGTCTCTTTTTTTTACATGTTTCAACAAGGTTTTCTTTGGAGTCCAGGATTTATACGTCCAACAAATACTGACTAAACTGGTGGTTGACCATTTTATGGCTGGGTGTTTTGACATCATATCATGTGGTATTACATACAGCCTGTGCCGCAAAGCTAAGCCAAGGCTGACCGAGTGCCACAATTGTCTTAGCTTCCATTTGTTAAACTGAATGAGAGCCCATGGCACAAAACAATGCCAGCTCAACGACTTGAAAACATTATGCCTAACTTAAAAGTGCACTTTTTGTTTATGTAAATGCATATATATATTTTAAATTGCCCCAAATTAACCTTGTTCTATCAGTTTTTAAAGACAACCACAGTTCGGATTTACTGTTTATGAAGAATGAACAATAATTCCAATACAATATCCTCTTTGTATTCATTCCTCTTCTCTGATTGTGTGTGTGTGTGTGTGTGTGTGTGTGTGTGTGTGTGTTGTATTGGCTCCACTAATTCACTATCTGCAGGGGTGCCTGTCAATCAGAGCAGCGGTTAAGTGAGCCGAGGCCTCTACACATAAAGTACATGAAATAATTATTCAGGGACAAAGGGTCTGCCTATAATTGAATTTTGCATCCAACAACATTCAACATGGATTTTATCAATCAGTGTATGTTTCTCTGACTCCAAGAACTGTGGAGCTTCATGGACACCATCTTACATTACTTTCAGTCTGGGTGGGTAATTTATTGATTAACTATTTGCACACCTCCATTCTAGCATTGAGAAGAGATCACCACTGTCAGTGTCAACATGCATTAGATTTTGTCTCCACCTTTTATTCCTTCTTCACCTTAAAATGGGTAAAAAGATAATATAAGATTTAGTTTGTTTTTTCACCTGCCTATTTCAAGTTGAGATCGTGTTCAGGTTTTGACAAATAAACTATGATTAGGGTATGGTTAAAGTTAGCCAAAACACCAGGTTAATACTAGCAAAATTATTGTGGCAACGGTTAATAAAAAGACAAACATTGATTTTCTGGGATGGTACACAAACCCTGATTTTCTGCATGAAAGTCAGCTAAGCAACACAACCATCCGCCACCCCCACCCTCAATCCCAGCCCACCCCAACTTTACACCCATCAGTCTTGTTTCTCTACATAATGGGCACACTACATTGTGCATTGGCATTTGAAAGTTCAACGTAAATTGTGGGCGTAATTCTTTGGATACTGGTCTGGATTTGGTTTGGTTTTACCAAATCATACAATGACAGCATAAAATCAAAAGCTTCAGAAATATCTTGCAAGTTGGAAACATACCAAAGAAAGGGTCAGAGCTCCTGCCATGGTAAAAATAATATGGATTGCATATGTCAAAAGTTGTTTCAAATCAGGTAAGAATGTTTTTCATCAAAACAGAGAAATAGGGAAAGTTTCACAGAAAAATAATACTCCAGTCTGAGAATATTTCTCCATAAGCCCTTGAACATTTCTGTTTCTGTATCTGCACAATGTAACAGCTTCATCTTCTCATGACAACTTTCAAGTTCGAAAGTATCTGCTCTGATGACAGAAACTTCCCACGACCCTGCACCCATTCTTCAAATAATCTCTTCCTCTTTCTCCTCTCTGAGGTCTTCCTTCCATGTTGAGCGCTAAGAAAGTGATTTTTTTTCAATCTTGGCTCTTTCTTATCACTGGCAACGGTTGGTTAGCTTTAATGGGAATTTGTGGAAACCTATAATGTCACTTGGAGCACATCCACTTGGCTTGAGATATTACATGTAAAACGTTGTAATATATTAAGGGAACTTGAGATTTTCATGTGTCTCCGGACAGCAGAGACGAGTATGACAGCTCTAATCATGTAAACATGTTTTATGAATTCAGAATGAATATTCTTATTTGGACTTTTAAAGGACTAGTTCAACATTTTGGGAAATATGCTTAGTCACTTTCTGTGCTAGAGGTAGTTGAGAGCGATATTACTCTCACATCTGTAAGGTATAAAGCTGGAGGAAGCAACCAGTTAGCTTAGCATGAAGAGAAACAGCTAGCCTGGCTCTGAACAAAGGTAACAAAATCAGCCCACCAGAACTTCTACAGCTCACAAATAAACACAATATATCTTGTTTGTTTAATCCATACAGAAATCAAAATGTAAAAACATGTTGTATTTTCACTTTTCTTGGCCGGGAGCAGCAACTTCCTGGAGTCTCCGCTGGTTGCCTCGCAGTCATTTTTACACTTAGTTTTTTCTGCGAATCAAACAAATGAGACATGATGTGTCAAGCTAGAGCTGCTGGTGGATTTTTTTAAACCTTTGGGCAGAGTCAGGCTAGCTGTTTCTCCTTTTTTCAGTCTTAAAGTTAAGCTAAGCTAATCAGCTGCTGGCTGAACCTTCAAATTTACTGTGCAGACGTGAGAGTGGTACTGATCAAATAAGCATATTTCCCAGAATGTTGAGCTATTCATTTTAAGTGTGGCGTCTATGGCCACGTGACTATAAGTGAGGGCTAAATCCCCCTTGTTTTGTAGAATAAAAATGAATATGATTTAGCCCTTTAGTGTTTCCCTAGCTCCCCAAACATGACAGTAATTAACATATCAGCCCTTATTTAGAGTGACAATTAGAATTAGGGCCAGAAACCTTCGAGTTCTCCATACAGCTCCTTGCCACTGAATTTCAGTCACAGAAAACAAATACTATATATAACCACACTGACTAAACCAATAACCCATGTTTAGTGTTATTTGAAGGTTTCAAATTAGATGCTTGTATGTGACCCAAGTTCCCTCAGAGTAGTGGTAAACAAAGCAGTGTATATGTGCTTTTAGTGCACTACTCCAGCTGCTTTTACTGTATTTAGATTACGATTATAGCGTCCCATTAAACGTCCGTATCCAACCTCTATGTATTGTGATGACCATGCATTTGCTGTTTTACCATTGCTTCGCACGCTATTTGCTTCATGGGTATTGCTGGACTCTCATCCTTTTTCGTTGTGATATGCCTTTCTTATCTCCCACTTCAAACAACCCCCCCCCCCCCATTGTCTAACAGTAGTAGCAAGTGGTCTTGCTGCTTTCAACTCACGTGTAGCTTCCCCCCTCCCTCTCACTGTCAATGCACGGAATACAGATTATCAGCAGAGCATTTCTTTGTTGTTGCATGGAGGGGATGGGGGTATTTGAGTTAGATCTCCTGGATAACATTCGGAGCACCCAGATTTCATTTCACGCAAGGCTCTTTCATGCTGACAGAGCTGCTCATACTGGGATGCTGATATGCGTTATTATTTTTGAGAAAGTTTGATAGGGAAGCCTCAAACTCACCGTTACTCTTAAGGAAAGCTTGCAATGTGATAACAAAACAAATGTATGATGGTAATTTATGTTATATCTTTCTCAAGCTCCCAAGCTGTCTGCCTTCCCATCTGTTTGCTGAGGCTCTTTACTGGAAGAAGAACAGGGAAAGCGGAAAGCAGACCCCCACAGACCGCTCAGAGATGTTGTTGCTTTTTTATTGCATGATGGACTGGCCTTATCGGTGGCCATTCTGGCAAAGCTGGCAGACTCATCTGGGTCTGATCTGATCTGGGTTTTTCTTTTGATTTCTTGAGACTTCTTATCTTCGAGTGAGTTGGGTGGAATCCATCAGCAGACGTAAAGTCCAGAGAGGAGACGACACGCCATGGTTACAGGTTATCATATCTGCTCAGACACGCGCAACTCACCAACTCTTGCATCATTTGTCATGGTTACCACTCCAAACTGTTTGCATGCATTTTGGTCTGTTTATTCACTTTGATACTGCTTACTGTTGATTGTTTGGGTTGCAGCTGCCTTCCCATTTTCTCTTCATTCTTTAATAGCACATAGTTCTTAGCCAACCATTTAAAGGTTTATCATTTTGGAATATATGCCTTTTTAGCTTCCTTTCCAAGAATCAGATGAGCAAATCCATGTCGCTCTCATGTCTGTACAATAAACATAAAGCTACAACAAGCAGACAGTGAGCTCACATTAACATAAAAACTGGAAACAGGGTTAAATAGCTAGCCTAGCCAGCCTGGGGCTGTCCAAAGGTATTAAAATACACCTACCGGCACTAATTAACACGTTAAATCATGTTTGTTTAAGCCTTGCAAAAACCAATGTTTTACTGTTAGCTGTAGTTTTGAGGTTATGTGCTGAACTATTTCTTGGTTGGGTGCAGTTACTTCTTTGTTGTCTTGTCACAGCGAGGTAACCAGTGGAGACTCCAGAAAGTTATACTTTGGTGTTGGTAGGCGACTTTTGTGACATTTGGCCAGACCCAGGGTAGCTGTTTCTCATCTGCAGTCTTTATGCTGGCTGATAAGAGAGTGGTATTGATATTCTCATCTAACTTGAAGTGCTTTTCCCAAAATGTTGAACTATTCCTATTACCCTATTATCATTCCTGTTATTGTTATCTATTACTATTCTTTGGCAAATCGCAGATAGGTTTTTAAATATGGTGCACACTTATCCCGATTTGGTCACTCAGGTGGCACAGTCTAATGTATGCCATGTGAATGGAAATTAAACACGTTGATAGGGTCGCCACAGGAGGCAGAAACAAATATTTTGTTAGGATAATACATCACCTGGAGAGTGACTGTGAGGTTCTAGTATCTGCTGCATTCAGAGGCCCACATTAGCAGCCTCACATTGCATAAACCAATAACTCTCACCTCCATGTGTAAACCTTTTTAAAGCAATATTTACAACATCCAAACTATATCTCCAAATGAGGTTCATTTATTTTGGATTACTTTAAAGAGTGTTTACTGGGCTTCCTGTCAGAGATGCTGTCATACATGAGAAGATTGTTTACAAGAAGAGAGAAGGCTTTTCGGAGCTTTTTACGGCATCTGTGAAAACATTTGTCTTTAGATAAAACTATTAATAGTCCTCATTAATACATCTTCCACATCCTCTTAGATAAGTGAGGAAGTAGGATGCCTTTGGGTGCCTGGTGCAACTGATCTGGAAAGAAAAGTCAGTCTACACTATATAAAGTCAAGTTCAAGCAGTGCCCATATCTTGAATATTCCGACATTCCCCCCAAGGAGAGAAAAGAGCAATTTCTCAAAGTGGAGAAGACTTATCCTCACACTTAAAACAGAGCTCATTTATCTCCTGCTATCAGGACATTCCTCACTGAGGAACAAAAACAAAACAGTCCTAGCAATCCAGAATGAGCTCATATATGGCGAAGCATCATGGGAATTCTCACTTCTTAACAAAACCAGGCTCTGAATGTGTGGATCAGGCAGAGTGTCTTGCCAGACTCAAAGCTTTTCCCTCTTTGGGTCACAAATGAGCTACATGGAGAAGTCATCAAACTCAACACAACATTACCAATAAAACTGATTTATTTCCATGAGCAGGATTCCCATAGGTCACATTTGAGATTTTAAACCCTACCTCGTTGATTGATGTGCCCTGACATGAGCAATCTCTCGGATTTATTTTGCATTTATCTAATCTTTATAAGGTAACTGTGAACATAGTTCTTCTGTTTGTTTATACCAAGTTGCACTTGGAGATATGACTCTTCAGAACACCTCTTGTGTCAGTGCCAGTTGGCGCCTCTTGTCTCTCCCCCAGTGCGGGTTATTGGTCCATCATGAGTTAGAATGAGAGCATCATTCAGGGAAAAGGGATGAGTAATTGTCAATAGGATCAAGAGTCAAGTTTTTTCAATTACATTTGCCTGCCATTTTCATCCAACCGCAAATGCAGATATGTTTAATCATCCCTATTCATCTGGCGAGATAAGCCAAGCTTGCTCTGACCAGAGAGATATTGATAGGAGGGAGTCAAATGGGTGGTAGCGGGAGGAGGTACGAGTTCAATCTGAGTAAAGGAGCCTACTACTCTGTCATAGAACATGTGGAGAGATTGCGTTACATGCAGAGATGAGGGGAGCGGCAGAAGTAGCGGTGTCCTCCTCTTAGAAGTGACCATGTCCTGCTCTCTTTCTTCAGGGCATTCCACAGACACCAGAACCAGGGAGCGGCTCACGTCAGATGATCCTCTTTCTGCTTCATACAACGCCGACGGGGCTGTCGTCAGAGGGCTTTACCAGCGGTGTCTGTGAAACCTGAGAGCTGGCGGACAGGCTTCACACTTGGGGGGGGGCAAGAGGTGAGCGCAGGATGGTTCAGTACTGTTGAAGAGGTAATGCAAACCCAAAGTAGTGGGGAAACCGTGGCTTGGTGGCTAGCCACAGGGCTGCCTGAGTGTGAGGAAAGCCAAACCCGCTGCCTCTAAGAGGATCAGATTTCCTCACAACTTGTTGCCCGATGCTATATAAACTCTGGCATGCGGTGTTGACACCTGATCCGGACTAAAAGGGCCGCTGGAGAGATTCTCTGCACCCACCGTGTCCCCTGCTCTTTCAAGTCCACTGCCTCCTTCTCTTGCCCGCACTAACCCCCTGGCAGGGTCACCCACCATAGGTCCCCCAGTGGACCTCCAACACACAGCTCTCACTCAGGCTCAGTCATCACTGCTCTGCTAATGAGGGTCTCAGGAGACAGTCTGCCACAACTAAAGGGACACTGTGAGACCAGGGTGTTCCCTTTAGCTACTGTGAAGAGGAAACCTTCCTCCTCGACTTTAATGTGTCCCGGTCAGCTTGCTTGCCAAAACACTCCAAATGTGAACCCAACGGGCTTACATGCAATCACAAAAACTCTATGTGGCTCTGACATGGAGATTTAAAGGGACTTTACATATCAAAATCAGTTTACCCATCATGGGGAGTACTACTCAGCCCTTAAAACAGTTTTTAATGTTTTCTGAGCCACTGAGAGGAGTGCTTTAAAGAAATGACTAATGTTATCTGCTGACTTTGAATTATGACTTTCACAACAGAAAACACTCACTTTGTTAAGTGATAATATTTTGGATTTGTTCCAAACAATAAACTTACACTGACTGAGTTACTAATGTGGTTGTGCACCCTGATAGTATGACTGATATGAATGTCACAAGTCACAAGAATAATTTGACAACCCTTAGAACAGTGACTGATGGAGGTTATCTTTATCACCTTGCACATGTACAGTAAATATGTCGCTAGTGCAAACAAGCAGCTGAATTAACCAAAGCCATTAAAAACATCGACCGCCATTACAGCAATAAACAACTCACGGTTGGCCCTGAATGAAGTAATGAGTGCTACAAGCATCAATTATTCAACTTTATTGAGTATGATATGAGTTTTCTACTCTTCTTACATCAGAAACCTGATGAGCTGGCAGCCTTGTGAGAGGTCCACAGTCGGCCATAAATTTATCATAGCAGAAATCTTGCAGTCGATATCACACATACTTCTGTGAAGATCAAGCTAATGCACATGGCTGACTGAGTGTTGTTGTGCTTGGAGAGCAAACAACACAAGTGATTGTTTGTTGGACCGGGAATGCGAGATTGGGTAAGAAGTGGAAACAGAGGAATGAGAAATAGTTTCATCCTGAAATGAATCTAGCACTGCCTGACTCTACATACAAAGAAGACTAAGAATACTAAAGATTAAAAACAGAGACAATATGGATGTGAAATACATGTTGCAAAATAACTCGTCCGATGAAACACAACATCTCAAGTGATTCTCCTCCAATTGTGCATTTGCAACTTTACTTTTGAACCACACTGCTGTAGTCTGCATAGGCCTCCAGTTGTTGTGTCAGTGTCAGCTTGAACAATCCTGCATGTGACCTCCGAGATGCTGTAGGCTCTTTGGAGAGTCACTTCAGATGAGGATTAGGACTGGGTGTAGAAGAAGAATTCAGCAACAGGAGACAGCTCTTTTTGTTTCAGTGAACAGGAAAACTGAAAACAGCCACATATTTCTGCAAAAGCTGCAAAGAAGTGGAGAAAAGTAAAAAAAAAAAGAGATTAAAACACGAGGGCACCTCTTTCTTCACTCAGGATGTTGTTTATATTGTTGACAGGCCTTTTAACCTCCCTAAGCTCATTCTGTAAGGTCTCTTTGGGAGCTCACTTCAGGTTTGTAGCCTGTGTAGCCTCCATTCAGCCTGTATCCAGTCAAGCACTTGCATTATTTATGAGCACTGCGGCTGTTATTCTGACTCCCTTACTGAGATTGTTGATACCTCATCATGGAACAAAAATAATGAGGGGACAATAAATTTAAGTGCTGTCAACAACCACTTGAGGGAACAACATGTCAGGTTTCTCTCCCCCAGATCCTGATGACATCAGATCAGATTCTTCCCCGAGTGTGATATGTTTTCCTTTTGGACAGGTCCGATGGATTGGCCTCAAGGCCCATTTTACACTGGATTAGTTTCCATTTCAAATCTCAGCCCAACCCCCACCTCTTATACTGGAGACATGAAATGGTTAAATCCTCAGAAAGTCTTTTTCAACTTTTGTCATGTGTCTAAAAACAATATGACAGAAGTTTGCTGTTTGAGGCATAAAATATGTTGGGTTAAGCCAACAACAGACTCTAATCCAATTGTTTGAAATGGATAAAAAAAAAAGGTATTTTAAATCACTGACAGTGTTGGATAAACTGGCAAAAGATGCAATCTCATGCTAAGGCTTCATCGCTACATGTAAAAACAATACTCAAAAGACCACCAACATACAGAACAGTACATTCCTCTCTTCTCTCTCCTCTCACACAGTATACACCCATGTAAACAAATATGTTCATGCATACGGCTAAAAATGCACACATTGCAAAACATTAGAACGTATACACACAAAAGCACACACCTGCCTCAGCGTGCAGACAGACCATTTCTCGTAAGGGAAGTGTTTTAAGTAGACAGCTGTACATGTATAAGCCATGAGCCCCTCCTCAGCGAGTGTACTTCCAGATGTGAACACAAATAAGTCACTCAGAGCAGCCTCACTCTGCATCTCCACATGCACGCACGGAACAAAATTTGTTTCTGGGGGAAATCATAACAGGAAAGGAACAAAGGGGAGCCGGCTATCCGGGCCGAGGGAAAGTTCCAGCACATCTCAGACTCTGGACAGACACCTCATTACCGTCTGTCCACGTAGCATCTGTAAATGACAGGGGATCATTACACTCAACCAGTCATCTGACCGCATGTTAGTGGCAATGACATTTCTGCAATACCATGTATGTTGAAATTCATGACAGTACTGCGTATACTCATGGCTACTTCATAGGGTTGCTACAAATCTTGCACCAACGTCTTATAATCTTATTCTGTTATCAATTAGCTCTTTGTCCTGTTGCTGAATCAGTATTAACTCTTGTCCTGTAACACCTCATCACAATAAACTTCCAGTCACACCACATTAGCCGTACCTAAATGAGGCCAGTTTTGGGAGTAAAACCACTCCTGCTCTGACCCTTTACCTCCAGTTCATGCATCCCTCACATTCCGTCACTTTTTTGCAGTGCATGCTAACAGACCACAAAGTGATATAAAACACTCAACAGGGAGGTAGATGCAGCTGGTAGGTGGTGGATGTGTTTCTCACTTCAGACGTGATTATCTGCATCACTGATAACATGTTCAAGATGGTTATAACAAATATAGATTTTATTCTTTCATATGGCTTGCCTAAATACAATTTAAATCTCTTCTGTTCAATTAGCAGCAGAACTCCCGTCAGTCAGTCATTGCAAACTCAAGCTGTGCAGCCAAATATTGTTCAAACCTACAGATTTGTAACTTAAATTCTAGTGGTGATCCAACAGTTTCCAAAGATAAAAATTATTTTGGGGAAATCTGTATAAAATTATGCACAAGATAACTGCAGTATTTCCATTTGATGCAGGCACAGCTATAAAAACATGGAGTCTTTCTCCCTTAGTGAAAACAAGATATAGCTTCAATAAAAAGCTGCCCCACTTGACACATGATACTGTCAGAATAAGATGTTTCTGGCCTTAAAGTTACTTCAGTGGAAACAAAATTGGAAAACTGTAAGTTAAGGGGTTCATTTAAATCTATTAACTGTCTGTAAACTGGAACTCTTCAGCAGTTTATTGTCTTTTGGCTCAGTGGAAACTACCCCTGTTGTATTTTCATCAGCATCAGTCTCAAGGAAGTAATAATTGAGTGGGCTCATTTCTCATTAACAGTAGCTTTGCTCTGGGGCTGTTCTTGATGCTGCCTGCAGGGGCTTGGTAACAAGCATGAAGACTCTCTTGGTCCGGCTCTCCTGCAGAGTGGCATGTGGATGACTTTGCCACAAAACCCAGGGGGTCCTGCTGGCCAGCCTAGCTTCATTAGCTGGGTTAACCTTCAAAATGTACTGCTGCCTCCTGCTCTGCCCTCGGGTCTGTTATGGCTAAGAGGAAGTTGGAGAAAGACTTGTGTCAAATATACTGTCAACACGCTAAACAGGAACAGCTTGGACACAACCAATTGGCAGACAAGAATCCCACTGGGCAGAGAAAACTTTGCTAAACGCTACAGGAAGTTAAGTGCCTGCTTTTCAAATACAACTACCTCCTGTCTGCAAGAAAATGTCTTAGTTTCAAACTTTTATTTGATAACATGTAATCAGGGAATGACAACTGAATGAGGATTCAACTTCCCAGCAGGAGAACTCCTCATTTCCAATACATGATATGGAATGGCTTGAAAGTTGTGAATAGTACCAGGTACTTTTTTTGGTATCACCTTGGTCGAGATACTACAAGGTGCAAACACTGATAGGTCAGAGAGAATCATCACTAGAATTGTCACTTGTGGGACATGGAACATCCTGCACAAACCCACCAAAAGCGACAACAATTTTTTTAATGACTCGACCCAGAGTTTGAAAATTGGCAGCACGCAAAACCATGCCGTGGACAACTGACAGTGTGCAGATGTTCCTCTGTTTGGTTGCAGATGAAAGGATCCAGCGAGTGTGTTGCGTTGAAGATGATGTCATGGCAGGTTCACTCAGTGTTGCTGTGATGATCAGCTTAGAATCCCGTCTACAATGAGGGGGTACTATGTGCAGTGGAAACCTCAATAGAGAAAAGTACCTGGTACCAAAGCAAATCAAGTTGAGCCGAGCTGTACCATGCAGTGGAAATGAGGCTTTAGCTGTGGCCATAAAGTAGCCTAACCTCACTACTGAGTGAGTGGCAGTGTTTATGGGACATGTCTGTAAGGTAATGTACCAGCAGTCTCTGATCATGGTTTCATGATGCAATTTTTGGATTAGCAGTCACTGGATCCACTGGAAGACCATTTGCAATGTGGCATGGATGATATCACCACATGAAAGAAGAAAATAGCTGTCCTATATGTATTAAGTGTACTCAGTAATCACGATGCCCTCCCTCCATCTTGTACTGGTTTACCTTCCTCTGTAGACCAGACTCTCACTCTGAAATATGGGAAGTATTACATGACCTGAAACTAACTCAAAGAAGCTGTGGAATTTGTCAAAATGGATATGTGTTGATGTCAGATGATAGGGGCTGGTCTGAATCAGTCTAATGGAGTCTAAATTCATTAAATAGAAAGAAGTCCAGCACTGAATAAAAGTCTGTCTTATCTCATCACCTAATGCTGTAACTCACATATATTCAAGGTCCCTCTTTTATTAATGTCCACACTTCTTTCATGTTAAAACTATGTCTTTGACTTTATGTTCAGTCTGCACTCATCTGGACGAACTTAAATCGAAAATTAAGTGAGATCTAAGGTGATGTTGGCTCACCCAGGTGTCACACATTTGTTTCCTGAATTTCCTCTGCAGATCACCCTTGTGCTCCGTGTGAGGCTGTCCCTCCCACTAGCTGAAGGCCTGATGAGGTCCAGATGTGGTCCAGATGAGGCCCCTGTCTGATGGAGGGACCTGAGAGGAGCTGTATACTCCGGGGTCTCATCAAACTGCCATAGGTTCTGCTCAGATTGATTTCTGACATGGAGGTGCATGTTCTACCACAGGTTCTGTGCTTTTATGGCTTTCATGTTGTTATAATGGGACTTGTTGTACAAAGACAGTATAGTAATGCATAATATACTCAGTTCATTCAGTTTGACCCGTGAATTATCATGAAATGCTCTTATAAATTCTCTCTCTTTCTTGATATCGTGACTCTTCCTACACATAATCGGCCAGTCTGACTTATGTGGTGATTTATGTTTCAGTTTGTTGCTTCAATACAAAATAAACCAGAATTATCAAATCAAATTACTCAAATGACATACAGATTTGTCAAACGTTTGCCAGCAGTTTAGTTATAGATTCTGTGTGTTGCTAATGTCAGAACCATTTTTTGTAATATATTACTGTGAAGCATGTGAACTGTACAGCATATTCAGAAATGCTGCTTAATACCTCATTTATTTTGTTGCTTATTTGGAATTTATAATTTAGATTGATATAATTTGAAAGAATTAGCGTATGTATTGTAAGTGCAGCCTGTCTAGCTGGTTTGTTAATATGCTAGCAGTGTTAGCTTTGAAGCCTGTCAGACACAGACTACAGCAGTGTCATATACCCAATAATGATGTTTTGTCATTTGTATATGAGGACCAGTTAAGATGTTAGCACGTGTAAACTGTGACAATGGTACAGTGCAGGCAAATCTTGTTTCAAGCAGGGAGGGCTCCCCATGGCAACAGCTGCACGACGTCAGATGTTGAGCAGAGATGGGACAGATGTGGTGATTTGAAGTATGCAGGAGATTAAGCCTGTAGTCTACAGAGAAATCAGAAGTGTTAAGCGAGTGTACAGCGGTATGGTGATATAATTTAGCCGCTTTATTTTTTTAGCTTGATAGATAGATAGAGTATATGAAAAAGGAAAACAGGTTCAGAGAATATATATAAATGGAAAGTGTTAACAGTTTCAGACAATGCATGCTTTTTTTAATATGGGATTCAGTTACTTTACATGTTTGGCAAAGGTTTGGTTTGCCTCATTAACAACCTGGGACATTCGTTATGCTTCTTATCAGTCAGTAAAACTTTACAGGAAATAATCATATATCTTTTTTGTTTCTTTTGTATCAGCACAGGTCAGAGGTTGATGTGTGTCGGGCATACCTAAAGTTCACTGACGGGTCATGTGAATTCTCGTAGGGTCAGGCCTCAGCATCCTTGGGAAGCTCCATGGACAGTCTATTGAACAGGATTAGAGATATTCCTCATTGCTCATAATTCCTGTGTGCTGATTACATGTCTCAAGATATTGCGTCAGTGAATTGGATCCCTTGGCAATACGACATTTTACAGACCTGAGGATTATCCAATGCAGCAGGGAGAAATGCAGCCTGATTTATCCAATTATCTTTTCTGAAATGTTTCTCATACGCCTCAGGTTAAAGCAGAGGGACAAAGAAACTGTTGCAGCCCTGTAAAACAAAAAGATATTACAGTGATATCTAACCTTTACAGATTTTTATGTTTTTATTTTACCCAGGTTTTGAAATATCTAATTTCTGCTGCCACCCCGAAAATTGAGCTAAATGGAATTTCATTTATGGTGCTTAAACCATTGAAAAATTACATTTGAAAAACCTAACTGTGTGTCTTTCCAAAAACAATGTGCTAGTTACTCAGAATGAACCACAGACCACACTAAGTTTTCTTTGGAACTACCTTCTACTGAGAAAAATGTCCCAATGAAAACTATAGGCTGTTGTTTCACATTAAACTGTACAGCGCACAATCATGTATTTTGCCTTTACAGGGAGATTATAAATGCTGTCCAAAGCTTATCTTCCTTGTCTCCTTATAGTACACCCAAGCGTAGCTCACACACAGATGAGGGGTTTTATTTTGTGCACAGAAATGTCCTGAAAAGAACTCTTAGTAAGCCTATTACAACCAATAACATTGCTGCAATAAAAATAAAAGTGAAGTAAAATGTAAAGAAAAATAGTACCCTATAGAAATGTGACCCAAGCAAATGTGAGGAGAAAAGGCTTTACATATTTCCTGTGTCCATGACCCCTTTAGTCCCTGTTTTAGGTGAATGCATGTGGAGATGTTTTGGCCTTACATTATTGTGTTTGGCACCCGATGCTCAGAGCACCAGAAACTTAATCCCGTGTTGCTCTTTAACTTGACCTGAAAATTACCTATTTCCTTTAGGGCAAAAAAATTGTATGAGCCATTGTATTAACAGCTTGCAGCAGCTCAATTTATGGGAATAATTAATTTAACTATACAGCTACTATATTCATCACATACATATTTCACAATGCCTCAAAGCGGGTCAGATAACTGTTTTTTCACTTCTCAGTAAGAGGCTCTGAAATCGCATCATGGTATAATGCAGTCCACCTTCATCGGCACTGTCTCCAATATCAAAGCTTGTATTGTGACTGAACATCCACAGAAACCAGGTAGCAGAGGAGGAGAGAGACATAAAGTACTGATAATTAATGGCTGTCACAGGATACAGAGTGGATGCAGAACGATTACAGATGACATATAAATTGCTGTGTAATTTCAGATGCTATGGGCGCTTTCTGTTGGAGCAGGTCTCCTCTTGTACTGCCTGACAGATGATATTCAGATGGAAGTCGAGGCCAGAGGGATAACATGCCATTGTTGAACCATTTGATATGCCAAGGACATATAATGGTCCCGGCCACATGCAGAACAGCAGATCAAACACCTTCTAGGATTTCAGGAGAACGCAGTGTAACACAAAACAAGCTCTTAGAGAGACCCACATCAGTGTACTCTTGTCATTATAATCATTGTAGGCTAGTACAGTATCAGGTCTTAGAAATATTCTCAGATGCATTAAACTGTCGGCATATTTCATGATGACAGTTGATTGTTGATTTTGCGTGTCGAACACATAAAGAGAAACAACATTTATTTAGATTTATGAAAGTGCTTTCCACTGACTGTGACGTTAAGAACCTTTGGAAAGTTTGTGGGCATCCATGGTCACTGATTAGTCAAATATGCCCACACACTGTCTGCTAGAGGGCCTCATCAAGTTTCCTTGTTTGATTTATGCCTAAACAGCTGCAGCGGTGGCATGCATGCCAGCCAGGCCTGATACAACTGCAACATAAAGGTGGCTGTGTTTTCTGACTCTGTAACACAATCTCCTCTCTCCCTCCACTTCACTCTACTCCACTCCAGATACAGTTTGATGATCTATGAAGGTGATTATGTTCATGTCAAAGGAGATGATCCAAGCACAGAAAACTGATGATCTCTGTGTTCCTGGATCGTGAGCCTCATTAGCCAGCTAACAGCACATCATGACGATCATAACGATTTGATCAATGATAAGAGAAATCTAATCGCATGCTAAACAGAATCGAAAAATGAGAGTGGTGGCTGTGAGAAAGATCACATGTGATGTAACCCTAATGTAAACTGCAAGACAATGTAGGTCACATGGGAAAAATATAGAGCCAGAGCGAGAATATCATAGAATTAACACATACTATGTACATATTTAGCTATATACTGTATGTATCAGTACATCTAAGTACTACTGGGTCAATATAGCAACTATCAATAAACTTCACTAATAGAAAAGAAATGTCATCTTATGAAATAAAACTAAACTTTTCAGTCTTATTTCCAGCCTTATTTCCAGAATAACTTAAAAAGTCTACAGCCATGCTATCAGCTCAGTGAGGCTGTATTTGACAGAAAGGCTAACTTCAACATGCTAACATGCTCACTTGACAATGTTAACATGTTAATGTATGATGGTTATGTTGTCCATGACCACCATCTTGGTTTTAATGTGTTAGCATGCTAATATTTGTTAATTAGCACTAAACACAAAGTACAGCCTAGACTGATGGCACTCTTTTACACATATTTGGTCATGTGGCAAATTTAATTTTTGACCTGATGATGGTGCTAGATGAAAAGTAATTGATTCACCAAAGTTATTAAAACGCATCCTGAAGGAGATGTGAACGTGAACATCCAAACTTTCATGGCAATTCATCCAATAGATGTTGAGATATTTCACTCATAACCACAAATGTGAAGCTCATGGTTGTTGCAACAGGAAAAGTCCAAGGATTACCAAAGGTATATGGATTCATTCTCTGGGCAGCATGGATATCTGCAATCCATCAAACAGTCGCTGAGCTTTTTCAGCCTAAAGTCTGGACCAAAGTGGTGGACCAACAGGCCGACATGTTCATTACAGTTCACTACAAGGTCAGAACAGATGTAACATTTTAAGGTTTTGATGTGACACAGAAATCCTGTTAAATAAATGTAATCCTATAAATCTTTCAGTGTCCTATCGTGCACAAATGAAGAGTAATCCCTCATCTAAATCGAATTATAGTGCAATCATGGTATCCATATTTGAATATAACAGATTCTTATGCATGATATACTAGACGCAGCTTTAGTTTTTCAGTTTACTGGATCTGTATTTTCTGTGTGCATGAAATCTACATTAAGACAGCTACATGAGACCAGATCATGGTGTACTGTAGTGCTTTGTATAATGCATCACAGTTTTAAAAACAGAAATCATAAATTAAAGAGCAGTTGATGCAAAAGGCCTCAGATCTGTACCTCCGATAGAGATTTGATGTGAAAAATTGTCAAACCAACATGACATTATCCTGTAAGCACCTATCTGCATCAGAGATCACTGTACCGTGGTTATGCTTACAGAGACCAGACCAGGAGACTCAGGAGGAACTTACTGTCCCTTTTACCCCTCCAGACCTGTTTGCATTGTTTCTGCATTGTGAAGCCATCAATCAGGCCCTGCTAATAGTAATCACTCGCTGTTTAGGGTATTTAAAGCTCTTTGGACAGGCAGAGGGGGTGTAGGTCCTGGGATGACCAACTAATCTGTGATTGAGGGTGGGGTGTGACACATGGCTCCTCCTGTTTACATTGAAGTTGGTAGATTTGCTCTTCAGCACACCAGCTCTACACCCTGTCTTTCATTTCTGCTTTGTGAAATTTCAAAATGAAAAGGTTCACCAATGTGACAAGCAGAACAGGGCTTAAAAGCACATGTGGAAGGATAAGAGGCAAGAGTCACTGTGTTGACACTAATTAGGGAGTGAAAGAACTTAGGACTGCAAAAAGACTTAAAGAAAAAGTCTGGGATTTCAAAGGTAAGATCAGATGAAACGGGACGGTGACAACTTGAAAGATTCTCTCAGCTCACTTACAGCTTTGCATACAGGCGTTCTGAGCAAATATATTCAAAGACAGAGAGGTGGGCTCAACAGAAGTGACAGAAGTGCCTGATGTGATGTTTAGATGAGCATCAATATACTGACTACCGATCTCAATAAACTGAACTGGTTTTGGTGATTTATTTTTTGTGCAAAAACATAGCTCAGAAATGTGTTTCCAAAGAGGATCATTAAAGCAGTCAGACAGTGTAAAAATATGCAACTTCGTTGGTGTCTGATTTTGTAAAAATTTCACAAGTCACAAGTCACAAGTCACTTCATTTTTAAAAATTCTTTATAAAAGTATAGGTATATGGTTAGATAGTAGTAGATAGGCAAGTGAATTGAATTGCTAAATGTTTAAGCTCCAAGAATCAAACCATTGTGAATCAGTACTTCATAATCAGAAAGTGAGTTAAAAGATTTTTACTGGGATACAATTTTAAATGAATGGTTCAATACATTATTCTCAGTAAAAGCATAATTTAGACATCTCCTTTAACCAACAGGAAATTGCTGGTTCATTATAATCCCAAGGTAGATTGAAGTGGGAAATCTTTCCTGAAAGCCTAATTGACAGAATTATTTCTCTCTTGAACCTAAGAAATTCTCAAGATACTACACCTCTGCTAACATTCATGCAGATGAGCTGCCATACTTGCAGTTTAACAGGCTCCCATTAAGACACACATTACGGCACTTTCAGTAGCAAACTCATTGCTCTCACACCGATGCTGCATTCAGGGACCGGCTGCCCCGAAAGGCTGAGTTGTCGTCAGTGCTCTCTCCTGGGAGGTGAGAGTGTCTTGGGTTGAGACAGGCTTTCTCAGCTATCACTGAGTGTGTGAGGCACTTAGATGCATAACACAGAAAGACAGGAAATTAAAGGCTGGTAGGTCGACTGGATAATTTTAAACATAAAGCTTTTTAGATGTAGTTTAAAAATCTTGCATAAACATATGAGGGCTCACACTATCTGACACTATCATTGGCAGTTTACGGTCTGTGTTTCTGAAAGAGATAAAAATGATTTATTGCCTCCGTTTGTCACCCACGGGGGCCTCAAACACTTCATCTGAAGACAAATGACATTAATGAGACACAAAGATGTCTGTTACTTACCAACGTACAGGCTGACTTTGTTACAGAAAAGGTGTTTCTTTCATTTCACTTTCTCATGTTTTTACTGATGTGATGTTCAAATTGCAAGCAGTAACAGGCGGCAAATGGTAGTCCTGATCTTTTATCTACATGCATAGACATAAACATTAAAACTGATGTTGTTTGCAAACCCCATTACATACAGTAGATAAGCACAAAGGGGGACTTACCTATCATAGCGAAAATCGAAGAAGAGTGAATGAAAATGTCTGAGCTCAGATTGCACACAACAACATTTGCAGGAGTGCAGGCAACATTACAGATTGCTATAATCCCTCAAAGCTGACACTCGTGGTATGGCTGTTAATGCTGTCACTGTACTGGTTTTGTGCCTCCAGGACAATGAATAATTTGTACAGGCATTTTCACTACAGGAATAGGCTTCGACGCAGGTGATTATGTTACAACAATGCTTTCGTATAAAAAAAAAGGCACTGAATGTTGTGAAGAACGGGAATGAGAATATCCTGAAGCCAGCTTAAAGTGGATCAAGTTGTAATGTCGGGTGAATGAGAAAAGGCAGCAACACTATGCCTTCATCTGTTTCCCAAAGCAGTGCTGATAGGTTTATCAGCTGAAGAAAACTAATGTAAACCTACTGCTGGTGAAACTAGCCATGTGTTCTGCGGTTCGTTCCACAGAGGGAAGACCGAGTTGAGGAAAGCTTTTGTTCTGGGTAAAAAGCTGGTGTTGCAAGGACCTTTCAGCACCCACTGATTCTGTGCACATTTACAGGGCCCCACAACACAGGTATTTTCCTGTAAGAAGGTTGAAAAGCATAACTTTGTTTCTGTCGTCAGGGGTCTGTATCCGGGATCTGTGTTCCAGCTGTTACAATGCATGTTGCCATGTTAAATGTTTTTATATGCTGAGAAATACAGGTACTGCAGCAGCAGGAGATGCTCATTCTCACTAGTAAGTTTCCACAGATATTTTGGGGAGGCCGTTGTAGTATAGACACAGCACTGGAGGAGGAGTGCGGATGTTCTGCTGTCATACCCTCAACTCCCAAGGTATTCCCACCATAACATTTGGCAGTAAGCAAATAGGGGGACATACTTGATTGAAGAGTGTACATTTCACACTCCTGACCTACCACATGTACATCATCCTGCCTGCCTTGAACACAGACGTCTCGTCTACAGTGACTGCAAAGGGCTCCAAGTTTGTGGCAAGACATCACAATATATCAGAAAAAGTCAGTTCAGGTTTTTAACATGAGAGAATTTGGCCTGTCTGGCAATCATGCACAATAATATTTCTCCTTAGAGGAAGATATATCAAGCAATACGATATGACAAAAAAGTGCCCTTGCATGTCAGAGTAGATGACCAGCTAGTTTTTAAAGTCAATTCCCAAACAGCAGGAAAAAAACTGCAGCAGGGCTTTTAATTTGAGGGTTTTCTTATGACATCAACAAACACAATTTAGCTTAATGAAATCCAGCTACAAAGGTATCAGCTGCCAGTTTGCAAGTGATGTTGAAGATTAAACTGGATAAAGAGAGAAAAAATGCAGGTGTGAGAAGGAGATGACAGATAGAAAGCAGCCAATGTGGTATCAAAATGGCCTATTAGAGGTAACATTGTAATGCACAATACAGCAGTAATGGCTGATTGCTAGGGTGGTTATTTCCACCTCATGTGACTTGCAATAATAAACGGAGGCAGGGAAATGACCTGAAATGATGTTTCATCCATATGGCCGTTATGTTAAATTCATCAAACATATTCCCGCGGGTTATCATTATTACCGCAAAATGTTAACAACGTTACTGCCAGGTATTTCCACACCAAATGAAAGAAAATCAAATAAATAAACCTGAACATGTTAGTTAATACAGATTGTAGGTCCATTCCCTCCTGCTAATATTGACTCAGTATTTAATTGTTTCTTCCCTCAACCTTATGGTCCATCAGCCCTTTTACTCACTCAATCTTATATCCCATTAAAAATTAAATAGGCCATTAATAATGTACAAGATTGAAAATCTAAATGTCTTAGTGCTTGAACACAATGAGAAATCATATTAGCTGGACTGGGCCTGGAATAGTTAGTTACTTGAGCACCTAGCTGACTCTAACACGTCATGGACCTGGTGGATATATGAAGTCTAGAAAAAGAGAATTACTTACTTAGATAATTACTTTTTATCACTTTTGTGGCGGGGGATTGTGCTGCTGCCTTCAGGCAAATATAATGCTTCCTTATTATACATATTTGACTTTGGTGAAAGAATCCTCCTGGTCTCAACTCCCCACACAATTAGCATAAATACTCACGCATCTAGAATATGTTTGTGTCTGGTGGAAGGGTAAACATGAGAACTGCCATTTGGCAAGGTGAAGTAGTAGGATATATAGACCCACTGTGGTATAGGCCTATATACATTCAAAATCATTACTCAATATTTTGTGTCAATGTCAGGTTCCCATTATCTTTTCATTCCAATTTTTTATTGTACCTAGAGTCACCTTTATGTTTTTTATTTCCAAATTAGCTAGCATAGCATGTGAAAGAAGATGAAGGTGAAGGTTGTGATGTTGCAGGAACATACTTCACTGTACTCACAGGTTAACCTAGCATTAGCTGAACCGCGTAACTGAACAAAACTAGCATTTAAAGCTTTACTTTTATTTTAAGTTTTGCATAGATTTAAACTGTCCAAACCATGTTAACAAAAAAAAAAACACTACCGAACATAAAGTGAGGTGAGAGTACCAGGTAAAGGAAAATGTACATTGTCAAATACATGTTCTCTGGTGATGAGACTAAGAAACATTTGTCAGAAGATAATAATGATTTACAGAGCATTAAAACCAACTGCCAAGCTTCATGATAGCAAATGGTGCAGAGCATAACTTTTTAGCTTCATGGGGGCAGAGTTACAGTAGGCCTACAACAAGACTAATCTTTTTAAGTCACAAAAGTCTACATAGTTCCAATTCACAAATCTTTGACAGCTCTCATTTAGAGTATTGTTTACAAAGGCAATGCCTAGTTATAGCAATGTACTGTTTAGCTGTGAATCATAATCAGTCTTTTGAGTGGTAATAACAGTTTTTTTTCAGCACGAGAACAGACAGAATAGAAGGAAACGTTCCAGCTGTCTGTTTTCTGTATTAATATAGTGCTATCACTGCTGTCATTTCTCCATCAGTGCTGGAGTGCAGAACCATGACATCATTTCCAAATGTTTTGAATGATAATGTTCTCAATGACAGGACTGCCAGTGGAATTGGTTCTGCAAAGAGCAACGGTCCAAATGTTGTCGACACAAGCTGAGCTCTGAAGCATGTCCCATGCCTGACAATCACAAGGACATTTTCAAGATGATGTTATAGATTAGCAATCAATAACAGACATAATTTTTCAACTTACACTTGAAAGGATAAGCCAGATGGTGAAATTACTTTCAGACACGCATGAATTTCCTATGAGCCTGTGATGGTGTAGTCTCCTCTGTTTGCATGGGGTGACCACAAACACATGCTACTCCTTAAGGGGAGTCCCTCTACATCGGATGTCTTTTTGATCATTTGTCATAACGGACAAAGAAGAGATTTAAGATAACCACACAGTCACCCAACATGTAAGCATACTGTAAAATATCCATTTCATCTTTAATGCTACATGGGTTTAATTTCATACAAAAAACAGCTCTTTCAGGGGCTTCTTCAAAAGGAAATTAAACACTGGAAAAACTAGATGGTGTCTGGTGAGCTGGCCTGTCTGTTGGTGTTGATATGAATGCATATTTTTTTAAAAATCCTAAGTGTATACAAGTCTTATAAGATTGTTGATGTGTTTTCAACATTTAGAGCATCTTTGTCCATCTGCAGCTTGGCGTCAGACCTCCATTAAAAGCAATCCAATGAGGCTTCCCCCTCCTTTTCTCGCCTCTGTGGACTGACAGCACATCTCAACATCTGACAGTCCTGCTGACTGTGTTCTTCCTCTGTCTCGTCCCCAGACTGCTACTCCAGCTCCACCCGTCTGCTGCTAAGAGCCGTCCAGCTGGGATAATTGGCCCCCCCTGTCCACCTTTTTCTGCCATTCACACTGCCTGAAAGCTCCCCTTCACACATACAGGGGATACTAGCATGGCAGCTCTCTGCGCCCTCTCTCTGTGTTTGGCCTCTGATCCTCTCAGACTGACTGCACATTCATTTTCATTCCATAGACTGTTATAATGACGACATCTGTCACTGGGAGCTGGGGGTGTCTTTTGGGTCTTGTGACAGAATGGAGAAAAGAGGAATGGAAATTAGTCCACAGAAAATAGACTGCCTCCTCCAAATAACCCCCCTTCTGCTAAAGTAAAAAAAAGGAAATGCTAGCTAACCACTGCATATATCAGAATGTTAGTCCTACTAATATTGCTGACACCATGTTACACAATTGTATATTATAGGACCTGGATGGTACAGTAATCTTAGTATGAAGAAAGACTTTCCATTATCTAATGGCAGTTTGTTCTCTCCCCAAAACTGTAATCTAAAATGAATATATAGTAAAATAAAATATACAAACAGTTTATTCAATTTATACTCTAGGTCATGAAAAGAGTCAATAAAGTACATGAAATCTTAAGTCCATGCAAAATTTGGTAGTAACTACTCTATTTATATGCACACACACAGATAGTGTGCCTAAGTCTTTATGCATGAAGTTATTCATTTCATTGATATCACAGGATGAACTGACCTACATGGAATTAAAATACATGATCATTTCAACTTGCCGGATAGCCAAAGAAATAAAATACTGCAAATATGGAAGTGATTTAAAAAGACCTTAGAACATCTAAAGATGTGAGCAAATCTTGGATTTCAGCAGACGTGCAAGCAATCCATTATTTCAAGGACACATGGAAATACTGTGACCACCAAAAGGCTTCAAAGTCAAATAGGTACAATGATTTTCCTTTTTTAATGCTGGTAAATGGAGTCCCTCTTTTCATTATATTATTCTCAATTCTCTTGGTAAACAGAGAAGAGCATATTTTGGCATGAAACATTGTCTCATTCTATAAAACCTGCCTCATCTGAAGCATTTAACTGAGGAAGTATATCACATGATATGATGTTATAGTTAATATGTGGGAAATTTTGATGACCATCTTTAGACTATATCAGTAGGAATGGAGCCACATTAGATATAAAAAAAAATATTATAATTACATGCCTCTATAAAGGAGCAAGATGAACAGAACAAGTTTATACTCAATACAACAGGGTGTTTTCCTGAGGGAAGGGTGTGTAGAGTTTGAATGCATGCTGCCAGACTTTAAGAAGAATGCAATTTAGATACATTCAAGTACAGAGATGGTCTCTTTGAACCCTGACTACATTGAAATCAGGAGGAGGCTGGAGGTTTCACTTTCAGTCGTACTCGTGTTGACCATGGTCTGCTCTAATGGTGTTCTACTTATTCACAATGCTGTAGTTGTTTCTGTTCCCTGCTAGTCAAGAGTTAAGATTAAAACAGTGCATTTTAATTGTTTCAAAAGTCAATTTTACAGCTGAAAAGCTACATAAAATTTATGTGCCAGGATTTTACTGCAAAAACATCTGAACCTGAGATAATCACTGTGGTTTTGTTTATTGGGCTTTCCTCTGTTTCACTGCCAAGCCACAAAACAAGGTTTACACTGTCAAGCTTTGTAACCATGTTTCCCTGTATCCTCAGACAGACAGACTCCATATACTGTCAATCATGCATGTTCACATTTGTGATTTTACCCACTGCTGGTTGGAGAGAGACCTGGGCCGTCAGGAGATATGAATGCAAAAACGCAAGCTATACCTGTTGGGTGACATCCGCATGATTAATTTTCCAGGCCTAACTTTCCTCATTAGGTTCAGAAGCAAGCACACAGTGATTGACCTGATTGCTCTTGCAGAGATGAAAAAGTGTTAGCCTCCCAATCTCCAGTGTTTAAGGAGTGTTTCTGCCGTTTGTCATTGACTGCAGCTCCTCAGGCTCCCCTGTGTTCTTGTTACTGCACTCAGAAGAGCTAGTTTGTGAGCACACTAAACCCATGCAATCCTCTCCATTCATTAAACCACCGCTATGGGGAGGGTGAGGGCATATCAGTAAAGGTCAGAGGTGAGGCTTCATGTTTTAACTCCTGCAGTGCTCAATCAGGGAACATTAAACTACTAAGAACAGAAACCATGTCAAAAGGCATAAAATGCATAAAGAGCGTTGGCGAAACAACTCTTTACTGGAATCCATGGCACAAATTCGTAACTGCAGGTATGCATGATGTTTATCATTTTTTCTTTAACTTGGCAGATACTGATTTGATTCAGCATTCTTGCTTGGTTATTTCACAGACAAAACAAAAAAATGGTCTGTTGCTGCCACCTAGTGTATGTATCGCAGCCTTTAAACATGGGCTCTTGCAAAACACATTCACACAATTAAAACACTTAAAACAAACACTTTTGAAACAGGTTAGTACATTTTCTTTTTACTTCAAAATGTGTACATACAATAGCAATTCTGACCCTTGAAAATGATAATGTAAAAATTGCTCAGTTTTAAAACAAAATGTATAGTGGCCAGTGTAACATCCTTTTAAAAAAAGACAACCTGGACACATTTCACAAATCTACATATGAAGACAGGGGCAAAAATACTCAAATTAACAGCATGAATAAACATTTTCTATACAACACCCACTGTTGAGGATGTCAGAAATTCTTCTTAGCTCCACAGTAGCCTGGTAATGTGATTTACAGACCACATAATTGTTCCTTTCAGCGTCGCATACTGTGGATCTATAGTGTGACAATGTCCGAGGCAGAGAAACAGTAAAGACAGTCAAAGGGATTACTCATGCCAAGGTAGGCAAGCGTGTCATATTACAACAGTTCACATATCAAAGTGAGGACGATGTGTTCAGATGAGATCACTCAAGTTCCTTGAACCGCGCAAACATGGCCTTGCGTACTGCTTGTTTGTAGGTGGTATTGTCCCAAACTACAAACTCTTTCTTTTTCTTCTGCTAAACAGAGAAGTGCAATGTAATGTTTAATAAAATTTCAAGAAACACCACATGAATTTAAGCAGAGAAATAAAGCTTTACACCTACCGGGACAGGCTCAGCTCCTAAACCAGGTCTGTCACTGACTTTATTCATCTCCCTAAACACAGGCAACAAACACTTCCGGTTAACAGTTAAATGTTCTAATAAAAACACTTAAATCTTCGTATCCCCATTTTGAAAAAACTGTTGGTTAAGGCGTACCTACCTGGAGCTTCCAGCCCAGGTATTATGATGCTGCTGCTGGTGATGGTGTTTTCTTTTTTTCGGTTCTGGTGACCTGGAGGTTTCTCTGGCATTGAGCTATGAAGGGCAAATTCCACCTTTAGTAATCAACTCAAAACCCGATACTCTCCTCAGCATATTTTACCTACATCATTCATTTTCACTTACCTCTTTTTCCTGGTTCTCCAGTGCCTCTAGTTCCTTCTTTGACCTTTTGATCTTAAGGTGGATCTCCATATTTTGCTGTTGAGACAATACGAGTATTAGAGGCTGTGTTTATAGGGTTCACTGTCAACTACTGTTCATGCAGAAGTAAATAGGCAGTACTTTGTGCAGGTCAGAAAGCTGCTGGTGGCGGAGCAGAGCGTCCTTGTTGGGAAACTGTCTCCTACACAGCAGGCAGGCCATCTTCTTCCAGTCTGTCAGCTTGTTGTCCTTGTCTTCAGACTGGCTGCCCTGACCGCCTTTAGCTGCCTCCTCCTTGTCTTCCTCCACCTCTTCATCACTTCCAGCTGCATAGTCGGATGCCAGCAGACCAAGGGAGCCCATTGGACGCTGGGAAAGTAAATCAGACAAATATCACAAAAACAGTCACATTTTCTAAATCATGTAAAAAAAAATTTTAAAAATAGCACTCTGAGGAAAGTAATCAAAGTGAGTCAGGTATGACAGTAGAGTCAACACCATGCAGGTTCTCACCTTTGACTTTTCATCTTTTTTAGGAGGAGCAAGTGGCTTCTTAAAAAGATCATCTCCACCTGAGATCTAAGGATGTAAACAAAGAACAAAATATAAGTAAATACTTCTTATAGCTACAATTAATGCACAGAATAGATTATGTGTGGTTGTTGGAGGTGCGTGCCTAACCTTCCTCTCAAAGATGGCAAAACCAGCGTCTGCTGACTTGGACTGCCTCCTATCATCGTCCATTCCAGTCTTCAGCAATGGCGATGCTGCCCGGACAGTGTCCTTTTGACGATTCTGGATCTTTGCCCAGCGCTCCATATCTTTCATGATCTGAAAACAGCCATGCATTTCTTAACCATCTGCTCTGTATTTCACATTTTGTGCACTGGCATTGTAACTTAAGTGCTACCTTGACAGCAGCAAGACTTCTCGGCTTCTCGTCTTTGTCCTTCTTAGTGGAATCGTCATCATCTTTCTTCTCAAGCGCTGCTGTAGAAGAAGTCGGGACGGGCTCCGGATCAGAGCTGGCGGCAGAAACGGGAACTGGAGGCGGAGGGGCTGCAGTGAGGGGAGGCAGCGATGGTTTCTTCATTTCCAGAGGAGCATCTGCTGCTGGGTTGGAAAGAATGGCCTGGTCTTCAACAGTCATGGTCACAGGTTGTGGCTCTGCAGAGTGTCCTCCTGGAACTGGGATGTAAGTCTTTGACGCAGCATCCCAGTACAAGTACTCCTGGGTTTGAGCATTATAGAAATACTATACACAAAAATGGAGGAAAAAAAACATTACAAAATTACAACATAAACAACCAAAACTAATTATTTAAGACACATTTATAGTGGCTACAGGCTGAAAACTTGCATAATGTAAGCTTAAGCTGTAGTCTTTGCCCTCTGTTTCAATATCACACAGTGGATAGTTGATTAGGTTAGGATTATAGGTATACATTCATTCGTCTGTAGTAGCTATACAGAATTTTAGTCTATGGTAGGTTACTGACTACAGCACACTAAGGCTGTGCAATTAATCAAAATTTAATTACGATTTTAATTTTGGATTCCAATGATCATAAAAACAAGTTAATCAAGTTAAAACGATTAGTGTGCCCATGCTGTTTTGTGTTATGAATCCAGCGCACCCTTTCCTCCAAAACGGTGCCCCTCACCCTTCCTTAAAAGCCCAACTCACTCTCAGCAACTGATGTATACTTCAGCGCGAGCCAACATGATGGGGTTATAATTGCTACAACCTGCTAGTCACTGTTATTAGCTTCCGCCTATCTACGCTGCATTAGCCTAGCGGCCAGCGGATTCTTCCTCTACTAAGTTTAACAATTTACATTTTATTTATGCTCAAACCAGGTGTTAAGCGTTGCTTTACTGGGTCTGTGCTTGTAAACAATTCAATTTTTGCCTACATCTTCCTCACTGTTAGTTCAAGTAACTGCATCTCCCAACGGAACACCACTGTTAAATTTCGGCATTATGTAACATGACGGGTTGTCGTCAACTTGAGTACTTCACCTGTCACCTGCTCTGCTACAATCCGTGTGCGTGTGCAAACACACAGACATACAGCATTGCTGTCGTTCTCTTGGATCTAAGATGCTGTTGATTAAGCTACTATTTCCTATTTTATGGTCTATTTTGGACAATGCATAATCATTTAAAAAATTTTATAATTTATTTTTAAAACTTCCATAAATGCATGATGTTTCCTAAGACAATCAATAATTGTGTTAATAATCATGATTTCAATTGTGACCAAAATAATTGTGATGATGATTTTTGCCAAAATTGAGCAGCCCTAGCTTCTCCCTAACTACTGTTGTCCATTTATAGGCCAGAGGAAGGGCTGGATCACTGTGCTGTCTTGTGATCTCACCCTAGAGCCAGGGTCGTAGTACAGCGTAGTCTCTGGATCGTAGTAGAAGCCCGACGTGGTATCATACAAGTAGTTGGTCATGTCTGGAGTCTCAGAGCCTGGAGGAATTAGGACAAATAGATTTCACATTCATTCATTCGGCAGACACTTCTGTCCAAAGCATACAAATGAGATACAATTCAAGCCACAATAGATCAAGGAGAAGTCTTCGAAAAGAAGTGCCACACCACTCAGTTCCTGTGAATCTTTGATGAAAGTCAAAGAACTGAAAACCTTTATTTTCTGATAGTTTCACACCATCACACAACCCTGAGGTAAGTCCAGACATTTATTTTTTTTTTTAGGAAAATCATTCTGCCTTTAAATTGCAGTGCAGAAAGCCTCAGGTTTGTCACCATTTACTACTGGTAATATCACAATACAGTGCAAACTGGATTAGTTTACTACAGTGGCATAACAATGCTCACAGCTGATTAACCCTTTTCTGAATTTAAACAGTGAATTTGCTTTTTACCAAAGACGTAGGTCTGTGATCCGTCTACGGCGCCTGTAATACCAGCTGATTCTGTGGGCACATGGGGTCCACCAGCCTGGTACAATGGATCCATAGGTGGAGCCTCACCGTATCCAACTCCCTACGAGGTGTTAAAGGATATGTAAAGTTTACTGCCCAGCTTTGAGACAAGATCTCTTATCTACTTTTTGTTTAACCTACCTGTCCAATGCTGGGGTCTGAAGACAGAGCTGGATTAGTGCTCGGAATCATCAAATCACCTGGTGAAAATGTAAGAATACTTAAAACAGTTTTAGGTTACATTTAGTGATAATAAACAGTGTGAGCAGGTCTCACCTTGCATTACAGCGGAGGCACCAGCAGGTGGCTGTAGAGGTTGCAAGTACTGTGGAGGTTGCGGGTACTGCTGCTGAAATTCCAGGGGCACAGAAGTCACAGGTCATCTGACACCTCTCACCATCTTTTTCTTTTAAATAACTTTCACACAATACAATAAAATAACAATTTACCCCCACCATGCTGGCCTCAGGTGGATACCCAAGGATGGAAGTGCTCGGTTTATCAAAGTCTCTTCTGAAACTGAAACAGACAGATAATCATCATCAGGGACAAATGAGGTAAGATTCCTCTACTAGAAAAAGCTGATAAAATCTTTGCAAAATGTGTGCCTTACTTTTGGTTCTTCAGGGGTTTTGCAACCTCGGCATAAACTCTGACTCCATCAATATAAAGGGGTCTGGGTTTAGTGAGGAGCTCAACCAGACGTGTCACTTGCTACAAAAAAAGAAATGACAATGCTATGTGCTGGGAAATCACAGGGAAACACTGGACAAAGACGGTAATCACAAACTTTGAAAGAACATGAAATGAAAAATCAATAGCAAACTGTGTGCATTCGTATTTTGTGGTACCTCATGGGAGTCCATGTCAACAAAGCAAAAGCACTTGGCTCCTGGTGGTTTGGCCTTCACTAAGCGAACATTTCTTTCATCCAGATATGCAAATGGATCCAAGGCTTTCAGGATAGTCTCTACTGTCGTGGTGGGCTTCACATTTTTTATTATCATGGCTGTATGGTGACGAGAAAAACGTTGTTTATCTGACTTGTTTATGAATCACAATATCACATAAATAGTTCCATGGTGTTTATGGATATAAGCTTTAGCGGACACCCAAAAGATGAAGTAAACATACTTTTGCTATCTCTAAAGACGGAGTCAGATTGGTGTGAAGTGTGATGAGGAGGGTTGCGGTTGCCCCAAGACTCTGCCTGCTGCTCAGTTTCTTGCAGTTGGAGCTGTTGGTCCACCTGCTGCTGCCAGGCCTCAGGAGTCAAGTCAGAGCTGCGCTGCCACTGGCTGTGGGACAACGACTCAATAGGGTCCTTGTGTTTTGACCCATTCAGGTTGGTCTTCAAGTCTTCTACAGGTTCATCTGGTCTGGGTAATTGGGGCATCTGGATTTGAGGTACTTTGTGATCCGACTCCTAATTCATAGAGACATGGAAGGAATGAATACATTGATCTTAAACTGTGGTATGGTAAACAATATAGCGAAGTGATACTTTACATGGAGATCATACATACAATGGAGACCATAAATGTTCAAATAGTGACTGGGCCTTCTTAATGTTTTATTTCCCCCAAGCCATCTCAGAATAGCTATTAGAAGCCACCAGTCTTAATTTCAGCTTTCCCGTTTTCTGCTCTGCTCTAATGTGTCCCTGTTATTTGCAGTTACTGTTAACACACAACAATGACTCAAGCCAGAGTATAATCCAAGGTCTTTACTGCAAAACAACTGCAGGAAATGTTTATAGTTTTCTTTTTCCACCCCCAGAAATAATGGCTAAAGGCTCGGCAGACTACACGACTTTCAGCATCGGCCGATGGCCGTGCTGTTCACAGTACACAACTTGCCGTCTTGAAGTCGCTGTGGCGTTCACACTATGTGGCTGATCGGTGACAGGGGGTCACACACTACACGAGCTGACAGCAGCTGTGGCACCTGACGAATGGATTAGCAGATGCAGGTAGCAAGGATTGTCTGAGCTACAGAGAGAGCTGGAGGTGAGTAAAGTATTACGGTGAAAAAGTAGCTGCTGCTCCGCCAGCTGCCTGCTCTCATTGGCTGGATGTGGATGTCGAGTCGGCTGAGTCCTCCAGATATTTGGCATGCTAGATATCTGGCAGACGTTGGCGATGGGACAGAAATGTGTCAGCGAGCTGTTTTGATGCGTTGTTGAGTAGTTCACACATAACAACTGGTGACCACCGATCAACTGCTGATTTACTCTCGATTACAGCCTGACGGTCTCCGAGCTCGCCGAGCGGCAATTCGGGCTAAAAATCGTGTAGTGTGAACTAGGCTTTAGAAGAATCAATGACTAATAACAGTATTTCTGTTAAAGAGAGAAACTGGTTATTATAGTATGGCTATGTTTCTATACTGAAAAAATACTGTGTCAATTAGGCCAAATATATAACGTGAAAGTTTAATATACAGGTACAATAAATTCTGATTTTATAGTGCCTTTATTCATGCACCAACCATATTTAAAATACTGGCTTTTGTTTGGGTTGACAATTGAGATACGTATACATTTCCTGTCACTGCACTCACATTAACACTTCTTTCATACTCGTCTGGCTGGATGTACTTCATGGACGTTGTTCTAGTGCCAACCTTTAGGGATCCCTGAAAGAAGAACAGAAATGATCAATCAGCATCATACAACCTAGGTGACTTATATCAATAATACCAATGACACCCAACATGCACTGTGGCAGGTTTAGCCCTCCTCTTCACTGCTGAGGATCAAACGGGCGAACACTTATGGTGGTGTGCAAAGCCCAGATCAAGGATCATGCTTCATATACTAGGCTAAATAGTTTATAAGGGAACTCTGAATTAGGGCTGTGACTAACAATTATTTTCAGTATCGACTAATCTGTCAATTATTCTATCAACGAATCGAGTGACTGTTTGGACCAAAACTTTCTATAACCCATGGTAACAATTTCAAATTGCTTGTTTTGTCTGACCAAAATCCAAAGACATTCAGTTTACTACCACAAAATACTAGAAAATCCTCACACCTTAAAAGCTGGAACTAGGAAATGTTAGCAAGTTTTGCTTGAAAATGACTTAAATCAATTTGTTATCAAAATGCAAGTTGCTGATAGCTTAATCCAGGAGAAAACAGAACTTTCTGGTGCCAAATGTGAACCATACTCTCATTAGATAAGGTCTACAAACCAAACTATGCTGTTGTAAATAATCCAATATCAAGACAAGACTGCATTAGCTGTTTCAAAAGGAAGCTCATGGCACATCTAAATGTTCTTGCAAATCGGTCTTTAACATCCATAATTCTGATGAGGGTTGTGCATCTCAAAAGGTGGATTTAAATCCAGTGTTTCATTTACACAGAACAAAAATAACCATTAAAACTATACATAAAGCAATACCATAAAGCACAAAGCAGAAGCCATCCTTTACCACTCGTGACAGCGTATTTGAATCTTTGATGATATTAAATTACTGACCACACTGCATCATCTTTATCCTGAGCTATCACAAGCTGCAGAATATTGGAAAAAAGTGAAAATAAAGCTGTGTGAAACCAAATGCTCTACCAATAGAAATAGCAGAGCCAAACAAACTGCTGCACAATTCAGCAGCAATTCAAACGACACCAAGCAACTCCATCATTTTACAGACATGATCAAAGCACAACAATCCTGGCAAGTGTTGGAGATTTGGTTAATAAGTCGAGATGTGAACTTTGTTCACAAATTGCTTAGAGCAATTCAAAGAAAGAAAGAAAGAAGAAATCCTGGAGTCCAAAATCTACTAACGACGAGAATACCATCAAGAGGACGTGCACTCAAGAAGGTCAAAGATTGAAAGATTGAAAATGCCTTGAACTGATGAAAGAATTTTGCCAAGAAGATCTGCCGCAGAGACCTAAAGACAACAAGATAAGGAGTCTGCAGCCACACTAGCAGTTTTGTGAGGCTGTAATGCTCAGTGAGAAGAAAAATCAAACTCTTGAAGAAACTTAAGTAAATAAACCGAAGTATTAGACAAATTAAGATTTTGACTTGATGATGGCGCTAGACAGAAAGTCAGGGGACCGCCAATGTGCATTAAGACCACAAATGACTGCACCAAAATGCAATCTTCCAACGAACAGTTGCTGAGAAATTTCACACTAAACCACAAATTTGGTCTCATGGTGGTGGATCCCGAAAGGCATCAGGATTCATCCTCCAGGCACCATGAACACCTGTACCAAAGTTAACAAGAGGACCAACCGACAGACCATGTCTTCCATAAAGTTACGCCGCTAGCACAACTAAAACCTCCCAGAAACAATGTAGACCCGTTAATGGCTGTGAAAATTACCAAAGTTCAGATCACTACAATTTTACCTGTCTTAACATTACTTTTGAAAAAATTTTGTTTTTCAAAGCTTGTTCTGGAAAAAAAAATAAATTAAAAAAGTTATTTTCTCTTGCAAGGTAAGCTAACACAACAGGTACCTTATATTAAACAATTACACTGTAAACACAGGGTTCTGAGCAGTGTTCAAAATTAGCACCAGCCAAAATGCTGGTAAAATATGCAAATGACTGGTAGATCTACTTCTCTCGCCAGCCAAAAAACCATGGTAATCTACTGAGTGGTTGGTACACTTTGAGTATTCACTAGCTGGTGGACAACAACAATATTTTTGCACCCTCATTCTGAGTAATAAGGTTGCATTCAGACCAACTTTAGCCCTTTGTGAAAAAAAACCCAAAAACATAGCCATCTCATTAATTTGACCAGGGCTAGTCCGGCAACGCAGCAGGGGTGCCAATGCAAGGGCTCCACCAATAAATGCAGGGTTTTCAGGCAAAAAAGTAGAATCTTGGTCAACTTTTTCCCGACCACAATGAGACATCCTGCCAACAAAGTGCTGTGGTGACCAATCAATTCTATACACATCCTGGTAGATTATTTGGAACGCAATACTACTGCGTCTACTGTTGACATCACAATCGTCGCGAGTAAAGAAATCTGATGCGTGCTCAATCTGACGGATCTGTTACTCAAACTGGAATTCCGGATCCTATTTCATTTCTCACCTGTATCGTAACACCCCCCCCCCCCATTATTGGTAAGGCAAGATTTTCAAAACTGCAGTTGCTTCCTTGACAACAGAACCTTCTGCGCAAGTCGCAAAAAGGAAACCAATATTTTCTAACACTCAAAAGTGCTGCAAGCGTTAATTTTATCGTCTTCATTACAAAGGCTAAATCACAACCCAGGAAATGGCGGATACCTACAGTCCAATTGTCCTAATATTATGAAACCTTAAATGTGGGGTATGCAATTTTTATCCAATAGATATATTTTTCATTAAAATTTCCTCATGGCCCGCTAGCTGTCCATTGTGTGTTTGCTTTAAAAAAAAATTTAAAAAATAAATAAAGAAAATCAGCTTTTTGAACACAACCATGGCTCTGTAAATATGAAGTAAACCCTCTTCCAGCCATGATTTGTGTGTCTGCAAAGTTAAATTACTTGCCCAAAGACATTCAGCTTATTTTCTAGTTCAAGATATGCTGTTGTAACGTTAACTGTAGTAGCAGGAGAGTTGTGTGTTTCGCTGTCTGAGGCTGGTGTGCTGGATCTGAAACATCTGGTCCTCTCTGAACATTAGCTTCGCAGTAGCAACTGTAGCGACGGTCTGCTAACCCACAACTTAGCTAAGGTCGTTCTTCGCTCTATATCGTGGTAATTTCTTATGGTATTGTATTTCTCCAGAATCACATACCCCACCTTTAACCGTTTAGACAATCCCACATGAGGGCAGATTTTTTTTTATTCAAATATCTGCATTTTCTGGTGAAATCCTTTCCAGGGTTAGGCAGTGTGGGGTTGAAATTTGAAAATTTAAGATGAATAAGGCAAGTGAACAATGGGATAGAAACTTATTGTATATCTGTGCACACACACAGTTTAACTCTTAAGTGCCAAACAAGTAATTTAAAATACTATCATGGCTTTATGGATATGTACTTACAATTTAATTTGTGTAAAATTAGGAACAACTGTTTAACATCTTATCATCTAAAAATGTCAACAACTGACATCTTCATGTCCTCAACCAAAATAAGTTCACTAGAAGTTATAGCAACCCCTTCCCACGTTCTCTCCCTCCCCCATCTACTAAATGCCCTCTCAACCCCTCATAATCCTGATGGGAGAGATGGCCTTCGTAGAGTGACGAGGATGGGCCACCTTGTTGGACTCCATGAAGTGGACTGCATCCTCGAGGTTTAAAAACTCCACATAGGCCGTATCGTAGCTGTAACCTGGGGACAGCATTTGAAATACAGATGGGTTTTTGTTAGTCAATGCCAGTAATGACAGTCACCCACTAAAACATTAAAGACAGTTCGTAAATACATCGGGATCAGTGTGAGCGAATTTTTACACCTTTACTGACATACATACCTTTTCAGGAAAACACACATTTTGTTTGTTTTTTTTCTATTCAGTCTTCTCAAGACTGATGTCAAATCAGACTTTGCCAGCAAAGGCTTTGATAAAGCCAAGCCTAAACAGACATATTCCAGACCAGTGGCAGTGAACAACTGCGTGGTGCGCACCACCACAAAGATTTGCTACTCGTGTTTATGTCAAATAAAAAAAAAGCAGGTAATATCCCTTTCTGTTATAAGACATTGATATTTTGGCAAAATGAGCGGCCTTTGAGACATAATCTTCACAAAAAGGCACAGCATCATCTATAACCATGCCTACAGCGATCCACTGCGGAAATCTTTCACTCTAAAGCAGATGTTTAGTTCAGAAGGATGAACAAAGCACTAGCAAGGCAGTTTCTCCATTTCAGGTTTGTTGAAATTCTTTTTTCACTAAGATAAAGTGTCCCTGAAGGACATATTCAGTGAGTCACTTGTCACAAATCATCTGGGAACGATCACTCTCCAAAAGCTCCTAATATTGATTCCTTGGTAAAAACCTCTAATTGCTGACAATGAACCCACATCCTCAGACATCAAAAAGGATGGCATAACAGAACCCCCCTTCCTTCTTTACTGAGCAAGTTCACACAGACCACCACCAACAAAAGCAACCAAGAACATAAAAAAACAAAAAGATAGAATGCGGCGTTTCGAATGTTGTAAAAGCGAAATGTCGAGGGACATGTTAGCAATCGACTGCCCCTTACAGTTCCACAAAGAAACTTCATTCTTACCTGGCACGACATTTCTGATTTTCATCCCCTGCATTGGCACACCATCACGGACTGCAAAGGCACCAAGAATCTGCAAGAGAACATCAAAATGAGTGAATTAAGTCCATGCCAACTAATACCAACACTCTAGTAAACATAATAATTAACATATAAAGTTGTTTTTCTGTTTGATGATTACCTGCTCCATCGTGGCAGTCTTTGGAATACCAATTATGGATATTGTATTGGAAACTTTGTCCTCCACTGACGCATTCCTGTAATCTTGATCCTTTAATATAAATTTTATTCAAATTCTGGTTATGACACATCAAAATATAATAACTGCAATTGTTACTGATAAACAAATACTTGCAACAAAATAAAAATACACCTACCTGAGAACCAGACTCACTAAATTTTGAGGGTGCGATTGGTTTAGACTCTTTGATGAGTTTCTCTGTTGCTTGAAGCGCCTCGTGTTTGTAATCAAAATCCCTCCCGGACCCTGTCCTGTAATCGATGTCCCTGTAGTCTTGGTCCCTTGCCTGTACAGCGCTGCTGCTTTGGAAATCACATTCTGCCCCCATCTTACCTCTGGCAGGTCCCTGATTGTGTGGGATATCTTTCAGCCCTTTAAAACAATCACTTGGCACCTGAATCTCATGTGAGGGCTGAATCTTGTCTTTATGGTAAGGGGGTCTTTCATCACGATTTGATTTATTCTGACTATGCTTTGGGTCCCTTTCTCCAAGCCAATGTTTACTCTCATTTTGTCTCCCAAGAGGGCCAGTAAGGGGACTTCTCTCAGGGAGTGGATGGTCTTGTGGAGCTTTTCTGCCAATTGATGGTAGATCCATTGCAGGAAAGTGGTCACCATGAGGAAAGCCAACATCTTTCCCTGGGAATTCAACAGGTGGTCGATTCCTTTCCTGAAATGGTGGTGGATCTCCAACATTCACGTCTCTGCCAAAACCTACAGGGAAGCTGGGTTCTGGGACACCTGCCATCCCTTTATCCATGTTTAAGAAAGGGCTCTTTTCCTTTCGACGGTTCTTCCATTCTTCTGCAAGAGTCATCTCTTCACCACTGCGATAATCCATGAGGGGACTGCCACTTGAATCCGGATATTCTCCCTCTCTGACTTCTGCAGCCATAATCTCTGATCTTTGAGGTCCAGCAACATCGGAAGGCATGTCTGGTCTTGCCCTGTCCACTGGAGCGACATCACTGTTTCCAAATCTTAAGGGAGACCGATCCCTACCTCTAAATTCAGCTGATGGTCCAAGACGATTTCTGAAATCCATATCAGAATCAAACCCACCTCTTGGATTGAAAGGTGGGCCCCCTCTTCTGTCAGTGTCCATCATCCTCCTTTCTCTTGGCAGTAAGTCCATATCAAAGCGATCAGTATCACCAATGCCCATTGGGGGCCGGTCACGCATGTCCCTAAATCCATCATTTTGTTCTGTTCGGTCCATAGGAAACCCTCTTCTTCCATCAATGTTGGGATTGTTGAACTGTGGCATGTTGTAATTAAAAGACTCTCTGTCTCTCATGTTCATAAATCTGTTGTTTGGCTCCCGTGGTGGCATACCCCTGCCTCCCATGTCTGAGTTCCTGCCTGGTCCCGGGAAATCAGAGGAATTCATCAGTTTGTCTCTGATGGAAATTTCATAGTTCCTTCTGAGACTGAAGTCCGGCTCTTCTCCAGGTCTGAAAAAATCTCTGTTTGGCTCTCTACCTCGCATATCACGTGGGTCCATATCTCGCCCCCTCATTGGTGGCCCATCCATCCTCCTCATGTCCATAGGTGGCAGATCTAGAGGCCTTAGGGCCATATGACCCATGGGACCCATGTTCATCCCATCTCTGCCTCTATAATCAGGCATGGGACGATCTCTGCCACGAAACATTTCTCCACGATGATCACCACTGGAACATATATATTTATATGAATATATTAGTCTACTGATTTGTTTGATATTCACATAACCAAAGCTTACAACAAAATATCACTAGTGGGAAACATTAAGTTCATTATTATTACCAAATAGCCCACATCAGTGCTGCATTATAAAGTTAAATGCAGTGTGATACTAGAATTTAACCATATAGCCCAACTCTAGCAAACAGCAATACAGGCACACACAGAAGTGCAGTTACTAGAAAAACTAGATTATTTTCTTACTACAGTTGAAATTTGTCTTAAATCTATGCCTATGACTGAATGATGCTCGTTTACCGAAAGGGTGGTCCTCCCCGTGGTCCTTGCCCTGGTCCATCCCACATGTTTGTAAGTCAGAATCTTATCTGGAAGCAAAGTTGAAGGTTTGCATAATTTTTTGACGGTCCATGAATGCACCAATTGTGACTTCACAATGGCAGGTATAACGTTATCCATCATAACACAACTCATAAGAATTGGACTTGGACTGCACAACCCTAAATCCCATCAGAAATCTATGAGCGCATGGCCACATAAACGTGATTGTTTAACGTTATATGTTGAAGAGTTATTTCGGTGCTACAGTGAAGATACTTAAAAGATGGCTTAATATGACAAACCTGGGGCCAGTAACACTGGGTGGTGTGATTGCTAATGCTGGCCGACAGACAGACGAGTGGCCCGCTAATTATAGCCATCACTGGGCCTTCACAACTACGCCACAACATAAACAAGCGACGTTGGTACTGAAAATGATTTTATTGCAATAAACAAAATAATTCAGGGGAACAGTCGCATTGTAATGCCAACGAAGGCGTGATTAAATTAGCGAGCTAAAGACTATTAAATTACAACCAACGTTAGCCCCTTGCAAAAGACCATTCACAGGGTGAATCAGAGCTAACGTGGCTAACACTGACTTAACGTTAAAAGCCGATTTCTTTGCGTTAGCTTGCAGTTGGGTAGCATCCTTTGAAATACAAAACATTTTACTAACTATATATTTCTCCATTGATATTATTTCTTTAGGACCCACCTTGCCTACTTGTTATTCGAGCTCAGTTTCGATATTTCTGTGGATTTTCGCCCAGGCCGTCGACTGCTCCAATGAACTGGTGACAAACTGAGACGGACGTTCTTCTTCTGTTGCTACTGCGGACACGGAGCGACTTTTTCTTCGTTGTTTCCTCGGCACACACTTAAACTACACGCTGTCAGGTACGTTGCTGCCATCTAGCGGTTAATAAATACAACCACTGTCAAATTCGATTTTAGGAACCCAGGCTATGATATGCCAGGAACCATACAGATAACACGATATGATCTGTATTTTTAAATAAACGAATGTCTTTGGCCAAATCAGTGCAAGAACTTGATTTATCATTCGTCAAACCACTATCTGTTAAACACTATTTCTCTGCTATCTAATTTACCACTGTATAACTTGTCTAATTTTTGATTGAAGTCCAGATCCATTTTGATTTTATTTAAGAACAAAAAACAAAAAAACAATTCCTCTGCTATCTAATTTACCACTGTGTAATTTGCCTAATTTTGGTTAACATGATCTTTGGCAAAAAACATATTAGTCACTTGAAGCTATATCAAAGATTAACCTTGGCTACAACAATTTATTTAATGGAAACTATATATATCAGTGTCAGATTCGTTATTCATTCTCTGTATTAATTGACATTAATTACAGAAATCTTGGTTTGCATCCCCTAAAAATGATTAAGCGGGTTCATTTCATTCTGATATGAGCACTCTTTTATATATAAATTATACTAACTTTAACTAGCTACAGTACTGACAAAGTATGTGCACAAATATATTCTCTAATGCCAGGATGACCAGGATTGCTTGCATTTTTTGCAATAAAAAATGTGTGGAAGTGAAATGATGATTGGTGAAAGCTTGTCTTGTCAAATATTAATATTGTCAGTGAGGAACAGAAATGTCACAGTTTCAGCAATATTAGTATTGCTCATTTTATTCATCCACAAGCGTTGTAGCAACCTATTAGCTCAGCTAAATGTTGCCAAATACACACATAAATAAAAAAATACACATGTATACAATGCAAATGTACATAGTGGTACAGTATATGGACTCAGTTATAGACTAGAAATTCACTAATTACAAGTGACGACACTACAGCTAAAACATCACTTCACATACAGTGCTCTACATTGAGTTTTCTGTCTTTTAATTTAAGTTCAAAAGAAAACAAACACAAGTATCAATACAGCAGTGATAACTAAACATAAAAGCAAACAGCTAAACCATTTCAAGGAAATCAGTAAGCAATAATAATCAAGTTGTTTCTTTTGAAACATTTCAGTACTTTACTGCAACAAATATTAAGGCACTTAAACTTAAAAAATATGCTTTCTTTCTGCTGTAAAATTGTAAGTTGACTGAAGTTGTACTGAACTGAAGATAAACCTGCAGATATCTAATTTGTGTGCACTAAGTGATGTTATGTATCTGATTTTTACCTAATAAACTGACAGTCATCAGTATGTCATACAGTTGGTGTAATATCTTTTTGAAATGTTTAATCTTGAAGTTTTAAGCTATGTTGGGAATATATGTAACTGTGAATATATTCCAATTAGAAGCATGGTTTCTGGAGAGTTTACTCAAACGTGCATGCAGGAAATTATTCTAATACATTTACATATTTTGAAATTTTTACTGTATATGATCAATTTACCAAATCTTTCAACTCAAAATTTTAAGTCACAAGACATGAACTCAGGATTGTACGTTCTGAAGCTGAAAACTAGCAATTTGTTAAAACAGACAAATACACCTCTACACAATGAGCTAATGAATAAAGATCGAAGATTGATTTCACTAAATAACACTATGACCTTTTACAGTTTTTAAGGAAAAGGAAACAACAGAAGAGCTACTTTGCAACTAGCTTTAAAGGGACTTGTACACAAAATAACAAGGGAGAGTTGAGATAACTATTCAATAGACCAATCAGTACAGATGGCAAAAATGATGAAACGCGTGGTGTTGTGAAATAATTCTGCAAACCGGGGAATAGTCGAACAGCATATACATAGTATCATCATGCCAAATTGATTGGCTCTACTGCACATGTGCTTGTTGGTTGGCAAGGGTCCTCTTTTTTTGTGTTTGTTTAATGCCTAGTCTCCCTTTCTTTGTGGCAACATTTGGGGAACATCGCCATTGCACCGTGCCTGTGGCTGCGGCACTTCCTGTCTGGTTGCACAGGGCAGAGAGAGTGCAGACATGGTGGCAGTCTGTGTATCAGGAGCCTTGTCGCTAAGAGCAGCCTTTATGCTGGCAGCAACGCTATCGCCGCTGCCAGCTGGAGGAGCAGGACCGTCGCTGGGTGTGTTGGGGTCAGCTGCAGCCCCTGCAGCAAGAGTGGAGGCCCCAGAATCAGCCTGATCAGATGCTCGAAGTCTCTTCATGAGCGTGGTCACTCTAACAGCTTTCTGTGAGTAATGAAAAGAGACAGTGAGTTTAAATTAAGTGTTATTTTTTATGCTGGACATCCAGTCTCACCCTCTGGAATGCACACTGTCTTTTTTGATAAGAAAAATAACAGGCTTCAGCAAGGAAAAATCTCCAATAGCACACAAACAACTAAAATAAACTTTGGAAATAGTTTTAAAGATCAGTTAAATCAAACTGGAGCAATTGTAGGGATACATGAACATGTTTTGACAATTTAGACATGAGAAGATGATTATGAAAATAAAAGGTAAGCTGCAAATATTTTTTGTACTGTCTATGAATGTTTATTCAGTTTAAAATGGTGGTAATATTATGAAAAAAATTAATTTTGAAGTAGTCAAAGAAGTTTGAGTTTGAAGTTTGAGTATAGCAATTCCAAAATATTTCAAATACACACTGCATTAAAGTCCTCCTAGTAGAGTCATGATTACGAACATAATCATTTGTCTAAAACTTACAATATGAGGATGTGCAAAAATATATTGATGTATGAGATATATGAAAAGTACCTTCCACTTGGCTTTGGCAAAGTTCTTTTCTATTTGTGCACAAACACCATCCTTGATGTTCTTGTCTGAGGCAGCATTTCCAGAAATCCTGAAAAAAGCAACAAGAGGAAACATTTTTTGGCATGTTACCATATTTGTGGTATAACAAAATTCACAACTGCAGTTTTGTTGGTGTGAACATTAACTTTAATTTTTTTTTTTTTTTTTACCATTCATGAGCAATGGCTTCCTGTGCAGTCAATCGCTGATCTTGGTCCACTTCCATCAAAGATGCCACTAAGTTTTTGGCTTAAAAACAAATAAATATAATAACAACAGTGAAATTGCTTCCCCAAATGATGACGTGCATTTTAATAAACGGATTATCTCTTACCAGAATCTGAAATGTCATCCCAATATGGTGAATCAAATTCGTAGTCCCCTGACAAAATCTTTAAGAAAAGGTTCTTATCACGATTGTCAGAGTCATCTTCGTCAGCGTCATCATAGAAAGGAGGGTTTCCAGACAAACTATTGAGTTGGCAGAGTAAAAACATTATTACAACAAACTTTTTTATAAAGTCACTTAAATATACTTCAGAACATTACTGTAGTATATTTGTGAGCATGTTACTGGGTACTTACAGTATATACATAATGACACCTATGGCCCAACAGTCCACAGGTCTTCCGTATCTCTGCCTCCCGACCACCTCAGGAGCTGAAAGCAAACATAAGCTTTAAACATTCTGATGATAGGTAATTGACTTGGTTAAAACTTTTTTATTTTTCTACAGTCACTTACCAAGATATTCTGGAGTCCCACATGGGTCCTTAATGAATCCATTTTCCAGTTTTGCCAACTGGAAGTCGCTGATAACAATTTTGGAGTGCTTCAAACGATTAAAGTACACCAAGTTCTCCAGCTGTATGAGTAGACAAATAAAGGTTTATCAGGCTGGATAACATTTATCATACACATCTTATTTGGCCTGTGGTGAAATGCTACTATTATTCACTAGGTGTCAGCACTGCAATATACCTTAAGATTTCGGTGGACAATTTTCAGAGAGTGCAGGTAAGCTATCGCTTCCAACACCTGTCTCATAACATTGCTGGTGTCCCTCTCAGAGTAGTATCCTTGATCTAAGATCCAGTCAAACACCTCTCTGCCGGTAGCGCTGAAGAGATGGGACATCCAAATTAAATGCATGTCACATTTCAATGACAGGAATGCAGAACAATTTTCACATGTTGAATAAAACACCAGATTTAGACGAGTTGAGGAAGTACAGTACACACCAGCCTGAGCCAACATTCCTCTCAAGTGCCTCTAATAATACTCACAGCTCCAGAAATAGGAAGTACTCTTTCTTAGTTTCAAAAGCGTCAACCAGCTGGAGGATGTTATGATGTTTTACCCTTTTGGGGGGGGGGGGGGGGGGGGGGGAGCAATAAAAACAGTCAATGAGTAGTATAAACTAACAAGCTATACAGTCTCATGCCAAACGTTCAGGACAGCTGAGGTAAAATGGATAAAAACAAGCTTTGAAAACCAGTGTTACAATACAATTTAAAAGGAAACAAACACATTAAAACATCAATGTTAAAGTAATGTTAAACAGGGAATGGACCTGACTAAGTTCTGATGCAGGTTAGTATATATATATATATATATATATATATATATATATATATATAGTATGCTGTGGTCCATGGTTTCAAAAGCTGAACTTCAGTCAGAATCAGCAGCAATTATTATGTCAATGACTACTCTGGTCAAGGCAGTTTTAGAGCAGCGACCACCCCCTCAAGTAATTTCGACATAGAAGGAAGATTGGAAATTTGGTCTATAATTGTTCAAAATGTCAGATGTTATTTAGACAGCGGTTTAATGATGGCTGTCTTTAAAGCTAGGTTCAGAGCCCATGGAAAGTGATTTACTGATAATTTCAAGAATACAATCATATTATTATTTTAAAACACCAGTTGATTGGACCCAAACTTCAATTAACCAGTAATAACAAATCACAATAATAGTATGTAATTATTATAATTATAAATGATCATCACTTGTTCTGTTGGCATTTATTGTGTATTGTTCATGGTGCAAGTGTGACTACATTGCAGCAACAATTACTATAACAAAATACCAAATATTGTCCTACTATGGCACCTCAAAATAAAGTGTTAAAGGATAATCAATAGTTGTTAGAAAAGTGAGTTCATTGTTGGTTTTGGTCTTTTCATCGGATTTGTTGATAGTAAGAAAAGTCCATCACCAGACTTTAGGGAGTGTGAAATTTGTACAGTAAAACCTGCATGGGAGTGTAAGAACAGTAGTGTACTGCCATTGTGTATTACTCTTAGAGTGCACAAAGGCAAAACTTCAGGACGTTGTTTTTTTGACACTTTACTATGTCTTTGGTTCGACATGAAGAAAGAATTTTGCTGATCATTTGTGATTACACTTTGTCTCAGTGCCAGGACCTGCTTCAGACAGACATGTAAGCTTTATAATAAGGAGTGTAAAACTTCACTTACATCTTTAAGATCATTATCTCATTCTTGGCAGCTTTCCTCACTTTCCTTCCATCCTTTTTGTGAAACTTTTTACAGGTGTACATTTTCAAGGTGTTCCTATCCTTCGCCCGGAATATCTCACAAAACTCCTCTCTGTTAAAAAAGACAAAAGGAGATGTATTTTGAGCAAATTCCCAAAACGTCTTTATGCATTTATCAACGAAGCAAAGATGTACTCACGATTTAACAATTTGTCCGAGGTCATATTTGTCGGTCACCTCTGAGGGATTGTTGTAATCCTTCTTTTCCCCGAGTGTCAGACAACCAAATGGCATGGCAGCTCGTGCCCTAGCCAGGGACTATCCTTCCACAACACAACCTGCCGGCAATGTGCAACATGTTAGATTTACCTGTATAGTACAGCAACATTTCGTCAGACATGCATCTCCACAGTACAAAGTGGATTTGAAGCGCGAGCACCTGAATCAGAAAAGCCTACATCTGGAGCTGTAGTCGTATTTGTTGAAAAAACATTTTAATTTAATGACCGTAATGGAAATGGAAGACAATGCTGCTCGGCGTTGACACTTAACACAAATTAATGCAGTAAATCAATGCACACATTTATAGGGAGCTATTTGGTCGCATGATTATTTCTTTCTCCGAAACCTTCTGGGTCATCTGAGAATAGGTAAGTGTAAATGAGCTAGTGGTAGCAAATTATTTTTAATTACCACATGAGCAAAGCAAAATAAAATTTTTATTTTCCAATAGCATCTTCTGTGAGCTCTGTCAGACTGCCAGGCTTGTTTCTTTCCACTCTGCAGTGAGTCAGCTCTGTACTGCAGCAGCAGCATGAGCATTATTCATGTGTCTGCTTTCTACACTGAAGAATAGTCAGATGGACTTGACCCTGCACTGTGGCAGTAACTTTTGTTCTCTCTCATTTGAAAGACTCTTGTAAGCTGAGAAAGCTGTTAACTTGCAAGCTCTGGAGGAATAAGTGTTGAAAAGTTTTGTTCTTTAATTTCTGCTAGCTGTTGAAAGATGACATTGCCCACAGTTATAATGACATGCACACTGCACTTATTCACAGTATTCATATTCACTGAGGTACATCTTCACAATCAATGGTTAGCAAGAGCTTTACATCAATTAAGTAGATCTGGGAGGGAAATGTTTGAACACTGAATCAGCATCACAATATGAGATACAATATACTCTATATATGCATGATAACATATTTGCTGTGATAATGAACAGAACAAACACGCTAGATAGTTTTGCTGAAACAAGTAAAACAAATGCTACAATTTGGAGTCACCTGCCTTAATGGTAGGTGTGAGGATGGATAAAACATTATATCACAGTGGATGACATTTCTGATATCGTTAAGTTTAGATATAGTTTACCTAATCTCTTAATCTCTTGAGAACTTTATGGATAATATATCAGACAGGAATGTCTGTTTTTGGCTAAACCAGTGAATTAAATGCCTTAAATAAGGTACATCATCACATTGATGCAAAAATCAAATACAAATCCAGAACTGCTCATTTATTTGCAGTACTGTATACAATGGCCTCACACACTGAGATATGTTAATGGATAGATACCATAATGATATGGAAAAATCCTGATGGTAGACAAATTTCTCCCAGTATGTATTTTCATATCATCTTACAGTACTTAATGGAGTAGCTTTAAAAAAAAACCCAAAAAACAAACTCTTAGTCAAAGTCAGTGGTCACTCTGCAGGATAAATGATTGCAATCTACATACTTTAACTAGACAACTAAAAGCCCAATAAATGAATTTCACCCACACAAAGTCCTTACTTTTACACATATCTATGCCAATTTCACAACCTATTTGTATATGTACATACATATATATATATATATATATATGCTTTTTTACACCATGAAAACTTGAGAACTACCAAGGACACGGTGATGTAACACTGGCTGATTTGCTATAACATGTTTTTCTGATGTTGCTTGAGCAACAAGAATTTTGGTGGTGCATTTAGTGTTTTCAATTCAATGTCTATTTCATTAGTAACTTTCTGTTTTTTTGGTATAAAATGCACTAATAGAAAAAGTTCTTCCCACTGGTACCTTTGTTACTGCAGAAGGGAAATTACATACTTTTAATTAGGGTGACTTGAATCATTGCAGTTGCACAGCAGAATACTATGCCGGTCCACCACTAGCAGCTAAATATTACTGGTGAAATAGGATGCTTGTGGAAAACAGACCCAGTTTTTTTGGCAGGCATTTCAGTAGAAATGGCAGCCAGAACAGAAGAGTGGGAGTAGAGAGATTCTGACTGAGGTTCTGTCTGGAGCCTCAGTCAAGACCCTATCAGAGGCAGAGATTTCTCCCAGCTTTAGCATCCTGTAATATCTGTAGTACAACAAAGAGTGGTCTAATAAATATAAAAAGAAATTTGGAGAGTTAAGGGGATGGTTTACGAATGTGATTTATTACTGTATTACAAGCAGAAGGTCTCATGCAGAAGCTCTTGTGTTTGTGAATCAAGAGAGTCCTTTAATTGAAGAGAGTAAGCTGTGTATTGTGCTACTGTCCACAAGGGGACTCAGTACTCTGTTCTTTGCAGATCTCTGCTGTGGAGCTGATATAAAAAGTGTAACCTTATGTAAATTGCTTGGTTGTTATAATTTTAAAAAGTCTTTCTCCGCTGATGCTCCTCATTAAAGCTTCTTTGTTCATACTGATAGCTTATCTGATTTGATCCATATGCTGCGCTGCAGGGTGAAAAAAGATAATCCATTAAGTTTTTGATTCATTTGAATACAGTCCTATACATTTAGAGGGTTTTAAAGTAGCTATGCTCCAGTGCTGCAAGTTCCTTCTGTTATTTTGTATTATTTCTTCCACAGAAAGATTGTATGACTTGTTCTTTACATGGGAAGTCGTTAAATCTGCCAGTCAAAATACTTTTGTTTTTCTATCTTTATTTCAGTTTTTTGCTCATGCCAGCTTTAAAAAGATGACCTGCCTCTGATATTACCTAAGCTTCTAAGATGGACTGATGGACTGATCTTTACTGCAGTTAATGCTCTTTGGTTACTGCCAGAGAAAAAGTTATTAGAAGTGACAACCGAAGTACTTTTAGCTGTATATGGAAAGTTCCCACAATATTTATGGAAGTGGTGCTCTGTCAATATCAAACAAATGCTCAGGAAAATACTTTATTAATACAACATTCTATTGATTTTTAAAAATTCGGCTATAGTATAAGCTCCAATTTTGCCTGACCATAACATTTCTAATGTTTGTCGATCTTAAAGCTGACATCCCATGATCCAAATTGGTTCTAGCTGACCCAACAACGTGTAGTATTTTCATGATGCTGATTTATTAACTGTACTGACTTGCTCTAATGTTGTAAAAGTGCATTTGGAGGTCTACTCCAAGTACCCAAAAGGGATGTCTCTTTTATTTAGCCATTATTTTTATTGTTTCATCCCAGACAAGGAGTTTTACTAAGGGCTGTATTTTATCCAGAAGCATACACATGTAAAGAACAAGGTTCCTGGGGGTGAGTAAAGAGGGTTGGAGAATGTTGCAAACTACTCAAATAAAGAGTCTATCTCTTACTGTGACACTCTAGCCCAAACAGTGATGCATTTCAGTACACCGTTTGCCTGATCAACATGAGGCATACAATAGCATGCCCGTCTGTCCTAAAGAGGAGGGCTGTCAGTACAACATTAGTCTGGAGTTTGATAAGCATTTGGGTGATATGCTCCAGCTAAATCCTATCTTCTGCATGGATCCTGCAAGAACAATACCCAGATTCACCATTAGTGTTTTCTGGGTCTCACCTAGATTCAAACAGCTGCGTTGCCTGGGTATCAGAATAATTTATTTTCACAATATATGCCTCACTCCTGTGCCATGATGCTCATTCAAACCAATAGAAGCACATATGATGTACAAAATGAACTTATTTTCTTTTTGTCATGCCTACTCTTTCATTATGTGGTGTATTCAATCCACAGACGTCATCAGATTCGTGGTCAATGAGAAATTGCTCAAACCAAATCTTCCATTCAAGCTATTATTTAGAAACTAAGCCTCTTAGCATCCTGAATGGGCCTCTCTGGTACACTTCGGTGGCCTCTGTCTCTCAAAATAACCACATCACCAACAGCCACCTCACAAAGACAAACAATACCGCGCCCGCCACGCAGAGTTAAGGGGCGAGGCTGATGTGAGACCATTTAATGCAATCATTAGATCACACAATGAATCATAGATCCCTACACCTGTTCCCAGAAGCATTGACTCGCAGCACCACAGTGCACCAATCACTAAACAGTAAGTATGATTACTAAGATAGAATTTTGTGAGCACGTGTTTTTCCTCCTTTCAAACCAGTCTTGGAGATAATAGGCTGTTCTCCTTCGCCAGAAGAAGAAAACGATAGAAGGCACTTCACAACTGCTGAATCAGGAATCTTTTATCTTTGCCTTTTGAAAGATCTGAATGAAATGTTCTTAATTAATGGGAATGTAAATGCTTTTTTTTTTTTTTTTACAGATTGTCGCAGAACTCAGCAATAGTTAGAAACTTAACTGTGGACACCCTTGCGGGATTATGACAAAGGCAGAGCTGGTGCATTGTGTCCAATTAAAGTTCCAACAGCGTAGGTAAAGGTAAAACCTCTCCATTTTACATTATTTTGCTTTCCAGAAATAACGGCCATAATATGCACACTATAAGACCTAGAGCCGTATTGCAAAAATTGGCAACTTAAATGAAGAAGAACATCCATCCTTTGTTATTATGAGAACAATGGCAACCATGTCTCAAACAGATCGAGACTAGGGCATCTCAAGGTTTTTCTTCAGGACACGTTTGTAGGTGTTTCAGAATCTACTTTGAGCAAACGAATCACTGCCCCCAGGCTATCAGTGACAGGACCAATAATACACACTGGAAAATGGCAACTTCTGTGAATCAGGGAGAAAAGCAAGAGAAATGCAAAAAAGACAACATGCAATTTTGGGTTGAAGAAATGAAATTGACTGACGTGATTGTTTTAAATACTGGGATCATAAAGCTGCCATCTCATCATGCTCTTCCTGTCTCCTAGAAATAAACTACATACATCTGGACTCAACCACAAAAAATATATGATATTATGTTATGATGTTTTGTAAGATGTGAGAAGATTAAGATTATGGGCATTAATAATCTATTTACACTGCTGAGAAATTATGTCACTCTATAATTCATGCATTCTTTTATCTATCCACCTGTAAAGTGTGATATCTCAGGTGACATAGACACCCACCACAGGTCTAATTTTGAAGAATAAAAACAAAGGATGGATGATGCATCTTCACTCTGTGTTGCAGCCTGAGGGGAAATGTTATAATTTAAAATAAAACATGTTTCACTGTAACACCTTTCAGACAATGTTGCTTCTGCTTTGACACAAGTTGGAGGGATTATATACTACACATGTTGGCCTGACTTTGACAACATTAGGAAAAATGATTCACTTGGCGAGAGTATTCTGGCAGTTAATAACAGTAATTGGTCTCCTACATCTTTAACTTGTTACACATGCACAACTAACTGTGGAAATTACATTAAATGATATCATGAGGATATCATTTGAGGTAAAAATGTGCAGATAAACAGTGTTCCAGCTGTTGGAAGAATTACACTGATGGGCCAAAGGGGAACATTACAACTAAAGTAATAATAAATAAAATATGCCAGATGCTCATATTCCAACTTTGCAGAAGAGATGATACATTTTAGTGTTGTGGCATTTAATAAAATAGCAATTGGCCTAACAGAAGTGCTAAATCTTAAAATGTCTTCATTTGAAGCTGGGTGACATGAATCGACTGCCATTTTTTAATCCACTTGTTAAATAATTTAATTCATGTTCAACATATTGAAGTGTAAAAGGGTCACACGGTCCATCTCAATTAAAATGTTGTTCCATCACTGAATGACGACTGACAAGTGGTTTGGGGCCTTTTGTTTGACTAAATAATGATTATGTTATTATTATTATTATTATTATTATTATTATTATTATTATTATGTCAAAGTCATGTCAGACAGTGGCAGCAGGCCAGAGAGAGCTGTGGATTTGGCTGCAGGCGAGCCTCTTCAAAGGGAAAGGCTTGGTGACAGGGGGCAGATGGTGGTGATGATGTTTGAGCCAAATCTTAAAGCCTGTAATGCCTCATTTATGGTGTAAATGTCACTCTCGGTAGCTGTGAACACAAAGAACACATTTACACTTTTAATTTTCATGGACATTACATCACACATGAACAAAAGCAGAGAAATATGTTTGTTTTTCCCAAAGTCTGGAGAGAGGAGGAACATTTTGATGAGCACGAATCAGTCTTTTTTTGTGCTTGGGCTCTGCAATGGTTTGAGTCCACCATTTATCTTTTCTACCGGCATCACTGGCTCATCTGTCCAGTTTCTTCTGATGTTGTTTTGTTGCCATGGTCACCAGGTGCTACAGTATGCACCATGGCACTGTCTGTGCGGAATAGTTCCCTGCACACTCATCGACATTACTGATGCGGCCACTTCACTGAAACTCCACTTAATGATCAGAATACAAACAGAGTTTACAAAAGAAAATCCTACGGAACATTAGCCACACTAATAATAACAAATAAATTTGTATTTACATTTGTTGGTCTGAAAAGAGTGTGTGCCCCAGCTATCTGACAGTGTCTTCAACTTAATTAACTGTCACTGAATGTCCAGTGACAAACACCATGACCCAGGCAACACATTCAATTCAGTGTGAAGCTTGACTGTAGCTCTATTCAAATAAGCTTAACATTATACATTACATTCAATGATAACAGACACCTGTAAAAAAAATTCTTAAAAATCTGAAAAGCAGTGGTACATGCAGCAGCATCACGGGGGCTATCTCAATGTGTTTTTCAACAATTTTCCTTTCTAAACCTCAGATTTTGTTTAATCTTTAAATGTCAGCCATTCATAAATAATCCATGAATATTTCCAATAGTAGGCTACCATCTGTGTCTATAAAATCCCCACATGGTGTTTTCTGCTCTTAGTGTGCTCCAACACAAGATCCCTTTTCATGTGAACATCCATTAGTTCTGCAACAACTTGACACTGAACTTTTTTGCACAATTTACATAATATGCTACTGATCTAACACCCTAGGACTGATCCAAGTGAATTTAACCCAGTGCTGAAATTAAATCCACACAACACTGAATCCCTTGCAAAGACCTCTGAAGGTTTACACACACGCGCGCGCGCGCACACACACACACACACACACACCTATATGTCTTTCTTTTATGGTTTATTCAGTGGCGGAAAGGCACTCTGACTTGTCAGAGCAGTTTCCCTCTTCTGGGGTGTAGCCTATGTGTAAGTGGTGGCTTAGCATCGGGATATTAAGTGGGTATTGCAATCACAAGCACTTTTGCGTGTGAAATGATGACAAATTATGACAAGGACACCGGGACACCGCGAGACTGTGAGACTGGAAATGTGAACTCAAAGCGTGCTGCAATCTTTGTGCATCAAGAGCATGCCTTATGTAAAACTGAGCAATTCTTTATCAACTGTAAAGCTCACATTGTTAATTAACTTGTTGAGCGGTTTGTAATGAGTAGAATTAGCTGTGCACTTTAACAGCAGGTTTTATCGATTATTATAACCTGGAAATGTAGACTACTGACAACCTCACTGTTTAAGCAGCACTGACACTTTAAATAAACAGTATTTGCGCATCACCCAGGTTAGACTGTTGTTGCAGTTGAACAGATCGCATCCTGCAGGCTTCATAAATCACGTGAGCACGGCTTGATATTTCAAAGTAAATGTTTTATGGGGCAAAAGTTTTAGTAGAGGAGGTCAAGATGACAGTAATGAATAAACACGGAGAACATTCCTCAGCATCTTTTCACTTATCGTGTTTTTAACAGCAGAGGTTTGCAGTCTTGTTATGGTAAAACAGAGATTATGCAAATTGCCTTCACTTACCTTCAATGAGGCAAACTGGTAATAATCAATAATCCAATCCTCTGTATGATAGTTGAGAATATTCGTGGTGCTGGCTTCACTTTTTTCCTTCCACAGAATTTTTACAGTCAGTGTGCTATCAGAGAGATTTATGATCCTCCAGCATTTCCAACAAGTCAGGGAGTATTACGTGAATGTGTGATGGTAACAGCGGGCAGTGATGCAGGAAGGAGGGGAGGTGTGTGCGCGCGCGTTAGAGCGATGCACGGTGTTTAACGGTGTATGTGTGTGTCTATGTGCGCGTGCATCATTGCAGCAATATGTAATGTAATACTATCATCATCTTTAGGACTTTTTCACAGTGACGCTGGTGATGTTCCCACCGCTCAGCTGGGGTGACGTTGCTTCTGCACGTTAGCCATCCTGCAACAAAAAGGAACAGCAGGGTCAAAAGATTTTTCTCCTCAAAGTCCCTCCGGAAGTTGGTGCCATTGAAGTCATTCAACAAGACCATCTCCCCAGAGCAAGAACAATTCTCCCATGTCTCCACAAAAAAATAAAAAACACTGGACTCACATGTTCTTCTGTGCCCCCCCCCCCCCAAAGAAGATATCATTATGTGGTCATGGGTTTGCTAACTGGTTTGCAATATCAGAAGTAACGATCTGAAATTATGTGCAGAATTTCTTTCCCTTAAATAGTACTGTTTTATTCCAAAATATATTTTTTGTGAGAGAATGAGAGAGAGAGAGAGAGAGAGAGAGAGGCAGAATGGCACACACCTTGATTTTTTGTGAACTTACAGTAATGCAAGACCAAATGATTGCATACAATACAAGCTGAATCAGAAAAGATGAACAGATACAGTTGTATTAAGACCCACTTGAGATGGGAAGGTAGAAAACACTGCTCAAACACAGCCTGACTTTGCAACAAAATGTTGGCGGGACAACCAACATACTTTGATACACAAGACACACCATCCCAGAATGTTCAATAGCCGTCACAACCCACGCAAGCAGCTGATGGTAGACTACTCTGCTGATTTCTCTGCACAGTAAGATCCAGCTCTGCTCTCAACTGATGAAGGCCTTTTCAAGATATGAACCGCCAACCCATGGAGAGGCAAAAAGTCCCACAGGGTACGATGGAGACAAAGCTACAGTAAACCGAGAGATCTCAAAATCACACATCCGCTTCACTGGGTCAGTGCCAACAAAAATGCTATGTTTAGAGACAAGGGAGATCTTCATGATGGGCTTGAATTGATCATAGAGAGCATGAGTCAAGGGTTCTTTTCCTAAGCTGTCTCCTGCATTTTAACATCTGTCATGAATTTAAGTTCAAGTATCTGCAAAGTGACTGTCAAAGAGCACTAAAATGAGTTGCACCTAGTGTTGCTTGGGGGGTATGAAAATGTATTTCCAAAGCCGCTTTGAAAAATGACTGGCAGTAATGTAAGCAATACCAGATTAATAGTACATGGACTGTTTCCCCTTCTTCAGAGTTGAAGCACGACATACAAAGTAAAGTGTGGGGGGAAAAACTAAGAAACGTTTTGACTCTTCTCATCGGGTATGGTCAGTACAGGACTCAAGCCCCTAGAGAGGTGATGAATCAAGGTAGAAACAACTTTAACAGCCTAATTGTTAATACACTCCTGGAGGTATCACGCTCAGCCTCTTCACAGACCAGGTGTGTGAGAAAATTCTATGTGTCATGGAGGAGACCACAATGCCCATGTTTCACGAGCCTGAATGCATTCTGTTGGTTAAGACTACTGTTAAATAACAACAATAATAATCACTCAAGATCACCTATCATTTATGTGTGAAATGTACCTTTTGGAAGCAGGAAATACTGGAAACATTGATTTTATGATGTAAACATTTGCCTTTAAAATCTCCAAAGTTGCCCGGCTAAAACTGAAATTGTATATCTTTGCAGAGACCACTGTGTGCATGTGGCAGCTGAGCATTTTTAAGAGGAAACTGATCTGAACATTGGTAGCACATTGCAATTATGTACAGGTATACAGAGGATCTGCAGGATTTTAGATGGTAGGCAGACTCTGTAGCATTGGCTTATGTAACAGGAGTGTCTCTTTCCTAAAATGAGTAATGCCGCTATAAGGCCATTGGGATAACAGGAGAGCGAGTGATAGAGCATCTTTAACCTGCTCCCCACCTACCCACAAAACCACCTACTCTCTTTTCTGACTCCCGGTATAACATGGCTCTCCAGAACTGTGGTTGTCTAAGCAGTACAAGTTGTGCAGTATCACCAATCTGAGTCCTAGAATCCCTTATATCACTGTCATCATTTTAGAGAGGGGGTTTATAATCCTCCTCCAATCCTCCACTGCAGGAGGGAGTCAATCACTGCGTCAGCTGTCTAAGTTTAAGTCTTTGAGACTTCAACCTGAGATACAAAACCGGAATTTTAATGGGGAAAGACACATTTGAAATTGTATAAAGTAAAAGCACACTTTAAAATATAAATATAACCCCTGTGAAACAGTAGCAAAAGTAGAACAAAAGCATTAGGTAGGAGGTGGGGAGTTCATTAAAAAATCGAGCTCAGGTACACGGTAGATTGAGATATTCTTAAATAAAAGGTATCTCCATTTCAGGGACAGCCCAGAGTGCCTGAGTCACAACTATTTCCAGAACAAGTCATAAATGATAGACACAACATGACAGCATTAAGACTTGACTTCACTTTCCAGTGTCTTCTCAGAGCAGCTTCTGTAAAATATGGTTTAACTCCCTATTTATGTGCTTATGTTCTAATAATTATGTCTATGTGCTTGACACAACAGCTAAATTGGCATTGATTTTGGTACGCTGTCACCATAGCAACAGCCTCTAAAGGGACATGGATGTTGCAGTGTTTGGTGCCATTTGAAAGAAGAAGCGACACTAAAAGTCATTTCGCACAAATCTCATAGCGAGGATCCTCAAAGCAACCTTGAGGATCATTTTCAACTTTCTGAGACGACAGGGGTACTTGCAATATGCGGAGTAATGTTGAATTTAAGTAAAAGTGCTATAAGTTTGGTTGGCTGAAAAGTCTGCACAATCATATGACTAGATTTACTGACTCTGGTGGTCCTGTAGACTATCTTGTTAGGTCTTTCTCTGACCTTTGACTCATAGTACACGTTGCCTTTACTATTAGTTTAGGAGGTCTTCTGTTGCAATTTATTAGGCACAGTTCTAATTCTGTTACTCTGTTTATCTCAATTTTTGAAGCTCTGGCATGAAATCAGTTTAAATTGTCACTTGCACTGCCAGTCATTTGAAATTGCATTACATTCAACAGGGAATTTGACCTTCAACAGTCATTGTTGCTCTAAGCAATATGCAGAATTCCTATAATGTTAGCAATCGCCCAAGTTATTTCTTGCCTTATGTATTTCAGTGAAGGTTAAAATATCATAAAAGTTAAAGCCCTTTCTTGGTTCCTCCCAACAAAAACAACATATCCTTTTCCGCATGCAGTATATTTATCTAATGTGACTTAGATTAGTTGTAATTATCCACGAGAAGGCTTTTTTTGTTTGTCATAAAGTAGAAGCATAAGCAAAAGTGGAATCTGCGTCACAAAGCTCGCAGGCAGTACCTCACTGCTTCTCTGAAACTACTCTATGCTCTGCTCATCCTCATGTTACCATGGCTGCATCTAGTTAATCCAGCATTTGTAAGTCTATGAATGGACTCGAGTGACTCCCCTGCTTCACTGTTTCAACATGTCTGTCTTCTCGCTCACATCTGAAATCCCTTGCAGTCTCTTCATGGAGGAATATTAAATAGAGAATGTGGGCTATGTTTCTGTCACATCATATGCCGTTGCTGTGTCTCGGATTTATATTTAGAACATAAAGTGACAAAAATATCAAGCTTAACATACAGTAGCTGGCTCATGTATTGACTTACAAGCTCTATTTAAGGTGTAGATCACATTTTGTCATTAAGTTTTTTTTTTTTAAGTATGTACCTCAAAGGTGTAAATAAGGCCTCTCTAATGGAAACTCAATAGGCAAAACCCACTTGAGCAACAGATAGAGATTTACAGATAAGGCATACAGCACAATTAGGGCTGTGAAAAAAAAACACTGCAGAAAAATGCCTAATACATCAACAGATCAAACAATGTTGTTCCATCTGCACATTCTCGTCATTGTTTTAAGAAAAAGGTATTTCTTTCCCTTTTTCCTTGACACTGCATGATTGTCTCTGAAATAATTTTATGACCAAAATATTTTTCTCCACAATCCTGTACTCTTGTGAAAGATGAGTCAACTTATAGTTCAACTTAGTTGTCATAGAAACCAAAACCAATAGTCATGGGGCCTGTGATGGAAACCTTTGACGGTCTGAAGGCATACTTCTCTCAAGCATCAGAGGAGCTATTACAGCTGTGGGGCTATTACAGCACTTTCTGAAGACATTCAAAAAGGTTTTCTCAGAAAATAATGCATACAGTTTTTATGGAAGCCTATTTATGCCAATGTGATGAAAAAAAAGATCCTGTTAGTCTTAAAAATTATAATGAGAAACTTTCTCAAAATAATGACTTAGTATCTCAAAATAATGAGAAACTTTCTCAGTATAATGACTTAGTATCTCAAAATAATGAGAAACTTTCTCAGTATAATGACTTAGTATCTCAAAATGATGACAAACATTCTCGAAACAATGACTTAGTATCTCAAAATAATCAGAAACATTCTCAGTATAATGACTTAGTATCTCAAAATAATGAGAAACTTTCTCAGTATAATGACTTAGTATCTCAAAATAATGAAAAAAGTTCCCGAAACAATGACTCTGCATCTCAAAATAATGACTTAGTTTCTCAATATTTTTCTGCAGGTAATGTTTGCTCACCTTATTTCATCTGGTGAAAAGGGGATATGACGCTACTGACAGGCAACCAAATAAAACGCACCATGATTAAAATTACAAATGTCTCTGGGATTGAAAATTGTTGGAAACATTTGGAATAATTTTAGTACACAACTCAACAAAGATAGTGCTAGTCATTTTTGACATTTTATTGAGGAAAAAGTTACATATATATCTTTGCAGGATCTTTTTTTCATCACATTATCAGAAATATACAGAAGCATTACGGAAGTTTAATATATCCACTTGAGAAAAAAAATTCTGTTCTGTTTTTCTGAGTTAATGAGATACCTCAAAATCCTGCAAGAAGTTCTCACCTGCACGGTGTAGGCTACGGTTGCTGATGCTAACGAGCTTGCCCTTCCAATAACAACAGTGCTTGGCCTATATAATTTCAAGAACGGGGTCAATAAACTAACAACAATACAATCTATATTATTTAGAGACAGGAGTATTTTCCAACATCTCAAACCCAAATTTAAAAAAATTGGATTAAACTAAACAGGCAGTACATTTTTGCTTCCATGACATTGAGCTAAATGACCTATTCTCTTGGGTTTTTTAAATATCTTGTTAATTAATTATGTGAATTCAGATAAACAGAGCAGAATTCTTTTCTCTCATGCAAATGCATAAGCTTCTGTAATTTGGCGTCTGTACATCTATTTACTTTTGTTTTGTAATTTACAGTTAAATAAAGGGTTAGTTTACCTAAATTACAAAAAAAGTTTATCTACAACAATGGAGGTGAAGGCTCGTTCTGCTCAAAGCATAACCAATGACATAACCCATGTCCTTGATGTGGACTACTTTCTACTAAAGCAATAGTCCTTTTGAACTGTTAACAATGTGTTCTGTGAATCATACAGACTGATAAATGTCACACTGCCTCTGAAAAGATATGTTGCTGATGAACTTGTGTAAGCATAATAAACAACATTTTATTCATTGCCGTTATTGGAATTGTGGCCAAAATCTCAGAGATGCGAGGACAGGCCCCTTAACAGGAAATCATGTAGACACTTGGAGCATTCATGTGAATTTTTGACAGTTTTTGCCTCCGTACAGGGATGGAGGCACAGTGTCACAGATGATACCCTCACACTTCAAGTAGAACATTTGGTGCTCTTTGAGGTTACCATAGCTACCACAACACTGCAAGGCCGGATGTCCATAATCTTGATCAGCTTGTAGCTGGTGGTGCATCTGTGATTTCTATGTCAAAAGCAAACAGTCCAAGCAAACAATCCATTTAATTGTGAACATCACTCAGGAGAAATGTGCTAAGTTGTGACATAGCTTGTGTAACTGAGTCCCCAACTTTTAATTTAAAGTTTTAACACAGTGGAAAGAGTACAGTTCAGTGACACTGACCAACTTTGTACATTTTTATGTTAGTTTATGCTCTTGGGACAAATAATAAATAAATAAATTAACATCTTTTAAAGGTTTTATATCCTTTTAATTACTGTATTCTCTCTGCTCATGTGGAAAGGCAATATCTCTGAGTTATCTTTATGAGGGCTGCCTTTGGGTCTGCACCGGTACTTAACTACTTTCATAAACAGTGGGACTCTTTCTCCTAATTGCTGCAGGCTACTGCTGATAAACACTGTTCTATCCACAGTAATTTAAAATAGCACATTAGATCTATGCAGAAATGGTGATGTATTTTTTTCTGAAACATTGAAAATTGCAAATGACAAAATGTGAACATCGACCTGGGGTGTACCCCACCTTTCGCCCAATGTCAGCTGGGATAGGCTCCAGCCCCCCGCGACCCTGTACAAAGGATAAGCGGTTGACGATGAATGGATGGATGGAAAATGTAAACATCATCTTAGATATATTTTTTTGATTTGATTTATTAGACAGTAGCAAAAATAAATGCATAGCAAGATGTCATCACAGTGACATTATACATTATACATATAACATTCAATGTAGCTTCTCATCCATGAATGTAATTCTTAACCATGTTTAAATAATAGACCTACTGTACTCATGTACTGTGGTGATCCTAACAATGTGATTCGACATTTGACTATACTGACATGGTTTAATGGGCACTATTCATTATACTTTGTACTTGTTACTTTTTTTGTCTTTAATCAATAAGGTATTTCTAAAAGTCAAAATCTGAATGTCAGTTGTTTATGCATACCCATGTGGAATAACACCATTTGATTACATGTAGGCTGACCTTTTAGCAAATTGGAAATATGTTACTTGCAGGGACTGGGGTGGTACTGATTCTCACGAGAGGTGTGGGTCACTACTTTATCTCCATGGGAGATGAGCAAAAGATGCAATACAGTGAGCTAATGAAGGAAAACTATGTATTCATCATACTCAAAGTAAAGTATTCACTTTAAGGGCATTTAGGCCTACAGTATAATAATCTTTGGGAAGAAATCATGGGAAGGAATATGACGCAGTGTTACTCAAAACTTGAATGAATGTGATTTTCTGGAGTATGTGTATTCCTCTTCCAAACACGCATACATGGAGATTATGAATAGATTATAAAACATGCATAAAGCCATTTGCTAATTTTTCAGCCATATCTCTCTGCCTTCCTACACACCACTAGTATCAAACGGTGGTTGTCATAGCAACAGGCTCACAAGCCACAACAGGGCTTTTGGAAGACAAATACAGATCAGCATAACAGAAAATCTCTCTCATCCACATTTTCTGTCTACAAACCCATCTAAACCCCACTAAGGACAGCTAACATGATTGATTTTTGCTTCTCTCATTTACAAGACACAATAAGATACATGACTGCTAACACAGGTAACTTCATCACATGTTGTCACTGAATAACATACACTAATAGTATAGGCTAGTTTCATGTGGCATTACAGGGACATAGCAAGGCCTGTGTGTTCGAACCCAATCTGGAAATCTGTGGCCTTTCTCTGTGGAGTTGGCATGTTCTCTCTGTGTCTGCATGGGCACCCTATGGGTGCTGTGGTGTCCCCCAGGACACAGAACTTGACTGTCCATCAAGCATTGTAAGGTAGGCCAAAGTATCCAAGTTTTACTGATGTTAACTTCTTTTATTGAAAGCAAAGTTCATATTAATCATATACTGTAGCCCACTAATAAGTAAAGAGTATTGTCATTTACACAGTTACTGAGTTTTTTAATGAAAATATAATTTTTTAAATTATTGAGTGATTTATCCCAGACATGGTTCTCAAAAACAGTCATGACCTGAAATATGGGCACCCCTGCTTATCTGTCACATAATGCACTACTTCGCCCGAAAACTTGTCCAATTGTTCATGCTTTTCCAAAATGTTGGTTCTCAAATCCTCAGACAACTATATGGTCTTCTTCCTTTTGTCCATGCTCAGTGTGGTACACACAGACACACAACACAAAGGTTGAGTCAATATTTATCCATTACAACCGGTAGTAAGTGGTATTTCTATATTGCCAGTATCTGTGAATTGTTACCGGTGAGTTTGATTACATATTAATCAGAAATACTTCATTGATCCCAGAGGGGATCTTGTGTCACAGTTGCACACATTGCACATTAAGGCATAAAGGAAAGGAATGAATAGAAATAGTAATAGAAGTTGGTAGGCAAAGAAAAATATAAATATAAAAAGTAGGATAACATGATTGAAATACAATTATTTCTGGACATTTTGAAAAGGTGCCAAGAATTTTGTTCTGTCTATTTTTTGGAGTTCTTTGTGGAATGTCTCAGATTTGGCTTTTTTCTGCTTTTATGTGCGGCTCCAATAAAAACAAAAGAAACAAACATGAGAATACCAAAGCATTTGTAATTGCGACAAGTTAAATAAATAGTGCATTACGTGACAGACATGCAGGGGTGCTCATATTTTAGTCCATGCCGGTAAGCATCTTAAAGGTCTAGTGTGTATAGCAATGATTTTGTCAGACAGCCTCTCATTCCTGACACTACCAAGCAAAACGTTAAATCACTGGAGGCACTCATGTGTCTTTACAAGAAAAACTTTACTGTAAAATATCCATGCTGTCATTTTCATTTGATCAATATTGTTATTTTTGTATAATATTTCATAGCTGTAGTAGGAATAACCTAACGCTAAATGCAATTTGTGCATGTTGTACAAGTAGTGTAATGTGAAAATGTTGACTATTTAAACTGGTGATCGATTCATAAGGAATTTATTAAACCATTAAACTCAAACATGATTGAACATGATTTATGTTTCTTCTGTTAAGCACCTATCTAAAAGTGTTTTTTGCCACAGTTACACGTATTTGTTAAATGTGTCTGAAGCTGCATGGTATGGCACTGACAGGCAATGGCTGAATGTTTTGTCAGTCCATTACAGTACACACCCGGCACTGAAAACCATCACATACTGTCGAGCTGCTTCCAAAGCTGGGCCCTAGTGTGAAATAAAAACTTGACACAGTCTCAGCAAATACTGAAGTGTGATTTTTACAATTTCAAGGAGCCAAAACCAGAGAACATTGTAACTGAGGAGGATACTGATAAACAAGGAATCACTGGAGCACTTGTTAGCAGCTGTGTTGGTGTGCGTTGGCCAAGGAGGTACACCTGCTCCTGATTAACTTCTCTGTGTGTTTGAGATCTCTTAGCGCTGAGTGGATCAGATAATTATCATTCATTGTTACTACTGTAATGTGCTTATTTTTACGCAGTCAGAATTATGGCCAGAATGGTCACATCTTATATTTCTAAGGCAGGAAACTTGTTATTTATTTTACTTTATTTCACCGGGATAATCCACTCGTCACTGCTTTAAATATGACAAGTAAAAAATATTAAACTTATCAATGAGACATATAAGACATAGACAGTACAGTTTGTTGATGAAGTTTACAGATAAGCCAGTTAAAAGTCTTTTTTTGAGGCCAGTGATCAACTAGCTGTAACAAGACATCTTTGGCGGTTTCACTGCAACTTGCTGCGATACTGTAGGTATCCATACATTTATTATGTGTTTAACATTTTTAATTGTGGTTTACTTTACTTTCTTGATCATCCAAAAAATTAAATGTAGGTGAGGAAGCAAGCATGGTTTGTTAACTTGCAGGTGTGTTTGTTAAAAGTTAGATATCTGAGAGTCCAACATCTGATGCCATTAAACTAAAAATTTACATTTTTCTCCACTATTAATTATTCTTATTAGTTATTACTTAAGTTAATGCATTTTTTTTACATCCACTGCAGGATGTTTTACAAGAAAACCCTCAGAGACAAAATTTTGCAGGAGGGGTGATGCAGTCCTTCACTGAGGAATCTGTTTTGCCTAGACATCACATCTAACCCCTACCTACCCTACAGGTGTCTAAATAATGATTTATTGGGCAGATTCATGCCGAAGCAAAGAAGAAAATGCATAGCTGCAGACACAGAAATAGCACATAGTGTTTGCTTATTGTATATTTTGATAGACCAGCCTCAGAAGAGTATGCTAAAGAGCATGCTAAATGGCATAGGGGAGTTAAAATTAGCATGCAGTACATGAAATAAGAAGAGACTTATGTCAGTAAACGTAACTGCAACAACACAGGATTGTGGGAGCTACATATTAACGGTTGCTGATTTGTCAAATGGCAGCCATGTGTTTAGTTGTGCAACCTTGATGAGCAACAGTAATGAGATACTGGTGCTGGCGTCTTCTGGTTGTTTTAGGGTAGGTTATCTTGCAGTCTCTTGCAGACAATGAATGCCAAATATTGCCTTATTTAACAAACCAACTTCATTTTCTGGAACTTGATAGCAAGGACAAGCTGTGAATGTGACATGAGTATGACGTGTGAAGCAGTATCCATGAACAACCAAACTAAATGGGTGAGGAGAAAGCATAGCTAGCACAGCAGCGTGGATCATTTGAACAAAATCATTCATCAGCAGTTACAATGCCAACCAACCACTATATGATCTAATATATGATATATATGAGCCAATAATTAAACACAGACAGGACTTTCACCCAGGAGAGTGGGGTCTGTGTATAGTGTGAAACCATGAGTCAACACTTATTTAAAGTTTTAAGTAACATAACATCAACTCACTTACAGTATTTAAACTAAACGTTTTCTGAGTAGTTTTGATACCTAACGCTAACCAAACATCAACTGTTTCACAACATTAAGAACTTGTTAAAAGGGCGTGACGCTAAATTGTACTTTTCGCGTAGGGGTTAGGGGGGAACAAAGGAAGTAGCTTAAAGTATTGTCTCGTACAGACCGTCTGTACGAGACAATACTTTAAGCTACTTCCTTTGTTCCTTGCTAGTTCATTCCTAGTTAGTAGCCCTGTTGGGGTTTGCATTCTAGTTTCTGTTAACAGTTACTTGTATGTCTGTACCTGCCTGAAAGATGAATCACCGCATAAATCACTTGTCATAGTGCTGCCTCCTCCGTCTGCATTTGGATCCTTTCCCTAATGCTACCCTGTTGTTGTTACCTGTTGTAACAACTACTAAACTTGAACTCAACTTTTTGATATCTTTAGGTTTTTACAATATCTAAATTTAAGTTTTATGATTTTTCATTCCTTTTCTCCATTTATAATGGGTGTGTATTGGACTGAATGTTCAGTTGAAGTGGGTGACATCGCTAAAGTGTGGAGGATTTGTGAAAGCGTTAAAAAAATTATCCTAAACTTGCTCTCATTTCCTCATTTCACTGTTTATACAACATTGTGCTGGTTCAAGTAACTATGGAACCAAACAGACTCATACATTTGGCTTGGTGAGCTCCCAGGTGACAAGAGCTCCATTGTCATCTGAGGCTACATCCACACTACTACTACTACGTTTTAGTTTTAAAATGCATACCTTTTGCTATGTTTGCACCTCCCATCCAGAATAAAATGGCGAATCCGAAGACCTAAAATGGAGAAGTCTGAAACTCTGCTGTTTTCATTTTAAAACTCCAGGGTAGCGTTTGAGTGTGGACAGATGAAAACTAAGGACTTTTAAAAACAATGACACAAACACTGACATTTGGCTTCCTGATTGGGTCTTATCAGTCATGCAAAGCAAAAACATGATGCTACTGACAGTGTTTTGGTTTCGGTATTTTTATAAAAATATTTTGTAATACGCGTATACACTTGTACTGTGCATGTCGCCATATTTACAACTCTCAGTCTGTTTTCCGCCATATTGGACTCCCATAGTACTTTCAGTCCATGCATAGTTATTCGTCTGTAGTAGTGCTTTCTTCTTTCGGCAAATCTTCTGCAGTTGCAGAGACAATCTGCTTCCTGTCTACACCGGCACGGACATGCCCAGTGTACGCTTTGACAACCCTCTCACTGTTTGAAGGTACCTTAGCAGGTAATTGGCTGAAATGGGAAAGATTTCAGGTGACTGCGCTCACTTGGGCCCATGGGCTACAAAAGCTGGCCCATGTATTCAGTTTGGTCTCTCCCTTCTTGCAGGTTCCATCTATGCTGTGGCATCTTTGTCGCACCTAGTTTAATAAATTACCCTTGTTTTAACTAAGTACCTTGCGTGGACTCCCTCTTTGTCACATTCCCTGAGCCAGTATGTGACAACGTGAATGGCCACTTGATGTGTGTTTTCAGGCATTTTAATATAGACGTAGATCAACCTGGAAATGCAACTGAAACGCTGGTGTGGACGGAGATCATTTTCATTTTAAAACTCTGTTTTTTAACAAAAACGTAGTAGTGTGGATGTAGGCTGAGAGTCAAAATGTGTTACATCTTCCTTTATCCACACAAATTACATATCTACATGTTCAGAAATGCCATATGGTACTGACTGTGAGGTAATTTCACAGACAAATTCACAGTTTAAGCTTTTTTTTGTGTCTTCTTCTACAGGAACTTTTAGAGGGCTATGTCTCAATTTGGCAGTTTCACATTGCCTTAATTTCCGGGGTTATTACACCAATATGCCAGCTCTCTGCACTTTATGAAAGGTATGGAGCTGGAAAGGGGGATCAGATTTGATCCGCCTCTGCCCTGGGAATGTTGGTAGTAACATAACATAGCCAGAACGATGTCTGTGTCAAAAAAGCTACAGCTGGCATGCTGGACCAAGTGTGGCACTCTGTTGTGAAACAAGTCACTGTCTTTTTTTTTTCACGGTGAATGAGCAAATGCTGCATGTTGACTGACATTCTTTCCGCATTAATGACAGGACACTTTCAGTAACTACAGTTACACACAGGTGATATTAACCAATCAGAGCAGTTTGGAAGATATCTTCAAATCCTAATCCTTAATTTACAATTGAACTTTACCTCTGTCTCACACACATATAGAAACACAAATATTGACACACTTTTGCTATCTTGATGGGGATCAAACCACTTCTTCTGTCTTGTTGCTGTGCTCAGTCTTGTCGTGGTGTATGACTTTTGAGAGTAAACTGTCTTCAGTAACCTCACCTTCTTAGCTGAGTTTGGCTTTTCCTCACCCAGTTGTGTTCCTCCTACATTTGTATGTAAAATTGTTTAATAATACACCCGATGATATGCCTACAAAATCCTTGACTTTGTGCAAGCGTAAGTGTAGGCAAAAGGTGGTCAGAACAAATATTGATTAGATTTTTCTTCTGGTCACTCACTTTGTATTTTGTTAATTGATGAATATATTAAAATGTGTATTCTTGAACACGTTCTTCCTTACACAGCACTGTATGTACATTTATGTAGTCATCCTAACAACACATTCAGTATGTAGAACATATTCAGTATACCAAGAATTTGTGGCAACAGAGTGAGCATTTTTATGATACAAAATACCATGGCATATTGATAACAAGATGGATGATGAAAAACTCTTTAACAAGTACAGTAAGCTATGTGCCTGGTATGGCCTTGTGCCTCTAAAGCGCTTTCAGTGCTCTGCAAATTTGTGTTCGCCTTTCAATGTAATCCCATCTGTGGAGACATTCACTCAGAGAGCAGAGACAGGAACAAACATAACACTTCTCTCCATCTGTGACCTCCCAGCTCTTCATCCTCCCTCTGAATGCAATGCAACAATAGAGAAGAGCAAGGGAGAGGGAGGAAGATTGCTTTGCTATTCAGGTATCTACTGATGGTACACAAGCTCAAGGATAGCAGATTCAATTCAGAGAACAAAAGTGTGAGAAAGGCTGCAAACCCACTTGCAAGATATTTGCACAAGAAGTTAGGCTTTTAAGATGGAAACGATTCAGTCAATTACTTAAGAAAAAAGTTGATTAAAAAGTATGATATTATGAGTATACAAAATGACATACCATGGTACACATTTGATTTCACGCAGAATGCTTAATGTTATCATTTAGTAGTGATTAAAGTAATTTTGAAGATGTTTTATATGCATTTTTATTAGAACTGTGTCTTTATTATTGATAAAAGTATAGAAACACTGAAGAATTTAAAAGTGTACTTTCAAATGTTAGTGTTCCTTCAAATATACAAATGGAGAAACCAGACAGCCAAACAATGTGTATATTTGTTTGTGATAAATTAAATATGCATTCTCATATTCTCTTTCCCATCTTCCTCTGCAGACTTTTTGTCACAAACATCTAGAAAAAAACTGAGAGACCTTGAGCAATGTTGAAAAACGCCAGAAGCTGAATGCACACCACCCAGCTCAAAACATCTGCAAGAAAAAGGCTCAACAACAGTGAATCAGGCAACTTTTTTTCCCCTACTCCTCAAGCTACTTTATACCAAGTGGTGCAGTGCAGAACATCTGATGCAAATTAGTTTCAGCTAGAAACCCTATATGCAACACATCTGTTCAAGTTATTGGAACCTGTTACAATGTGTTTTTTTTGCATTGTCCCTGACAAATAAACAGATAAATACCAGGTACTACCACTTAGGCCAAAAGCTAACAAAAAGGACCAGATCGTTCTTGTCGAGTTATACAGATAAATCCCATACAAACATGTTGGCAGAGCTTTGTCACTGCCTTGGTGTGAGGGGGGCATTGCCCCACTGCTCTCTGGCATAAAACCATGTCTGTTTCATCCAGATTTATATTTTGTTACCAATTGTGTCTCTGTAGAGCAATGAACTCCCAGCAGTGTCTCTGATTAGTCAACAGAAAGGAAGCGAGAGATCACATCTCTAAAACTAAATGTTGAATTATTTAGTTCCATACATATTTAGCTTACATCAGGCTAAACATGCACATTCAGAAAGCTAAAACTCACAAAGCCCATTATCAGCTAATCCAAATTAGCAACAGTCGTGTTTGGATCATATTGGCTCCTTATTCATCACTGCAGTTCCTGGTGAGAAAAAATGACATGCATGCGCAGAAGCTGACTTTGGACCCCACTCCATTTTTCTAACACCAATCATCTATAGTTATGATTAAAATTTTGGCAGCTACACCAGGACTGCTAATTGGTTGTCATAATCATGCTTTTCTCGTGGTCTCCCGTTTAGTCTTTTGTCTTTAGTGGAGGACAAATTTGCATAATAAGTGTTGACAGGAGATAGATAGCCACAGTTTCTTTTCCCTTGTCCAGTTTGCCATGGATCACACAACAGCTGCGGTATGATATTTGCAGTTTCGCAGATTTCATCCAAATCCTGCTTCAAAACCAGAGCAGTGTGAAATAAAAGTGTAAAATATTTATAAATATATACACTTGAAGACAACAAAAAGAATTTTTAGACCAGACTCAGCTTGTTCAGTGCAGCTATTCCCCCACGCTGTGCTACTGGGTTTGGATGGGGTAATGTGTGTGTGTGTGTATATATAGTCAATAATGTTTCTCCTGAAGTCTGCCAACACACTTGTTTAGACACACATAGTTGGCTGAAAGGACTTACTTTCTCCCTTAACAACCTACTTCATATTTACAGAATTACAGTAATGCATTTGTCCTCTGCAAAAGAGGAAACGTTAACATTGAAAAAATTCTTTCTCACTCTCACTTGGCTGACGCCAATTTTATTTTATTTTTTTCAAGTTTTGATTTCAATGTCAGTGTCTTTGTTTCATGCCAAATTTTATTTTAAATGCCAACTGCTTCATGTAATCCAAGAAGCTGCACTGGCAAGTTTCTTACACGATGACTCTGCAAGTTGACATTATGAAGAGTCAGAAGCCAAATCTGTGCAGAACTGTAGTCGGAGACTTGCTTTAAAAACTTTAGGTTATTTCATGACATCTGGGAGACTTTGTAGCACAGGGCAGAGAAGCTTCAACTCTTTGGGTGGCCCGGGCTGATGTACAGGAAGTTGTATCTTTTCTCCACTGGGGGTTCATGTGCAGCTCATTAATGCTTATTTAATGTCTAACTTTGTTTTCTACCCCTCGCCTCCTCTTTATCATTTGCGGTCATGTTTTCTTTCTTTTTTTTGTTTGGAACCAGTAACCATTTAAACACAAGTACATCCTATGTTTGCCTCTCCATGACTTGAATAAAAGCAAAAATCAAATGCAATGGTTGTTAAGAGCAAAAACTATCCATCATTTTGGCTTTCTGTTCAGTCTTTAGATGCAAACATCACTTCATTTTCAAATTCTTAGCCTCCACCTTAACACAACCAGAGCTTATCATATTTACTGCCACCTTTTCTGCACCTGAAGGCAAGGGATAAAAAAAGCTTTTTTTAGATCCATAAATAATTCATACAGTATTACAAATGCTAGATACACAGATTAAGCAGAAGCATGCAGTTTTCCCTGACATAATTCAGACTAACAGTGTGTGTGTGTGTGTGTGTGTTTCCACTTCACCACCTGGCAGTGAACAAGAGCTGTGTCATTTTTTCTTCAGCCGCTTTGATGACCCGCTTTGATGAAGAACTTGCGTGCCTTCTCTTGCTGCAGTGATCTACGTTTTTACCAGAAAACAGTTAAGAATGAGGTAATACTTTCGTTTTTGTCCATCAAGATTTTTTCTTTGTATTAATTCAAGATAATGCTAGGAAAAACAAGCATAAGGGAGACATTTAATTCGTTGACACGCTTTAGAGACAGGTATGCGCCATTTGTAATCAACCATTTGTCTGTATAAAAACACTCTTTACAGTGCAACCTAGAGCAAAGAAATAATAACATAAGTTCAATCTTGGGTGGAAGGAAGAAAAAAAACAGCAATAACAAAATCAAGAATACCAGAACCAAATCTATTACATCTGGTAAAAAGCTTGTTGGTCAACATATTTGTTTTTGGTTAAACCATACATTGTCTAAAAGTTGAAAACATTTATTCTAAAACCCCTTGGATTGTCTAATTTGCTGTGGAAATCATTTTAATTACACGCATGGAACAAGGAAACTCCCGAAATTGTGCAGCAAGGACAGAATGCTACACAATATGCTGTGTTGATTGAGCTGCAAGACTGAGTTTGTTCTAAGGTTCAGATGAATATAGTTGTGCTGTTTGTGTAACACCTTTGTGTTGAGCTGTCTGCTGTAGCGCAGAGCATCACTGCAGCAGCAACAAAAGTATGCCTCAGAAAGAAGTGTTGATTGCCCTCTAGTGATGATGACAAGTACTAGATGTGTTTCTAAGCCTCAACTGATGTCTGAACAGCACAGACAGCTCACTGTATAATTCAATAGGTGCAGAGCTTTTGACATAGTATCCATGGTCCTAAATCTTGTCGAGTAAATTCAGTATGATGATTTCACATGTACACAGCCTCGTATTAAGTCTACATTCTATAGCCTATTTGAAGGGATATAATCTATCAAATCGCCAAAAAACTAAAAATCTGTCCAAAAACTAAAAAAATGTCAACCCCTGAGCACATGTCAGCATTTATATACAGTCTACATAGTGTCATGTAACCCCACATCCTATTCTACATATCTGAGAACAAAAGCACATTTTACATTCATCTTGTCTCATTCACCATCATTGTGCTTCAAATGTTTTGAAAAAAAAAGTTTTTACCCGCATGTACTTGTCTGTATTTTGCTACAAATAAAATGTACTAACAAGAATGGGGAGCTTCCAGCATGAATTTGTCTCAGCTCCATTAACAGTTTATAGCCTACAGTGTCTTTTGAATCAGTAGCCAAACCTCCCATGTGCTCAGATTTGTAGATGATCAGCAATTTAGGTCAGGCATAAATGGATCCAGGTTAAGTAGTCCCTTTTTATTTTTCCAACTTTGATCCAGATCCTGTGTTCGTATCAGAGAGTCTTATGGATTTGCACCCTCACCCGGCAACATTATTGTCTGCCTCCAAGTCCGAGGCCTCAGCCTCATCGGCAGATCCAGTCAGGGACGGGTAGGGCCTTGGCTGGTCTAAGTTGACATAGTTAACCTTCAGACTCATGTAGTGCTCTCCTTCCAGACAGGACAGGACGTGTTGTACTTCTGTAACCAGGCTACTGAAGCTAGGCCTGCACTCGGGCTCTGGGTCCCAACATGTCAGCATGATGGAATAGCTGTGGAGTGAAAAAAATTGTTAAATTTGTGAATGAGTGAGCACATGGGTAAACATGTAAAGCAGGTAAATAATAAATAAAATTTACATAACATGGATAAATATTCCCAGAGAATTGAGTTTCCTGAAGAAAATGCAAATGATAAGAATGTCATCATGATATGAGATATTTATAGGGTGCAGGTATGGTTCTTACAGAGTATCAGGGCAAAACTGTGGCTGGGGAAGCCGACGTCCCTTCAACAAGTAGTGTGTGATGTCATAGGGGTCCACACCTGGATATGGGCTAGCACCTCTGGTCAACAGCTCCCACAATAAGATCCCATATGACCACTGGGAAACACATAAGCATTATAGTGTAGATATATGCATGAAAGTTTTAACAAGCATATTTCAGTGGGCTGGATAAAGTACACTCACCACATCAGACTTGATAGTGAACTTTTGTGTTTGCAGGCTTTCGATTGCCATCCACTTCACTGGAAGCTTTGCCCGTTTCTGATCTTGAATGCTGTAGTACTCCTTGTCATATATGTCCCTTGCCATGCCGAAGTCAGCCACCTTTACTGTGAAGGTTTCATCCAGCCTGAGAAGAGACCAGCCAGTTTCTCCTGTTCAGGTAACGCATCTCAAGACTTAAGGTGTGCTCAAAATGGTCAAGTGAACTTTAATCTACACAAGTTTGGAAAGTCAGCATTGATGAGCAGTGGCGGTCGGGTTTGCCAAAAGCGTTTTTTCCCAAAATGTTGTGCAATTTATAATATTTATCCTCCCAAGAAGCCTTCAGATGGACTGGCCAGTCTAAAATTTTCCCAAATATTCTTGTATTTTTATTTGGTGGGATCATGGTGAGCTTTCCTTTCTTCTTTTTTTTTAAATTACATGTTTAGTTATGAATAAGAAAAATACAAGAGTAACGGTAATCAGGTACATTTTTGGGGGTGTTGCTAACTTTGTGAAGAACCCCAAATTATTTTTCAGGATTAATAAATGTCTCTGAGCTATAAGGATTGTAGTTGACTGTAGAACAATACCAACCAACATTGTAGTGTTTGTTGCTTCTTTAAACCTGCAGTGCAGAACTTTTGTCCCCCCCCCCCCCCTTTCCTAACAGCGAGAGTAAAAACACAACATTGTCAACAGGCACGTATGACCTATAGGCTCTGCCATACTTGCTGCACTCGCAGGTTGCTTCCCCCTTTCAGCTCTGTAATATGCTTAATCAGCATTGTGTGAATGTAACTGACATTCACTTATATGTAAAGTACCTTTAAAATTGTTACAAAGTGTTAAAAAGATACTGAATAACTTAAATACATCTTTATAATATAGCACCCACATGATAGGGCAGCGAAACGGCCTCTTTAGGCGTGAGAAAGCTTCTCCACTGACAAGTCATGGGCCAGTAATAAGTGTATAATTCACACTCACATGCAGTTACGTGCAGCTAGGTCTCTGTGGACAAATTTTTTCTGGGCTAAATACTCCATCCCTTTGGCAACCTGAAGCCCAAAGCCAATCAGGTCTTTCACTGTTGGGTTCTGAGGAAGACAAAGAAGTATTAGACAGAGCTGATCAGATAACTGAAGTAGTAGACAAGTTAACAGAGCAAATATTCATGACCCAAAGTTTCATTGTGTAACTTACCCTTTTCTCAGAGCGGATGAAATGACGCACATCCCCGTGCTTCATATATGGTAGAACCACCAGAGGGAGCCCTTCTTTGGGCAGCATGATGCCGAGCAGAGACAGTATGTTAGGGTGGTGGAAACCTTTCATAATGATGCCCTCTCTGAGAAACTGATCCACCTCCCCCGAATCTGTGATCCCTGTTAATACAACACATACTTTTATACAGACTAATCCAACAGCCACAAGCTCATAAAATGTTGATTTTAATTATAAAATGGGTATTCACTTACTGTTCAATGATTTAACAGCACAGTGGATCTCTTGCTTGCTGTCTATCAGGTAACCATGATAGACTGTCCCAAAGTGGCCTGCATAAGAAGAGAATGTGTTGTTATAAATGTTTTGCACCACAATAGTTGAAGGAAAGATCAAAACAAACAAACATTATAAAAGACAAGAGGCACACCTTTGCCGATAATCTGGTTTTCCTCAATTCGGAGCATCTCGGCAGGGATCAGGACACCTTTGACTTCTTCGAGAAGATCAGAACTTAGACTGACCATTGAGATGTCGTCCCGTGGCATTAAAGGAACGGCCAGATGATCATAGCTGGCAGCATACAACAAACCTTGGAACGCCATTCCTCCAGAGCCTGATGTTTGATTGGACAGATCTACTGTTACACAGAAGGGACAACACACAATTGAAACTAATGATAAGGTTGTGTGCTTTTAAAAGGCCATTGCATTTTTTGGTACCACCCTTACTAAACAGAATATGTGATAAGCATTTTATTTAATTTAAGTTGGTTGTTAATTTCATATAATCTTCACTAATGGACAAATCTAAAAAATGTGTTTCTATGTGTACAGAGAAAGAATTTGGTTGAATGGGACAATAGGTGTAGAACATCAAATACTCAACTGGAAACCAATTATTCTAGTCTGAAAGAATTACAGAAGAATCTATGAATATTTTAACCTTCATTGGTCAGGTTGTTCTTTATCCCCTTACCCTTGACTTTGTTGAATATTAACTTTGAAGAATATTGAGACATTAAATCTATTTCTGCCATGATGTTTTACATTTATCAGTCTGTACAATACTACAATGATTTATAAAATATATATTTTTTTAAAAGGTTGTACTTTCTAGGGCTGCTAGAGGGTTGGGTTTACAGGAAGAAGAAAAGAGAAGGGAATAAACAACTGGAAGAACTGATTAACAGTAAATATGGATTTATGAATGAAAGAATGAATTTGGATGTCTCACCTTGTCTGTAGTCACCGGTCAGGGAGAGATCTGGGCCATTGCTTATGTGGTTCCGTGAAAGCATTGTTGATAAACGATTCTCTATGATGGCTTAAAGGAAACATAATAAATGAAGATGACTAAACAATGAACTATGAACATATACAGTACAGTGAGTGGCGAAACTCACAGTTGGTCAGGTCAATAACATACAGACCATAGTGCAGAATTAGCATAGATTAGGAGCACCTGTTTACAAATGATTATTACAATTGCAAGTATTCTGGGTTGGTAAAATGTATCAAGACATTTCTCACCTCTCTTTTTCTTCCTCAAATGGATCATCACAATTAATGCAAGGCCAGCACCTACTACCAATGCAGCAATGATGCCCAGCACAATGCCCGCAATCACAGTGTTGTTGTTGTTGTCATCGTTGACTACTGTACCCACATTATGAATTTCCCCATTCACATACACCTATAGTATTGGAACAAATGATTTACTCTTGTTAAATACATTTACTTTTGTATACATTTTTGTAAATTTAGGTTAAGGTTGATGATTTAAAAGCATACTCTCTCACCCTAACTGGCAATCCTTCGCTGGGGATTTCCAGGCCTTTGGGAATCCTGCATGTCAGCTCATTTACTAGAACCTTTGCATTGCAGTTCACACCCCCAACAGTCATTATGATCTTCATACATGTGCTCACTATATTCAGTTTGCTATGCTGTAACATATGTGAAAACAAACGTTAAAAGACAAGTAGTAATTGGTTGTAATATACTGAAGAATGCACACATATTGCAAACTGTGCTGTGCAAGTAACGTCATTGAGATTTTTGATACAAAAACTGTGTTGCGTAAATAGACAAATTCAGTGTAAGAGTGTGTAAACATACATGCAGTGAAACTTCCGTCTCTCCTGGTTTTAGAAGCAATACGCTGTCATCATTTTCAAAGGGAATGATTTTGACATCAGAGTAGTAGTCAAAACGTCTTTTCCAGAGGTTACTTTTTCCATCCATGTGAATTAAAATATCTCCCGTCTCAGACTTGTCTTCTGACATTTCAGGAAACGCAGGGGCCAAGCACTCCATATGTGTGGCATTCGTTGTGCCTTCGCAGACCTTAAGTGGAATAATGTTTGAAATCACAGCTACTTTAATAGTTTGGCATAATAGGAAAGCATGTCATGTCGTGATGTAGCATGTTCAACTAAAGAATGAGAATGGCTGGCCATCCATTGCTGGAATCCAGACAGAGAAGTCCACAAACTGCAGTTCAGTTTATATATTAATGCAAAGGGATGTTATTTTATTGTATTTCTCTGCACAAGTTTAATGACCTGGTTTCATTGAAATTCAAAGAGTTAACTTACTTGTTGATGAGAGTGGAGGTTTTTATCTTTGGGAATATATTGAACCACAGTTTTGTGGGCAGAGTCAAGATTCTGACCTTCTATCACCAGCTTAGAGCCACTGTTTGACAGTATAAATGAGCATGTTAATAATAACATTTAATTGTTTTATGTGAGGCAATGTAATATCACTTAATTTAAAGTATGGATCCATTTATAAGACCAGAGCTGGGGTCTGTGTCCTACTTTTGGAAACTGCAGTGAGGTTGTATAGAGGTTATAACAGGGTTTTCCTTGTAGAAGAACATCTCAGTGGTCGTCACTTGAAAGTTGTCAATGAGGACTTTCACAGGTACCTTCCCGACAACTGCAGCAGCTGCAGTGTTGCAGACGATTGAAGTCTTATTTCCTTCAGGAGCACTGAAAATAACAGAGATCACAATAACCAAATGTGTTAAATACTTTAAATTTAATTTCTGAACACAGTGATATGGGTGTATTATAGACCATGGTCATGTGCTAACAAAGTAGTCTTCTGTGTTGCTCACCTGAGAATGTTGCACTTTTTGTCAGCAAAAAAGACATCTCTTTGTATCCCAGAATTAAGATATCTGCCTACAAGTGTAACTGTTGTTCCTCCAAATACTGGTCCATAGTCAGGCCTGATTTCGCTTATGCTAGGCTCCTGATTAGACAAAGGTGAAATATTTGATCACATAACAATATCAAATTTTGTTTTTATATATGTATGTATAAATGTGTATGTCTATATATTAATTCAAGTAATCTAAAAGTTAGCATTCTCACCACAAAAGAAAAGCCAGGCATCTGAGCAGTGCCTCTAATAGCGTAGCGGCCCTCCACTTGCCCTTCTTGCACTTTCAGAGTGATGTTGAGGTCCGGGTTTGGTATGGTTTTTCCCTGAATCTTGCATACTATCCTGTGTTAGGGACACAGGGAATGATGTCTATGAATTATGTAGATGAAAATATTCCAGGGAGCCAGCCAGCTTGTCAGAAAGAAATGAACAACAGCAGATGTGGCAATGTGACAGAAAATTTTGCACAGAATTCAAAAAATGTTTTAACCATACAAAGGATAATGCAACATCTTCGGTGTATGGCCAGTGATTGATTCTCCTATCAGGTTTTTTTTTATTTAAAAAACACATTTGCTGTTATTGATTTCGCTCATGAGGGAAAAAAGTGCACACTAGATTGTAGCCCACCAAAAATACATAAACAAGATAAAATACATTCAGTGCCTGAAATCACAAAAAAAAACATATATATGTCATAGTGAAGTATATCGAAAGAAGAGATTTTTTGTTATTTGTTTCAAAAAATGTATTCTTGGAAAAGATAATTACAGCATAACAAGATAAGACTATACATGAGACTATGCATATTATGGTAGATCTATGTATAGTCATTTGCTAATTTAATACGTTTACTTAACTTTTTAAAAACACTAGCCAGCCACACAATTATAAAACATTTTAACGAAGAGAAAATCATTCCAAATCTAATAAATAAGGTTTAGGTTTACAAGAACAGCTTTATATCAAGATCATAAGACCATTGGGAGACAAAGTATTAAGAAAATAGATCCAAAACATCTCATGTTGGAGGAAAAGCTTTGGATCCTCTCTATTTTTATTTATTTAAACAAATTACTCTTCCAGAGTTGGTTTTTGGCTCGCAGTGCCCAGTACCAACATAAATGCAAAGACAATGAACAGTGTGTGGCATTGTGTGCATGTGTGCTACTCACATTTCACTACTGCTCTTTTCAGGTAGGACAGTACACGAGGTCCTGGAGCCCACTGTGATGATGTGGGTTTTGCCGCTGATAATAGCCGATCGCTGAGGAGACTGAAACTCCCTGCCACACACTGTCATTTCTGTCTCACCTCCAGCAGGTGCCGTTTTAGGGAAAAACTGCAGAGAAAAGGGTTATCAAGCAGAACAGCAATCAGCATCTCTGTACAATCACTTTATGACTCATGGTGTTTAAACTTCATGCGTTGGCTAATCAGTTACACCTGGCTTCCAATCTACCTCTGTTATGATAGGTGTGCAAGAGTCTTTGCTCCACTGCGACACACACTCATGCTGCCTCGAGCAGATTCCCGAACACCAGCCACACTTCATGAAGGGTGGAGCCATCAAACACATGGAGCACGTCGTAAGATGTGCACATCCCGGTCCTGCAGAGGGCACCCTGAACATCTTGGAAAGGGAAGAGGGGGTTGGGGTAATTCTTTAATTCATTACATTTGATTGATGCAGTACTTTTACTTTTTGCACTTTATTTTCGTAACTTTAGGATCTGTGTTCTTGTGTTACTGATCTGATTATAGTGCATAGGGTGTGCCAATTGGTGGAACTCCCACCCTTTAATGCGAATCCTGTCAACCAATTATTCAATGACAATTGTGTGTGTGTACCTATTCTAGGTTGACTGCACACACATTTTCCTGATTTCTTTGTCCATTTTGACTCTGATGAAGACACAGTTGTGTCAAAACGTTAGTCTGTGCCCCAGTCCCTTTTTGTCCTCTAAAAGATAAACAGTAGAGTAGACACACAGTAGTAGATATTACAAATCCTACCTTATTTCCAACAACAAAGAGAAGCGAATCCTCTGAGTACACAGCGGCTGTCCTGGACACTTCGGCCCCTTCCAGAGAATAGTTGGCAAAAACAATAAGCCTGTCCCTAGTAAGAATCATCTAAACCCGACAAAACAGAGAGGTAATCACAAGTTTTTGTTTTGTTTTTGGGAGTCTTAATATACACATGCTTATGGCTGACAGACAGTAACAATACACAAATGTTTAGTTCAGACTTTTGAAATAATGTTATTTATTAATATTGAACAAAAAATCAGAGAGACTTCTATATTTTGTATAATACATTCAAACTGCAGAGGCATACCACATAAAGATTGTACTATTATATCTACAGGCATATTGCTACCTGCAGTATCCGTCCATCTGAGGTACCAAAGTGGCCCAGCGTGTGATTCCCAATAGTGGTAACCAGGACAGCAGTGAAAAGGACATCTTGCATCTGCCTGTTGAAGAGGTCTAGTCTGTAGTATGGCATTGCCGCCAGAGTGGGTTTGGCACTGCATGTGTCATTACCTTCAGAGCTCTGTACAAGAGAGCAAAACACATACAGAACAAAGGTTAGTTTTGAGTCTGGAATGGGAAGTATCTGCCTCTGACGGCATCAGCACATACACACATGCTTGTATATTCTTGTTTCTTGAAAGAGGGAGAATCTTAATTCATCCCTTTAGGGAGGAAGTGCTCTAGCCGCCAGTCAAAGTAACAGGCTGTGAGAGGAACAAGGTCATAAAACAGCAGCTACTCCAGCCTCGTGTGTTGAGGCTGTTCCTTCTTGTCAGCTACTGAAACTGGACTTTCCATACTTTCACGCACGTAAAACAGTAGATGGCAGATGTGTAAGGAAGGTTGGCAGATCATCGAGCTACTTTTGTTCATAAAATGTAATCATTCCTAAACAAAAAAAGGAGGATATGTTAAACATAGTGTAAACATTCTACTGCAAAGCAATTTAGCTGACCTGTCCCAGCATGCCTTCCTTTGCTTCCCACTATATGAATGCCTTACAATCAAGTCATCTGATCTTTCCAGGCACTTTGTATTCCCGCATTTCAAGCTTTAATACATATGGTTTCCAAGTTATTTTATTGTACGCAGCCAATTCTAGAAGTACTCAACTTGAACTCAGGGAGCCCTTGGAACAGTTTTACAACAGCTTCATGACTGTTACTGATTGCGTAAGAGGGTGATTCTTCCATCCCTACCCCTTATTTCTTCCATATTATACCTATTTCCTGTGTAAAAGCCTCCCCTTGAAATTCCACCTTTTTATCAGCAGGATTTATAGCTTGTGTTTGTTGGCACACATTCCCGTAGGTGTTCACATGGATTTGAGAGCTCAAAGGACACAGTTTGAACTCCATAAAAGGAAACAAACCACGCCTTAATTATTTCGTTGAGAGGTTTGAGAGTGAATTCATGCCTACAAGCTCTCTTTACCTTCCAATACCTTTCTACTCTGGTGGCTTATGAATTAAGAGGTCCGAGCAGGACAAAAGTTTAAAAATGAAACACACATCTGATAAAACAGTTTACATATCAAACCTCTGTACTGTAAACAGTTGGCACTCTTTCACTGAGAAAGAAAGAAACTTAACAGAGCAGAAAAACTGTTTGGCCATGTCCAGGTCACACTACTGACTCATCCACCCCTCCCAGTTCTCTCATCTGGCCCTGCTCTCTCACACACACCTTCGTCAGAGTTGCCACAGGTGTACAGTATTCCAGCAGTCAAGATCTACTTGCTGCGGTGTCTCATACTATCCCTCTATTGCTCAAGACAATATAAAACTGTATGCTTAATGATAAACTACACTGTTCCAGTCACAGGTGACTTAATTACACAGTGTTTGTCGGGATAGGTCATTTCCTGTCTCATCATAGGGGGACCTTTGTACTGTTCCTCACCTCATGTGGGCAGCTCTCGCACGGCTGGAAGTGACAGAGACCCCTAGACAGCTGCTCTGGACCTGACGTGCAGCAAGCTTCCACACCCTTATCAATGTCATGGTTTACTTTAGTCAAAGAGAAGGCACACAGGGCTGAGTTTTTTTTAGGGTGACCACGCACATCCACCTCTGAAAACACCCCATACAGAATGTCATCTCTCTCGTCCAATCTCAGCTCATCTGCCAAGTCCTTCCCCGCTCGTCCAAAGTATGCTGCCTGTAGCCCGTTATACACAATGCTCCTGAAGCCATCTCTCCTTCTCCTCCTGCGCTTTGGCTCATACCGGCACTCCAGGACCACCTCTCTGTACATCCACACCTCTGGGATCAATATTGGCAGTCGTCCTAGACGAGTCTGAAAAGGCGAATTGCTCTTTGATGGATTTTCTCTCTGCAGGGACAGGAAGTACACATACTCCTCTGTGGAGAAGCTGTAGATGTAGTCAATCTTGTAAGAGTCCCGTAGACCAGGGAGTACTGTCAGCCCATTCATGACCATATGAAAGCCATCTTCAGTTGAAAGCGGCCTCATCACTGATATCGACCTCCTTGGGTACCTCTGTGCCACTTTGTCATTGACAGAGGCTGCTACAAAAAAGAGCGATGTGGCTGCCTGTTGAACAATGGTGACTTTGGTGCCAAGTGGGCTGGCCAGACAGTCTGGACAGTTGGTTGGAGAGTTTTGCTCCTTTCTATATAAACACTTAGGCTGTAGTTCTCCAATGTCAATGAAGTAACAGATCCCATGCTGTGTACTCCCACAAATGTACAAGTAGGGATTGGGAGATCCATCAGAATCCAATAGTAGAACTTCATTGTCTGTATCCACTGGATCCCCTGGGTCTGTTTTTATGGCACACACCTGACATGTTTTACATTCAGGACTGCCAACAGGCCCAGTTTTCAGCTCCCATATTTTTTCCATAGAATAGCTTACCGCCTCTATTACATTCTGGCATGCAACATACACATCTGGCTGATGCCCCTCTAAGTTCACTGCTATGTTCTGTATAGGTTTGTCTGTTTGGAAGTAGGGGAGGGAGTATTTTACAGTAAAATCCGCCACCCTGGGTGGTGTAGAAGCACATGTTTGCTGTCCTGAGGCAGTTTGCGTTTGTATACACATGCACACTGTCAGTAAGGCAGCCCAAGTGACCATCTCCACGTCACAGTCCACCGTGATTGAGTGCTACCTATAAGATACTTTCCTCAAATAGAACATTCTGGAGAACCAGCAGGAGCTCTGCGAGGGAAAACAGAGAAGGAATGCTGAGATTTAACAGACAAGAGAGCAGCAACATTCGATTCTCACATTCAACAGAGATTCACTGCTTTTGGTGTAGGCTGTAAGCTATCCACATCCATGGTAACATAATGTATAAACTGTTAAATACACCAAGAGGAACTGAGGAAAGAGGAAAAAGTATCAGCTGCTGTTCTCTCTCCAGTCCCCGTGATTAAGTAGTTGCTGCTTTTTCTAATTGAGGCATCAACAAGTTGAGAGAAGCAAGATTGTGACACTTTTAACTTATAGCTGATAATGGCCGTGGAAAAATAAAAAGTTCTCAGAATCAAGATATAATCTGCTATAGGCAAGTCATGACTTGCTTCAACCTGTAAAGTAACTTTGAAAATGTCCAGGCCTCCAGAGTGGCCTACCGAGATTAAACATCGAGCAATAACTGAGTTAAACGTTAAAATACCTAAATTAATGGGTAGCTTACAAATGCTTCAGTAGTTATCATATATTCTTATTAATTAACACCACTTTGCAACGGACAACTATTTTAAAAGTTTCACAACATAGAATAACTTTCACGGCTCTATGGGGTGAGAGCATTTAAGTCAAGAGAACTATAAATAGTAGCCTATAATTGGTAGGCTATTTACGGTAAAATAACATCTTCTCGCAACTAAGCTGATGAGCTGTGAGTTATAACAAAGGCGTGTTTCCATTAATTCATTAACATGGACCAACAGCTACTCTAGACATCCTCCATTAATAATATGGTCAAATTTAAAAGAAAAATCATCTTACCTGGATGTAATTTGTTCAGCTGTCTCAAAAATGTGAATTCCTTACGAGTGAAATGTCCTGTGTTAGTGAAGCTCCACTCACTGACCTGCAGCAGAGAACTCACCTGACAGCGCCGAAGATCCACTGGCACGGAGTTTACAATGATACTGAACTGCATCGTGTCATTTAGATAGCCTACAGTCTATAGATGAAAACAGGATCTTACACCTAGCTTCAAAATAAAAGCGCGCCGGACACACACACAGCCCTCATGCTGGACTGTGATGATTATCGTTGTTGATGTTTTCAGCAAGAATTCGGTGCATACCAAATATGTATTTGCTTTTTTGACTAATGGTTAACTGCTAATTTTCTTTTATTCAATAATAATAGGAAGATCAGACAAAACTTTAACAACGCTGCAGCAGTTTAATGAAATCATCTAAAGAGGGAGGAAACAGTAACAAATGAGCCTTTTTAAAATCAGAAATAATGGAAATTATGTTCAAAAGCCTTTTATATGCTGATTTGAAAACATGATTTGAGCATTGTGCAGTCATATGATGTATGTCCGTAAGTAATAAGAGCTGTACAATAAGGTATACATAAGCTACTATACATACTCTAACAATAGTCACAATATAACCATTAGCCACAGATTATACTATAACACTTTACAGTTCAGAATGATATTTGTAAACATCCTTGCATTTGAGCAGAACCATGCACTTTATTTAAAACAGTGGGGGAACGTACGTTTACTCAAGAACTGTAGCCTTTTTAAGTACACATTTGATTTACTATACATTAGTGTTTTCTTTTCATGCTACTTTATACTAATACTTCATTACATTTCAGAAGGAAATATTGCACTTTTGATATATCATCTGACAGCTTTAGTACTAGTTACTTTACAAATTAAGACTTTTGCATTCAAAACATATGATATTATTAATCAAACTAGAAGTGCAGCTGAAGTGATTAGTCAATTAATCAGTTAGTCTTACTTGTAACAGGTTATTTTTACAGTGTGGTATTAGTACTTTTCCTTGGGTAGGCCAAATAATCTGAATATAGCCTACTATTTCCTCCACCAAAGGTTTTAAATAAGTACCCTATATTAAATTGTCCCCATATGTTGCAACATGTTCTGAGAGAGAGATTTAAGATTTATTTTGAAAGTTGAAGACTGGAAATCCTGTAGTCAATCTGACTTGCTTGACTCCGATATTCCTCAAGTAGGTGCTGGTGCTGTCCTCTCAAGCCGCGCCCGCAACAAGGAAGTATAAAATACTTGCGAAATCTGACCACTTCAAAAATATCCTCATCGTTTCCTTCCCAAGAGTCATATCATATCACCAACTGCAACTCCTTTTTCCACACAGGCGTCATAGTGTCAAAAGTAATGGAAAAACGTTATCACCATTTGTAAACAGTGTGTCCTATCTTGATGCCTGTAGGATTTTTGCCAAAAATGCATTGCTTGCAGATGAGGAATGAAGTTACTCCTCACATACAGGCAACTCCAGCCAGGAAGTTATGAGAAGAATGTATTCACTCTCTAGTAACACCACCTCATATAATGTTGTAATGTGACTGTGAAAAGTTTGCGTTACCATATTCTTCCAAAGGAGAATTCACTTAAGAGTATGTAGGACTAAACAAACATACCTGCAGTAAACTGAGCTATGAAATTTAGATTAAATTAGATTACATTAGCCTCAACTTGATACGTAATGATGAATAATGTTCGCGTAAGAAATATTTTGTGTTGCGGGATCATCTCCAAAATGTATTTCTAAGATCAAATTCACAGAGAAGGTTTTAAAGTAAATTTCCATAAAATGGTTATTTGTGAGTGACAAAGCCAACTTTTACTTGATGTTAGGCTTTGTTGTTTCAGATAGTTTAGCTTTATTGTTTATAGGTTTAGCTGTACAGTAATTTTATCCTACTATTCATTCTGATTATAATTACAGTAAAACAAATAACCATATTTATGTTGTTTACATCAGTGTCTAATTGTACCATAAGCTCAAGTTTTGTGTTTAAGGATGATTTTAAATGTGTCAATTTATTATGGTTTACCAAACACTGTCTATTGGATAGGGTATGTATATAAAAAAAGTGATACTGTCAATAAACCATCTGATCCACACAAAATACTGTAATATGTTGATTAGTCTGAAAAAGCATATACAAATAAAAATGATTACTGTAATTTCTGCCAGAGGAACATCTTTGACAGTGATTGACAGTGATCTATATACTATATTCAGTGGTTATTAGGAATAAATAAATGAATTTGATGGTTCATAAACGCTTCTTGTATAGTGCGCATACATGTAAAAAAAAAAAAAAAGATGTGTTTTCTGGAAATAAAACTTTGGCAACTAAACGTATTTCATGAACTATTCATTTTCCTTTCAAAATCCTTACAGTGACAATATGATCCTTTTTTTTGAAATTGTACCACACAAAATGATATCTGTTTTATGAAGTAATGCAATTGAGTCATCATATTAAATGTAATTGCAGGCTACTTTTTAAATCTTATTTTAAAGTTGTCTGTTCTTCATTCATAACATGGTTTGTCATCTTACTGCCTCAACTTGATATGTAATGATGAATAATGTCTGGTCACTGCAATACTTTCTTCTGTAAGGGTATTTTACTCTTCTCCAGACTAAGCTTGCTGAACTGAATGATAGACACATTAAGCAATATTAGGGTGTATCACTGTTATTGTTCCCATGGAAATGTTAAAGGTGCCCTTCAGACATGTTTTAAGACAAATGAAAATACTAATACTCATTTGAATAATAAGTTTTATCTGATATGGTTTTTCCACAAAAAAACGTCAGTTAACTGGTTAAAATTGTCCTAAAAATCACATCTACTCCTTTTCCCTCACTGAAAAAAAACTTGTAAAACACTGTAAGATCAAACATTCAAGTGAAGTCACAATGAACAGAAAACAGTTTTGAGTTGAGTAGGACTTTATATAGGCAAGAAAAATCCTTCAAAATATCTGATAATCTCAGGAGTTCCCGAACTAACGAATAGCCTACATAAACTTATGTGTATGCGTCCCACTCAGATCCTCCATTTCTAGCTTCCAAACCACAATCGACAAACAGTCATTAGTCGCCCTCTAGTGGCCAAAGCCGGAAGTCCTTCTGGAAACTGAAACTAAGATCTGAAACGAAAGTGATCATTTGTCACACCGATTTACTTTCTGTTCCTGATGAGACCTGTTTGGTTGTTGTAGTGAGGTGTCAGTTCAACTGATCCGTTCAAACTGGTCATCTCATATTGGATACTGTCAGTTTAAGCGCACCATGTCAGTAATCGGTGAAATCGATGAAGGATTCTACTCCAGACAGCTGTAAGTACCACCGGCACCACACTCTGATGAGGGATGAGTTTAACTGTATAGACCGCAGGCCGTCAGATCCACTTATACTTTTACCTGCACAGGTATGTTCTGGGTCATGAGGCGATGCACCGGATGGGCACAGCCAACGTCCTCATAGCAGGTATGCGTGGTCTTGGAGTAGAAATAGCCAAGAATGTGATCCTGTCCGGAGTGAAGTCTGTCACCGTCCAGGATGAAGGCCAGACAGTGTGGAGCGACCTGTCCTCCCAGGTACTTAACCATGTGGTGCCTCTTTGTTAAAATAAATGTATAAATACAAAACGCTTTTAGGAGAGATAAGTGGCAGATGTAGGCCTAACTCAAAGACTATGGTTAAAGTAAACAACTTCCTGTTAGAGCAACACCAACTTCTATCCTGTTAAAGTGATTCTTTTTTAAACTCTTTCTTGTGTATTTAAATGACAGATGGGATGAGATTATATAATGGCAATAATAAAACATTCTTGCATCATTAAAAGGCCAATGTTTTAACTTAATAAATCTTACTTCAGCTACTTCACAAGTAATAAAATAATTGTAGAAATTGAAAAGCAAAAGGGTGAGTGTGTTGGTAATTGTAAATAGCTTTTTCAAATGCAGTCAGTTTACTTTCACTGTTAAGCACATATACTCCCCTCCCCCTCCTACAATAAGTTATTACCATAAAAGGATTATTAGTAAGATAAGATAAGATGTAACTTAATTAATCCCCCATACGGGAAATTTAGGTTCACATAGCAGCACCGAGAAAAGTAAAAGAACAGATGCAATAATGTAGAATCAGTGACATTCAACCAGATGTATAAATATAGATGTATACACTGTATACTCACTATATATGATCGGTATACAAATAGCATTCTATGTAGATGTTTAAATATTAACACATTGTTTACACACTTTATACAATTAATATGCGATATACGATAATTATTTACAACCAGATAAATGTCACTGAGAGATAATCAGGAATTGAGTTCCGTCAGTTTGGTGCTGTGGTGTTGTGGAGCCTGATGGCTGATGGCACAAATGAGCCTCCAAAGCGCTTTGAGGCTCGGGGCTTGATGAGTTTGTGGCTGAAGGAGTTCCTGAGCTGCCTCAGCTCAGCATAGAGAGGTTGTTCATGATGGTTTTCAGCTTCCCTCTCATCCTCCTCTCAGTCACTGCCTCCACAATGTCCAGTTCCATCCCCACCTCTGAGCTGGCCTTCCTCACTTGCCCAGTTTGTTGGCGCCACAAGTCCCGATGCCACCTGGTAGAACATCCGTAGCAGTCTGGCGCACAAGTTGAATGGCCTGAGCCATCTCAGAAAGAACAGCCGGCTCTGTCCTTTCCTGTAGAGGTTCTTGCTGTTGTGTCTGTCCAGTCCAATTTGTTGTTTAGTTGAACCCCCAGGAACTTGTAGGTGTCCACCATCTCTACTCCCTCACCCCTTATTATGACAGGGGTGTGTGGCCTCTTGCTGCATCTGAAATCCACCACCAGTGACTGCTAAGATTTAAAGGCTTTAAAAGACTTTATCTAACAACATGTAATTTTGAGTTTGATGGTTCTTTCTTGACCTTGGAAACATGTAAATTGGGAACATTTACCGTTTCATGAGAACCGAGGAAACTCAACTTGCTGTTGAAACCTGTGTGATACAGTCAAAAGCTCCAGAACAAGTCAGTAGAGGTGAACCTTGAGTCAACCTGTAATTTCATTGTTATACCAGTTTTTCCTGAAGGAGTCCCATCTTGGTCAGAACCGAGCCACGTGCTCCCTTCAACAGCTGTCTGTCTTAAACCCACATGTGCACGTGTCAGCCCACACCGAACCACTGGATGACGAACTGCTTCTGCAATTCCAGGTACTTTGCTGTAGTATCTAACGGTGCAGACAGGCTTCATATTGATATCCTTTTAAAGTTGAGATGACAAAACCAAATGATTAGCTTTTCTGTCTGTCACTAATTTCTGTCTGATATGGTCCACATTTTTCAGGTGGTGGTCCTCACTGACTCCTCACTGGATGATCAGAAGCATTTTGGTGAGCTCTGTCATTTGCATAGTATCAAGTTCATCGTAGCAGACACCAAAGGACTCTGTGGGTAAGTGGGCAACACAAACTGAGACCATCAGTATTTTATATAATTAATAATGCATGAAGGGAAGACGTAAAAATCTTTTCATTTGCAGTCAGTTGTTCTGTGACTTTGGGGAGGAGTTTGAGGTCTTGGACCAGGATGGAGAGATGCCTGCATCAGCGATGATACAAAGTATCACCAAGGTAAGACTCTCCATTTGCTCTGTGCTGCTGGCATATTAAAAGTCTCTCTAACACATCAAGCCATCCATTTTAAAACCTGCTTGTCCTGCTAAGAGATGTGTAACATTCACAACTATGGGAAAGAAGAGTTACTAGTTCAGCTAACCTGCATATCTTTGGACTGTGAAAGGAACTCCAAATATGCACAGGAAGAACATATGAACTCCACATAGAAGACCTCTCTGACCTGTCTGATAAAAAATTATATAATTTACAATCCAAATGTCTTTTACAGGATTTCTAAAAGTGTAAAAAAATAAGCTTACTTGAACATTACTACCGGAATATTTCTTTCAGATTTAAAGGTTGTCAATATGTCTTTATTCTAGGACAATCCTGGAGTGGTGCTTTGCGCAGATGACCAGAATCATGGATTTTCAGATGGCTCCAAAGTTTCCTTCTCTGAAGTCCAAGGCATGACGGAGCTCAACAGCATCGGACCTGTGGAGATCAAAGTCCGTGGTTAGTGTTACATTGCCATAATTACTTTGTTTCTTACCTCTGCTGTTTAGACACAGTGTAACACACAGTGGAGCCATGCTTTCACGCGGCAGCCCTCTACATGGCACTCAGCATTTTCAACTTTTCCAAGTAGCATCCCAGAAGAACTTAATTGTTGTTATGAGAATTCATCTTTGTCTCACTGTCACCACTATCCCCAGGCCAGTTCTCCTTCAGTATTGGTGACACGTCAGCCTTTTCTAAGTATGAAAAGGGTGGAGTAGTGACTGAAGTTAAACAGCCCTGCACGCTAAATTTTGTAAGTATCAACATTTAGTTTGAACTTGTATAATTTTTGCTTTTGAAATAGTGTACCCTTTGTTAATAAGATAACCACAACATATATTGCAGAAACAACTGAGTGAGGCTCTACTGGATCATCAGCTGATTGTGATGAATGATTTTGGGAAAGAATCGAGGCACAACACCCTGCACTTGGCTTTCCAAGCCCTCCATAGCTTTATGAAGAAAGAACAGCGACTCCCTCGTCCTCGGTCCCAGGTCAGTGAGGGTTACAGGTTACTACAGGCAGTTAATTTTACAAAACAAGTTGTTTGATCATTTAAAAAATTTAACAGGTAAAACAAGCTAATCAGGATATGGTGTTGAAGTGTAATCATTAAAGCAGTTTACAGGATTGAGTCCACTCACATCTTGACATGGTTCTTCCCGTACAGTCAGATGCAGATTCCCTGCTTGTCATGGTGAGAGAGCTGAATACAGCCGCACAGCTGGAACAGCTGGATGAAGCTGCGGTGCAAAAACTGTCCTACACAGCCCAGGGTGACTTGGCTCCTATCACTGCTTTCATTGGAGGCCTTGCTGCTCAAGAAGTTATCAAGGTGAGTTCAAACTATGATGCGTGTAACATAAGTTTCATCTGTGAGTTTTTGATGGCGTATAACACCGCTATTGTTACACTGTGTATATGAATTATACATAACTTAGCACTTACTGCGTGGTGTACAAAGCTGAATGGATTTTTCTCTGTGCACTCTGTAACGTCCCTGCAGGCCTGCAGTGGGAAATTTCTGCCTCTTCGGCAGTGGCTATATTTTGATGCACTGGAGTGCCTCCCTGAAGAGGCGGAACGACTGGCAGAGGGCTCCTTTTCAGCAGTATATTAAGAGATTTCTAGATTAAAACATTTACAACAATAAAGCACACATATCAATCTGTAATATCAGACTTCTGATGTCAATTCCATGTTTTTGTTCTCCTCTCTGACAGAGGGGCACGAGGCACGATGGACAGGTCGCTGTGTTTGGGTCAGCGTTCCAGGAGCAGCTTGAGAAGCAGAAGTATTTCCTGGTGAGGGCAGGTTTGAGATTTGTCCAGCAGGGGGAACACTCTGCTCTGGAAACCCAGAGCTCCATCTGTGTTTGCCTTTGATTTTGTCTGGTGTTGATGCATGATGGCACATGCAGGAAACGGCTGGGATCCAGGTGGCATTTCCTGCCAGTTTTGACTTCTTGGTATGCAGGGGCCGTTTAACAGTGCCATGCCCTTTTTCTGTTTCCTTTAAAAGTGTTATTTTTACTGTTGTTTACGTGTGTGTTTTAGAGAGAGATTTAGAAAGTGCATGCATGTTTCTTTTACCACAGTAAAATACTGCATGCAAAGTATGTGAGTGAAAGTGAAAGAGGCGATATGTAACAATAGATACAATTTTTTTGCTACATTTTAAAAGACAAAATTGCCCTTATCTCTAAAATGTAGCTTTTATGTGATGACACTCACTTGCATTGCATAAGGTAATACATTTAGTCTCACACAGTCTCTTTTTTCAAGGTTGGAGCTGGCGCTATTGGCTGTGAGCTTCTTAAAAACTTTGCCCTCATTGGACTTGGTGCTGGAGAAAAAGGGCACATCACTATAACAGACATGGACTTTATAGAACGATCCAACTTGAATCGACAGTTCCTGTTCAGGTCTCAGGACATTGGGGTGAGAAACGCACAGTACAGCGAATAATAACCTCCTCTTTCACATGCCATCATAGCATAGGGTCAGAGGTCTTTCCTAAATTACAGGGTGAAGGTACTGTTACAGTCTGAAGTAGTGTGTGTCAGATTACACATAGCTGCCATGTTCCATCATTTGTGGCTGTTTGGTTCTGCAGTTTACTTTAGGAGTATATCAGACAAATGATCTCTCATGTCTGTGTAAACAACTTACGCAACACATAGTTTAGTGCAGTTAGAGGGAATGTTGATAGAAAATCTGCTGCAATTCTGGAGAGAAATGTGCTGATTCTGCTGATGAGCAGAGAGAATACAGTATCTTGACGAGACTCTAAACATACAGGATGAATTATTGAAGACCAAGTATGTCTGCTTTAGGCGTTAGATTTTAGTGATTTGTTGGAATAGTCAAATAACATATCTGGATAAAAGATAACATTTTATTTTACTCTCTCTAAAACTGTCATTACCTACATTGTTCACATACATTATCTCCCAGACACACTGTCCATTTGCTTGTCCGTAAACAGAAACCAAAATCGGAAGTTGCAGCCAAAGCAGTGCGAGAGATGAACCCAATGATCAAAATCACCGCTCACCAAAATCGTCTGGACCCTGACAGCGAAGGACTGTATGATTACAACTTCTTCATGGGTCTCGATGGAGTGGCTGCAGCCCTCGACAATGTGGAAGCCAGTGAGGGCACTTACTCTTCATTACCATTATTACACTACTTTCTCATTACGACAGTGATTATACCAGAGTATTTACAGTACGTATTTGACTACAAAACCAAAAGAATATTGTACATTAAAACCCTCTTTTTGCTGCCTAGGGGTCTATCTTGATAAATGCTGCGTTCAACACCAGAAGCCCATGTTGGAGGGAGGAACTCTAGGAAGCAAGGGTCATACTCTGGTGGTGGTGCCTCACCTGACAGAGTCTTATGGGCCGGGCATAAAAAGTTCTAATAATGCCATCCCACTGTGCACTCTCAAGAACTTCCCTCACCGCATTGAGCACACCCTGCAGGTATGATGCAGACTTCTAATTAAGTCTAGTTAATCTTTAAGTATGAATTATACAGATTGATTTATCTAGTTGTTGCATTGGAATTCTAGTACGTTATGGTGGTGTTACTTTGGACTGCATTTTACTGAACTGTATTCTTATATTTTAATATGAATGCAATATGCTAGAAACTCATCTTAATTAGGCACAGTGGTGCTTTGAGCGTAATGCAAAACTGTGCTAGCTACCCTGCTCATCATGACTATGCTATCATGCTGATGTTTACCATCCAGTATTCATTTTAGTTGAGCATGTAAGAATGCTAGCATTTGCTAATTACCATTAGAGTATTGTTAAGGATGATGAAAAATGAATTAGTTTTGCAGGTATCTGGTCATAAACCAAAGTACTAGACAAGTTATAAATTTGACCAGGTGATGGCGCTAGCTGAAAGGTTGAGGGATCACCAAAGTTATCAGAATTCATCCTTAAGAGGACATGAACACCGCGAGGAGTACCTGTACCAAATTTTGTTATAATGCAGCCACTAGTTCCCCAACATTTAACAAAAAGTGTCAACCTCATGGTGGCACTAGAGGAAAAGTCAGGGTATCACCACTGTCCAAAACAATCAAAAATTACACATTTATTACAGGACTGTATTCTGTATTCTAATGCAGTCCTGCAGTTTGCTGATTATCTATGCAAACACATGTTAAGTGGGTTTCTTTGCACTAATTCGGCGTTAACAATTCTTTTAGTGGGCCAGAGACCAGTTTGAAGGACTGTTTAAACAAACACCTGAAAACGTGAATGTCTTCCTGAGGTAAGATATGATGCCACACTCATGTGATTTACTGTTTTCCAAGTGTTGCCTCCAACAAACATGAGAAATTGTATTAACCAATCTGCTGCCAGTCTGCTGGCACTTAAAGACCAGTACTTGCTCATTTTACAGTGCTTTTCTGCTCTCTCACAAAGCATTCCAGTCAACCTACAAAGGCTAATAAAGTGCCTCAAGCTCATTATTTTGTTTTATAAACAGGAAAACATGCGGTTGGCTTTTAGCAGTAAACCCCTAGTAAAATTCTATAAACAGTCTCTCTTGCCAAGGCTGTTCTCTGCAATGTATCTTCCACAGCAGCTCCAACAGTATTTTCTGTAAATAACAGATAACTTATTAGAGACTTTCTGATTTAGAAACATTTACTGAATGGAACAAGAGATCAGATTAATGCAGGAATAAGTACCATGTCAAAAGGCTTTGTCAGTGACTGTACTGGTAATACTTATATTTATTTGAGATTTGACATGTTTTTTATATCTTTGAGTTTGCTATTTTATGAAAAACACCTCAAATAGTTTGGGGAAACTGAAAACAATGAGCTTACCATAAAGCATTGACCTAATTTTAATGTAACATCATGTCAGTGACAGAATTGAGCCTCCAAGCCCAAACTTTATCTGAGCTTTGAGACTCGGAGCCCTGCTAATCCAGCCATGTTTTGAGAAGTCTCTTTGTTTGCTTTGGTGAGATTTGATATAATCCCCCTGAATTGTAAAATACTTACACACTGTCTGTAAATAAAAGCAAAAATCATGACTGGAGCTGGTTCACGCAGCCGTTTCTCGTGTTACCCTGATGTTTAGAAATAAGAACATGTATTAGTAATTTAGCAATACTCTAAAAACCACTTTCTTCAGAGGCCTCTTTGTTGGGCAGTCATGGAGAACCTTTCTGGAAATGTCATAACTCAGTAAATTTTAAATCTTGGTTAATGAGGTTATGGAAAGGAACAGCAGCGCTATGCAGACCTATGACTCAAAATGTTCCTGTTTAGAGCAGTTTAGGTAGGACTGCACATAGACGCAGATCCCCTTTGTTGTTGGCGCAAGAGCTGTCTAGGCATGTAGTATAGTACAAGCTCACTAACCACTTCCTATTAGTCCACAGGTAAACGTCAAAGTAATCCCTTCTGTGTCACTAAAAAGACTACACCCTAATTTCCAAAGATCTCTTTCGTCATTCTGTGCTTCATAGATTTTTCCATGAGGACTTTACCTTTTTTCACTGTACACTGTCATATCTTCTTCCCACAATAAACAAGCCCAGCAAGTCAAAGCTTTTATTTTGGAAGGTAGACCTTGAGAATGTAATGTAATTATACAATGAGACACTAATAATTGTCCCACATCTAGTGATTATTACCTTCTGTATACTGCATGTCTGTCATTAAATCAAAAGGAATAACTGCACTGTTTCCTGCAGAGATGCAGGGTTTGTAGAGCGGACTCTTGGCCATGGAGATGCTGAGGCCCTGGAGGTTCTTGGCGGGGTGTGGAGCAGCCTTGAGGACATGAAAGCTGGAGGACAACGTCCAACGAGTTGGGAAGACTGCGTGAGCTGGGCACGTTGCAAGTGGGAGTCTCTCTATAACAACGATATCTGTCAGCTTCTGCACTGTTTCCCTCCTGAACAGGTAAAATCACACCAGAGGAAAAATAATAGCTTTCCCCAAAGCCAAGTATAACAAAGCTGTAATTTATGTTTATAGACACAGAGGGGCACTGTTGTATATGTAAGGTCCTGGCATGACAATCAATTAACCATTGCAATGTGGTATTAGCACCAAAACAATGCCAATCAATGTTTAATTTTTCTATTTCTTTTAATGGAATAATGCAGCATAATCTCCCCAGGCTTAGAGGCCACCATTAACCTTGTCTGAAACCTGAACCAGTGAAAGCCACCACTGATAAATATCTCTGAGTGGCTCTGAGGGATTGTAATCTAGCGAAGCATGCAGACAGAATGATGTCATATATTGCTGTCACACCTGGGGGGGCACGGATCAGTATCAACCCAAACAAACCCTCACTAATCCCCCAGGTCCCAGTCCAGCAACTGGTTGCTTCTTCCCTTATTATGTCCCTGCAGGGTTATAGAAATTCATCCGACCAAGAATGATTTTCTTCCATTCATGTCTTCATTCCATTCACGTAAATATTCAAGGGCACTAAATTCCCTGTACGCCCCTCTGTATTAATATACCTCATGCTGATAAAATGAGCCAGTCGAATTAACATTTAAACAAATCAAGTTTATCCCTATTATCACAACAATCCATAGAGAAACTCTGTAAGTTAGGGTTATAATTTTTTGCTTCTCATTTTTCTTCCACAGTTCTCTTTGTACAAGTTACCTGTACGAGAGTTTAGCGGGGAGCATTGTCCTCTTGAAAGGTCACTTTCGACCACAAACTTTCTGAGGAACCATGATAAGGAAACTAACGTCAGTTAACGGTCTCAAACCGACCTGACAAATACGAGTACACAACCATGACAGATGACCTTACATTTACCAGAACAGCTACATTGTTGGGTGCGAGCCTCCACATAGTCACTTCTATGTTACTATATGCATGGTTCTGTGTGTGTGAAAACTTTGATTCATGGGACAATGGATGGATTTGATCCATAGACATACACATCTATATGGATGTAGCTAAAATTACATTAGAGATTAAAGGCTGTAAATGCAAACAAATAATGTTTCTACATACAGTGTAACTGCTGTATTTGTCTTCTAGCCTGTTCATTGTATTGAGTGGCTCATTGTCTGCTAATGTAATAACTGCAGTTAAGACTACTTGATGGACAGAAAATTAATTGATAATTGAAAGCAATGATCATTATCATTGATCAATCATTCAAGTTGATGATGATTTGCTACTGTTCTCTGTTTCTTACAAGTGCAAATTTGAGAAGTTGTTTTTTTGTAATGGTAAGAGAAAATGACATGACATTTTTCAGATTTTTTTTTTTTAGATTTTATGGAATACAATAACAATAATTGATAAAAGTCAGGTCAGTTCTATTTATTCAGCTCAAATTCACTCTTGTTGTTATGTTTTTCATTTAGTCTGCTTTGGGCCACAAGAACACCACATGAAATCTTAAACTGAGTGGCCTCAACCTTTTTAAGAATAATCGTTGTTGATGCCCCATTTCTGGCCTCAAGCCATCTGCATCCTGATTGTGAAAAGGAGAATGTTGTTGATGCCTTTTGGCTTCTATAGAGAGCACCCCTGCAGTGAAAACTGGCACCACCAGTAGGACACTTTCTCTTTCCCAGCATATGGACCATTTGGCAGCATCAAAGCTCTCAGCCCCTTTGTTCCTTTATCAGACATACAAATTGTACTGTCAACACACCACTGATAACAATAAATGTCTAGCTGTGCCACAGAAAGGTTGTAGGCCTCCTGCTGTGTCAGAAAACTAAAAGACTAGGAGTTTTTTTGAATAATTGTATTGATTCTTCTGGGGAAATTTTTTTTTTTTACGTTTGGTATATAGAAATCAATCTTCTTGTCACTGATGTATTAATGAAGAACTGCAGTGAGCTATGCCGGGCTATAAAACAATATACAGAAGCTGAATAAATGATGTTCCTCCTATGATATTTTCAGCTGTTGATCATTGTGATAAATAGAGTTTTCACTGTTTCTCTTTAGGAGACTGCTACTGGTCTACCCTTCTGGTCTGGATCCAAGAGGTGCCCTCACTCACTGACCTTTGACCCCAACAGTGTGAGTAGTGTCTGGTCCAGTGCATCATGCAGTAATAATCCTGACATGCACCCTAAAACAGTAGGCAGGAATTAGTGAAAGCGCTGATGACCGCTCGCATTCCTTCTTTATCTGGTCTGATAGTGACCCTCTGTTACTTTGACCATATACTGGACTCTTATCTAAGGTGTGAATGCCACTCTACCTACGTATGGACAATAAGAGGTAGATAATAATCTGCTCTCCACACACATTCACATCCTTAATAGCCAGGTAATAATAAGCTGATATTAAGCTGAAAATACTGTAACTTGGAAGCTTCACAATGTCCTATTGTCTCTCAAAGAAGATTTTCTTTCCTCTCCCTCAATCATTTGACCTCTTCTGTCATCTCTCTACTGTCATTTTACTGTCATTTTATTTACATTTTATTCCATCACCTCCCATCTGACTTTTATCTGCTTAAACAATTTTCATCTTTGTAAAATGTTTTTTGAAATCTTATCTTTCCTAAGATCCAACCTTTGCCAGACAATGATACAATTGTAAATGCCAGATTCAGTGCCAATTTTCACTTATCTAGAAAGGTCAAGTGAGTATAACACTGAGTGATTTCATTATTGCACCTGTGTGATGTTGGTATTAATTGCATTTTTAAAAATCTATTTGTTTTGCTTTGAAAGTGGTTTGCTTGGGAACTGTCAGATTAAGAAATGTAGTAGGATATTAATACCCAACTAAAAAACAGTTAAATAAAAAATTCTATGTATCTATCATCTGTGCACTTTTTAAAATCAAAAGTAATTCCCAGCTCTTCTATTATAAATGTCTAAGATTGCATTCATGCATTGTGAGTTTCAGTTTGCTGCTTCAGCACCGGCCTGTAATTCTACTAATCAGTGAACTCAAAAAAGTGTATACTGTTACAGATAAGAAAGAAAATACTTACAAGATACACTGCATGTGTGTGTTGAGAGAGAGAAAGTTATTGAGGGACCTATTGTTACAGCTACCTGTTTTGTTCAGGGCAGCAATTTAGCAGTACTGCATTGCCTGTAGCTTTGTCTTTACTATATTTATATATTTAAAAGAAATGCCCAATGACATGATAGTATAGTATTTATATGGACACTGTGTTCGCTGTTAAAATATGACAGTAAAGGTTTCAATATAATGAATAGTTTATATTTTCATTCTGTGTTTTAGACTACCCATATGGATTATGTGGTGGCAGCCGCTAATCTGTACGGGCAGATCTATGGAATCAGAGGGACAAGAGACTGCTCCTCTATCAGAAGAACCTTAGAGAAAGTCCGTGTGCCATCTTTTACTCCCAAGTCCTCCGTGAAGATTCATCTCACTGACAAGGAGATGGAGGAGGACCAAAAAAAGGACAGTGATGAAGCTGGTGATTAATTTAAAATTGCTGATATTACATGTAATTACCTCAGTTTCTTCCAGGGATGCTTTTCTTTACTCTGTCTGTGTCTATGCACCAGAAAAATCCCGACTTGAGGAGCTGAAAGGAAAGTTGGCCTCGCCATCTCTGAAAAGCTCAGCCATGCAGATGTACCCCATCGACTTTGAGAAGGTAGGGCAAAAGTGCAGTGAGACCTCTGCTGCACACTCTGCAGAAGCCACAGACAGACTGGCGGCTCAGTGTTAGCAGGGAGCTGCACTCAAATCTATAGGAGCTTTCAGAAAGTCTTTTTTCCCCTCATCTTTGGGTTCTAAGTGACCCGAATCTGTGCTGATCCTCATGCATTCACGAAACAGAGCTTGCTTGTATTCTGTGTTCACTGTTATGAGACCTAGTGGCTAAGACATATATTTTAGAGGTTTACATCCTGGAAAACATTTAGTCAGGCAGCTCACATGGAATAGATTATTTCTACATGGGTCTATGTGAGAGCTGCGTTAGCATACTTTTGGTGAAATGCAGTGTATTCCACAACTCAGGAAAGAGATTACTGTCTGTAAACGTGTCAACTGCGTTATTGAAGTGGCACACTGAGGCCCCATCCACACTACTACGTTTGCACCTCCCGTCCAGACTACAACGATGAAAACGAAGACCTAAAACGGAGACATTTGGAAACACTGCCAACGCTTTCAAAAGGGCGTTTCAGTGAAGACGGCCCAAAACGGAGGACTTTAGAAACGATGACGCAGCCGCTCACGCTCGGCTCTCTGATTGGGTCTTGCAAAGCAGAAACACAATGCTGCTGACCGGGTTTTTGACATCATATTTTTATTAAAATATTCTGTACCGTGCAAATAACGTACTGTGCATGTTGCCATTTACTTTGCAACAACTCCCAGTCTGTTTTCTGCCGCCACACTCTTATACTGAATGTTACTGAATGTAACACGGGAGTGTGGTCTTCGTTTTCATCGTTGTAGTCTGGACGGGAGGTGCAAACGTAGCAAAAGGTCTCCATTTTAATTCGAAAACGCAGTAGTGTGGACGGGGCCTGAGCCCTGAAGGTAGATTCCCCTTAACACCACATCCATTGTGCATCTAGCCACAGTCACAGTTACTTCTCACACTCTTTCACACCACCTCTCAACATCACTCTCTGTCTGGACATTAAATCATGATTAGCACCAGGCTGACAACTTGAAGTGTCTGTGGCTAGGTGCGGAGGTCAGACTAGACATACTTCTTCCCAACAAATTACCAAAGGTATCTCCTAACCAGTTGTTTTGACACAGTCAGTCATACCTTAGACAAGACTGATTTACTAGCAAGAAAGTTGCCTGCGATGTGTCTTGCCACCAACACTATGTTTGCATTTGACACTTTACAGAACATGGCCACAAAATGCATGAGACTAGAAGATTCGTGACACATATCTGCAAGAAAAAGTAGCAAAAGTCAAAAGTTAGTCCTGTTTTTGTGCCAACCACATTTCAACAGAGGGGATCATCATGAAACTATATATTTCTGACCTAATAAAACAGAAACAGAATCTGTGTCAAAAAGGATCATTTATCAGTGGTAACATTAAACAAATGCAGAATTCCAGTAAATGTTTTGAGCAATTGTGGATATCCCTCCCCAAATATAAGTTATACTTAAATTGTCCACTGCATCTGACCTGTTTACCTGTTGACTTAATGACCATCCAGTGAGTTCCTGGGTTTCCTTGGAAACCTTTTGAAAAGGAGTGTTATAATTACAATTCTCTCCTCTTCACAAGCTTTTATCTTTAACTTCTTTAGATAAGATGATATTGTGGAGTTGAGATGAAATCTATGAAATGGAAGTGGTTACAAAAAGGCAACAAAAACTTTACTTCAGGCACGAGGTACTCCAGGCTCAAGAAAGAGCTATAAGCAGGCCAGACAGGGTGCAGTTGCTTTGGCTGTAGAGGTGAGCATTAGAGGAATTTGGAGAGGCTATGCTAAATGACTCTCAGGCACCCTAAATGAGCTCCTGGTTAAGCATTCAGTGACTCAGGAGGAGCAGTAATGAAGGTAGATGAGGTAAGTCAGGTACGTATCGAGTGTCATCTTGAATAAGAATAAGGTCCCCAAACTGCCATGCTCCCCCTTCATTCTTATCCCTACGTGCCTGGGTCATTCTGTGGATAGATGGAATGTGTGTAGGAGGGTTTCAAATGCATCAGGTTGCCAGCTAGGCGCTTCCTCACAACCCCTAAAGCCATCACAGAGTGACAGTCGCCTTCCTAGCCTTTGTAGAGCCGCAGTAGCAGAAGCATGACCTCACTAGCCATGTCGATCACAACAGAAATCTGATTTCCACTGCATTCTGATGAGGTGACCCAGTCACGTATTAGTGATTTAAGTGACACAACAACAAAGACTTCAAAGTTCAAAGCAGGAAAACTGAGCACCACATCGCTGGAGATGTCATGGACAAGCATACACACACATACTGTAGATATATTTTGTTGTTGTGTATCAAGCTTTGGAGTTTATTATATGAAAGGCTGATATACTGTATGTTTAACATCCCATCTGGCACAGGATGACGACAGTAACTTCCACATGGACTACATTGTGGCTGCTTCTAACCTGAGGGCAGAGAACTACGACATCCCGGCAGCTAATCGACACCAGGTCAGCCTTTTCACTATGTACATCGGCTCATCAAGTCTCTGTGAAGAGTAAAAAATATAGAGGGAAATTTTAATGATGAAACTGAATTGAGTACAATTTAGAAAAAGCAGGAAAATACAGCAGACAATTCCCCCTCCCTCAGGGTTATGTTTTTAGTTGGTGCTGCACACACCTGCCCTCAAGCCACAGAAACCACCTCCTCACCTATTGTTCCCTGAGCAGAACTAATCACAGCACTTTACCTGTCGCCTGGGAGGTGACACCTGAGCCAGGCCTTGTACCAGCCACTGCTGCAGACGCACACAGCCAAGACAGATGGAGGATGGGGGGAGGGGTACTGCTGAGTGAGGGGAGACAAAAGAGGGTTACGCTTGTGTAATCATACATGTTTTTCCACATGTTGCATCTTGTTTGGGAATAACTTTACTTTCACTCACCATTTAATGTTTTTTCACAAATATCTGTTCAAAACATACAGTATATCTACACTGCAAACCTTACATAAGGGTTAGGCGACATGTCAGTGTCAGTTAGACAGAATATAATTGGGATACTGTATATACAAAAATAAATGACATTTTGATGTTTTTTATTACAGTTTCCAGTGGGAATCAGTATAAGTACTAATACCTGAAGGTAAAATATACAAGTTAAAATCAGGCATTGATAGTTTTACTGTAAGACAGGTTAGAAAGGTTACAAAGTTGTGGGAGAAAACTGCAGTATAAAATAAAAACAACAATTTAAAACAACAGAAAGGTCAAACACACTGGGGAATAGGAGTAGGAATGGGAGGATAAAATCTAGCTATGTATTAAGTACTTATAAATGCTTTGCTACAAAAGAAAGTTTAAAGAAGGGATATAAAAGATGCTGATGATGTAGCCTGACTGATTTCAATAGGTAGAGTGTTGCACAGACTATGGGCTTTTAGTCATAAAACTGGGAACTAGGAAAGACCATTAGAGCTGCATCCACTGGTCTCAGAGAATGCCCAGGCACATAGGGTGTCGGTAAATCCTTTATCTTTGGAGCAAGGCCAAGGACCGCTTTAAACGTGATCAGTAAAAGTTTATTCAATAAAGAAAAAAAAGCCAGCGTAAGTCAGCTAACGTAGGAGTCATGTGTTCATATATCTTTGTGCCTGTTAAAATTCAGGCAGCAGCTACATAGTGGGAAACACTGTGGTTTTGAATGATCCGGCAGAGAGGAACCATGTATATTGAATACAACAGGCCCAAAAATGGACATTTGAGGAACAAATGAGCAACGGATGAACAGCCATTTTAAAAAACAAAAGTTCTATTTTTTTATATTATTATTCATAAAAGACATTTATTGGGAAATTGATATGATAGCGTGTTTGAAACAATTTCGAAAGATGCCAGAAGTCAGAGAGTTTTAATGCCAGAACATTAGTAAATATATATATATATATATTTATTTTCCGCCACCGGAATTTTGTAAAACAACACAATAATCTCATAGTGTCACAGTAGGATTCTACTGAAAGTCGATAAATAATATTTAGTTCTTGTCCAGCTGTACATTATCTGCAGTACATTTGAAAAGTGAACGTTCCTCTGTCTCCTTCACAGAGTAAGGGCATTGCCGGAAGGATCATCCCAGCCATAGCTACCACCACAGCCGCAGTGGCAGGCCTGATGTGCCTGGAGCTGTATAAACTGGTGCAGGGTCACCAGAAGATCAGCTCTTACCGCACAGCTTATATCAACCTGGCTGTCCAGTACTTTGTGATGTCCCAGCCTAGCCGGCCCCAGCCCTTCGAAGTGAGTAACAGCTCTATACACCCACAGCAGTCAGTCATATATAAGACCTGAGTAAGGCGCTTTATACAACCTGACAGGCCCTTACTGTACATTCATTTAGAATTTAAGCCTGTCTACTTTGGGGATAAATCTCTTTGGTCTTTTGTAGATTTACGTCCTTCCTCTCTGGCTGGAGAGCATTAAGCCATGAATGGGTGCTCTCAGAGTAAGACACTATGGCTAGCTGTCAATCTCTTGCATATAAACCAAGCCTTTAGCTAGCTCAGTATAATCCTCAGAGTATTTCAGGGCAGGTAAAGCACAAACACACCCATGCCTGCTTCTGTGCACAAATTAAGTGAATTCAAGTCCACTGTAATTCAAAGCAAAAAGACAGGAGCATGTTCTCTTAAAACAGAGTCCTTTTAGGATCAAATCCACCCTAATGTTTGAGGTCATACTAGGTTGTTTATACTGTGTCGGCCAAGCTTTAAGAAACACAAACACAAAATGGCTACCAGCCAGATTCAAACACCAACTCTTAGAGTCACATTTTAGGTCTGGGAGGATATCAAATCATTTTCCTGCCCCTCACAGGCCCGGGTGCTTTTCCCTCAATATCTCACCTCTGGAGGGAATCAGATATTGGACCTGCCCTTTGCAGCTTTCTCACTGAGAGCATTGAAACCCCTGACAGACAGGGGTCATTGGGGGTCAGCAAACGGGGTAACTGTGTCCTGTGGGACGTGAGGGTGCACTGACAGTGAGCTCTGAGACAGTGTAGGTCTGGTTTCAGCTTTGGTTACAGGCAAAAATGCTGCAGCTGCATTAAAGGCTGCTGTGATGACAGAGGCAGCTGACTTTCTGTGCAGTTCTGAAGTTCCAGGCATGCCCTTTTCCTTGCATACAAAGTGTTACCACAGTTGTTGTCTGTAAACTTGGTCAGTTAAAGTATGTTTGCACATACTTTTTTGCGCTTTTTTTCTGCCTTCTGAAAATTTACTGGCTGAAACACAACATTGCCCAAGCAGCATGGAATGGATACATTCAATAAATTATTGCAGTCACACAGAAAGAGTACCTTACATCATCCCAACCAGAGGTTATATACTCAAGTGTTGAATCATTTAGTCAGAGGGATGGGCAGACGTTAGATTTTCCAGACCCAGGCTTTTTCAGAGGTGGTTAGTGTTGCAGCATTAGCTTTTAAGCTCAGCTCAATTCAGCAGAGGAGCCAGAGCAGAGACAGGACACCACCAGGGGAAGAAGGCTCAGCCATGGTTCATGGTCAGTGTTTTGAGGGTTAGGGACAAATCTTAGTAAATGCAGTTCAGCTCTGTGGTTGAGAGTCTTTTTTCAGACATATTCCCTTTATTCTATGTAGCTTTAGATCCATATAGGTAACTGAAAACTCATAGCAAAAATATGGAATGACAGAGTTAAGAATCAAATGGCTTCTGTTCTTACCGTTTATACAATCACCTTAAATATAACTTGTGTATTACACTAAATATCCTCACCCACAAATGCCAGGCCAATATTATCGGTTGATATTAGCTTACCACAGGTATGTTGGCATCTGCATATATGTTGGCCAATAAGTAACAAGAAATTGCAGTGCAGAAATACCAAAATTACGTTATTTAGAGATGGTGTCAACATTACATTGTTTTCCCACCACATAGCAATAACTAGTTCATTTTTAACTGTAAAAAACATATCTTGGATATGATACAATAACATAATGTTGAAGACAAAAGAAGCCCTGCTTGTGATTCTTTGAGTCCCACTACTACGTTTCTGTACTCTACTTAAATCTGTAAATTAAATTTTAGAAAACATTGCAGAAATTAGTCGACAGGAACGAAAGCAGAAGCAAGAGCAACAAGCCAAATTCTCTTATCTCTCTAATCTGTCTGTGAATAAAGAAGGTTTTATTAGGCAGCTTTGAAGCAACTACAGACGTGCAGCTGTTAAATATCACTGATCAGACATGCAATATCAAGAGCTCATCTTACTTTTGCAGTGACTTAGACCTCTCCCCTCGTGAGATCAGTCTCAGTTCATTAATATCAAGTAACAACACTCACTGGTGGTGCTGGTGGCCCACCCGGTGTCCATCCAAAGCGGGGTGTATTTTAACCACCAACCACATCACAGCATTACCAGATGTTTGGCACTCATTGTAATGTAACCTGCATTATCCCAACTCTGAAGAGGAAAGAATATGTGGGTGAGACGTTTATTGTGATTGAAGGCTTTTGAAAAAGGTGTTTTACATGTGGCTGTGTACCACTCTGTCCATTTTACTCACATAACTAAAAGTAATTACTGCTCATTCTCCCACCATGGTAACCCTTTTCCAGAATTGTTGCTTTAAAGCAGCTGTTTACCAAAATAGGAAGTTCCCCTGGCTTTCTCTCACTGCTGCTATCTTCTGTATGGAGGCAGAAATATGTAAACAAATGGAGGGCTGTCCTTGTCTGCTCAACGCTGCGATTCTTTAGTATCGTTTTTCTCCTCATGTTTATGTTTTTTAGTCAGGGGGCCAAGGCACAGGCCATTAAAGGAGTAGCATGTCTGGCAAGGTCACAGAGATGAAAATCTTTACAATTGCTAGAAATGTTTACACAAAATCTGTTTATGGACATCAAGATAAATCCATGAAAGGATTGTTACTTGATGTTGTCACAGTTTTTGAGCTGCAGTCTTGTCTGCATCTTATTTCTTTACTAAAAGATGCGCTTATTATAATATTTTTATATCAACAATGGATCTGTAGCAGGCAGCTGTTTTCTGTGTATAGCAGACAGACAAGGTTAGAGATAATATATCAGGTGATATTATAGTCAGTGCAGCGTGGCCCCAAGTGGCCAAAACACAGAGAAATTAATACTGCTTTAAATGCACTCTTTTTGCTAGTTGTATGACACAACTTAGCTGAAAGGAGAATAAGTTCACTTCATATCATAGACAGTGCAGACAGTGCTTACCTTGTTACTGCAGAAAACAAAACCTCACAAGACATTAAAGGATATTTCAAGAGCAACAAGGATGGGTGAGTACTGTTATTGCGGCAGCCTCCGTAAAACACAGAAACATTGGCGGATGCCAGAACAGAGCAGGACGTGTTTACGCTAGGTATTACTCAGCTGGTTATAACCAGGTCCATCCTGAACTCCTCCAGCAGCTTGCCCAACTCTCCATACCAGTGTATGCTGTTTTTACTTGCTGCTGGTTGTGTACCATGGAAATGCTCCTTATTCATTTTTATTGATGTTTGTACCAATACTATCTTTACTGTTGTTTTGCTTTTCTGTGTTGATATTGCTTTGGGCTGCTTCTCTCTTTCTCTCTCTCTCTGTCTCTGTCCCCCCCACCCCCCTACCAGTCGAGACAGATGGCCACCCAGTCATGGTTCTGCTCAAAGCTTCTACTTGCTGAAAGGGAGTTCTTCCTTGCCTGTGTCGCCAACTGCTTGCTCATGGTGGTAACTTTTGGGTCTCTGTTAATATTATTACAAAGAGTACAACTGATTATTGATTGATGGTCCCTGTGTAGGGGAGATGGGGGTTAGTTGGCACACTTTTCACTCTTTGCCATATTTTCTGCCATAATTAATTTATTCTAACCAGCAGCAAATTAAAGGTTAAGGTCCCAGCTATAAATAATAAACATGTGTAATATACGCAAATGTTTTATAAAATAGTTTATTCGGGGTTTAAGTCATGTTCTGCATTTGTACCAAGCAGCTCTGTTGTGGGGGTTAGGTAGGGCCCTACATTTGCTCTTGAAAGGGGCTCCCAGATGCTTAAGGCAGCCACTGGTCTCTGCACACATCCACCACACCCTAATCTTAACTTGGTGCCCTTTCACGCTCCCTTTGTGCCCTTCTTCCCCAGTTTGCCCTTTCGGTCAGTAACTGAATTAGCAGTGTTGGAGGCAAGGCTCAAGAAAGCCACTCCAAGGCCAATGCTCACTCTGGTTCTTTGTTAATTACCTGCAAAAATGACGGCTATTTCCTGCCTTCACAGGAAGCAATGTATTGAAACCAGATTTTCCAGAGAGCAGTGCTTGATCTTGGAGGCAGGAATTTTGTGTTCATTTGCTCCAGTCTCTGTTTCTAATAACTTTTCGTTCACAGCCTGCTCAACAAAAAAGCCTAGTACTCATAATCTTGTGTCATGTCATCTCAAGGATGTTTGCACTTTTGTTGTCCAATCCAGGGTCGCTGTATGCTGTTTAACGTGTAGAAAGCAAAACTTGCAGCTTCTTGATTTGTGATTCAAGCACTTATATAATTGATGGTCGCACATCTGTCACACAAATAACAGGGACTGGCTTAAAGAGAGAATGAGAACAACCAAGGGGGAGATTTACCTCACATGTGGTTAAATCTGTGTGTGCCTCTTCGGACTGTGCTAGTAAAGAAAAAGGGTGAACATGATCCACCGCCCTAAGTACTCCTCCGGGAGCTGCAGCATGGAGCTGCATTGTGCAGTTTGTAACTCAAGCCCCAGACATGAATAGTGCTCACGGGATAATGAGTAACCTGTGATCAACATAGACGGCTTGTGCCTTCTGTTGTTTTCCAGGTTTTTTTTGTTGTTGGTGTTATTGTTGGTTTGACCTTATGTTTTTAAGTCCTCAGTTGTTTTACGTCGCATTGTTCCATCACTACTGTTCTTTAGTTCCCTACAGATAATTACCTTCCCATTTGTGTCACCAAAAACAATATTATGTCTGTACAAGGGCTGTTGATTTTTGTAACAACAGACGTACACTGACAGACATGTTAGATCAAATGAGTCAGTTAAACACAGACTATAGGAAATCATTTCAATAAAAGCCCCCATAAAAATAGCTATCTAGATAATTTATTTAGTAGCATAAGCAAGATGGCTCATAAACTCAGCATGCATGCTCCCCATTTAGCCAAATTAAAAAGCCAGAGGCGTTCGGTAGTTAGCAGCTCTTTCAAATCATTCTCAATCATATCTCCTCATCTCATACATATTTAAGTCACAGGCCAGTCTTAAATGAGAAACACAATAACAGGATCGTATTTTGGTTAAAACGACCACCATTCAAATAGCTGCCTCAGGGTTGTCAACGCCGAGGCTGCATTAACTTTTCAAAAGGGTCCTCGAGCAAGACAGTGAATCCCAACCTGCTTCAGGCCCCATCTACACTACTCCGTTTTTGTTTAAAAACAGAGTTTTAAAACGAATGCGATCTCCGTCCACACCAGCATTTTAGCTGTGTGTCAGAGTTGATCTCCATCTATATTAAAATGACTGAAAACTCACATCTAGTGGCCGTTCACGTACACTGGACATGCGCATGCCAGTGTAAACATGAAGCAGATGGTCTATTCCGTAGTTACAGAAGATTTGGCAGAATAAAGACATATGAAGAACACCAGATTTTATTTTGCATGGACAAATAACGAGCTGGGACTGTTACTGAATGTAAAACGGGGGTTAAAAGCGGCTGTGGCAGCGGAAAACAGACTGGGACACAGTACAAGTGTAGGCTATAAGTGTTATTTGCACGGTACAGAATATTTTAATAAAAATGCCAAATAAAAAAACTCTGTCAGTAGCATAGTGTTTCTGCTTTGCATGACTGATAAAACCCAATCAGAGAGCCAAACGTGAGCATCTGCGTCATCGTTTCTAAAATCCTCCGTTTTTGCCCGTCTGCACTAAAACGTTCTCAGGAGTCTCAAAATCAAAAATGGGGTCGGCAGCATTTTTAAACTTCTCCGTTTTAGGTCTTCGTTTTCACCATTTTAGTCAGGACGGGAGGTGCAAACGTAGCAAAAGTACTAGTGCGGATGGGGCCTCAGGGTCCATTGTTTCAAAATTATGCATGATCATGATCATAAACACCAGTTTCTAAACTTGTCTTGTCTGAAAAGAGAATTTTGACCCTTTCTCCCCATTGTTAGCCCCCAGGTCGTTTTTCACATTTCCTATTTTTCAAGCCTGTTGGACTCAGGGGAGGCACCATGTGGAAATTATTAAAGGTCCTCTTTCATTATTTTCTAATTCTACCAATGCTGGCAGGAGATGGGCTGCAGGTTTCTCATTAGTGGCATTAAATGTGCATTTCTAGGCTGTTCCTGATGTCATGAGTTTGCAAATTTACCCATTAACTCTGAATTGTATAGACATTCTGTCTTGTCTTTCTTCTTTTTTTTCTTCTTTCTCTAACACACACGGAAACCGTTACTTCATACGCACAAAACCTCACAGCTTGGGTCACTGTATGTAATAATAATGTCACAGGTGGTACATAACACCCATAGATGGTGCCCTCTGCTTTGTGAGGCACAGCAGGAGAGTCTGTCTGCTGTCTGTCTGTATGTATGATGTTGTTCTGCTTTATGTATGCAGGGCACATGAGACACCGACTAACAACATACACATGTCCAGGGTTCTGGCATGGAATTAGAAATATAATAACTTTTTTACTGGTCTTAAAAGCCACATATGTTCATAAAGGAATTGGAACAGTTTGTACTACAGACTGTAGCTGCAGGATTATTAATTACTTACCACTACTTACTAAAGTTCCTTATTAATGTTACCTCATCCTCCTTTGTAGTGAATGAGACAGGAATTTGCAACAATTATCATCAGTATTTTTGGGAAAGCTGAGTCGCTCAGGCAGTGAAGGCTCAGTCACGTTTAGACCAGCTATTGAAATCAAAATTGGCTATATTATATTTCATGTTTACAGCCAAAAGAAGCCCTTATCAAGGGATCGCCAAAGTGATTACAGTTCACACTGAGGGGGACATGAATGTCTGAGCCAAATTTAATGGAAAACCATTAAGTGTTGTTGCGACATTTCACTCCCTGCTGTTGGCGCTAGAGGAAATGTCAGGAGATTTCATACTTGTTAGAATCCCTCCTCTGGGTTCCATGAATGTTTGTATTTACCCTCTTACATGTTGAAATACTTCACTGGATAAGTGGTGGACCAAAGTGGTGGACTGACCGACAGACATTTGCCATCCCTAGAGCCATGTTGCTAGCATAGCTAGAAATGTTCCACATAGTAGACTCTGTAGCCTACTCCTTTGTTCTGTTAACACAAGATACATATTTGTCATATTAACTTTGATATCAAAAAAAGACTCAACCCCAGTGTATATTACAACCAGTTCATTAACAAGCTTTATAGCGATTGCTTCTGCTCATAGCCAGAAATATTGGAAGCTGTAGCTGTAGGCAGATTAATGAAAATAAAAAGTTGCCTCTTGTCAGCTTTTTGATGAAGACTTTATTAAACATTGTAGAAATCAGCCAATTCCACTTTCTCAATTAACCATTCACACCCCATGTTATCTCCTGATGCTTGTGTGTGTGTAGCCTATTAACTGTCTGACAAGAATTGGACATCATATTGACTCGCAAATATCAATAACTTTCTCCAGTAACGATTACATGTAAGAGTTGCATCATTCCATACCACACAACAGAGGGCACAATGATCATGATTATGTTCAGAGCTGTGCGTTGTTGTTGTTGTTGTTTAGATCCATGTAAATTACATATTTGCAGAGATAAAAGTGGCCCAGTTCCATACAGCTATAGTACTCTTACTATAGTAATCATAGTAGTCATAGTTCATTTGTATACCATACAAGAAAGAAACCAATGTTCTTTACCGTTTTGTACAGGTAATAGGCCAATAGGCGCCAATAGAAGTGCACTGATACAAGACTTCAAATGACAATTTCGTCCCATCTTAATTTATGCCCAATACTTTTTATTTATTCAGAGGTACTAGCAGACATAATTCATAGTCTTGTATTGGGACCATCGGATGCATCACTATGAAGCATTTGGATTATCATTTATTGCTTTATAACTGTGGTTCCACTGCTGTTTGAGTGTCTCTGCAGGCTCCAACATGTCAGGGGCCCATTTGTAAGAGGAGCATATTATTGACTCAGTCCTTCTGTCCCAGGCCATTTTCAGTCAAGAAGAGTGCTGTTATCTTCTCATTTGAAAGACAATCACATTGAGAATCTGTTTGCTGTTTTACACGTCAATAGAAGCCTTTCAAAAGCAACTGGCTACTTTTCACTCTCATGAGAAGTGTCTGCGTGCTGCTGAGCTGACTCTCCCACCCCCAGTCATCCTTCAAAACATGCAGTTTACATTATAAATAATTTTTAACACAGATTATATTTATGTATCCCCCATGACCCTGTACGTAGGATAAGTGGATGACAATGGATGGATGGATATTTATGTATTTTGTTAGTTGTATCATTTTAATGTATTTAAATGTCTTTGGGCAGCGTGTAGGGCTGGTATCCTGTTCATTCTCTGGGGAAATTGCAAATAGTGGGCTGGAGTGAGCAGTTGGAGGTCCTAGCCATCTGGTTTTTCATTGCAGTCCAAAGAGAGTGGTGATCAATAGTGATCAGGTAACAGATGACTCCCGATCAGACAAAGGGCACATTTTACATGACAGTAACCTGCATATGTTAACATTATATCTTTGTAAAAAAATAACAAAAGCCATACAGGAAAACATAAACTAACATGTTCCTGTAGATGTAGCTTAACTGCTCTTAAAATGGATCAGACTTCAGAAAGTCCATCGTGGAGCCACAAAAGTCTTTACACTACTTATTTCACATATGCAGAAGTACTCCCCCAAACCTGTAAACAGACTCTGATGTGTAAAATTGGTGGACTTTCCCTTTCAATAAAGCACAAAAGGTTTATTTTCCAGTCTAGAAGCTCAGTCTACTGATTTCTGAGACATCATCCCAAAAAAAGGCGTATTAAGTAAAAGTGTTGGTGGAATCAATTTGTATACAAAAAAACCCAGTAACTTCATGAGCAATTACATGCGGACATTGATACAAAATCACATTTACTGAAACACTAGCTCAAACTAAACACTCTATATAAAGCATAGGCATCTGATTATTTATTTGATTGAAGTCAGTTGCAACATCTCTTACAAAAGTAGCTGCTTGGTGCATCACTTCATGCACTGCAGCTCATCTTTAAATGCAGTAGTGTGATATTATGTAAAATAAGAGGAGTCTTTGATTACTTTCAGAAAAACTCAACTCCATCTGCTTTAAAAAAGACTGACTATACACAATTTTGTGTTTTTTTCCTAAAATAACCTTGGTGCACACTTGCTTGTACAGCAGTATACAGCATATACAGTAGTCAGCAGCATCACTACCTTATGTTTAGAAGTGAAATGCAGCTTGACTTTGAAGCTCAGTCTAGGACTAATCTAGCACGTGAGGTCTTAGTGAAAAGTTACCAGGTTTAATACAAAATGAAAACTAAATTAAACTTGAAGAGATTAAGGTGAAAATATGATCTAAAAACGACCACACATATCCTGTCTCTACCAAAGCCCACTTTGAAGCCCTCCAAAGGATAAGAGTTGCCTTTGAAGTAACATGCCTGTAGCCACAGCGGGTTGTAAAATGTTTCCACTGTTGGGATTCTGGCCAGATAATGAAGCTGAGGCAGGAGCGTGCCTCTGCATTACTAATTCTTGTGTCAGACTGCAGGGAGGAGGACTTAGTGAGTTTTGCCTTCTGATCTCAGCTTCCTGTCTCCAAAAATGTTGCATTGTCTCAAAGGGCAAGATTGAAAACTTACATTATGATCACACTCCACATGCAGTGACCTGTGCAAAGTGACCGGCATGATTGTGTTCCCTGAAGGGGATCGCAATCAGACATGTATAACTCTTTATCAGGTTCTCTTGGCTGAACTTCCTCTGGCTGCAATACATTCCCATGCCCTCACGTATATCTGCAGTCAGAGGCGTCTATTTTTGGGATCCATCAATCAGTAGTCCTTGTTATCATAAGAGATTTTATTGTGGATCAGGTCCTTAGTGAGGTCTCTTAATTGGAGGGGATCCAGAACATAAATCTAATAATGCTAAATCCTTAACTGTAAAAGAAAAGTGGAAAACCTTTGAATATGCTGCTAGGAATTCAAAATGTGGCAAAAACAACACTGTGGTGCCAAACAATACATTTAAAGAAGGCTCTAGCATTCAGTTCAACTACAAGGCCATACTGATTTGTATTCCCTATCCTTTGATAAGTTGTTTGATTGTGGGTGCAGACAGCAGACTTTTGTTTCAGGCCTTCTCAGAGATTCACAGACTGCTCTAGCTGTGATTTATTGGATGTAACACTTTGTGATGAAGACAGATCCTTTTGATCATGTAATTCTGTAAAGTTGAAGTGTAGGCACGGGAGAATGGCTCACATGTTCTGGTTGTATTGAATTTAAGATGACTTTTTATTGAACCATGGCTTATATCTGCTGCTAAAAGGTCATTTTTGACTTAAAGTTATTTGGGCCAGAGGCAGTTCACTATAAATCTGTGTAATACTGCAAACAGAATAATGAAATAAACTGAGATATTCTTAAGCATACTGCAGTTTTTAGATATAACATATTCTAAAACACATCATATGTTTTTTATAATCCTCTAATCAAAATAAATAAAAAAGTAAGCCATTCTGTTATTGATGGCATTTTCACATATCACCTCATCAAGTACAGTAAAACTTCTGAATTTGCGAAGCAGACATGCGTGTGTGTTAAAGTCAGCTGTTAAAACATCACATATGATTTGTTTTTTATAGTTTTAGCACTAAGCAATTTGAAAGGTGACAGTGTGTATGTGTATTTGACATGTGCTATGTTTTATGATGAGTTTAATTAATTAATTTATTTTTTAATTCCTGGTAGCTGTTACTGTGATTTTTCAGCAAGAGTAGGGCAGCTCGCCAGGCTTCCTGTCAACAAGAGGAAGCAGCCTGAATTTTGGGCATGTCAGATGTTGGGGAACTTCATATTTGAACAGGCCACGTAGAGGGAGAGAATTTATAACAATGCAGGAGTCAGAAACACTGATTTGGTTGGTTTGTATTTAAAAAATGCAAATGTATATTCTGTCCAGGACAATGGAGCAATTTGAATCTTACCTTTTGTCACAGGACTAGAGAATTAGAAAAAAAGGGACAAAAGACAAAATTTGCCTCGGACAGTTTACATGAAAATTATATAGTCTGTGGTTATCCATAGTGTAAGTGAAACTATGACAGGTGTAGTGATGAAGTGAGAGGCAGTTAAAAACTTATAGCCATTGTGTTCCTTTATTTTTTTTGGTAAACCCGCTGTGTCGTGTTTTAGGGGGAAGTTTAATGCTCCATTTATAATACAGACTACAATTTGTGGACAGCAGATGAAAGATTTAGCCATCCTCCAACAACAGAGCAGACTATAATATAAACTTAAATGTCAAGCACTGTGGCTCTATTCCACTCCGGCCCGTGAGGTGGCTGTTTGTCTAGTCCTCGTCCTCTGAAGTCGAACTCATTGTAGTTCAAGCACCCAGAATACTGCCTGCCAGCTCTGCTTTAATGTCCAAACAGTTCTGGATCCGCAGGCTCCCAGTGAGATAAGACAGCACTTGAAGACAGCACACTTGTAGCTAGGGCTGGGTGACATGGCCAAAAATGCTATCTCAATAAAAAATGTCTTATCAGTCAATATCGACAATTTTCACGATAAATGTCAAATTCTTTTTTCTTTCAAGTTTAAAGGCAGATTTTTGCTCCTGAGTGAAAGTTGAAGAAACCAGATGGTTTATTTTGGTTATCTATTCTTTATGGCCAGAACATGATGAACATTTACCAAACAGTGGATCACTTCACATAAATGAGGTAGAACATTCAAAACAATTATGATAAAATATTTTTTCAACAAATATGTGTTATGGCAGAAAATTGTTGTGTGTTTATATATATTTTGTGTATATATACATATAGTATATATATTGTGTGTGTGTGTGTGTGTGTGTGTGTGTATATATATATATCTTTTTTAATTAATAAATTCTTCAAAGACAACAGTTGGCTGTTTTTACTTAGTCCACCAGCAATATATAAATTTCCACGCCAATATGCATGAAAAATTAGGTAAAATCTTTTTTCACTCCTTCTTCCTCAACAAAATAAATATTTTAATATAAAAATTAAGCCATGATTTGTTTGTGACTCGAAAGAATTAAATCAAAGGTGCATTGGCCATTTATTATATTTATATTGAGGAAAATTATATCGCAGTAATTATTATCGTATTATTGCCCAGCTCTACTTTTAGCTAAAGTCAAATAAGGAAAACTTAAAATAAGGCTTTCCTGTGATTGAACAGCGTGTCAAGTACGTGACTATCCTGTGTCTCTTCATTGCTGTGGTTTATCGTAAAGTGGCTCTTCCTTCTGATTGGTCTTTTTTTATGACTGCAGCGTTCACCATGAGCGCAGTTGGTTTATATAAGTATTCTATCAAAAACAGTTGGCAGATTTTGTGGTATTTTCCACACTGGTATTTTGGTTCAGTGATACTTGGAAAACAATAATTCTCTGTTTCACATTTCTGCTCTTTCCCTGAGAGATAACTTTCTTTTGGGCATTTTAGTTTTAGAGGCTCCATGACAAAAAGATACTGTAGTTGTGCGTGTGAAACCATTTGTAATTGTTTCCAGCAGTTTGGTTCCAGCATTCTTGCTTATTTTTTCTCCCCTGCTTTAGTGTTGAATAGTTGACGTCACTCTACACACGGACTGATGGGGTAGTTGATTAGCTTCAGGTTCCTACCACAGTTGTGTGACAGATATGAGAGAGAGGAAGGGAGGGGAGAGTGTAAAAATAACCTGCATGCCTGCTTTGCATTGTGTAAAATCAGCATCTGCACACAAAAACACTCACCAGTGAACGAAGGAGGTCCATTTTATAGTCCAACACTGACTTTGCATTTGCAAGATCATTCAAATGATCTTTTTTGTATTACATGTGCATTTCAGGCCTAGGTTCTGTTCTGCCAATGGAAAGTTTGAGGTTGTACTGATAATTCACTCTGCATCGACATTAAAGAAGCTAACATGACCAGGGGTAAGATGTCCATCTTGCAAACAAAACGGGCTTTGTCTGTAAATGGGACAAAGGACCTAGACACCCTGTCAGACTTGAGCAGAAGTATGCCTTGAGTGTGTCTCCATAAACCCAAACCCCATAAGTGGTGGGAGTTGTGAGGGCTAGTCGAAAAGTTCCCCTTGGCTGCTGAAGCAGAGATAATTGGACCCAGGTTTAGCCGGAGTTTTGGTATTCACATCTCGAGCCAAGTTTTGATCTTCACAACTCCTCTCACCAGACAGCGCCTGTGGAAGCAGGGTCGTCTGACTACGTGATATAGTTTGACATATTTTCGGCAAGTGAGGAATCCTGACCCCTTCCAGGTTAGGTGATGGTTTTTCTTTCGGTCCTACACAAACATATTCTTCATGCTAAACACATGGTGTCATGTGATAACCAATATGTGTCCACTGACAGTTGAAACAGCAGTGTTTATAGTTGCCGGGGTATGAAGTGATCTGTTCGGGTGTCAGGACTTTTTAGTCTGTGTTTGTTTAGAAGTCAAAAGTTGATCCTTTAGGAATAGTGACTTAAAGGACGCAGAGTTGCTCTTGAGTAATCTGTCCTAAGATCTGGTCTCACGAGATGTGAGGGGTGTGACTGCAGTGCTGTAGGGTGACAGTGGAGCCAGAGGAAAAAGAAAGAAATGTGTTTTAATTGTTTGTGAAGTCTCAATGAATGAATGTGTTTGTTAAACTTAATTTAGACTCACAAGACTCTTCTCATCACGATTCTCTTGTCATGTGGTCAAACTGAAAACCATAATCTTTTTTTCTTAATCTGTGTTACCCTTTAATGTAAAACAACACTGAGCAACAGTCCACTCATTTGTTCATACATAAATGTAGAACTACAATGATTATTTTCATTATGGGTTAATCTTTCATTGTACATTATATGAATACATGAATTTTGGTCAATAAAAGAAACTGTAGAAATATACATCCCGAGAGCCCAAACCATGTCTTTAAACTGATATTAAACTCAAAAGGTTTTGATACTAGTGCTAGTGATATGTTAGCTGAGTTTTAGTAATAATATTAAAATGATACCTTTATTTTTTATTAAACAAATTTCTCTACAAAACCCCCATTCACAAGATTTATTTAATACAAGTTGATTTGAATCAAGAATCTGAATAAGTCAACAAGATCCCACATCTAACAAGACATTTGCTGCCTGCTTCCAGTACTGGGTTTTGATACTCTTGAGCAAGTGCACAGAGAAACTTAATCTATGACTATTGTCAAAAAAGCTATAGATTAATTTTCTGCTTATTAACTTAATTACAGTTAATCAAGTACAACTAAATACACCTATTATAGACAGGCTATCATTGCCTGTTTTGATTCAACAGTTTATGCCAGATTTCAAGTGTGTCTCTTTAACAAAGAAGACTTACAGACAACAAGGTGTCTGGAAAAATTCCTATGTTGTTATTTCACTGCCTAGAGCAACACAATTATATTCACACAGATGCAGGTTTTATAAGCAACATTCTTGTTCTCAAGTTGCACTAATATCATCTGCTCCAAACTACACTGACATGTATTTTTTAATAGTGTGAAAATTAAGTAAGTCTTGTAAATGGAAACTTGAGAAGAGAGTCATTTCATCATTTATAAGGAAACACCCTTTTGACCTCATCACGGCCTGTTTGAGGTGTTACTGCAGCTTCCAGAGGGCTGCTGATCGTTCTCAGCTGCTTTATAACACAGTGGTGAAATATGCAGTCTCTCTGTCTGTGAGTGTCCAGGACTCTTGTGGACTCATGTTCTCAGACTTTTTCTGCACATCCCTCACAGCAAGCAGTACTTCATCTGTCATCTGTATCTGTGTGCATGTGTGTGCATGTGTGTGCGTGTGTGTGTGTGTGTGTGTGTGTGTGTGTGTGTATGTAACATGTCTTTCGGCAGGTCGCAGGAAAGAAATACACCCTGTGGGATGACTTCCTTGTTGAGGGCAGAAGTAGCGGTCAGCAGGAAATGACCTTGGGAGATCTGCTCCAGTATATCAAGGTGCGGCCTCCTTATTCCTCTCAGCAAGGAAACACACACTTTCTTCACACCCAGTGCTATACTGAGTGCAAATTTAATGCATGTTTTTTTTCTAAACCTGTTCACCTTCCTTCAGTGCACACAATGGCCATTGTTTGAAATGACTGGCCACTTTACACCTACCATTCACAGCTTCGGGACTCTATTCTGCCATCCTAAAGGAAGGTCATGCTGAACCATCAACTTTCCTTCAATGGCTGAAGAATGTTTGGAACCCTTTGCCCAATTCACATGTGTACTATTCATGCATGCTGATCATGCTGAGAAAAGACCTCAGATAAAGTCTATGCTCTTGTACTACTGACAAAGAATGATAGATATGCCTAAAAAACACTTTAGGCTCCAGAAAGTTACTGGTCCCGACCATGAAATAGTCCAGCACACACACCCCGTAAAATAAAATTTTTGAGATACTACGTATTAATTTGTGAGTTTTAAAGGTGCTGGAAGGCAGATTACCTTTGGACAGAGCCAGGCTAGCTGTTTCACCCTGTTTCAAGTTTCTTAGTGCTGAATTTAGTTAGCCAGCTGCTCTTGCTAGCTTCATATTTAGCAGACAGACACAAGAGTGGTAATCTAACTAATAAGTGTATTCCTCTTACTTATCTTTATGCAATCTAGACCCTAATCATTTGAAACAACTGGATAAAATCTTATTTCTTTAATAACTAAAACGCTGTCCTGTTCAAAACATGTCAGGACTGTTCCAATGATCAGCACTGTTGGCATTATTGCGTTTTAAATGGCTTATGGACTTAGTTTCTTACCTTATCACCATTAATGGAAGATAAGAGCAACAAGGGATACTACTACTGACTGATGTCAAGCTGTCACTTCCACCATCCCATAGATCAATCATTCATATATATATATATATATATATATATATATGTGTGTGTGTGTGTGTGTGTATAACCTGTCCCACTGCTCTTACATATTCAGGACACTTGCAACAGAAATGTCTGAACACATCTCCTCCTGTTTTTTATGCACACACCTTCTTGCCTTGAGCTGACGTTTACTGATTCTGCTGGCGTTTGTTCTGAGGAGGTGAAGGGAAAATGATTTGGCAAGTGATCTCATTTGCTCCAGGTTTTCTTTAACCTTTGACTGGCTGGGTTCCCCCTGGCTTGTTTGTGGAGACACTGAAGAGCTTCCTGAACTGCTGAATTTGTTTAAGGCCACAGGTCATCGTCAGACCTTTAGCTGTACAAACTGCTGTCTTTACAGAAATTACAAAGTGCATGCAGTCGATCCACAACTCTCATATCTTTTATCTTCTTATGCCTTGTTATGTTTATTATATTGTACTGTGAATTTAATTATTTGTCTTTGTGCAGGAAAAACATAGCTTGAACATCAGCATGCTCTTCCATGGAACAGCTATCTTATACAACGGACAAAAAGATAGGCTCAAGCTGAGGTATGTCAAGTTAAGACTAAGATGCAGTGCAGTTTTGCATATGCATGAATACACATGGCACGTAACCTTGCAAACATAAACAATCACAATATGCAGCCTCCCTTTGTTTGTTTAGAGGCTAATGGCAGGATGAGGTGTTTCCTCTGTGCCCGTGAGGAGAGAGCCTGTTGACACACTCACATGCATCACTGAACGCTGATGATTGAGACTGCTCCTACTCAGGTGTCCTTCTGTTTGTTGAGGGAGAGCTAAACAGTTAAAATAGTGTGAACTTTTTTGCTTCTGAGATTCCACGCTGTTCAGGCCTGTTCAGCGCTACAGCACATTAAAGCCACGTCTCTACGCCCCAGGGTGTTTTAAATGAATCAGTCACAGCGGAATATGCGCCTTCAGGGATGTTTTGAATCCAGGAGGAGGGCAAAAAAAGTAATAAATCAGGTTTAACCTTGAAAGTATACAGGCAATAATTCACTGGGCAGATTGAAATATTTGATTCTAAACATTCTTTGCTTCAATTTTGCTGTGAGGTCTTCTGAAACAGACTGCATGCATGTCCCTGTTTTTGACACTCAAGTCTCTGGAGAGCTGGTGTTATGGTTAGATTAAGCTACAGGGGGGAGAGGGGCTGTGCTGGGTATGTGGACAGCAGGCCATACATGACAAATCCCCTCTCCAGTAGCCACTTCCTGTGCAGTTGCCCTGCCTCAAGCTTCCTGTGTTGTGAAAGGGGAATGCAGAACATACAGATAACATGAATATCATGTATTATTTACTTGTATGGCTGATATTATTCTGTATTTTTGTTATTGTCAACATTTGAGATGAAATGGTCAGTTTCTTAATACTTTGTGACTTCCTTTACCCTCTTGGTGGCCCCATGCCCATTCATTCCTACATTCCTACTTTTAAAAAGATATTAAATAGTTTCCAGGCACTGTAGTTTTTAGCAAACTTCTCATAAACACGAGTTAATCGTGTATTTGTTGAGAACTATTTTCAGCCACGCATTAATACACATTTGGTGTGCTAGTTCCAGCAGCAGGATGGTAAAGGCATATCTGTTGTCTCACACTACATGCTATATCAGGCTTTGGAGACATAGCCAATACTAGGATGAATTCACTGTTGGTTTTGGTCTTTTTATAGGGTTTGTTGATAAAGATAAGATAAGAAAAAGCAAATGGTGAAAGAACAATATGCATGCCCCAAAAGCTAAATTAATGTAAATGTATGATAAAACCCCAGACTAAGGTTACATATATTGTCTATTTTTGCAGTGTGTCTGATGTGGTGAGGATGGTCACCAAGACACATATCCCTCCACACAAGAAGATGCTAGAGTTGATCCCCTCATTTGCTGAAGATGAGGAGTGTGAGTTAGTCCCAACTATCAGATACCTGCTCTTGTGATGCCATCAACACCAAGTTTCCACAAGGTTCTAGTGAAAATGTGACAAAGCAAACACAACACTCCTGTGAAATCATGTCCGTTGAAAACACCCTATTTTGTTGCTTCAGCTGTTGTTTACAAAGATTAATATCCAAATGTTTTTTTCCATAATCTGTCTATCTATTTCTTTCATGTCATTCCATCAATATTTTTGCGTCTATCATTGCACTGGCATGTTATTTTAGTGTTCACATTTTGATCATGTAAAGTGAGTGATTCTATAATCACACTGTATAATGTAGTGTACTGTCTCTTAATCATGCCCCAAAAAATACAACAAGATGTACAAAGATTCATATCCATTTCCTCATCCTTTTAATTATATGGCAAATGAGGAAACTTAACAAACTGTAATTTCCTTAATACCAGAAAGTTGTGTTAGCTTTTGGTTTTCATTTACATGTAAAATGTGCCTTTTGAGAGGTCAGGATAAGAGGTTGTGAAGATGCTTGCCAAGGCATATGGATTAGATCATCTGGCACTTCTGGGGCAGTGCTGGCTCTGTTTCAAGGTTTAATTCAGGTCAGACTGAGCACAATGTTGAAGGGGTGCAGTCAGAACAGGCAGCTGGCACAGTAGGTACAGTGCTTTGACGATTTGGGGTTCTCTTGCCATCTGGACACAGCTGTGTTGTGTAAATCCTGCTCCCAAGCACACGTGCAGCCCTGCACTACCAGAAGATTCTCAGAGCTGGTCAGAGTGGAGAAGCTGGACTCATCTACAAGGCCTTCATCTGTCCTATCCTTACCCTTTTCCACACCCTCACATTGACATGGTGTCATCTATACAACATTCTGCTCCCCCAACTGGCTGTTTGAATATTTTTAATGAAGAATCCTCTCTAACATGATCACTGCAACTATGGATGGGTGTAGTTGAATCACTGCATACGTTTGTCTGTGACTGTTTGTATTTAAATTCAGTTTGAACAATACAATAAAAATGTCTATGGGGAACCATGTTATATCTGTGTACTTCACTAATAGACTTCAGTTCCCTTACCTTCAGTTCACGCACATATATTACTACAATAACCGCACCACACCCAATCCTTTATTTTTAACCAGAAAAGTGCCCTTTTGAATTTACAAAGCTTTAGAGCATCTATTGTGTGTGTTTCTTCAAACTGTTGAGCTGAGATGTTGATAGAATGTGTATTTTCTTTAACAATGTCTGCAATGGCACCTCACCTTCACCCTAATAACATCACGTTAGAGCTGGGCAATAAAACAATAATGATAACTATCGTGATATCATTTTCCTTAATTACATTATAACAATTGTTTGATTCAGTTCATTTGAATCACGAACAAATTAGCATTTATTTGTTCTATTAAGATATTTGTTTTGGTGAGGAAAAAGCCCTGAAAGATTTTACATAATTGTACTCATGCATTGTCGTTTTGAATGTTCTACCTCAGATTTGTGAAATGATTCACTGTTTGGCAAGACCAACAATTAACCATCTGGTTTCATAGAGCTTTGACAGCAAAAATCTACCTTTAAACTTGAAAGAAATAATTATTTGAACATTAAAATTATCAATATCGACTGATTATCGTCATAACAGTTTTGGCCATATCGCCCCGTTCTACATCACGTCTCATGTCAATCACGGATTAAGAAGAAGCTTAAAATCTGTCAAGCACAATGACAGATGGCTACAATAATAAGATTTTTACATTTAGCACAGCTCAAACTCAGGTAAGAACAGAACACATTTTCATTAAATCCCAAAAACTTTTATTCCAGATTTATCAACATTATGGACAAAATGCTGTGATGAAAATAGAACCATCTTGTTTTAATTTGTGTTAAAGAGTCAGTCCGCAGTTACAGCCTCGCTTAAATGTATCCAATAATGTCATTGCATATGATGGGCTGTCGGCTGCCTGTCTTCATGAGTGCGGTAAACTGGTAAAAGTCAGTGTCCAGTTGATGCAGGCCTGTGTGGGACTGGTGAAAGAAAGGTTTGAGAGCCTGGCGTCCCACAGGACAAGACATCCGTTTGGGAGCCTCAGCAGCCCTACTGACCCTTGTGGAGTCTGCTGGCCTTGGCCTCACTTCCACACTTTTAGACATCCCTGCCAGTTTGCGGCGCATGTTGACCAAAATATCTTTGGCAAGGCGCCGACCCGCACTGGGCTTTAGTTCTGCTGGCTCAGGACTCTCTGGTAGGTCCATCCAGTTCTTTATTAGGTCAGCAAAGCTGTTGTCCCCGAGAACCAGGGGCTGTCTGTTCCTGCTGCGGCTCAGCAGCGATGTTGTCCAGTCCTCTGGGTCACCGGCCTCAAATGACGTCCAGCGCTCCAGACAGGCGTCCGACGTTGATTTTGGCCTGATTCGGCCAGAAGGTCCTCTGTTTGTGCGGAGGCAGGCAGAAGAGGAGACTCGCACATTTCTGGTCCTCCTCAGCACCACACCTTCATCCTGCCAGGAAGCCTCAGAGTAACCCGAGTCAAAGTCCAGACTCTTTTCACTGCTTGGGGAGCCTTGTGTCAACCGCTCATGTTCCTGCTGCTCTTCGTCTTCTTCCAGTGTGCTGGCCAGGCAGCATGCAGAGTCATATGTGCTGGCTTCACTGGCATCAGAAACACATAGACGAGTGAGTCGCTCTTGCTGTGCCCTCTGTTTGCAGAGCCGTGTTACAGCGAAGGACTGAGCACATGGTTCACTCAGTGGCCTTGGCCTGCTTATCTGCTTCAGGTCCTGCAAGGATCTCATCATGTACTGCATTTGCTTACCGGTGGCAGTCAGTAGAGTCTCCTAAACACAGCTACACAAAGAAAAAGACACAAAGAGTTAGTGGTGCAGTCAGAATTTAAATAAAGTCTATTTTAAAACAGCGCTTCTAACCAAAATGTTATGGTCGACTTTTGCAGCCATCTACAGAGCTGGCTTCCAAAAATATCCCATCATGCCCTGGCCGTCTAGCTGAGACACAGTTTCCTGTTTTATTTCCAGAACGGGGCCAATAAGATTTTTACCAGCTGAGATCACTCTGCTCTATGACCATATAACAAGAAAAGCATTCCTGACAAACCTCGGAGGAGCTTTATGGAGACCACCCCATGCAGTATGATCCCAGAAAATAAAAGAGTTAATGTCTTTATGAACAGGATGCACATTTTATACTGAGAAGAAACTCTCCCTGCCTCCTAAAGCTAGAGGGGAAGTTTGAACAAAGCAGAGCTGAATCATAGAGTCCAGAGGCAGATATCCTCTCTGGACTCCGCTAACTCACAGGATGTTGCCAAGTCTGTATTATAAAGCAGGAAATGACAGCAACATTTTGGAATTACAGAACGACTATGTATTAATTATGAATCACATTATCTTCCAGCCTGCAGATAAAGTGGAATCATTGCAATCCAGCTGATGCAACATAGCTTTGTGTAGTTCCATCTAAACCTAACCCATACAACAATTTAAAAAAATAATTACAATTTAACCAAGCTTCCCTGTGGCAGAAAGCAGATGCCCACAAATAAGTAGTTCAACTTTTTATCATATAATATGTTTTTCAAGTTTTTATAATATTTAGTTTGCTGAGCCTCCCTGTCCTGCTAGTATTTGGCTCGGAGCAGTAAGGACACCACACATGATGTTATCACAGCTGTGGGTGCTGAACCATTTGGCCCCTGGGGGAGACTTCCACAGAGACATCCTCAGTGGGGCACTGTGGTCAGTCTGCCCCTCTTAAAATGCCCTGTTCCCCTTGGCTGCCTTCACACAACGAGGAGAAGTGATTCAGCCAGTTGTGTGCAATTGGCAAAAAAAACAGTTTGGTTGAAATAACTGTGACTTGCGGGATTAAAACAGTCCAGCTTTCTAAAAACTCCAAAAAGAACAGAATTTGAAGGGAAGACTTTATCACTACAAAAAATACATAATTCCTTGATGATCCTTTGCAATCACAACCAAGCCACTGCAGTGCAGCTGTCCAAATATATCAAAGCACGTGCATACTTGTGAGTTAATATCTGTGGCCTGAGTTTAAAATCCCGTTAATTGTTTCTGCAACAAAACAACAACAATTCATTAAATAAATGATGGGCGTCTCTCTCACTCCTTTACCCTTTTTGAGACATATGGTCATTTTTCAGTAATAACACTCACCTCTGCATTTGGTTCAAATCGAATCCGAGCACAATCAACAAGTCCAAATATTTACAGCTGATCAGACGTTAAGTGTCTCCCTGTACATTCTCTCCTCTGAGCCAGATGAGGGTCTGTCAGCGGACTTTGACGATGCAGAGCTTTTTGCTGCAGCGAATCAGCGGAGGGCAATCCAAAATCAGCCAATAGGAAGTCGCCTGAAACAAGATACCTCCCTGTGTAATTGCAGCGTGTCCCACTGTAATTGTGCTGTGGTTGTACTACAGTATTGAGATCCTACATCTGGAGTTGGATCATTTTTAATTAATACATTGACTCACTGATCACAAAACCTTTTAAAACTCTTCCATTTATCCATATACTGTTAAATATCGCAAATCACTTACACTGATTATTGTATTTAATAATTGTTTAATTATAATTATTAATAATTTAATGTTTTAATTAGTATATTTTTAAGATCAAAACTTCTAGTTTCTCGACGATGTGTACATTAATACGGTTTACACGTTTGTAAAAGTTGTTTTGAACAAATGCTGTGACTGAAAAACTTCTGCACACTGATTTACTTAAATCTACATGTCGCCACCTTGTGGTTCTTTGTAAACGGGACCTCCCATATTACCATTATCTATTGTCTCTGCATATAAACCTTTTCACACCATATGTTAAGGTCTGAGCAACATATAGGCCTACCTCCATTCACCATTCTTCTCTTAATTGGTTTATAGAAATGCAAACAAGGTATTGGGATTAAGTGAAGTTCACATTTCATTTGCAAATGAGCAAACCATCCGCATCTACACCTCCTCGCCTCTTTGGATGTTGACAACTCTCTGTATTGTAATACAGTGGTGGGAGACAAGCTCAGAGCCTTTACTTTGGTAAAAATACCAATACAAAGAGGTACAAATGCTCAATTACAAACAAGAATCATGCATTCAGAGGGCTATCAAAGTAAAAGTACAAAAGTATTATGAGATAAATTAAAGGATCAAGAGTAGAAGTACAGAGTCTGTAAAAAAAAAAAAAAAAAAGGCTGATTATATATTATTATTACTGTTTCCCAGTTAAAGGGTTGAGGTTCACTAGGCTTGCTGTTAGTCCAGACTTAACCTTGGGGTTGGGCCCCTCCAAAAGGTCACAAGATAAATCTGAGGGGTCAATGAATAATGATGTAGGAAAGGAGAAAAAAACAAAGTTATGCTACACAAATTTCTACCCATTTTTCAGACTTTTCCATAACCTTTTTTGTTAAATGTTGGATATTTTTACCTCTCTGGGCAGTTTTGTAAATCAAACCATCTAATTTATACACATCTGCACAATAATATGGGGCCAATTAGACAGTTGAAAAAGGTTGGGAACCACTGGTTTAATCTTTAGAAAAGGCTGCATTGTATTATATGTAATATCTGAAAGTCAAAAGTATTCAGCAACTATATTTGCCGAAAAAAATATAGAGTAGAAAATACAATATTTCCCATTGAAATATAGTGGCATTTCACTAGCAAGGACCACACAATCAACAGGTATGATTAAATGATTTATTGATGATCGAACAGAAGATGTATGAGGCTTGCGGTTGCCGAAGAGACATTCGAAAGCGTTGTGGGGAAGCTACGATAGGGAAATCCGCCGTAGCACCCTGGCACGACCGACCCCCTTATAACCCTATGGAGAGGAAGAAGATCAGGAGGCAGGACAGAGAAAGGCGTAGGGGTGAGGGATGCAAGATACGACAGCGAAGGGTAGGAGTTAGGACGTGTGGGTATTTATGGAAATGTTGGCGATGACGTGTTTGATGTGTGGTCCCGCTCCTGAAACTCTGCTATATCCACTCGCCATACTGCTAATTAGCACCACATAAAGGAAATGCCTTGCATAAAACACCCAATAATTATACTTAAATACAGTACTTGTATATGTACAAAGTTAGTTTTCACCAATGTCACCTTTCAAACAGCAGACCTCTGACGTTTTTCAGTGACAGGTGAGAGGAATTAAACACAAATCACAATTTGTACCCACTCTGTTTTACAGTGCAATGCAGGTGCAAAACCTCTCTTACGCAATATTCCATAACTGTGCTCTGGTTCATGGTCTTTAAGTCTATGTTTGACAAAAAAAAAGTAGTTTACTTTGAGTAGACTTCTGGGCCTGTATTTATCAAGCTTCTCATAATTACTCATAAGAACAGTGCTAAGTACTGACTTAAGAGTAAAATAATTCTTGGCTCAAAGCTGTGCTTAAAAGTTAGTTATCAAGCATCATAGTCCTAATTTGAGTGAAGTGTAGGACTAAACCATCTATTAACCATCTAAGTGTCAGTTTTAGTGCTGATTCACGACACTTAGATTTTGATTGACGATGTAGCCAAGGACCAATGACATGATAGATTTCCTTATTTAAGAATATTCTCAGATAAATTCACGTTGAATGGTGAAATTCCTAAGAGGAGTTTATATTCAATACACATTTTTCAAGATAATACATTATGATATGGGCCTACACTTTAATAAATGAAAGATTTTAAAAAAAGTTTATCTTCATATGAGCGCCATAAATTGCGCCTACTACTCCTGTGAAGTTATTTGCATGAGTTGTGTTTGCTTCTGTCGGATTACGGGGGTGTTGTTGGGAAGTCGATTAAACTTTAAATGTGTGGAGCTCTGAAGCTGAAGTGCCATAATTGTTTCCATGACTATTCGGCTTATTGATGGTTGTGACGGGCCAAAATCATCAGCATTGCTGCGTTTGTTCTGTGGCAAATAAACAAAAGCTTCATCATCACCTTCAGTTTGGCTGAAAAGGCATTAGTGCGTAAGGTCAGTGGTGAGATGGCGTCCCTCACCAACTCGCTGATGCCTGCGCTGTCCGACCCCATCTTATTAACTGCGCGTCATCAAATAATTCAGTTCACAGTGCCATCACAAGACCTACTGGCAACTCCTAACCACGCGAGAGACCTCTCGAGCTGTCTTAAATAACTGGGAGAGTAAGAGTGATTCTTAGCTTTAAGAAATTTGATAACTCGCTTTTATTCCTAAGTTTAAAAGTAGGAGTAAGTTTCATGGATTCTCAGCACTTAAGACTAAAATAGCACTTTGAGAAGCCTGATAAATACCAGCCCTGGTCAAACATGGAGAAACCGAATTATATCCTTTTTGGGCATTTTCTTTTGACACATCACAATGCAGAATAAAATATCATGTCACCAAACTTTTATTTACATTTAACAAGTGAATGACTTTTATCTTAATATTATGAACGAATATCATCCATTTGTCTCTGTGTTGTGGTGCATCTTAAATGATGGGTTATGTGAACTGAAGTGAAAGTAGAAATAGCCCTAATTCACACAATGAATATGGCATGTCTCTAAAGAACAAGTGCAAACAGATGTCAAGGCACAAACATATATAAAAAAAAAATGTAATGAAACAAATAGCACAGAACAATCCATGTTATGAACAGACATAACTACTTAAAAATCTTGCAGGAATCTTAAAAGTGACATTTAACCGTTTCTGTTTTGTTTCTTTAAAGAAGTTACTTAAGGAATGTTATTCAGTCTGTGGCAGATACAAGCTAATCAATAGACAGTCATGCAGAACAACACACTAATACAACTGTGAATATTGATTCTGTGTAAACATTGTACGAAAAACATTTCCCCTTCATCCATTTTTTCATTCTCCATGCTTGTTTGTTTTCTTCTAAAAATAAGCTCTGTGCAGTCAAAAGGTTCATAAAATGCCAACATTAGTTAACATAAGTTAATGTGATTTTTATAAAAAGTTGTTTCTGTATGTATTCTGTATTCTCTTATTAAACTTAAACTTCAAATGCAAAAAGGGAAAGTAAAATGAAAACTTAAAATACTCAAAAAGAGATCTGAATACATAACAAGACTCATCAACTCAAACAACTACCATTTAAACAAGTGGTTCTCAAACTGGTTCTTGAAGGCCTATTAAGGATCCTTTAAATTATTTTTTTTCATTTGCCATGTGATAATGAGATAAGGGTCATTTTTATGATAAGCTTTACAACAATTTTCAACAATTATTTTCCACTTAAGCCAGTCGATTAATACACTTTGTTATATATCTAATTTTAAAACAGCACTTCTCAAGACAGTGCCCTTGATTTTTAGTGACTCTCATCCAATAAGGGGTGTCCTTGGTCAAATATCTGTTTACAGGAGCTCACTGTGAATAGTATGAGCACCTCTGAGCGAGAGCAGTAAGAAATATATCAAAAATTAAAAATGACAAAATTGACAGAGAATGTGATCGTTGCAAATCAGTGATTGTTGGAGTTATTGAAGGTTTCTCCTCTATGAATCAAGTCTGTTATGGTTTTCATTATGAAAAGCAGTAATCGTCACATGGCTGTTGCAGTCTCTCATGCAGTCTGTGCACATCGGGTATTATCCTGCAAGAACAGAAAGATGACAAAAAAAGCACCTTTAGACAGACAGAAAAATGTGGAGATAAGAGCTATTATTTCACTGTTTTAATGTACAAGGTCTTGAATTTATGTTTACTAATTTATCCTGTTTAAAAATCTGTGTTAGTGAGCACTTGTCCTTTGCCGAGATAATCCATCCACCTCACAGGTGTGGCATGTCAAGAGGCTGATCAGACAGCATGGGTATTGCACAGGTGTGCCTTAGGCTGGCCACAAAAAAAGACCACTCGAAAATGTGCAGTTCCATCACACAGCACAATGCCACAGATTTCGCAAGTTTTGAGAAGCGTGCAACTGGCAAGCTGACTGCAGGAACGTCCGCCGGAGCTCTTGCCCGTGAATTGAATCTTCATTTCTCTACCATAAGCCGTCTCCAAAGTCGTTTCAAAGAATTTGGCAGTACATCCAACCAGCCTCACAACCGCAGACCACCTGTAAATACACCAGCTCAGGACCTCCACATCCAGCATCTTCACCTCCAAGATTGTCTGAGACCAGCCAACTTCACACAGTCATTCAAGAGGAGTGGACCAACATTTCAAAGGCCACAATCAACATCCTCATCAACTGTGGTGGTCACACCAGGTAGTGACTGGTTTCCAGACCCCCTTGGACCCCCTCAATACAATGAAACGGCACATTTTCGAGTGGCCTTTTATTTCACACATTTTGACAGATTTGTAAATAATAGTTGAGAGAAATAGGCCTTTTGTGTACATAGAGAAAGTCTTAGATCTTTGAATTCAGCCCATGATGAATGGGGGCAAAAACAAAAGTGTTGTGTTTATAATTTTGTTCAGTGTATATATATTTGTCTGTGGTGCTCTTAAAAAGTCAACAGCCTTTGTGGGCGGCTGTGGCTCAGGAGTAGTAGGAGTAGAGCGGGTTGGCCGTTAATCGGAAGGTCGGAGGTTCAATCCCTGGCTCCCCCTGCTTGCGTGTCGAAGTGTCCTTGGGCAAGATACTGAACCCCGATTTGCTCCTGGCGGCTGTTCCGCCAGTGTATGAATGAGTGTGAATGCTAGTTTCTGTTTGAGCACTTAGGCTAAGTGTATGAATGTGTATGACTGGTGAATGCAGATGTAGTGTAAAAGCGCTTTGAGTGGTCGAAAAGACTAGAAAGGCGCTATACAAGTACGGAGCATTTACATTTACTTTACCACAGACCTCATTATACTTGTAAAGTCACATCAATTTAATTATATAACCCAAAATCCCAAATTTGTTTCAATATGTTCAAAATACCTTTCCAGTCGTTTATTATAGAAAATAGGTGGTGTAATAAATGTGATTTAGACTAGCAACTAGTCTAACAATTACTTTCATTATTGATAATGCTGCCAATTGCTTTCGTGATGAATCAATTATTTGTTCAGTCTATAAAATGTAAAGCTGTGTTCTATCAGTTTACTATTATAGAAGGGTAAAAAAACCAACAAATATTTACTTTCGAGAAGCCAGAGCCAGAGGGTTTTTGGTGTTTTTTGCTTAATAAATTACCTAAACAATGAATCAGTTATCAAATTGTTGCCAGTAAATCTTCTGTCGATCGATTAAGTGACTAATTGATGAATGGTTCAGCTCCATTTCCACCATGGTGTCATATTTCCTACCTTTAGAAAAGACCACAGTCTTTCAGGTTATTCTTAATAATGACGTCGGTGACGGCGTCAAAGACAAACTGCACGTTCTTGGTGTCAGTGGCACAGGTGAAGTGGGTGTAGATCTCCTTTGTGTCCCTTTTCTTGTTCAGGTCCTCAAACTTGGTCTGAATGTAACTGGCTGCTTCATCAAACTTGTTGGCCCCTGGGGAAGACGAGGAAGTGATTTGTTATGAAGATTGTACTTTCTTATGCTTTGATTTGTTAGTAAGCCTGCACTGTGTATGTGGTTGCGCTACAGATGTTAACTATCAAAGCCCTGCTCTCAGGTGCAGCAAGGCCCCTGATATTCCACTGTGTACCTGTGTATTCTGGGAAGCAGATGGTGAGGGGGCTGCGAGTAATCTTCTCCTCAAAGAGGTCCTTCTTGTTGAGGAAGAGGATGATGGAGGTCTCGGTGAACCACTTGTTGTTGCAGATGGAGTCAAATAGCTTCATGCTCTCGTGCATTCGATTCTAAAGAGAAGCAAAATAGATCATGGACCTCCGCTAAGGCACAACAACACATCAGAGCTGCCACCTGGGGAAGATGTTGTTTCATATTTTAAAGAGCAATGAAGGTTCTTGAAAGCATCTTTTCACCAAGTCTCCTGAGCACGTCTTTAAATTCATAAGCAGTTCAAGAAATTGGATCAAATGGTTCAAGTCACTTGAAAAATTAGCTTTTGTTACATAATTACACTCCATTGGTTCAACTGTAAATGGATCGTTAAAGTCCATTAAGCCAATTTTACCACCTTGTGCTCTCTATTGTTAAGCTATAGTGAAGGAGGGATGGGTGCTGTCAAATACCTTGTAATGTCTTACAATCTAAACCTCATTCATACCTCATACCCCATACCTCATGCTGAAAATGAGCCAAAGAGCAGATTTATGAAGCCAGTTATATTTCTGTGCAGATTAAGACACAAACATGTCAGAAGGTGAATATTTCCTTACCATCTCCTCATCCTCAGCCAGCACCAGGTCATAAGCACTCAGTGCAACACAAAAAATAATGGCTGTGACTCCTTCAAAACAGTGGATCCACTTCTTTCTCTCTGAGCGTTGGCCTCCCACATCAAACATTCTGCAAAGGGGGTGAAGCAAAGGAGATTCATTGTGTGTTTCCACTAGTTGGGGAAGGAGGTCACAATGAAAGACAGTAAGGTGAAGCTGATACCAAATATGGCATTAAAGGGGGCATTTCAGGAAGAGTGATCCTGAAAAAGGAAGGGAGGAGAAAGTTAGGGTGATATTCCATCCTTGGATGTACATTAAGTTTTCATGAGGCTGCTTTGAGAACAAAAAGTGTCGGGGAGGTGTCCGTCAGATATCTGATAAAAGACTGCAGGGTCAATGCGGGCTACGAGAGGCAGGCAGGCAAGCCTCTATATTCAGAGCACAGCACTGACTAATGGGGAAGCTGAGAACTGTGATCGATGCTGTGAGCAAAACCCTACAGACAGCAAAGGCAACAACAGTCCACCACATCCAGGACAGCTGCCATATTTTGATGATGCAGAGGGCGAATATGAGCTTTCAGCGATCCCACAATCTGTTTATGTTAGCATGCGCCCAAAAAGCACCATTTTGATAAATCTAAATTAAGCCATTGTCAAAAGATGACATTTCTCCGTCTCTGTAAGTATTTCCTTTCCGCACTTAGTATGGCAAACAGGGGAGAATTGTGAAAACGTGACTTTCTTCTTATTGTTTGCCTCCATGTATTATTCAGGCCAAATATTGAGGCTGTGCCAGAAGGTAAATATCAGAGAGTATCAGGAAACAGGTCACACCAGAGCCATGTAGCTGCTTCTGTGTGTATGTGTGTGTGTGTATATATATATATATATATATATATATGTGTGTGTGTGTGTGTGTGTGTGTGTGTTTGTGTGTGTGTATATATGTGTATGTGTGTATATATGTATATATATATATATATATGTATGTGTGTATATATATGTATATAGTACAGATCTGTTTAGCTGATTTACAAAGTCTAGGGTATTTCACAAACCAAACAACTGAGTTCTGTTAGAATAAGATCATCTCTTGGTATAATTTCATACACACATATCTATACTCCTTGCTCTTTCATATAACATATTTTATATATTCACCTATACACTGTACAGGAATTCTCCTTCACTATAGGTCCTGTAACTGTATCTCTCGCACATCCTCTATTAAGAGATGTATCTATACATCCATTACTGTCCCACACAAGTGTTCAGGCTGGGTCAGAGCATATTTTATGTAAGACCTACAATACTGCATGGAGGACACGCTCAAATGTTAGCACTATATAAAGCTCTTGTTTTATAGAGAGCACGGTGCACAGGATCAAATTAATTTACTCAGCTCTCAGTACAATACTGATAGTGAAGCATTTAATTGTTGGTATAATTTGGCTTCTGAATAGCTGAGTTGTACATTTCAAGCCAGGAGGGTCAGATGACCCTCTATGCTATTAAGGTTTAGACCAAAATGAAGTCTAGCAAATTGTTTAGAGCAATTGTGGAGGCGGCTGGTACGGTGGTGTCACTGCTGATACTGATAGAGCCTAATTCAATGAAAACACTTGTGATGGCACACTCACATTTACCCAGTTACTTTAATATCCAAGTCAGGTTTTTGCCTTACTGCTTTCCCAAAATAACGCAAACAGTTAAATTTTATTCAGTATTGATCCTGTGTGACAACCGGCAGTTTTTTTGCAACCAAGCATCAGAGATGAGTGAACACTATGGGGTCATATTACCACTTGTGTTACTAAATGTCAAATACACCCTCTCACTGTGGGTGAGTTGCTAGGCGAGAGTTCCCTAGACTCTCACGTTGGTCGAAAATGCCTAAAGTGTTTGTTTTGATAAAAGGGTGACTGGGTGAAAGTGGATATGGCAGTGTGCTATTTTCATGTATGTATTTATTTCCAAAATATCTTAAGTCTACTAACATCAGGTCAGTGCTATATGGCCTTACTTGAAGTGCAATTCCTTGAAAGTGAAGTGAGTCTCTACAATGCCAGTGGTCTTGACCCGAGTTCGCAGCACATCCTGCTGGGAGGGGATGTAATCTGCTTTACCTATCCTCTCCATTTCATTCAGGTAACTAAGAGAGAGAGAGAGAGAGAGAGAGACATACAACACATGTAGGGGTAAGGAAACTGAATATTTTTGGGTTGTGGACAAAACAAGACAAACAGGGCTTAGGGAAACATTCATCCACATTTTTAACCATTTTGTAGACCAAACAACTAAACGATTAATTGAGAAAATAATCTACAGATTAAATGACAATGAAAGAAATCGTAAGTAGCAGTAATAATTAAGTTATTACGCAGGTTGGAGTCCAATACATCAGGTTTTATCCTCCCAGAACTGCAGCTCCAAACGGTCGTTGGGAGAAATCAGGGTTAATTCAACCTTAAACAACAGATTGTTTTGTTGTTGTGAAACAAATAACATATAATGCCTTTTAAGTGGATATGGCGAACTTGAAAGCCAAGTGGAGCTAGCTGCAGATTCAGGGGATACTTCTCTTTAGGTGAATCTCTATGACCGACCACTCTCACATTGTCACATTGTTTTCATATCGTCATTTGACACATTTGTTACTCTAGCGACATTGATTAGTGGCATATAATGCACAGTGCCTTTGGTTACCTGCTGGGATGCTAGTATTTGGCTCATTGCAGACTTGGAGTTCAGGAAGAGAGTTTAATATTGTTTTTTATGTCTGGGGATATAAACATGACTGTTGTCTTGCACGTAGCCCATTCACATTATTTCCCTGCAGAAGAGGCCTCAGTTAAAACTGTGGCTTGTGGCACACAAACAAGACACTGCAGGTATCATCCACACATCAACATCGCTTTACTATTCACTGAATCATAATACAGTATATATATATATTGTTGATATTGTTTACAGATTTGACATGCTCAGCTGCTTGCCTTCATTTGTCTGCACAAGCTAACCATACAAGTTTGATTTTCTGAAGTTGAATATTATCTGCTGGGTAGTTGATGTCCTAACCTGCTGCTGTATGTCTGGTTGTTTTACTGGGTTTCGATTTATCGATCTCAGTTCACAAAATAGATTACACGTAATACCTAGCATAAGGCTCTGTATCTAACACAGTTTTCAATTCAATTCAATTCAACTTTATTTATATAGCGCCAAATCACAACAACAGTTATCTCACAGCGCTTTTCATAAAAGAGCAGGTCTAGACCATACTCTATGATGTTATTTACAGAAGCCCAACAATTCCCACCCAGAGCAAGAACTAGGCGACAGAGGCAAGGAAAAACTTCCTTTTAAGAGGCAGAAACCTCGAGCAGAACCATGGCTCAGGGTGGGCGGCCATCTGCCTTGACCGGTTGGGGGTGAAGGACAGAGAGGGAGAGAGCGAGAGAGCAAGCGAGAGAGCCGGCAAGAGAGAGAGAGAGAGAGAGAGGGCAAGAGAGGAACAGAGAGAAAAAGAGAGGGATGGAAGGAGAGAGAGGGGAGGGAGGCAGCCTACACAATATACACACATAGAGGTACAGACAGTAAAGGCGATGTTGCTATAGACTAAATGAAAAATGGTATAGATATGTATAGTAGTGTTAATGATAACAGTCGTAATGTTAATGATTATAATAACAATAATAACAATAGGACTAGTAACAATAGTCGTTGCAGCAGAGGGTGTCGAGCAGGAACACGGGGGCAGCAGGTGACCCGCAGCCACAGATCCAGACTCCACAGCTCCAGAGCCAGAAAACCTGCAGGAAGTGATAGGAGGAGAGAGGAGAGGGACGAGAAAGCACAAGACTACCGGAAAGGGGAGAAGTTGTGTTAGTAACATGCAATAATGGGATGAGGTTTTCTGAGGGTAAATGTTTTATTGTCACTCCAATCTCTACCTTGCTTGCTTAGTGTACGCTTGTGGAGAGTGAGATGAGGTCAGTGAGTGGATGCCAAATATCAACTGTGCACATATTCTGTATTCACAAAAGAAATTCCTGTGGAAATGGAGGACTGAAATGTCTATGAGACTACTAAGGGATTACCACTAGACCCACTAGTAGTATGTACTATCCTTAGTGGGATTATTTCTATGGCAAGATCACAGACAGAAAGAGATATCGAGCATTGCAGTTGGACAGAATTTACCATTCATGCATGTCATGTATACAAAATAATACAAATGAATGAGGCAGTAGACTGACGAGAGTGATTAAATACATAATACATTATTAAACAAACACCCTTCTGTCTCATCATTGCAGCTATTACAAAATATTTCCAAATGGGATGAAAGACATCACACAAAGCAACATTTCTGACTTTTATGTAGCACTGCCACTGGGGTTTCATTATCACAACTATCAATTCTCAGAGTTATTTGGACAATTTTGCTTGAAGTTAACGCAATTTCTTGAGTCTCATTTATACATCCCTCATGACTCTGCTTATCAGGTTACAATATTAAAGAATCAAACCCAGAGAGGTAGAAAAAATCACTAACTGGAAGTTATTGGACCATCCTTCCGAGTCTCTATAGCTCCCTAGAGAAGTTAAAGACAGGTTTCATATGAGAGAAGCTGAAAGGGCTGCACCATTATTGCACCCTTTATATGATATCAACATAAAATGGATCAGCATAAACATCAACCAAATACAAACACCCAGAACAGTCCCACTGTCACTTTCTTTAGCTGTTTTATAATCGTTATAGTATTACTCCAGTGCTTCAGCTGCAAAACTCATTTCTAATAGGAATGACAAAGGTATGCAGGATGAGAAAAAAAAACCCACATTTGACAGGTGGCTGTGAGGTTTCCCACTTGGCCAAATTTATATTTATATTGGTGAAACAGAGTCCGGTGTATGCAGGGGCAGAATGGAAATTGATTGATGTACAAGTAGAAGAAGATATGTAGTAATAACTTTGATAATGGCAGCCTGAATTTAACAAAAGAGAGTAGAATATTAAAAATGATAGATTTAAGCAAGGTGGCACATGGCTTGAAGGTAATACTTTGTTGAATTAGAGAAAGGGTTTTTAGAAGAAAGCATTAACGTATATTTGATTGCTAGGTGGATCGCGGTATAAAATGCAGAAACAAATTCACACTCACTATGCTGCAGAGTCGTTGAGTTGGTACTCTCGTGACCGCGCAAAGCAATTCTGTATCCCGCTGTCACCCCACAATCGCCGAATCACGTTGGCCAGGTCATCGGGAAGGATGCCCTGTTCTTCAGCAGCTGCAGACAGGGCAAAGAGCTGCTGGGCATCATCCTGCAGGGGGCGAAATGGACACAGGGCATCAATGCCAAAACGTTTTTAAAAACTGTTATCCTTGACACAAGATAAAATTATATCCTCTCTATTTAGTGTATATATTTGTGTATTGATTACAACGATAATAATTTATAATTAAAGGATTGGTCTATCTTTATTCACACATATGATCTTTTGTACAACAAAAGAGTTAGCCACAGTCCTATATCTGTGAAAAAGCCAGTTTCAAATTCCGCTGAAGTTAAAATGAGTTGTACAGCAGTCTTAGAGAAAGCTCTTTTGTTTTGATGTGTTTTTTAGTACAAACATTCCTCTTTGAGCTTCAACAGAGACTGTTTGCTTGCTGAGTAACTTTGGAAGAAACCTGCTTTAATTTGTCCAACACAAGCTGCTGAAGCCTCATATTAGCTTTGGCTGGACTTTAAAATGCTTTGTTGCAGTAAAAAATTATTTTTTACTGTCTCTCTTATATTAAAATGAATATAAGAATGAGCTAGCATGGACAGGAAGAAGTACAGCGACCAATAACTCTTTTAATGTACTTATAGACATATTAGACTTGAAACAATGTGCATGTATCCTTTAAGGACACAATAAAGTCAGTTCTAGTAGTTAAGTATTCTTCAACTCCTATGAAGACTTGGCACTGTTGAGGTGATAACATCTTCTCAGGCATTAGTAAAGTATTTGGATACATAATGCAAAATATTGTGTACTCACAAAGGGCTGAGTCTCTGAACTAATGCCTAATTATAGTAGCAATATTACGAAATGGTGCCGTCAGTGAAACCTGTGATAAAAAGATGCCATCCAATCTGGACCGAGCACTAGATGAGATAAGTTAGTGTGACTCAAGCTAACAGCATTTATCACAGTGTGGCTTGACTTCCTGCTGTTTTCCATCTTGCTTGTTTTTCTAAATTTCCTCAGTCTTCCTGTTACCGCAAAATTAACAATCTTCTCTAAGCTTTATTCACAATGAGTGATAAAATAAACTCCAAAAAGCAATAATTAATTGCAGATCTTCTCTGTGCATGTGCGTGTATCAGCGTAGCAGTGATTCTGCAGAATATCTGAATATGTGTATAGTCATCATTAAAATAAAGGAATGATTCACAATTAAGAATACTTTTAACAATTCTGGCTGAAAACAATATCTTTACTGAGTGTCTGTGTGTGTGTGTGTGTGTGTGTGTGTATACATCTACTCTCCTTCGTGGGTAGTCATGTTGTTTTATTTCTAATGGATTTTCTTCAGCTGATTGATTTTTATTTACCTTGTTCTTAGGGAGAATCAATCACCACTTACAATTCTTTATTCTGAGGATAATAACGATTCATTTTATCGAGTGTTTGTGTCTGTATTCCAATGTTTGAAATAGAAATATAAGTTTAGTTCTGTTATTAATAATTAATTGCTGTTTAATAATTTGTTTTATTCTTGCAGTATTTGGTTGCAGCAAGATTACACACCACCAATGGCAGAACCACCTTTTGGATTATAAGTGATTTATACAATTTCTGAGAATGTGATATTTGAACTCTTCCTGTTCCCTCAACCAAATTGCAACAGCAAATAGCGTGGATAATGTGTGTGTGTGTGTGTGTGTGTGTGTGTGTTTCCAGTGCTGCTTTGTAAGTATGAGCAGGCTAGCACACTAATTGCTAGTGTGGGAGTCTGAGTATCGTCACGTACATACAACCATTTGACAGATCTGTCACAGACAGAAAAAGAGGCTATCTATCTTGCTCTAATGACCACAGCAGAGACCTCAATCCTCCAATTACAGTTTCAGTTACATCACACATATGCTGGCATCGCTGTAAAAACACTCTCCTTCACAGGAATGAGTTCAGCCACTGCTAGACCTCACTGACAGCTCCTTCACAGGTTGATAAGTATTCACAGGCTGCAGCAGACTAGATCTCTGACTGAAGCTGGGACTTGTTGTTGATGTTGGTGAAGTGTCTCTATGCGTGTTTCTGTACAAGAGTTTAATGAATGCACTGATGAGGTTCTGTGGATGCGTGTTAATTAGGGCTATGCTCGATTAATCAGATTGGTTTGACTAAGAATGTCCGAGGTTCCTGAAACCTGCATTCTATCAAATGACCAGCAGGGGGCAACTCTTCTGGTTGAAAAAAAAGTCTGGCTCCTTAGAAACAATGGTAAAATGACCCTACTTCTCAGCTGAATAATTACCTCAGTAAACACTTTCCTAATGAGTTTATGGTCTCAATCGCTAGTTTCATGTATTCTTCAATACAATGATGTTCATTTACTAATGGTCCTATTTAGAGGAAAATAGACTATAAAGCACAGTATGCTTTATGATTATCTATGATAGACAAGACGTTACCATGGCGAATTGTCAATCAGGCTGGTGTGACTCGTACCTACAGCACTGTGTAAATTTAACCAGCGCTGTTGAAAAAGCTTATTAGGAGTTGCCTGTTCACTTTTTTTGGTGAGTACATAAATTTTAAGGGTTAAGGGTTGTTCACTAGACAAAATTGTCAGCCCTGTTAAAATGACAGTTAACGTGAATTACAGTTGCACCTAGCTAAGCAAGCTAGCTAGCTCCACACACGGCCATTAGCTCCACCGTCTCGTCCAAATATGGTCATATCCAGTGCTGCTGGTTGCAAAAAATCCACATGGCGGCGACCTATCGGCCAAACTGGAGGCTTCAAAATGGCTGTCCACAGGTGACGTCACAATGACTATGTCCACTTCTTATATACAGTCTATGGAAAAAAACACACTCTCCGGCTGTTTCCAGCAGACTTGTTTTAGAAGTGTTTAGAGGTGTAGAAGGTCCGTTAATATGCACATGCTGGATGGCTATGATATAATGCTAAAAGACTTGATATGGAAACATGTAAGATCAAACTGGACTCACATGTTGTTCTACCTTTGACTGCGTAGCATATATTTTCAAACTATCTTTTCACTTTTACATTGTCTTCACTGTCACAAGAGAAAGGACTTTCAGGATCAGTTGGCAAAATCACACTTTCTCAGGTAACACTGGCTGTGGTTGCTAAAGTGTAAACTTCCCGAAACACAATAGAGCTGCTAATGTTAGCCTAAACTATGATTACTAAACAGCGAATGTGCTAGTTTCTAATGAGGCTTTTTGTAACTGAAACCTTAAGCCCACAAACTAACCTAGTAAGTTGCAAATAAAAACGGTGTCTATATTATTTACATTTTAACTTTTAACTTAATTTTTGTTTTGGGCAGGCTGAAAAAAAACACCACAATCCAAAATCTTTAAATGTAGAGTGTTGAACTTATTAACGGCATTTGAGATTCTGAACATTAATATTGCAGCATACAATTATGTAAAGATGTAGTGGAGTAATGGCGTCCTAAGCAGAGAATGACACACTAGCTCAGCCTGTGTTGTGATCCCAGCCTCTCTGTGCCTTGTTTATACAGCCGCTCTGACTGTGTGTGCATGTTAGTGCCCGTGAGTCCCTCCATGTGAAACTGTTGAGGAGAGCGAGAAAAGAGAGTTTCTTTTCTCAACTTTTTCTTTCGACCAAATCAGAGTTGGTGATTGTCAGAACAGTGAAAAGACTAACAATGACATTTTTGGTGAGTTTTATTTAGTTTCTGACCAGTTTGAATGAAGTGTGGTTTACGATGATCCTGCGGAGTAAAATCTTTAAGTGGAGTCTGGTGGGTGGTAGCAGCCATTTGTTTTGGTCTGAGATGCGGGTGCTCTAGTGCGACATTGAGTAGTCCAATGAACACTGCCGTAATATGTGGACAAATCCAAAGCTTGACATGCCTGTTTTGCCTAGTTAGAGTTGGTAAGCTATGATTGGAGCTTTTTGGGAGATTACCTGAAAGATGAATGACATGAAGAATCGCAGTTGTTTAAAAACAGAAACCAGACAATTCTAGGCCACCTGTAAGGTCTTCCATTTACAGATAGTAACCTTCAAAACAAATAATTAATTTGTGTCATTGCTGAGGCTGCAGAAAGCACCTGGCAAAGTAAAAGTGCAGTTAAAATGTGTCCTGCCAGCACTTTTGAATACATCCAATCCCCAAAACCGCCCTCAGCGGCATGTTTGCTGCTGCAGCAGCTGCTCGTATTTGTCAGCCTCTTCTCTGTTATTAGAACTTTGAGTAGACAGTTGATCAAAGATGAAGGAAGTGAAGTCTGTAAGACAAGGGCTGTATCCCCACAGGTTCAGAGAAGGATCAGAGAAGTATAACGCATTGTTCTAGTTTCTAGTATCAACATCAGTTTCACTGCTAAAAAAGGGCTGCTGTGAACAGGTGAATGTTGGAAATCACATGATCCCACATTTGCTTAAAACACTGGCCCAGCTTACCAGTGTTACTGACTGGACAAGAATGGCAGAGAGGAGGCATGATTTGAGAAACAAACCTGTTTTCCCAGAGGCATCAAAGCCTTGAAAATTGCTCACTTTGGGCTATGCTGGATGCTGGAAGTGAGAGAATGAAATGTTTGTTTCAAAGATATCAGAGTTTTTCATCTCTTTTATTCTGAGACAGAAAGAAAAGTGAAAGGGGCATAGTGGGTTGTAGAAACAAAGGCAAGCTCTTGGGATTTCCCTTTTGGGAAAGCATAAGTCTTGAGGACTTCACAACAACTGCAAGATGCTGTTTATAAAACAGGCATTGTTTTGTTGTGGCCTGAGGGAGATCCTCATCTGTCTATGGTTAGTAAGACCAACTGACTTTTCTCACACAACGGTGATGGCTTTCTGCTTTCACTCTTATAACACCACTGATTTTCAACAATTAACTTGGCACATTTACATTAGCTTGTATGCATAGGTACAGGATTATGCCTGCTTATACTCTGTATCCAGTTTTGTCTAGTCTAACCATGCTTATGCAATCAAATGTAATATTTTTGGACAAAAATAATGAATACTAATGAAATGATATATGCAGAAAAGCCAAGCTATACAAAAATACATCTTGTTTGTGTGCGAGTGAGTCTTACCACTCTGGAAGGGTTGCTGTAGTCTACCTTGAGACTGGCCATGGCTTTAACAATTGCCATAATAGACTGGATGGTGTTACTATAAACCACTGCTCGGTACTGCTTACACTCATCTTCTGAGTAGCCATCTTCATGGATGATCCTAAGAATGCCAAAAACATGCAACATTTACTAAAGTGTACATTAAAGGATAGGTACACCATTTTTTCCGTACTGTCTTAAAACAATAGACAAGTTCCCATGTGAACACTGAAACAAGGTTTTTCTTGCTGTAATCATTCCCATTCCTTCTGTTATAATTAAGTAATGAACATTAATAAGTTAAATGGTATGTTTATTAGTAACACTAATGGGTGTTGAAATGCAAAACATTTTGAAGCTGAAAGGTCTTTGTCTGCTTACAATTACTACCCTGTCTATCAAGAAGCATACTGTGTATATGTGCGGTTAACACACAGTGAAACTGCCTCAACTCTGCAGCATCCAGCTGATGAAGTATCCTGAGTTTACCTCTTGCATTAGTATTAGTCTGTACCTGAGAGTGAGGGAACTATGTGTGCATCCTATCGTGAGATGCAATCATCCAGACTTCGTCAGGCTGCAAAGGGAAGTGCAGTGAGAGCAAACTGAGAGGATGCCACATTAATTCTAAAGTAAAACTGCCTATTGCTTTTAATTGTTGCATTGATGCAAATGCTAACAAACAGTAACAGTTAAGCAAACAGATTTGCCTAATTTTTAAGCTGTTTTATGAAAACGGTTATATTTCCCTAACTTTCTCTGTAATGCTGTATTTACAAAGGATACATCGATGTGTAATGTTACATAATAGCCTAGTGTTATAAGTGTTTTTGTCTTGCAGGCTGGTTTATCTATATGCCTGTTAATAACCTGGCTTCAAAAAGCGACTGTTCCTGCTCCAAGCTCATAAAAAATGTATTCAATGCCTGGCTAGCCCAGGGGAATGTGAATAATTAAGCCATTTATGGTCCTGTGTGTGTGTGTGTGTGTGTGTGTGTGTGTGTGTGTGTGTGTGTGTGTGTGTGTGTGTGTGTGTGTGTGTGTGTGTGTGTGTGTGTGTGTGTGTGTGTATGTGTGCGTACTGATTGGTGCATAGGCATTACAATATTGTCTTTTAATGCTCATTCCTCTTGTGCTATGAGCAATAAAAGACAATAACAAACAGGGGAGGCTACAATGTCCCCTGGAAACCACATAGAAGAAAGTCAGTTTTATTTTGTCCAAAAATAACATGGTTACTGGAAATTACTGAGCTATAACTTAATTAATTTAATATGGCTCATGGTCAGTGACTGAGTGACTGAGCTAAACAAAGAAGATGAGATCTGTGAGGTATTGGCAACTTAAAAAATGAGCAGAGATTAGTCGGGTGTATGTGTGGGAATGTATTTTCCTGTTTGCATCTCTGCTGATTAGCTGGCTTGCCAAAACACATCAGGATTTTAAAATGAGCACATCATCTGCAGGTGAAACATTTCCTTCCAGCAACAACAGAAACACAAGTTTACAGATTCATTATTGTTCTCCCCTTGGCTTCTTTTGTGAAACAAGTATTATTATTATATTATCAAGAAACCATAAGCCCTTGGCCAGATTTGGTCTGGATTGGCTAGGTTATGAAATATAATGGGCTCACCCGACACACAAGTCAAGTTTCAAAGTGGAAACACTCATTTTGAGATGGGCAATCCATCTTTGGGTTTAACAGAAAAGACCAACAACTACAACAAGAAAAATAAAAATTGCTTATGTAACTTACTTCATCTGCTTTACAATGGTGCTCTTCCCAGACTCCCCAGCACCTGTTGGAACATTAAAAGATTAGAGTGGCAAAGGAATATCAAGCTCCTGTTGCTATTGTGTTTGTGTTGTGCATCACATTTTGTCCTTTGTGTTGCATGGTTTATTTATGTTTCCATTTTTGAGGTTATTATGTACATATGTATGCATGAAGAATTCCCTTGTTCATTGTTATGTTTATTTTTCTCTCTGATAGAAGAATGATGCAGGGAAGAGAGAGGGTTTCACGGCTCTTATGCTTCTGCATACTTTTTTCCAACTGCTGAGTACATGATGAAAGAAAAATGTAAAGGTGGCTTTAATATATCAACTACAAATTGCATGTATTTTTCAAAGCATATCATAGCTTTATATATTATTTTATAAAGGTCTCTGCTAGTTGTGGTACTATGGCACAAAACATTTTATATAATATATATGTGCTGTTTAGTCAATGAACTGAAACCAGTAGTATAGATTGTTACAGTCATGGCCAAAAGTGTTGGCACCCCTGAAATTTTTCCAGAAAATCAAGTATTTCTCACAGAAAAGTATTGCATTAACACATGTTTTGCTATACACATGTTTATTCCCCTTGTGTGTATTGGAACAAAACAAAAAAAAGCAAATTGGACATAATTGCACACAAAACCCCAAAAATGGACTGGACAAAATTATTGGCACCCTTTCAAAATTGTGGACAAATAAGATTGTTTCAAGCATGTGATGCTCCTTTAAACTCACCTGGGGCAAGTAACAGGTGTGAGCAATATATAAATCACACCTGAAATCAGATAAAAAGGAGAGAAGTTGACTGTGTATTGTGTGTCTGTGTGTACCACACTAAGCATGGACAACAGAAAGAGGAGAAGTGAACTGTCTGAGGACTTGAGAACCAAAATTGTGGAAAAATATCAACAATCTCAGGGGTTACAAGTCCATCTCCAGAGATCTAGATGTTCCTTTGTCCACAGTGCGCAGCATTATCAAGAAGTTTGCAACCCATGGCACTGTAGCTAATCTCCCTGCACGTGGACGGAAGAGAAAACTTGAGGAAAGGTTGCAACGCAGGATAGTCCGGATGGTGGATAAGCAGCCACAAACAAGTTCCAAAGAAATTCAAGCTGTCCTGCAGGCTCAGGGTGCATCAGTGTCAGCACGAACTATCCGTCGACATTTGAATGAAATGAAACGCTATGGCAGGAGACCCAGGAGGACCCCACTGCTGACACAGAGACATAAAAAAGCAAGACTACAGTTTGCCAAAATGCACTTGAGTAAGCCAAAATCCTTCTGGGAAAACGTCTTGTGGACAGATGAGACCAAGATAGAGCTTTTTGGTAAAGCACATCATTCTACTGTTTACTGAAAACGGAATGAGGCCTACAAAGAAAAGAACACAGTACCCACAGTCAAATATGGTGGAGGTTCAAAGATGTTTTGGGGTTGTTTTGCTGCCTCTGGCACTGGGTGCCTTGACTGTGTGCGAGGCATCATGAAATCTGAGGATTACCAAAGGATTTTGGGTTGCAATGTAGGGCCCACTGTCAAAAAGCTGGGTTTGCGTCTGAGATCGTGGGTCTTCCAGCAGGACAATGACCCCAAACATACTTTAAAAAGCACACAGAAATGGATGGCAATAAAACGCTAGAGAGTGCTGAAGTGGCCAGATCTAAATCCCATTGAACACCTGTGGAGAGATCTTAAAATTGCTGTTGGGAAAAGGCGCCCTTCCAATATGAGAGACCTGGAGCAGTTTGCAAAGAAAGAGTGGTCCAAAATACCAGGTGAGAGGTGTAAGAAGCTTAGTGATGGTTATAGGAAGCGATTGATTTCAGTTATTTTTTCCAAAGGGTGTGCAACCAAATATTAAGTTAAGGGTGCCAATAATTTTGTCCAGCACATTTTTGGAGTTTTGTGTGCAATTATGTCCAATGTGCTTTTTTACCTTCTTTTTTTTTTGTTCCAATACACACAAGGGGAATAAACATGTGTATAGCAAAACATGTGTTAATGCAATACCTTTCTGTGAGAAATACTTGATTTTCTGAAAAAATTTCAGGGGTGCCAACACTTTTGGCCATGACTGTAGCTGTAAATGTAAGACACGCTGGGCAAGAAAATTCCTAGTCCTGTGGATTAAAATAAAGAATTAAAGATCCATTAAGAATTAAAATTAAGAGCATTAGTGCTGAAAAAGCCAAGAAAAAAATGTCTGTGCCACACAGAGGTCATATACACACAATTCACAAGTCAGCAATAAGTTTTGTTTCTTAGTAAATAAACCTACTGGTCTGAATTAAGAATATCTTGAGCCGTGCTTCAGAACCATAGTTATCTTGTTGAAATGAATAATCCAGATTCTTTGGCACTTCACTTGTGCTGTCAGGACCATGCCACCATGCACTGTCCCATTACACCACCTGACCAAGACCTGCCAAAATCCATTAGCCCAGGCATGTGCTGATGGAGCAACCGGGACCAGCCATGATCACCCCTCATGTCAACCCTCATCACACTCATACACATCCAGCACTTTTCTGAGAGAGAGGGAGGAAGACAGGGCAAAGGGAGGGGTGTAAAAGCCATGTTAGGGCTGTATTTGCTGTCATATTAACTGTTTCTCATGAATTGCTGCAATACATGCTCGAAAGGCAGGGAGGTAGCTTGGATGGATCTCTAGGTGATTCTCTCTGTGACAAAAAATAAACAGCAACCCAGCACCATGGTATGGTTATCTTATATTTCTCCTCAAATTGTGAGATTAATTTTCACCTTTCTCTTTAATCCGTTTGTGGTTCTAACTTAGACCTGAGTGAATCCTGAAGTTGAAACGTTTTAATCCTACTTCAAGCTAATCATGATAAAATTATGTAACTAGGCTGCTGCTTTTATTCATTCGCCATGCTATCTAGGAACACGATGTTTTCTCACAGGGCTTATTAAGTTTCTTCTTTTAGACTGCCATCTATTTCCATCTGGAACATCAAGGTTTCCTTTTATGCATTAAATATGAACAAATAATATAAATACAGAATCAGAGTTATAGCCCTTTGTATTTAAATTAAAAATAAATGTGGGTGGTGGAAAGCAGAATATTGGTCTCTCTGTGGACACACACATGCATGAAGGTCACCTTTCTGACTCCAGAATAAAAAGCCATTAATATTTCAAGTCCAATGGGAGGTTAACACTTGTTAACAGCAGTGAAAAAGAAGAGCACCCTCATTCTTCGTGGTCAAGGTGTTTTAGGAGGCAATGTAGTCATTCTGCTTGAGGGGAACCTTTGAATTATGATCAAAATAAATAATTATTTATCTCTATTTCTCTGAAAAACATAAAAATTATATAGTAGAGCCTAAACGATAGTGGGTTTCTGTGGAACATATTGATATTTGAGAGATAAAGTAATTCCATGGGCTAAAGTGGGTGTAGGTGCATGTTTGTGTGTAGACATGTGAGTGCGGAAAATGGCTGATCCAAAATGGCGGGCAGGTCTGGGCCAAAATGGCCCTCTTTCTGTACTCATCCTAAAAAGTATTTTAGTCTAGTTTTAGTCATTAATCATCATTTTAGTCTTTTCTGACTCATTAGTATAATTTTCATTAGCATTTTGGTCTGCTCGAACCAAAATAGAGATATGATTCGAATGTTAGTTTAATGATAAAGAAATATAGAGATTAATGGCAATAAAGCAAGCTGTCAATATTTTAGAGACCCCCCAAAATATCACAAATCATGTGATATCTAAGCACCTCTTTCTCCCTAGGATGTTGTGTGCATCACTAGAGTTCACATCTTCCACAATAACGTTTTTCTCGCACACCAAGCATCGCCCCAGTCGGCCAGCATTCAAAGCACAGGAAAAAAAAAATACTGCTGAATGAACACTGTTCATGGTAGGCCTATTGTAGAATAGAGCCATATTATTCATGGTGATGTTCAAACTCCTGTGAACCAAATATAGAAAGATTTTACACCTATACAAGATCCTGGTTGCCATGGCTAGATACAATATACAGTTCTACACTCTATCATACAGCAACCAGCAGTGAATTTTGCATTCGGTCGGCGGGTAATGGACTTGATAGTGTCGCTATTGTCTCTGCACGCATTAGCAGGAGTTAGCACAAACAATACAAGTCTTAACTACTGTGGTAAAACAATAACGGCCACTCTATCACACAGCGACTGGTAGAAAACTTGCATTCAGCCACCGTGTTACTGGACTTGCACCTCCGGGGATTCCCTCCACTTCCGTGAGGGCTCCTTCAATGGAAATCCAGTGTTTGGTTTCAAATTAAAAGTCACACCTAAGTGCAAATATACGGAAAAAGGATTTTGGCTCTATATTTTTCTTTGCAGTCCTTTTGTTTCCATGCAGGACACATGGACAGGCTTCTGATGTAAGGCAACTGATGTACCATAACAACGTGTTCTCATCTCAGTAAGTCATTACCGACGCTTTCAGACAGCGTGACAAAGCGTAATTATTTTACGCTAAAGGTACCCTTCAGCGTCCGTATGAAACGCCACCATTTGCTAAGTTGAAGCAACACAAAGGAGGCTAACTACCTGCTAACACATCGGTAGCAGGTAGGGTTAGCCGGTCGACATGCATAAAGTCAGTGACTTATTCATGATAACATTTCTGATGGTTATGGTAAGGGTAAGGGGTTTCGGGGGGCCGTCAACACTAGCTATGTAGGCGCTGTTCCTTTAAGGTGAGACATATTAACCTGTTGTTTTTATTTATGTGCCTCTGATTAGTCCATTGACAGAGACATCCAGTTTCTAAAAGGTACGATTGGTTAGAGGTGGGACTAGCAGTCAGAGGAGCTGGAGGAGCAGAAAAACGAGGGAGACATGCGAGAGAACTAGACTCTACAGTGTGAGTGTGCGACTGTATTTTGAGTGGCGAATAGCTACGAAACAAGACGAATAACAGAGCATAGAGACCCCAGTGTTAGCCTGACTCATTTATGAGAAGTTTTGTGGACATTACTGTATATCATTGAGCTAACTTCGGCCGGTAGGCTAATTAGCATAGTATCTCACGGCGTGCTTGTTGTGTGTATGTGTGGACATTGACGCCTGGACAGACCACTAGTGTTGTGTCGTTCAAAGAACATTTCGTTCATTTGACCTAATCTTGTATGTAAGTGAGTAATTCGTTCATTTTCACGCATGCGTGAATAGTCTCTTATGTTCACTCATTACACAGCAGCTGCAAGGTCTCCATCAGCACAGGAAACAGAATTCATTAGTTCACGACTCTCAACTGTGGTTCTCTGGGTTTGAATCGTTCATTTTTCACGTGACATCTCGGTTACTGTGGAGCAGGAATGAACTAATCATTCAGCGCTCACATGGGTCCTCCTCGGAGTCTGTCTTCACTCGGCAGGCTGACTTACTGCCAGCACCGGGGAATGAGAGGCAAGTTTGTTGTCAGGTAACAGTCACTGGACTGACATATATCTAATATCTATTTTGATAATTTTGTGACATTTAATGAAGCATAAAGTTTTTACAGTGCAGTTATGTTGTGCTAAGTTATAGTTTTAACACAGCCGCACCGTAACTTTATTCCTGCTAGTGTTTCCACTCAACAGCTCATGAGAGTTGTTCTGGGTCCACTTCAGAGTCCTGACAGAGTACTACCGGGAGCTGAATTCCCACAGAGGTCGTCTCCTCTCCAAAACAAACGGACCGGATATTAAACCATTAAAACACAGCCACATAGCAACGTTAGCGTTAGCCCTGTGGTTTGTTTACAGCTAACAGCTGATCCAGTCCGCCAGAGAATGCATCTTAACTTTTACTTTTTATTTATCGACAGAGCCGTGCTGTTGTTTCACCGGTCCTCACTGGTGAACAACCTGCAGTGTTTGAGATTATTATTAAATTTGTTAAATTTTAATAAGAGTGTGTTTTATTTATCTAGTGTGTCAGGCTTAATACTTCAAAATATTCCCTGTAAATCTGATGTTAATATATAGATTTTACTCATGGATAGGCGTTAGGCTACTGTATGAATGAGCACTTTAGAGATATAGTGATAGTAATTATAATTATATATATATATATATATATATATATATATATATATGGCTGGTCTGGTAGTATACTCAGGAAAGATTGTGAAAATGGACGGATTTAGCCGGAGTAGTGGCTTAATCAAATATTGACAACATACAGTATTTCTGTGGTTTTTACATGGTTTGAATTTGGTTGTGGCTCCATGGGGCTTTATAGAACCATGATAGAGAAGATCAAGAGGTGAATTTGTGCATTATACTTCACGTCAATTAGAGCAAGCCAGGCAGCCTTCTGTGTTTGAGAACTGCGCTGTTTTTTAAAAATCGTCCACTAGAGGGGCTGCAGCACCGCAATAACATGCCAAGTTAAAATTAACGAAATGACACAAAAAAAGATTCGTTCATTTTAATGAACGAGATTTGGTGACTCGAGTCTTTCAAAAGAGTGACTTTTCCCATCATTACAGAAAAACAGATAGCGCCCCGTGTGACCAGAAAAACACGGGTGCACCTCTGGCTCCGAGGGAGACAAGCCGTCTTCTTCATCATCATCATCATCACTGGGACTGAGTTGGGAGTTTTCTCCTCTTCTTCATCATCATCACTGGGACTGCCTAAGGAGTGTTCTCTTCTTCTCCCTCATCATCACTGGGACTGGGAGTAGACTGTCGCCTGCCTGAAACAGTAAGGGGACGTTTGAACTGTTCACCATTGGTGAGTAACTCAGTGGTACCCTGCTCAGGGAGTGAAGGGACCATCCGCTCCACTGTAAATGGTCATTCAGTGCGCTCAAGCTGCATTCAGGCCTGCAACGGGGGTTGTTGATTTTCACTTAATGCCGGCTTTTATTTTTTTGGGCCCATTAGAATAACTGAGTAGATTGCTGGGGTTATTAATATTTATCTAGTTGTTTTATCTGAAGTTATCTGCTGCTGAATGTTCATTTGCAGTTTGAATGTGAAAAGTTACGCTCGGATATTTGCAGTAAGTGTTTAGTGCAGAGAAGTTTAAGTTTCCATCAGTAATTCTAAAGGTACAGCCTGACCTATCGGTTTTACAGTTTCTGGGAAACAAGCGGACTGTTGTATGTTTGGATTTGTTAAGGTATTTTAAGGGACGTCTCTCTTAACCCTAAAGGTGATTTTATTTAATTTCATTATTTTTTATCTTTATTTTAAAAACTTTAGTAAATAAATACTGCCATTTCATAAGATTTACCTCTTTGTCACTGTTATAACTATACACATTTGGAGCAGTGGATTTTCAGTTTAAAAGGTTAAAAACAACACATCTTATGTAAAGTTGATATAGTTTTGATAAAGTGTTCCTAAAGTAGAAAGTTGTTAAAAGCAGCAACTGATAGGCTATTATAGGGTGCAGATTACTGAAAAAAACCCAGGGCGCTGTATCTCATGCTAGATGATACTGAGAAAGAGCTACATTCACATTAAAGGTCTGACGGTCTGACCATAAACAATGTGGCAGCATGAGTGGAGCCATAAAAAGGATTATTGGGGTGTGTACCTACTAAACACTAGTGTAGTGTAGTGTACCTACTACACACTAGTGTAAGTAACTAGCTGAGTGATACAGAGAAAATGTTACACCTACTTGTAGTCTTCTGAACACATTGGGGTGTTACTTAGCAAATTATTCATGATAACAAACATGAAGGACATTAATTTATCCTGATGGGACACCACCAAACTACAATCTCATCATTAATTCAGATACAGACATTGCTGACAGTCAAAACAATGCTAATTATCAGGGGACAACTAGCTGCAGCACATCATTAATCAATTGACACTGAGCAAGATATTAACAGTTTTGTGAGAACAAAATGACTAGATGCATAATAATATTAAAAAATGTGGAGCTTCATTATTTACATGAGTATATCAGTGAGCATTGTTCTAGCTATATGGTTAAATCTGCAAAAAACTGAACAGATGTACACACCATACATGAAGCCCTGTGCGTCCACAGAGCTGGAGCTGCAATAAGGACTGATTAGTATTTCAAAGACCCCTCTGTGTGATGTGCTGGCAGAGGGGACAAGCTCTTCCTTTTTAGTGTTACAACAAGCTCTTCATTTTTCCTGTTACAACAGACCCAGAATCGTTTTCTGGGAGACAGTGTCATCTCTTCTTTCTGCTTCTTTAACCCAACTATTCACAGTTCCTATGTTGGTTTTCAGTGAATGCCAGGACACACAACAAAGTACATGATTTGCAGCATGAAGATCACAAGTGCCCAGGCTTTTCAAGTAAACAGAACAATCTCTCTTAACGCTTCCAAAACTCTCAAAGGCCCAATGACATCAGTGACAACATGGCCACAGTCACATTCACCCACTGCTGATGACACAAAGTCTCCATTCATGGACTGATGAGATATCCCAGTCTTGGCAAACACACAACACCCACAACTAATTTCAGAGCAGATAAGGTCAATCACCTGTCAACTGGCCCACCCATATCAATCTACATCTGAGCTATTAACAAGGGAAGCGAATCCAGCTGGTTGTTTCTCTGTTATAGTACTGAAATAATTAGTTGATTAATTGATTGGTAAATTGATAGAAAATTCATAGCCACAATTGTGATTGCCGGCTTATGTTATTCATCAGGCAAAAATGACAAATATTTGCTGATTTTAGCTTCTCAAATGTGAGATTTTCTGTTTTTCTTTGTTTTATATCATTGTAATTTGAATATTTTTGGGGTTTGGACTTTTGGTCGAGAACAAGCAGTTTTAAAGAAGTTGAACTTGGGCTCTGGGAAATCGTGATGGACATTTTATTGGCTAAATGATTCATTGGAAAAAATCTGATTAAAATAATCATAAATTGCAGCCCTACTCTATTATCCTGATACTCATCAAACTAATAACACTAATCTATGTTTCTGATTTAGCATGAGTCCTTATTCAATTTGGCATTGTTTGTGAGTGGGAAGCCTGTGAGGGATCATGTCTTTTGAACACTCACAAAAAGAAGTGTAGGAAATAGTGTGAACCTCCACACGTTACCATCTCCTAGTGAGGCTACTTGTCTTCCGGTAAAAGAAGTGACGGCATGACTCTTTGTTTTTCAGAGGAGACACAAGGTTGTCTACATCCTCCTCTGACCAGCAGTGACAAGGGCTGCAGTGTGGGGGGGGTGGGCCTGTCCAAATTGGGGGAAAAAGGATTTTTTTGAATAATACAGTGACACTGACTTCCCGTAGCCTGTATTTGACCCATTTGCTTTAATCATCATAATCATTCTCTTTCTGAGAATAGCTGCATACAACAGGGAGGAGGTAACAGATTCCCTTTAGAAAAGCTGACAAAGTACCACCATAACCCTATAAGGTGTGGAATTCCTGAGTAGAGACAAACCAACGTCTATCCAGCAAACACTAAAATGAAAGCTTGAGAAGAGAAAGCACTGTAATTAAAAGGACGTTAAAGAATAGGACACAGGAGTCATTGGCACTAAAGGTGGACAACATGGACAAGAGTGACAAATGAGCAAGAGACGGTGGTGGGAGGATGATGATGCAGAGACACTGGGAGCGTGTGAGAGGACTCAGCATAGAGGCCACTGGTTTAGAGAAAAAGTAGTGGGATGAGGACTCAAAAGAGTGCCTGGTAAATTCATGAATATTCATAACATGTTATTTGCCAGTTTGCAGATAAAAACATAGTTAACCTAAAAGTTTATCAACTATGAGCAGAATGAAATGGGAGATGTTGGAATGGGTCTCATCTAGCAGATTAGTGTTTTTTTTTTTACAACAAGCAAATGCAAATATGAGCAAATCACAGGGTGGCAGACTATATAATAGAGAACTCTAAAACTGCTCCCTCCCAGTGCAGTCTGCTCTTGCAAACCTTTAGAAGAACCTTCTCTAATGATGGCACTCAAACCAAAATCAGAATCAGCTTTATTGACAGGTAGGTTTACACATAAAAGGAATTTGCTTTGTTGCCTTGGTAAGTAACCAACCAGCTGCAGATAGAAAAAAATTGTTCTTGTGGCATAAGGTTTTGATCCTGATGGACCGCAGCCTCTTGCCGGAGGGGAGTGTCTGAAACGGTTTGTGTACAGCATGGGAGGGATCTGCTACAATCTTTCTAGAAAGATTGGACTCGATAATGGTGTAGAAGTCCACCATTATTGTCTTTGGCAGGTTGAACTACCTCAGCTGCCGCAGGAAGAATGTCCTCAACTGCATTTTCTTGGTGAGGTAGCTGATGTTTAGTGTCGAAGTTGCAAAGGGTGATGGAGGAGGGCGGGGCTGGGCTCTAAATGAAATCCACAACCATCTCCACTGTCGTCAGAGCGTTGAGCTCCATGCTGGTCTGGCTGCACCAGATGGTCAATCTAACACCTGTAGGCTGACTCATCGCCACCAGAGATGAGCCCAACTTCAGGAACTTGACGGTCTGGTGGACCTATGGAGTTGCAGCTGAAGGTGTACAGGAAAAGAGCAGAGGGGAAAGAACGCAGCCTTGATGGGGAACCAGTGCTGATGGTCCAGGAGTAAAAGACATGTTTTTCCATTTTCAAGTGCTGGATCCTGTCTATGAAGTCTACCTGCAGGTGGAGTCAAGCACATTCAGCTGGGAGAGCTTGTCCTGCAGCAGAGCTGGGATGATGGTGTTAAAAGCAGAGCTCAAGTCCACAAACAGGAACCTACGGCAGCATCCTGTTTGTCCAGGGGCTGGAGGATGAAGTGAAGGGCCATATTTACTGCATCGTCTACAGACATGTTGGCTTTGTAGGCGAACAGCGGGGGATCCAGGAGTGGGTCTGTGGATGGATTTGAGGTGGTACAACACATGTCGCTCAAATGGCTTAATTACCACAGAGATCAGGGCAACGGATCTGTATTCATCAAGTCCTGTGTTTCCTGTTTTTTTGGAGACAAGGGTGATGGAGGGTTTGAAGCAGGCTGGCACATGGCATGTCTTAGTGAGGTGTTAAAGTTGTCGTGCTGACCAGAGACACCTGATGACAGTGCTTCAGGGGTGGATGGAGAGACAGAGTCCCAGCTGTTTTGCAGGGGTTCAGTACAGTACACGTTCTACGTTCTCTAGAAAGAGGCAACACCATAAATCCATTCTACCATTTCAACACGATATCACGGCATCCTTGGGAGGCCTATAGTCACAAACACTGTGTTTCACATCTTTGTGTCACAAAGTCCACTACCATGGCATTTTTTCTGTGGAGACATGTAACACACCTCAGCATATGCCAGCGTCATAGGCCATCTATTGTCTGAGTGACTGCCATGGGACAATGAGTCACTGGCTCGACTGTGACATGATTCCTTCTTTGTTCTCATCCTACCCAGCTGCCCCCACCCATTGGTGTCACGACTGCTCACATCCAACTAGCTTTTATAGCCATTTAAAGGTTAATCTCCTCTGGGTGTTGATGACACTGAGCAGAATACACGACAATGATGCTATTGCTATTTAAAGCCCTGTCGCAGTGTACTGAGGGAGCTGACTGACACAAGCAGACACAGGGATGTTACTTTCTAAGCAAATACATTTGTAAGTACAGTTTTCTTCCTGACCCATAATGAAGTTAATCTGCATCTGATGTATTAGAAAAATTACTGTGTTTGAGGGGCTGAGGTGTAATAGCAATATACTGTATTAAATCTGAATCCAGTGTTGAATCTAATTACCTACTAACAAAAATCAAGCTCTCGCGATATTAAAACGTGATGATATTTCTCATCGGGGTGAGAAGCTGTCTCATAGCAGAGGGTGAGGTGAAATTAGGATAGAAGATGCCCCTGCTACTTTTAAATCGTTTGTGTGACAGCATTGTGGGTAAACAATAAACAGCAACAGAGTGTTAGATAAAACACAAACAATATGTAAGCAACATTTCAAAATGTATCTGCATTGTTTTGCATTTTGTCATTGAAGATTTCTTAAAAATTGAGTATCATCTCGTCCCATGAGCTAAGTGTATTGTCACACCCCTACAGATGATCTTCAATAAGCCCTCAGCTCTCAGGAGCATTTTAACATATTTTATCTCATTCTTTCAGTTTTAAAGAAAGTGTTTTGGTCCATTCTCACCTCTCTTATTAGTGTTGTTTCCAGCAAAGCAGGCAGCTGTTTTGAGCATAGAAAAGCTCTAAAAAGCCACTGTACCCCACCTGCTCTGCACCAAATGGAATCCAGACAAAGTAGCAACTAGCTGGTGAACACAGTGGAGCATTAAGCAGTTAAACAGCCACATATTAGTGGTGACAAAAACTGAGCTAAAATGACAGTGAACATTGGAAATACATTCATTATTTGAATAAGGCTCATGAAATCAACCTGACAAGACTACATGCCATGTAAGGATGTAATGGAGGATGTAATGCTCATTATTCACCAGAAAACAAAAATTGTTCGATGGGGGGGGGGGTTCTTCGATTATTACCCCACCCCACTGGTGGGGTAAAAAATGTTTACATTTTTACATTGATCAGGCTCAGCGTCTATGAGAGAGCAATTTAATCCAAGACACTCATTTACAAGTGGAGCTGTTGTTTTTAACAATGCACTTGGTTCTAGTACATTGCCCTCGATCAGCAGGCTTTTATTAACAGCCTTCTCTTTTTCATTCAATCAAGCCTTTCTGTATTCTCCTTTTATTGACCTGCAGATAGCGTCAGTCTTTGAATCATTTCATGCAGACTCTACTTCACGCCTTCAGGATGCCAGGGCGAACAAAGACCTAGATTAACTTACTTATCACTATATGCAGGTTCTGCACAGACCACCCCGCAAATCATTTTCACATGCAGAGTGGCAAGCAAGAGAGGAATTTTACATGGCTGGATACAGTACAGTATGTTATCGCCTAGAGTGGAAAAGTAGGTCATCAGCCTCACAGGGAGCTTCACTGCTTTGCTCTGCAGAGCAGGATGCTCACTGCAATCTGACTGCACAACCAATGTTAACAATGTTTAATCCTGTGTTATGTGTCTGCGTATGTAGCATCACCACATTTATGTGACCTGGATGCTTAATATTTACCCCACAATTCTACATTCAAAACATGCTAACATGCATCTTAAAGCTTCTGCAGTATTCCTTAAAAAAACAATGCAGCACATCAAGCTGAATATTATGTGCCAGGCACTGAAAAAACAAAGAAAGTGACAGCAGTTTAACAGACTGTAAGTAAACACCGTTTAATATAAATGTTGCCTAAATTATCTGATCCACTTCTGCAGCTACAGCATGCACCAGTTTTAGCAAAGCAGATGAAAAAGAAACAGATGTTGGATCAGGGAGAAAAACAGAAAGACAAGTGGGAGCTCATTCTGATGCATTCAAATTAACAATAGCACACTGAGAGCACCAGACAAACAAAAGAGTAGCTGTAACATGACATGCAATCATGTATGCAATACAAGCACTGCTGCCAGAGGAGTATAAGAAGAGTATAGCAGAGATACACTTCATTGCTGTCTCTTAAAAACAGATGCAAATGCTTTACTTTCAATCCTTTTAGACTTCAGACTTCAGCATCATCAACCATCCAGTTGTAAATGAATGCCTGTAAGCAGCGGGTAGGTGTCACCGGCACTGCTCTTGACTGCTACACATTTCCAATACAGTCTTCTTCGTCACCATTGGCAACTCATCCTCCTCCTCAGCAAACACCACACGTGCTGATCCACAAGGTGCCATTCTTTGTGTAATTCATTTCTTTCTACATGCTTGCCCACGGTGGTGAAAAAAAAAAAGAAAAGGCAAATGCAACATTTCATTGCTATGTCAGCGAGGCCTGACTATGTCTCCTCTTAAAAAGTCAATGATCCAACCACTCTTGACATTTTAAGAAAGTTGATATTAAGCGCTGGGTGTCTTAAAACATATTACATCTCAGCAATATAAAGTGTGACTTTGCCAATTCCAGCAAAGAAGTCTATCTGCCAACATCAGATCATTTGTGGGTGGTTCTTCACAGGGATCTGACTATTCAGGATGAGATTATGAATGCAGCACTGCCCTGAATCTTACATTTGGGAATATATCAAAAGCTTCTTTTCTCAACCATCTTCAGCTTCTACCAGACTGGAGCAATGCTGCCAGTGCTGCACAAGAGGACCTACTCACTCAAAGTTTATCTCTCCTGCACTGATTCAACTCAGCTTTAGAACTGCTAGTAAGATTTTATTACATTTTAAGCTTAGGAAGGTATGGTATCAGGCTGAATTACTAACATTTCTGCTTATATTCTCTAGCATGTGTAGCAGTTTCAGAGTGAAATGGGCAGACAATGCTGAAAGTCTTCAGCAGAAATTGAACCACGTGGCACGTGTCTTTGCATTAATGGAGTACTAGGAGAACCCACATGCACTGAGCTTTGAAACACTACTTGAGCTTTCAACTTCTTATGCTCACATGCATGCACACGCTATCAAATGACTCACCTTACGGCTATCTTTCTTGCTATTTGCTAGTCAGTAAGACTTTGTTTTGGCCATTAGCTACAAAGGAGAGTATCTGGCTCTTACCGGCTCACTAGATGTTTGGCTGTTCCGATCTCTAGCTCTTTGCCTGACAAAATCCTTGTTTCATTTAAAAAATAAGTCAAACTCAAATGCTAAATGTTGTCTAAACACAAGCCGCCACATAAGACATTTGCTGAAATAAAATAAAGTATAAAATTGGCAAAATCATAATTTAATCCAGATCTATCTGATTAAAGAATAATAATATTAATAATAATAATAATAAGTACAACTGTGATGCTAACTTTTGGTATTTGACAGTTTATTTGGTCTGTGCCAAAAAAGTATTTAGCCTTAAAAGCCAGCCCTACTCTCATCTCTACAGACTGCTGATTATTACTAATAGTTATAGTATAATAATATAATATAATAACGGTGGCTAAATTCATTTGTATTTGGTATGACATTTTTGAGTTGTCAGTTCCCTGTGATGAGCCACAGATATCAACCCTCTAATCCCTTAGGAATTACCCTGCATATTATGCTGGAGAAAAAACAGTGAGCTACAAAGATAACTTGACATGGAAATAGTTGAAGGGATATCTACTTGGACAGCTTTCTGACTTAGATTTAGTCATTATCAAAATCCTTGGCTCAGACACACTGTCACAGAGCAAAATGTTGTGCTCATATTACCTTCAAGACAAGCTTATGCACAAATTCAGACTCTTATAATAATTAATAATAGTAATAACAATAATTAATAATAGTTAATAATAAGTACTTGGTTCTTTTGAATCAAGGGTTAGAGAAACATAATTATTTTCTTGTTGATTTGTTCTTTAACAAGCAGCTCTAAAAATATTTGGCATATTTAGTTTTTTATTGTAAGTATTAATTAGGTAACAAGGTAAATACATAAATTTACATATTATCAAATTCATATTGCAAAGTCAGATAATACGAATTGTTTTCCCACATACTTGACACTTTCACAAGTAAGCAATATTGTTTTGCTTTTCATTATATACCACATTCCTTTATAGCTTGCAGGTTCCTTCTTTTTATTTTCCGACATATTTCATTAAATGTATTCCACCACTAGCCCGTGTGGTGACACTAAGCCCTGGGAGGACATAATGATAAAGTTAAAGTAATTATTCTGGGTTTCTGCACACTTTAAACGTTTTTATTTCCTTTTTAAGACCTTGACAAATGAGTAAATTCTGTGGATCAACATGATTTTAAGACATTCTGATGGCTATAAACATGTAAGACTTCTTAATAAACCCTGTAATTGAAGGATTAATGATTATACGATGGCTGCCGATCAAAACAGAGATCATGACAGCATTGCATCAAAAGAATAATAATTCTGGCTTACTAAGCATGTAAAACATCTCCCATTAGAGCTGATTCCACTCTTTGCTACATGTGACAGGTTGTCGGAAGTATCAGATATCATACAGGACATACACCAATCACCTGGGCCATTTGGAATGAAATCAATATGTACTCAGCCTTGCTAGAGTCCCTTTTAATTACACTAATAAAGTGAATGCATATTGATCTCCGATAACGCTCCACATGCCTGCACAGTTCAATATACTGTAGAGGAGTAAGCAACTAATCAAAAAGAAATATGGTGGTGTTTGATTTGTAGCAAAGAAACTTCATCAGAGCCACTGTTCAGAAGGTTTCTGATGAAAATTCAAGATACAGTATTTAATGTAGTATGAAATCCAGGTAGAACAGGTTTCACAAAGATAGTAAATTTACCTTAGACCCGGCAAAGCAGATAAAAGTCAGACCAGACTAGAGCCAGCAGAAATCGATAGGGTCAACAAATTGGCCACTAGTAGCTTACTGACAACTTCTGACAAATACAGTATGTTGCCCCAAAAGCAACCAGAAATTACTGCACAAAAATACCAATGAATAAGTTAATTTATAAAAAGTGTCTCCATTACAGAGTTTGTCCACCAAAGAGCACCGACACATATATTTTTTAAACTGTATACAGGTTCAAAATCTTAATTAGGGGTTGTACCAGAACAGGTTTACATGGTTTATTTTTCAAAAAACACCATATTTTTCTCATACTGCACATTGCTGCAGCTCCTCTTTTCACCCTATGTGTTGTACGCTCCACTCTTGAGCTACAGAGTGATGCATCTTACTTGTAAAAAATCTTTGCTGGGGGTTGCACATGCACAGTTCCCAGGTAAGGACTACTAGCCAATCAGAAGCAGAGACGGGCGGATCGTAAGAAACAAGGTAGTGTGATCCAAATCAAAGCCGCTTCAGACTGCGACCGTAACCTAGCAGATGCTATAAGTTACTCACAAGTCCACAACCACACAACATCAATGTTCCACATCTTACCATAAACCACTACAAAACTCACCATATTTCAACTCAATTTTACATAAAAATTGGCCAAACAATTTGAACGTTTGCTCAGTAGCTTTCACATCGGGTGTAACGTTAGCATTATAGTTATAACTTTAGCTGTGTTAGCCAACGTTTACAACAACTCCGCACTTGAACAGTCTGTGAAGTTACATTGCCGTGTTTATTTTAAATATAATTCACAACCAATAAAGCATAGTTACAGGTTGTGATTGTGAATTTCCAGGCCCAAACAGAGTCGGAGTTGCATCGATCTATGCTGCCTTGCTGAAAAATGCTACCATAGCGCAAATCGATAGACTCGACTCTACTCGGCCCTGCTCTGTTTTCCATTGCAGATAGTACCCAGAGATAGTATGTAGCTTGTCGTCATAGCGACGCCACACACAACTGCCACGACGTAATGTTCAATGCGACACACACACCAGCGATCCACACAGCTTTCTCTTTTTTAAGTTAAAACGTTTCAACATTCCTCAGAATGTAAAGACAGCCACATGCGGAACTCCTCAACTCCGTTCTGCCATCACTTCTCGTAAAACTGTCAATATTCGAAATCTATACAGCTGATTTAGTGATGAAATTCCATACGAAAACTTTCTGTGGGCCTCCACTCAGACTAGCTTGGTTTGAGGGCGTGCCTGACCCCGCTAGCCGCTTGGCAAGCTTTATGACGCTTTCATTGTGACGTCACAAGTAAAGGAAGTGAAGGGCTGGACTACAAACGAGCTGTTTTCAAGCAGTTCAGAGCAGAGCTTTCTGTGGGAGATGGGAACTCCCTTTGGGCTGGACTTTGGGCTTTTTCACTTTGCAAACCTCTTACATGCACAAAAAAGATATATAACTCAATAAAGGAGAGGGGAAAAGCCAAAAAGGATAATACCACCTCTTTAAATTTGGCAAAACTGAGACTGGTTATTCACTGTGTGGAAACAGAAGCTTCCCACATGATGGTCTTCTGTTCCTCAGCACTGCTAGGAAATTAAAACATTAACAACATAACTACAGCCTATATGACAACCTGTATACAGACTTTATGACAAAGAGTATGAGACTTTTTCTTCCCTCTAATCATAATCAATCCACTGAGCCTGGTAAGTGATTCCTCACACAACCATCACAGCTGGTGTTTGCCTGCAGTCATACTGCTTACTCTCCCACCTCCCCATGTTTCTGCATACCGTCAGGTCAGCTTATACTCACACACACGTATCAGCAAACAGATGAGACATCAGGAGTGTTGGGGGGGTAACTGCAGTGCTAGAGGGTACCAATAAAACCATCCTGCTTTCTGTTGGCACACCATATTGCCAGGGTGGTGAGTAAGGGCTATGTTTGCCCAGGCACATGGCAAGGAGTGCAGTTGTGCTTATGGTTATATGTGCTCAGACTCCATACGTATGCAATATTTCGATAACTTTGGATAGCCAAGGAACACAGAATCTTGTGCTGTGTTTTGCTGTGTTATGCTTGCTATGTGGTAAGACTTCACAACTGTTGTGGTGGCAGCCCGGCTGACGGTGAGTGTCCTGGTTTTTTCTCCTTTTTATCAGTTATTCTGCTTTTTTCCTTGGTTTTCTGTTCCCTACCTGCCTCCCTGTGTTTTCTCCCCTGTGTTCTCTCTCTCTCTCTCTCTCTCTCCCTCTGCTGAGCCCAGCCAACTACCTGCACCTGCATCTCATCAGCCACCTCGTCAGCCTGCCACACCTGCCAGTAATCACCTCATGACTGCCTGTATTTCAACCCCGGTTCTCCACACCATCCTCGCTTGATCGTCGTTGCTCCATACCCGGTGCCATCTCTGTGTTCAGGCTTTCATGTTTCTTGTTTTTTTTTTTTTTCCACATTTTCCCTGTGCCTTGTTGCCATCATCCCTAACCCTGTCTGTTTCCCTCCCAGGTACACTCATCCACCGGCCCTCTCCTCCTCGTACTTCCCTCACGGCGTCCTCCCTGTTCCCCCGCCTCTCCTCGCTTCCTCGGCCCCAGTGTTCCCCGGCTCCCTGGCCCCCTGTCTCCTTGGTTCCCCGTGCCTGTGCTTTCCCGACATCCACCTCTTCCTCCCCTCCAGTCCCTCTACCCCTTTCTCCCTCAATAAACCTCCTTCCCTCCGAACATTGCATTTGGGTCCTCTCTGTCCCCACACCACACAACCCCCATAACAACTTTCACATTTCTCTGTATGTGTGAAAACCAGAAAACCATTTCAAATTGAAAGATGCATCACAGGAAATGGAAATGACATCCATGCAGTAAAATAATGAACTCTCTTGTGTTTGCAACACGGCTGAAATTTCATCTGTTAACTTAAAGCATAATTTTTTTCATTTTCCCATGTGGCCATGAGGTGCTTGCTGTGTACTGTAGCAGCTGTTTCATTACTGCTGACCTGATGGTTGATATTCTGGGAGAGAAATGGGATATTGTGCCACTTCCACCTGGAAAACATGTCTGCATGTTGGCATATGAAGGTCGGCCCTGGCAGAACTGGTAGTGAAATGAGGGCCTTTGCGTGTGCATGCACTGGATTCGTTGCCTTGGTTACAGCACATTGCCTCACCAAAAGAAAATTACGAATATCAACACATTTACACATTTGTGTGGGACGACTGTAGAAAAACTATACTCTTAGACCACAGTCTCATTCAGTAACAGCTTTTTTTCTGTGCTCTGTTTTTAACCTCAGTTTGTGAAGGGATTGAGACAAACATTGATAGTATTCATGTACTTGTTTGTTTATCAGCTTTCTCTGAAATAAGTCATAAGATTTTGAATGCTGAATAGATATACAGATTGAACTAGGGCTGCAGCTTTTCAACGATTCATCGATGCGTTGTTTAAGAAGTTTCTGCTTGACGAGACGCTGGTCTCCAAACCACGTTTTGTGAAGAAACACAAGTGAAATGGGAAATGAGCGATCCTGCACACGAAACAGCTGTTGTTTGTTATTATCAAGATGGCAATTATAAAGACAAAGAATCTGGGTGAAAGGATGGATTAGCACACGCAGCTAGCAGGGATTGTCTGAGCTACAGAGAGAGCTGGAGGTGAGTTAAAAGGTGCAGCTCCCCGACAGCCATTTAACTCATGACTGTGAGGTTACAACTCACGGCCCAAAAAGGAGAACAATATACGTGTATACATTGTCAGCTGAGGTCTGCGGCTTATTTTGGCTAGCCTTCAACTCAACAATCAATCACGATTTCAGTTAATTGCTAAAGTTGCAGTTACTGTTACCTTGTCTGTGGTCCGCTGGCAGAACACCGGCTGCTTTCTGATTCGTTTTACGGTGGATGGACGGTAACATTACAGAGTTGTTGTTTTATTTAGCTTGAAATAATCCCATACTTTGGACACTTTCTTCTTTGTCTCTCTCTATTTTCTCTGTCTTCCTCCACTTTGCAAACAGCGCCATTATAATCACGTCGTGTTCACAGTGTAAGCGCGATGTGCAACAGTAATAAATGTCCCTGCGAAACACTGTGCTGAAAAGTTACCTGTATTAAACGAAGTATCGATGCAAGGAATTTGTGTTGATGGATTTTATTTATCGATTTTATCGCGATGAATCGTTTCAGCCCTAGAGTGAACCCCAGCATGCTTTCGAAATGACTTATGACGACTCCCTATTCACAACTTTCCCACTCACAAATTCCTCTAATGATCTCTTCAGGCTGATTTTTTAACAATACGTTTGGCATTTTGGGCTTTATTTGAAAGTGACAGTCACACTATTAAAGGCCACCAGACACCCCCACTGGTTTTTGACTTGGCAGTAAAATTTATATGTGAAACCGCAGGAAAAGCAGGAAATCCTCACATTTGTGACTTAATTACTATACAAATAAAAATGAATGATTAAAATAGTCGACAGTTATCCATTAATGATTAATGGATTACTCACTTCAGCTCGGCAGTCAAGTATTAGTAAATGTTTTAAAAGGAACAGTTTACATTTTGAAAAACAAGTTTATTCGCTGTCATTTCAATTCAGCTTTATTGAATATGAATTTAAAACAACAATATTGCCAAAGCTACAAATAAATTACAAAAGAACAAGTAATTTCATACATTTCTTTAAATGCAGAGAGTTGGGTGAGAAGATGCTTTAAATATGTTAGCTTAGCTTAACACAGTGACCAGCTAACAAAATCCTACCAGCATCTCTTAAGCTCAACAATTTAGACATTATTTTACTTTTGTTCCACCTAAGTGTAAAAACAACAACTAGTGATTTGTTAAGCTCTTTCCCGTTTCCAGTCTTTAAGCTAAGCTAAGTTAACCAGCTGTAGCTTCATATTTACCTTACAGACATGAGCTGGTATCAACATGGGCAAGAAAGTAAATATTCCTTTTACGGTGATATAAAAACCAAACTGTCACCATAACATGATCACATCATCTTGTTCAATTAACGTATTATGTCATCTCACTGTAAAACACAAAATTCATATTTTTCTCATGCTGTGAAAAATGAAGGGATATACATCACAATACGTGAAGGTGCAGTAGGTTTAATGACTCTCCAATAAGGGTCTTCAGAACAGCAGCCAGGAAGTGAAGTTCTTCCCATTGAGACCAATCTTACACAGGAGACCATGCATACTTTACATACAAGCAAAACACGGACAAAAGTCAGATGTGGTTGGCGCTGGCTGAGGCCTTTAACAACTCCAGACACAAGTCAAAACCATTGTAGCTAGTTATGACTGACAATGGCTATCTGAACTGTGAGATGAAAACAAACACTGGACTATTTAACAAATTAACTCTAACATGGGTGGAATGGTATCTGTATGTTAAATCAGCACAAGACAATGAAACACAGCGTATAAATGCAACCCTAAACAACAGTATAGCTCTTAAGCATAATTAACTGCAGAAACAAAGAAAAACATGTTGTGCCTGGATATGACAATATGAGAAAAATAAGACAATGAGAGAAATAAGGCAAAAATTATGATTTTAAGATTAAGTATCAAGCTAAACCTACATACAGGCAGCTATATAGATGATAGATACTTTAAAAAATTAACGAATGAATGAGTAAAGAAGTGCTTTGCTGTTATGATAAGTATATATATAATATCTATTTCTAAACCTACATTTCTGTCTCAAGCTGAATGTAGTTCAAAATCTAGAGGCATAACGTCTTGCTAATGGCATTCACATCTTTTGCAGCTTGACTCCTGCACTGGACTTTTATGAATTACTGTCAAATTAATGGCACATTAATTCAGTCTGGAGCCAACTAAATAAGGTCCCACACAAAAACTTTTAAATAAACTAGAGCAATGAAAAAACATCCATCTATACTACTACTAACAGATAAGCATCATGGCCATCTCTCTCAACCCTAACCTGAGCTACAAATGCTGCCAATACTGATGTTTTTAGACATGTGATACACAATACCTTTATGATTTAAACCTAAATGATTTTTATGGCTACTTGGGGCAACACAACTAACTGTACTTATTATTTCCCTTTAAAGTTGTTATTTCCACATCCAGCAGAAACAAAGCAACAGTTCATTTGGAGTCGTATTTCTTGCCACCTGATGAATGCAAGTCCAATATTAACTCTCCTATTAACTCTCCTTTAGAACTGTTTTTGGTCTCCACCAACTCTTGTGGGAAATATGTGGCAGTTTAGTTTCTAAATGCTCAATGTTCACCAGCTAGTCGCTAACTGCTGTTTGGTGCTGGACAGGTACAGTGTGTTTATCAGAGCTTTTTTGGCTGAAAACAACTGTCTGCTACAGTCGAAAATGACACTGATGAGAACAGTGAGCGTGAACAAAAACAGTTATGACCCAAAAACAAAAACAGTGAGCTGAAAGAAGCAATAAAGCTCCGTACAGAAGGGAACTGCAAAGTCATTTGATAATTCTCTGCGAGTTCATCACTAGGAGCGACACCTTTCAAACTACACCTAGTCATTTGATCCATAGTTAATAAAAAAAATACAGCCTTTCAGCAGCCAGGAAGGAAACCTGGGGGTTTCATTAACTAATTTGACATGGAAATTGAGAATCACCCAAACAGCAACAGGAAACTGCCTGTTAAAGGCGTGTGTAGTTCCTGCAAACAAATAAGTCAGGATGCACTTACTGTAATGTAAGCCAAAAGCAACACATTTGGCATTTCATACTGAATTACAATTTGTGACTGTTAGAAATGCAGTCCCTCTATTAAGTTTTGAACAATTACAGTCATTTTTAAGGAATTGGCTTTGTACGGTCACTTGTTTGGACAGGTATCATGTTAAATTATGAGGAGCTCAGCGACAGTATGGCTTTATTGTGAAAGCAATAATTAAGAAAATACTTCAAACATTTCTAAAATCTCTGAAAAAAATAAATCTGAGCTTTACTCTAAAGAAATGAATGATTCCCTGTGATGGAAAGAAACATTCACGTCCCAATCAGGTGTAGTTTACTGATTTTTATCTTCATAAACTTCAAAGAGAATTAATCAAAGGTATTAATGCTGTAAGATTAGTGTTCTCTTAGCAGTAAGATACAACTTTCAATCACTTGGAAAACTCTGTAAAATTGTATTTATAAGATGGGGAAGGATCAGGTTTGTCATCTGCAAAATACAGAGGATAAAAGCAGTTCATTTGAGAGTATGACTGGAAAAAATTATTTATTTTTCACAATGGGGTAAACAGGAAGAATGATACATCTCCTGAAACCTTCATCTTAAGCTGTTCAAAAGCCAACCTCTGCTTGGCTAAACATCGCTCGCCATCTGTTACCTCTCTGTTAACTTTTTGTTCATATCAACATCTAGCAGTAATATTCAAATATGATGGTTTAAAAAAGTCACTTAAAGCATTTTCGTGCCTGTTGTTTTTGTAGAATGATAGATGATAAAAAATGTATTCAGGGTATCATTCAGTATGAATATAACCATGGCAACCAGGCAGAGAGGAACGGAGATGAGACTGGTTCATCTTTGCAAACTAGAATCACTTAGCTTTTATAAAGTATTTGAACTTCATTCACCAAAATTCAATAATGTACTCAATGTACCCGTAATGACACTTCCCCTGTCTGAGGAACTTCCAATGCAAATACACAATTTGAGAGAAAGGCTTCTACATCATAAATGTAGATGTGTTTTCACATATTTTTGTGTCTAAATGACTAGTAGGTACAAAAAGTTTTGGAATCTGTGCAGTAAATGGCTGGCAGCCGCAAACCCGTCAAAATTACGTCCACCAAAAGTGTTTCTTTTTGCCACTGACTCAGGGTCAGACTGTTAAACAAGGTGCCTAACAACATCATGGAAAGTATCCCCATGAGTGACTCCTGTTGGCACCCTTTGTTTTGTAAGTCTTGTTCAAGGACAGTTCACGCTCTAAAATCTCATGAGAGGTGAATTGTTGAAAGAAATGCCGTTGGAAACGCAACAACCTTTCATGAGATCAGTGTCAAAATAAGCACTTTTTATGGACATTATATTGACGAATACGTTGCAGCCACTGCAGCTGCCGGCTGAAGCCAAAATTACCCTTTGACATATTATTTGTAACACCAGGATAGGGCCTCTGTGATGCAGGTGCTGTGTTTATGCAGATGACACTAACTTAATCCCATCGCCAACACAGTGCTCCTTCTGGTAATACAATTGTATTACTGTACCTGCACTGTTTAACTGGTTCATTGTTTTGCATTTTCATTGGCCTACATGGAACCAATTAAACTGATATATAGATTTATACATAGGGACTTTTTTCATCCCTGATGGGAATTTGTAGGTTTGCAGTACCAGTGGTTTACATAAATAAAATTACAGTTACAAAACACAAAACAAGCAAGCATGAGAAAGGTCAAAAATACAATTAACACATCTACAACTATATATCAGTCCCTCCAGGATTTTGCAATGTCGCAATCGCAGCTATTAACACACATTCAACAAATCCCTGTGAATTAAGCAAGACTTGCAATTTTGACCAATCACCGCAAATTTGACCTATCATCGCCATTTCCCACAAAATGTTGTCATACGTCAGCCGGCTCTCCTCCTTGTTTCAAGTCGCAGCAGACATGTGATACCAACATCTCACATTTGCCTACAAAAACATCATCAAAGGACTGTGACAAAACAGTATTCATATCTTATTTACCAAAGCAGTATTGTGGTCGAACATAAAAGGAAATTGTCTACTGACACTTTCCCACCACAAAACATAACATGAAGAACGTCAGAAATGCATGGAGGACGTTAGATGAGACAAATCACTGTGACACAGGCTGTGGCATCCTGGTCAGTTGCAAGCACTGAAAGAATCACGGTAAGCTGGTTTAAATATGCATGGTTAGGGCTAGAGGTAGGTCAGTGAAATCCTGGAGGGACCGATATATTCACACAAATACAATAAACCAATTTACAAATACATTTTCATCCAAAGCTGTGGAAGGTGATTCTTTCTATGGCAGAGATTTGTTAAAATTTCTAATCACTGAAGGGTTTATGAGAGTTTTCCATAAACAGTTGAAAGGTTTAGGTCTGGTTTACTTTGTAAATCTTTCATTTAGTGTGCATGGTGCAGCTGTGTCCTTGCCCATCACTGCAGAGAACCAGGTATTTCATTTCCAGCAGCAGTACCTCCAGCTTGGTTGTGCATTCTTTGGACAGAATTATCCATGTTCATGGGTGCAAGGACAGCAAAGGTCTTGTTGTTGTTGCTCTCACCTGTTCTGATGACACAATTTTCTCTTATTGTTTTGGAAAATCTAACATTAACAAATCGGACTGATGGCCAAAAGGGGGTGTTAGTCTGTTACTGTTCCTAATTTACCCTCTATTGGAAAAAATGACTCCTGTGGCATGTACTACGAAGCGGGGTAACTGGCTTATCCAGGTAACTTAAGGAGTAACTTCGTGATGTTGAGTGTAACTTCTTGATTAACCCATACTATGAAAGGTAGATAGGTGTTAAACGAGGTCTTTTGCCATGGCAATTTACACTGCATCTCTAAACTTCTCCGAGCAGGTTTTGTTTGTGGTTAACTCGAAGTTACCCTGCACATGGACTACACACCACATCTGTACTCAGTGTTAATGATGAGAAGTAGGATATTAATACACACCACTTCATAAAATATGTTTAGATTTCATCCTGATTTGTTCCACTGCGGTTGAAATGAAGTTCTGACCACAACAGTATTAGCTACATTTAGACAGCGAGCTCTGCAGCCTCAGGGATTTTAGAGAGGAATCTTAATTAATTAACGGGATAGTTTCTTGTAGCCCATCAGTAGTCTATAGCCTAACTGAATTCTCCTAAGTGTTTTCACATATTTAGATTGACTATTTTACATGTCTAAAAAATAGGGAGCCAGGGTTGGGGTTGATAACCGAGAAAAAAAAAACCTAGATGAAAGTGTGAAATTTACAAGAAGAAAAATCGGAATTTCCCCGAAATTCATGTCATAAAGAATCAAAAATCACTCTGGTGTTTTCTTCTGAATACGCTGAATCCAAGGCAAAGTCTCTAAGGTGCGTGATAGTGATTGTTGGCTAAACTCAAGAGTATTTCCTCACTGCTAAATCCGATTGCAAAGTTTAATATAACTTTCCAATGCATGCTTACTACACGGCAGATGTGTGTGTGTGTGTGATGTTGCAGCCTTGCAAAGTGAAGTTTTTCTCATAAATGTGTGACTATAATGTCAGAGAATATTCAAGTTTTTTCTTGTAGATTAATATTGGAAATTAAATTCTGTCTCAGATTATTACCCCTCTCCGCTGGCTCCGGACCTCATGTGCAGTTGTACCTTTACATCTTAATCATATTACACATAAAAGAAGAGCCCATAAAATACATAATCGAGATTTGAACTACAATAAGAACACTGTGAAGATAATTAGGCTACAAATTTACTCCGTGCGATGCCAACAAGCCTCCCTGGCTTTGTTGACCGCCACGATATTAGATTTAGCCATTAACTTGTCTTTACATTCATAATTTCCTGACACTACAAATGTGCATTCCTCTGGAGAAATACGGAGCATGCGCTGTTGCGAAAAAACTCTGCCTGCATGGCCGAACACACCCCTTTTATGCGAACGCGCAAAAAATCCAATTAAGTTAACACCGGGTTAACATGGACTCAACTAACAAACGTCTTATCCACCGTCGTAGTACCGTTTAACTCCAGTGTAGACGGTCAGAGTTTGTTAACCCTGAGTTTGCCTGTTAACCCCAAGTTAACTCTGAGTAGGTTGAACTCCCTTCGTAGTACAGGCCACTGGTCTTTGTCAGAAGACCCTGTATGTTATGCCAGTAAAAGCACACGTGTAATAAATTACATTAATGATGACTGCTTTACATTTAGGTAACCCGGTTTCAGGACCCTGGGCTCACTGGGACATCTAAAGGAACTGATACCTCGTTAACAAAGTTAGTTCCATCTGTGTCTTTCCTGCTACTAAAAACAGTCTATGATCAACAGCATTTAATTTGAGTCTAGAACGTCTGCTGAAATATTATGGTTTTACGTTAATCTTTACATCATCTGGCACATTTCGGAGCGTGTGACTAGATCACTGTAATATAGCTGCCCAGTCACCTGTCTCCCTATAGACCAACCTGACTATTAGGAAAGCATGCACAGACAGCCAAAGGACATGTGAGGTGACAGAAAGAGAACATTTTTGTTCTCCTCCTTGGAAGGTTTTGATTGTACCACAGGACAAATTCAGCTAACAATGACTACAGATGTATTAGTGGAGAGGTTCGTAAATCACATCTGATCACACTGACATTTCATGTGGCCCACTGCCCTGTAAAGTCTTCATCATCTTCTCCAACTGCAATTACTTACTAGTGCATATTTTCAGAGTGAACACATAATCATCTCAAGAGGGATTATTAAAAAAAAAACTGGAAAGCTCCTCTTTCATCATGTTGTTTACAGCCCATGACCTATAGTTTTTATATTATAGTGCAAAGAAGCATCAAAATAAAAAGGTCAGTTAGTGCACATAGTGTAAAAAATTATTAAACATTTTTTATATTTAGCTTTGATAATGTCAAACTTGCTGAAATGCTTATTCTATTACTCGATGTTTTCTAATGGTGACAATTTGAAGACGTCACCAAGGAAACACATCTGCTGTCCATTTTCACTATATTCTAAGGTTTTGACTATAAACAATTAATAGATTAGATTAAAACAGCTTCATCGATCAGGAAGGTAATCATTAGTTGCATCTATAGTCTTCATTTAATTATGAGATGTTTGTGCTGCATATCTCTGTGTGAATGTGGTCAGGATTATGCTTTGACTTAACAAACATTATTACATGATGGTTACCTTTTCAGCTCAATGTATTTTCTGAGTCTAAGCTATTATAGAGAATCTTAAATGTTTCCATTTAATTTGGCCTGATTTGTTTCTGAGGTAATTGCGTGGATTTATAAATATCTTGAGCAAAGCCCATATGGCCATATTCTCGGCCACCATATACCTCTCATCCTTTGTCTCATCATCACTCTCAACCCTGCATCAAAGGTTTTTCCAAAAACAATTAAGAGGTCAAGTTCATACCAAGATACATCCAGCATCTCCTAGATCAACTGGCTTTGATGTACAGTGTAGCTAATGTTAGCAGTTTGATTTTGACACAGGTAACATCTTGATGAGTCTTGGTCCTAACAAGACTATACCTCTTGCTGATTCAGTTTTTCACTTACCTACCGTATGAGAGAAGTTGGAATAATGAAAGACGAGAAGGGAAAGAGATAAGAGATGTGTCCTAAATTAAAAATGTGGCTGGTAATGGAAATGTGATTGGAAAATGAAGGATGGGGAACGATCAGGTTTGTCATCTGCACCGTACGGACGATGAGGATTGAGAATGGACTTCATAAGTATTGTTTTGCATGTATTTGTGAGCTGTGATAAATATGTCAGTTAATTAAACATAGCTTTCCTCTAAAACTTCCATTATGACTTCAAAGACTGCAGAAAACTGCAGCATAAAAACTGCAGGTATCACAAAGTCAACAGAGGAATGCAATGAAAGGGCAGAAAACAGGCACCTCGGCAGCAACTACCAAAAGCAACATTTCAAATTGTGTCACAGAAAGGTGGGATTATCATTACCAACATATATAAAATTCACAATATATTTAAGAAAGACAAGACACAATGCTCTAACACTAAGGGATTATACAGCAGTAATTCTATGTGATAAATGAGATAAATCACATCTGATAGGACACCATCTGTGCGTTTTGTTTTATTATGTTATTGCAAACTGCAAACCACCCAGGAACAGAGATTTTGCCATTATAATACCATGTAGGTCATTTGACAAATCTGTTTCCATCACTCTTTATCTACCTGTCACATCTTCTCTTCCAACTTTTACATTTGTATCAATATTTCTAATATCAACACTGAATCAAATGATTGCTCTTTTCTGCCCTTTCAGCTTCTTTTTGTGTTGTTTTGGTTTTATGTTCTGTGCTGTATGTATGGTTGATCACCACCATCACATGGCAGACAAAGTTAGCTATATCGAAGAAAGTCAACCATCTAGCGAGCCAAAGGCTTAGATATAGTCATAAGGGTGATTTATTAGTGAGTTAATGCGATACAGTGTATAGTTTTGGAGCAAGCACACATACCCGCCATATACTAAAATTAAAGGGGGAAAAGATGCTGCATGAGGTCAAAGGGGCAGGTGGATTTTGGTGCTGTAAAACTCTTGTAGTTGGCTGGTGATTTGACATTAGCCATTATGGAACTTTTGAAAAATTCTTCTTTTGGGGTGAAATCTAAACACACAGATGATACACATATTTTCAATATCATTATAGCTGATGTACTGTATATCATAAATACACATCATAAATCTGCTAAGAAATCACAGAAATAAAGTTGGCCTGAGAATCATACCATTATTAAGTTTCCTTCAGTAATAGTTAGAAATACCATGTGCACATTATAAACATAAACTACTAATAACTTATTTGGGATACTTTTAATGGTGCCAATTTGCCAGTGAATGTCCGTACTGTCTTTTTGTCCTGTCAAGTGTATAACTACAGTTTTTAGTTTTGCTGCTTAATATCTGTTGTGACATTACTGCGCACATAGAAATGTTTGAAATTACTGACAGCAGCGTCTCATTAATCATTAAAGTAAATTGTTAATGAAAACACCCATACATAAAGAAATCACCTAGAAAGCTATAGGGTCCAGGAGAGGTGGAGAGAAATTTCCATGTGGGAGATAAATCTGAGAAAATAATTAGGTCGGGTGGGTGGCATGTGGATGATTTATGCGTAGGCCTACATGCGGATTCCGATAATGTCAGAGCCGATCTGCGCATCCCACCAATTTAACTGCTATAGTCGTGACCTGATGAGTGCAAACAGCTGCTGACGTCAAATTATTAGGCTGTATCTACAAAAACATCCTCTTGCCTTCAGCACTAATTCGCTGTATTTCATGTTGTCATAGTAATAATATTGCCCATTATGTAGTCTGCAGATCTCATTCCAAAAGTATAGTCCTGTGACAACAGTTGCAATTGGGGCTGTAGGCTACATTTGAGATAAAGGACGGATGATGAAACGTTCACCCTCATCAAGATGACGTCTGGAAATGATCTCCTGTTTACAGTCAAAAGGCATACAGCCAAAAAGAAAAGCTTGGGAGTGAGTTACTGAATTTCTCCTTGATACTGTAATCTGTGACTGTTAATGCTTTCAAAATAGGCTATGTTTATTGCAACCTCGAAATTCTTCTACATGTCATAATGTTGCCAGACATTTATGAAGATCTGTAGCCTTTAAGTATTGGTGCTGAAAGTTGGTCTGCTCACCTGATCATAGCACTAGGCTCTAACAAAATCTCGGACATTTGATGCAGCTGTGCCACACGTCATATTTTTTGGCGTCACTTTAAAATGACAGCTCTGAAGCAAGAACATCTCATTCAATTAAATGCAAATCGCTTCGACTCCTCTCTCCTCGAGAGGAGAGGAATCGAGAAGGTACAAAAATGAAAAACTCAACAATTTTTAAAATATATATTTTATATGTCCTATCAACAGGATTCATATATTTGTAAAACACTTGTCACTCTCTATCCCAGAGGTTAGCAAATAAGTCTGGCATAGGGCCAATTTTTTTTCAAGCTGTTATATGACGGGCCATTGACAAAATCAAATTATTTCAAACCACGTGTATGTTTAGCTCAGTCGGTACTGTGCGGGACTCCCGTTAAGTTGAATGTAGGATCACTTCCATCTTATAGTACAGTGGTTCTCAACCTTTTTTGGGCCAGCGCCCCCCTATCCATTATCCAGGTCCCTTACTGCCTCCCATCAACAAAGATGTTTGCTATTTGCCCAGAATATTGTTGTTTTTATTGTTACTATTGTTATTAAAACATGGAAAATGTGATTGTGGCCCCTTTTCATCTCAGTAATAAATTAATCCATTTTAATTCAGTTATTGACTGGACTTTTATTAGCTCATCTGTTAATAACTTATAACTCAGTGTTTCCCACAGAATGACAGTGTAACTGTGGCGCAGCTAGGGCCTATATACAGCGTGCTAGCCTCAAAAACCCAGCTGTATTCTAACAGTAACTTAGCTCTCCTTATTAGCTAGGCTCCTTACATGCTTGCCAATAACTTTTAATAGCTGGGTCTCTGACAATTGTGTGACAGTTGTGTTGCACAGATTTGTGCAGCTTTGTTCACGAGGGAGAGAGAGCGAGGGACGGATGAGAGAGACGAGCCAGAGGATGTGCTGCGCGAATACACGCTGCCTGCAGCTCAAATACGATTTTAAATAGGCCTAGGAAAAAAAATCTAAAATCAATATGTGGCGGTCAGCGTTGATATTGTGGCAGGCCGCCACAAATAAATGAACGTGTGGGAAACACTTCTGCTCATGTTCAAAACTTTCTGCACATTCAGAATCTCTCCCACATATCTGAGTACTCTGACATGTAAAGAATAAAAGTTGTAATGGGAGACTAACGTCATTAGCCTATTTAAAGAGAATTCCTAATATTTTACTACATGCCCTATGCTGCATTATGTTACTGATTCGCTGGAAGTATCCCCTCGGCGTCTAACAGACAAAACTGAATGAGACGAGGAGGTGCTCATGCCAGGGGAAAACGAAACTAACTGACAACACCTGTCATCAGCCAGAAATCTCCGACTCCGTTAACTTCAGCACTTCTGATAAAGTGCCACTTACAATCCCCAACAGAGCAAGTTTGGGCTTCAGTTTTTAATGTTTTTATAGCCTACTGAAACTACAATATAGGCTATGTACGCTTTGGCACAAACTGTCTGCGACTCACAGCGCGAGGTGGGTCCACGTCACTGCTGCTTTCAGGGTTGGTCCGACAGCGGAATATCCCTCTTGTAAATGTGTAACCACTGTGATAACAAGACGTTCACGGTGTATTCCTCAGAGAAATAAATACTTTTCAACCAAGAAAGAGAGCGTCAATTTTCCAGAGTTTACACAGTAAACGCCATGTGGGTAAACTTTTAGAGATGATACTCCCGTTCCTGTGAAGGCAAACCACAAGTAGCTGAAGGAGAAAAAATACACAGTCTCTTCCAGTTGCAGTGGACTAAACTGGCAGGTTTTAATGTTGCAGACCACAGTTTTTTGCAAGTAGTTTAAAGTTTAAACTCGTATTGTTGTGGATCTCCCCTTAGAATTTCCAACCAACAAACACCCCCCAAAGCATCTCAGCGCCCGCCTTTCCAAAATATTGATCCAGCGCCCCCCATCGTTCCGGAACGCCCCCATTGAGAAACACTATTATAGCAGATAGTTTTTTTCTCCCTTGTTAAACAAATTGAATAAAAGGACACTTTTGCACATGCTCACAATAAAGCATGTGCTGCAGTGATGTGTGCACGTTCTAGCGTTTGATCAGCATTCATTAACCTATGAACAACTTATTTTCATTTCCCTGAGAAAATTCAGGGAAATCTGATCACACGTTTACTGGCGGCTTTTTCAGAGGCGTGTCAAGCAAGCCAGAGAATCTTTTGAATGTCCTTCAGAACTCTTCAAAGTAAAAGCTCTTAATAAACTCGACATGAAGCATTGCTGTAAAAGACGTTCTCGTGCTTTTATTTTAGAGGCACAATCACTTAAGAGGAAGTGATTGTGTGAGTAACTGTTGCTGTCATGACTGACATCTATTTCAGCATCAGCCATTATCAGTTTATTTATCTTAATATTATTATTATTATTATTTATCTTGCTATCAAAGCAATCTGCCCACGGGCCGCCAATTGCCAACCACTGCTCTATCCATTCATATACATAGATTTACTGTGTGGATGCATATGTAGAAACCACATGGAAAACATTTAACACTGAACTATGAACTATGAAACTGACAGTAAACTTTGGATATAATGGCACTACTGCTGTTAGGTAAAAAAAAAAAAAGAAAAAAAGAACTGCAGCTGCAGTGACCCCTATATAACTAATATACACATCAATCTGAATTATTCTATTGTGCATCAACTTTTTCATTGCATTTTTAATAAAAATCTGTCTGTGAGTTGTGAAATGCATTAGCACTCAGGATGTCATGCTGTAAATCACCCTCCTGCCTCAGGAAGTACTCAGAACTCACTTCCTACTATATGAAGCACAGACACTTGTGCACTTTGCCTTAAATAGGCACACATTATCTCATTCACACACACATACACAAGGCCTGGAAGATAGTCTCTGTGTAGAGGGCACTCTTTCATGCTGCGACCAAAAATAATCTTTATCAGGGGATTTGTTGGACAATGTTCATTTTCTTAACACAGAAGAACTCACCAATAACTCTCTGTATATGTGCAAAATCTAAATCAAATATATATTATATATATTAAAAAAGCATCCAAGTGTGACTGCAGTGAGGACTCACTTCCTGCTAGTTCAGCACACATCCATTTATTGAGGACTTAGTGGTATTCAGCAGAGACATGATGACTAACAGTACATAAGAATATTCTTTCAGGTGTGGGTTGTTGTGAAGTTGTCGTCACTGGGTGGACAGTCTCACCCTGAGCCCTGGTCTCTGTCATGAGAAGTGAGTCATGTCTGCAATGCACTATTATTATCATCTGCCTGGGGAGGGAATTTGAGATTTAAAGGGGATAAAAGGAATTAAGTTTGAAAAAAATAAAGTATATTTTGGGTGAAAATGTGTAAGATTGAAACTACCCCTCAGATAGGTTAGTATCTTGCCCAAGATACTTCTATATGTGATCATCTGCTACCTGTAACACGATGGTAATTAGATATCACCAATGTGACAGATAATAGCTACAGGATCTATATGTGCTGAAGTACAATGATTTGTGATTGTAAGCAACAATAATATTCTAAATCAACCTGGTTGTTGGAATACATTTTATTATTTATCAATACGTTTTATTTAAGAAGTACAATTACCAATCATTGGTTACCCTAAATTGTCCTTAGGGTGTGAGTGTGAGCGTGAGTGGTTGTTCGTCTATGTGTGGCCCTGCGATGGACTGGCGACCTGTCCAGGGTGTACCCCGCCTTGCACCCGATGTCAGCTGGGATTGGCTCCAGCCCCCCCGCGACCCTGTACGCAGGATAAGCGGTTGACGATGGATGGATGGAATTACCAATCATATTTTATCTAAACTTGCTTCTACATAGAGAAACAATAACTTAAATGCAACTTTTCTACATTCACTTCTACGGGCATAAAATTGTTACTGATCCCAAATTCTAACTTCTTTAAACAATCAAAAAGGCTTACGGATGAATTTTCTGCTAGTGATGGATGGGTTCCTATTCTGTTTTAGTCACCCCCACTTTTACAGTTTCAGATTGATTTACTCACTATAAACTCTGTAAAATGGGTTTTCTTACTGTCCAGCCACAACAGTTCAGATGAGACAAGCTTATGAAGCTTTACCAGCAGCAGAGAGTGCATCATGGACTTTCTTTGCCCTCGGTTGATGAATTACCGTCTGACTGGTGGAGGTTTACATTCAGGCTGAAATGACTACTCAGGACTGAAAAAATGCATGTTTTCTGGGTAAAAAAAACATTTAATGTACAGTACATTTATAGTACATTTACATTATATAATATATATTTAATGTATAGTTTTATGTATAGCTGTAGAAAAGATGCTTGAAGTGAACACAGATCAAAGATAAGGCAGTAAAATCTGTGCATAGTGAAGATGTAAATACAATTTTTATCTATCATAAAGCATGAGCTGTCTAAAACATGTTAATTGTTATTACACTACCATTTCTTTGGAAAGCCTGAGAATTGATTTCATGATACTGAGCTGTTGTTTTGATTTCCCTTTTTTTTTTTAAAAAGACCTTCTGAATTCATGGGTGCCCAAACAGACACTCTTGAATGGGCTATTTACAAGGTCTGTACGTGTACATTGTTGATCCTCACTTCCTGCATCTTACATTTAAACAACATACTATTTGTGCCTGGTTCTAGCTCTGATAAACACCAGTCATCTAGTCAGTCGGTTCAACAGAGAGCTCTGGAGTCTGGTGCAACACGATGTAATCAGTCTATTCTTACAACACAGAGTGGAGAGAGAAGAGTTTCATATGGACCTGTCAAGTTTTCTTTTTAGCCATGTGACATGTGGCTTGAAGTATCAGCCCAGCCAGTTAGCGAACACGAGAAAGCTCTTTATGTCTGGAAACAGCTCAACAAAATGTTCAACAACTTTGTTCTCCTCCACAAAATTTCTGACTGTCCATCTCTAGTCCTCAGTGACACTTACCATGAGCTTTTATATAAATCACCTAATAAATAATCTGGTTGATTATGAGCTCTATGTCCTGAACAACATTGTTGGAAGCATCAGAAAATACTCATTCTGCAATAAAAAAGGGGATAGGTTTTTTAGTCCCACAAGAACTCATGATGAAAAAACTAAATAATCTGTAAATGTATTAAAAGATTTTGGTGCACCCCTTTCATGCTTCAGCAGCTATCATCAAGTGACTCATCTTTTATTTGCCAGAGCAGGTCAGTATATTCTCGTACACAAACGAGACAAATACAACCATTATGTCGTTTACATTTTAATGTAAAAAGCTAACAAGCAGCAACCTTCTGCATATTCTCTCTCACAGAGGATGTTATTTATATATATATCTAACATGATTCTCAGACAATCTTCAGACAACAGGGAAAATTCTACTGGATTCCTGTGTCAAAAAATTGCACGTTACAATATCACCAAAAGGGATGTTATTGAGATGCTTTATCCCGGTTGGAAAATGCGCTTATTGGCTTTTGTGCCAAGATAGACAATAAGACTCATCAATCACATCTGTATATAAAAGGTATATATATTAATTCTTCTTCTTGTATTTTTCTGTTCTATTTTTATTTAATGTATATATTCTTATCTGTTGTGTACATCAAATTTGAAGCTACAACCAGCAGCCAGTTAGAAAAAAGCTTGGCTCTGTCTAAAAGTAACAAAATTCACCTACCCACTGTACCGTTACATAATTTCTTGCAGGTTATAATCAACACTTTGACATAACAGTGGTACCAGCGTTAGCTAAAACACAAAAAACACAATATATTTGACATGATTTGCAGTAATGTTAGTTTACCTGTTCAATAGGGAGAAAGCCGAGTCTGGGACGGTTTTTATATCCAAAACAAAGTGGAGGTCTCCCCATGACTCAAATACCTTTCTGATGTTTTCGCCCAACGTCGATCTGATTCTCATTTGGCCTGACTGGCTTCAGAAGCGCACTTTTCGTTGTTTTTATCTTTACGTGGAGGGTTGGAGTCTGTGTTGTGCTGGGAGCCGGTCTTTTTTTAGGTGTTAGCAGACTCCATTTCGTTAGCTGCAGTGTTGTCACTGTGTGTACAGTTCAGCATAGCGGCTGTTCCAAGCAACCAAGTAAGCAGCTGAATGCTTCATTTATATGTGAGTTTATAACCCATTCATAAATAAGCAATAAAAATTTGATTCATTTCATTAAAAAACTACACATAGTCCCTTTAATTGAAGTTATAGTATTTCTCAGGCAAGAGCAGTGACTTACTTATTTCTTCGCTGGTTGCCTGGCAAATTAATGTCAAACTAGGACATGAGCATATGCTACAGTGCCTTGCAGATTGCCTCAGTGATGTACATTTGTACTATTCCTCTAGCCTATGTTATTAGTTTGCACACACACGAGTCATGAATCTGTAACATTTGCTATCACTCACCAACACCGCAGCTCCCTGACTGAAAAAATAAAGCACATTCTTCAAACCCTGTCTTTTTCTTTCACACCTTCACAAGGATTGTCTTACATTCTCGGTTTTATCTCCAAATGAATGTAGGATGTCTCAGCAGAGATATTACTGGCTACCATTAGCTAAACAAAGTGCAAATACAAACTTTGTTCATTGACAAACAAAGTAAAAGTAAAGGTAAAAGTAAGTGTGAAAGGTCCAGATTTATAGAATCATATATTTGGCGATTGGCGCAACCTCCTGACGATAGTAGAAAACATTACTGAGAGAGCTGCCAAATGTTAGCCCTCCTTAATATTATTAAATTTTCCCAGGTTCGGTGGGGAAAAGCTCCAGTTTTCACACATTTGGCACCAATATGTGTTCCTACCCTACAAAGTGACATAATGATAACTCTTCCTTCTTTTAAAGTTTCCTCACAAGACTCCAGAAGTAACCACGCCGGTTCGAAAAACAGTCTTGCACATAACCGCCCATACTTAATCTGTTTGATCCAATTCCTCTTAACATCTTTTAAAATATTAATGTTTTCTACAAAAGCATCAGACCATGTGTGCTGTTAGCTCTCTGAAATAGGCTACAACAATGTTCCCCATGCTAGACTGATTTAATCATACCAATGACCAAATTCAAGATGTCAGACCACATTAATAATTGTCACCTTCTAGACACAGAAAGGCTCCAGCCGCCCGGCAAGTTTGAACACAGCCTTCTTGCTGTGAGGCAAGAATTCACATAGATTAACATGTAGACTAAGGTGTTAAATTTAGGATTTTTATACACCATACTGTATCTTAACAGCTATTTTATATATTATTTGTTATCCTGTTATCCGGATGAAATCATTAACCTTAACTACATTAATATTTTTATATGTCATGGTATGGCAAATTCAATACATTCTTATAAAATAATATAACAGTTTTACTGTTATGTTTTACATGAGACCAAACTTCTCATATTAATTTGGTCGACAGAACCACAGCATCCATCAGTTCTACAGGTTTATCAGACGGGTTTTGGTGATGCAGAAAAAGCTTAAATAAAGAGAAGTTTGTAGTTAAGTAAGAGGACATGTGGCATAAAAACTACACTTTTACAAGCTTTTGGTCTTCAGATAGCAAACACTTCCTGAAGCTCGTTTGGTTAAAGGCTGAAACTAAGGAGAACACTTATTCTTTCTAAAGCTGATAAAAGAGTGAGTCTGAGTGCAGCCAAAACACCTCTGTATCTTTCCATCTTCAGGTTATCAAAACTTGACTAATCATCCTGTAGCTCCTAGAAAGAAGGAGCAAAAAAAAAATCAAGAGCAAGATGACAGCAAATAAAGACAAGTGCATTGGATAAGAGGGGAAGCAACAATGTGGTGGGAGGGTGTGTATTTGTTATTTGTGTGTGTGTGTGTGTGTGTGTGTGTGTGTGTGTGTGTGTGTGTGAAAGGCAGAAGAGGAAAGGGAGTGTGTCTCCAGCTTCAGAATCTTTGCTTTTTTCTGCCACTGTTGTCAGCAGACAAACAGGAATTGTTTGTTGTATTTCTCTGAAGGACAGACCGATTTAGTAGAGTGGTGCTGAAGTGTAACCCTGTTAATGTTTAGTCATAGTCCACATGTTTAATATATTGAATTAAGCCTTCTGGGCGATATACCAGTGAAAAGCTCTGGGAAGCTGTGCTGCATGTTGACAAGATGATATCTGACTTATCTCCAAGTAAATGGGCACTTGTTGGCAAATAAATAACACAGTTACAGACTGTGTTTCAGTATGACTGTTGGAAACATGGACAGTGATATGGCCTCTTTTCTGTGCTGTGGCTGAAATGATTTGCACAAGCCTTTGTCCTGGATATTTGGAGGAAATCTGGGGATTTTATGATATGATTTTATGCTTGGTCTAGTCTAAACTTTATTTCTAGTTGCAACTGCAATGTTAATTATTTTCTGTTTTACTCCTTTTTTCACGACAACATCATGCTGAGCTGCTTGCGTAGTGGTCTGACCATTGCTCTCAATCAAGTGGTCTGTAGATTTACTGTATTTCACTCTGCGCCTGTGGAGACGTTCTGCAGCAACAAACATTCCTTTTAGTTCGCGAATATAACCCGAGGAGCATTCACCAGCTGCCACCTACCTAATAAAAGCAGTTTCACTTCTCTGGCTGCCTTCTCTCCGTCCTCTCGGAGGTTTTTGTCAATCATCTTTGACCTCTCCGCGGCAGCCTTATCCTCGGCGCTCACCGTACAACCCATGGCTCCAAACGCAGGGGCGCACCGACCACTCGCGCAAAACAAAAAGAGGCTTCGATGCTGATGATCTCAGCGCGCCGGCTGATGCCAAGAATAACGATGGAGCAGCTCCTGCGTCCAGCCGATTTCAGAGTTTTTACCCAAGCGTAAAAAGTCAAGGTTCCTGCTCTCCTGTTCAACTAGGAGCTCAAAGATGAAGCCGACGCACCGAAATCATTTGGTTTATTAGACTGTTACCGCTGGTCCATGTCTACGCGCTCAAAGCCCTCCGTCCTGCATCCATGCATGTGCTCGCTGCTCGGCTGCAGACTATCCTGTCTGTCACTTGTCTCGTCGGCCTGGTGAACTGCTGCAGTCCTTGCCTTTCCTCAGCTGGGCTCCTCAGATATCCTCCGGTATTCCTAGACAACTGGACGCGATCGAAGTGACATGGACAACTTGTCGCGACAGTCCAATTAGAACAGGTGAGCTCTCCGCGGTAGCTTGTGTGGAACCAATTAGGGGTAAAAACAGTGAGGCGTGATTTCAGGAGTGCGGTGTGCAGACTGCAGTGGGAGCTGTGCCAGCATCAGTCCTCAGCATTTGTCATGGATGCAGGCTCTCAGACGACGAACACAACCAGCAGGCTGAACTGCGCTCAGTGACTATGAAGGAACAGGTTTGTCTTTGCAAGGATGCAGGACGGGACCTTAAAACGGAACGTTAAAATGGCTAGTGGTTCTGTCACATGTTTATGACATACCTTGGCACATAATCAGGCTGACAGAAGAGTTGGCAGCCAGCGCCCCCAAACGGACATGAACAGATATTTTCTCTGGTGGAGCTGACAGATAATGGATTATATGTTCTGTAAAAAGGCATAATAGAAAATATGAAGGTGCTACAAAAATATATATTGCGCCTTTCATGCAAGAAATGCGGCGCAAGGTGCTTTACAAAAGGAAAAAAACAATCAGACTATTTAACAAGAAAAATTAAAAGTTAAAATATTACAATAGGGTAATAGCAAACACACAAAAATTAAAATGAAATAAAACACACAACTGAAACTTTAAATTTAATGTAGCCAACAGTAGGATTTCTTCCATGATTCCATTAAATGTAGCAGGAAATGGAGATTATATTACCTGAGGTGTAAATTAATTAGTGTTGTGTAACAGTAAAATAATAATGAAACATAGACATAACAAGGTCAGCAGTGAGGGATCATTATGACCTAAAGTTCAGATTTAGTGTATTTTGTAAACACGGCTTAGTTTTGAAAGATACATAAGAACACTGACTAGGAAAAGATAAACTTTCTTGACCATGTGTGTGTGTTTGGGGATGAAGATATTCCAACATTGATCAAATGTGTAAATGTCTATTAAAAGTATAAAACACAATAAATGACAGACAACACAATAACCAGAAACACATGCTGCTTAAATAAGAATTAGCTTCAGTTAAGGTGAAATGATTACAACAGAGACAATGTAAAAACATCTACAATTATTTTATTGCCAAACTAAAACTGTCCCTGCTATTTACACTTTACAAGCTCCAGTAAATATGCATCACAAATATAAAAGGTTTACATTTATATACAGTATTTATATAAAGCCATGTCTTATTCACCAAAATTCATATACCTTATTGTTATTTTATAGTCGTGTCATTTCCATAGATTTATGTCTTGAACAACAGCTCTAATAAAATATCACATAGATTTATTTATGCATAACGCACATCAGTGCAATTGCATAATTTGATATACTGCGTGTGGGATTAAAACTGTGGTAACTGTTAAGCACTAGGTAGTAATTTGTTATGTTTCCCTTAAAGTCAAGAAAAACTGTTGTATGTATATGTCAAAACTAAACCTTCGTTTACAACACAACACTGCAAATGCATGTAGAAAAGCAAGGGACTCCTCTGCTGTTGTTCATAATCTATCCATAAAAATCAAATCTGCTAAACAAACACAGAATAGAGTAATATATAAATAAAATGAGAGTGGGAAGTAATGATATACGCAGGACTTTTCTGAAGCCTGAGATATAAAACCATCTTTCTTTTTTTTAAAAGTGTTCATTTATGATCTATTATAATTCAATGCACCTGTAGTATGTGAAGTGAATTTTTATGCAGGTTCTCTACTACTACTATGGGACGCAAAGTTCAGCTGAAGAATTACTGATCCATCCTCATCCCTATATTAAGCTCAAAAATGAACACCTCATCACTGACAGAACATCTCAACAGTCATGTTGGAACCATTAGTTAATGTAGCATCTTTTAAGAAGGGCTTCATAATACTAATATCACACTATAATAACTAGCACAGTAGAGGACTTCGGTACGCTCCACTATAAGATGCCAAGTACAGTATTACAATAACAATTATGTATGACAAGTGTCAGCAGGAAAATCTCTGTTACTGTGCAGTTCACTAAACCAACTACAGGACAGACTGGACGTAACAGCATGCAAAACATTAACATCAAGTCTAAAAAATCAACAAGGGTGAAATAGCACATCAAAATACTACAAATCAGTACAGCAAAGATGTTGCAACAGAAACAAAAATGCAAAATATGTTTTCAAATGAATAAAATTAACTTGTGAAACTCTGCCAGACCCACCAGTGGGTTCATCTGTACAAATTCATGTTGCTTGGCCAGGTATTCATCAAACCCATAAAGCTTGGGTGGGTTCACCCAAATGATAGAAAAATAAACCTAACTTACCTTTTATAAAGTAGCTAGGTGTATAGCCAATAGTGTTTGGTTTTATATGCATAGGTTTTGAGATATGTACATTGCTTACGTGTCTAGTTTATGTCAGAGCCTGGGAAACAGAAACTACCTGCTAGATACCATATTTCTCACTTACTAGAGGAAAGTGAATCTCTGCTGGTAATGAGACTGCAAGTTTAATAAACCAGATATAAAGTGTTAATAAGTGAGCTTTAGAGGTGCCGGCAGGCTGATTTTGTTTTACCTTTGGGCCGAGCCCAACTAGCTGTTTCTCCCTGCTTCCAGTCTTTATGCTAAGCTAAGCTAAGCTGACTGTATATTGTTGTATATTACACACAGATATGAGTGGTATCGATGACAAGAAAATGAACGAAGGTACTTCCCAAAATGTCAAACTATTCCTTTCATTTGAGTTTCCAGAGCAGCCTCAAAAAACACAGCTTGAGTTAGAATTTATATGAATTGATCATAAAATGTTATGCATCATAAAACTTCAATTAAGTAACATGTAGATGCAGAATATGTGATATTATAAAGTGTGGAAGAAGTGCTTTCTGAATTTATATAAAAACGCAATGAGAGGTTTAAAGGGGGTATCAAGAATTTAAGAAATGAATGAGCTAGACTCAAAGGTCAACTGTCGGGGTGAACTGTACTTGATTTATATTGAAGGTCACAGTTTAGCATATGTGTGCTAAAAGTTTTGCAAAGGGAGGTATCAAATCCTAAAATACTGCTCTATATTTTTAAAAGCATTTAAAATATTATCAGTCAGAACACCTTCCATCATCTATATATTGTAAGCTAAAACAAAAAACTGATGTATTTGGATCATTGACTTCATCATATACAGTAGTTAAATATAGTCTATTTGAAATTTTGACAGATATAATAGCTAAATAAATATACACTCCTGTTTTTACTGTAAGTTCGTGGGGTGTTCCAAATGCTAAAAGGCACCATGGTTTCTGAATTAAGTTAGCTGATCTGGAACAAAAGCTTAGACTGTATGAAATATGACATAACAATAAAATGTCACCTGCACTGTAAGGTCTTAAATATTTTTTTTTTGTGTGTTATATTACACCGTAATGGCACAGTTCAGAGTTCTGGTTCTGGGTGAGATCATCTGACTGGCCTCTGTTCTGCATCCTGTGGAAAACAACTTGTGAGTTATTTAGCCCTTTCTCATGTATATCTTGATGTCTTCAGCCTAACAGACAATCACACCTTCTTTGTCTGTACAGTACCAGCCGTCAGTTGTTTGTGTATAAATAAAGATGAAGCAACAAGAAAAGGACCATTTCAACAGATGGTAATAAAAAAGACCCTGATCAGCCCTGATTAATTGTAGAAATTGCATTAACATTGCACTACATTAAATTGAATTATCGAACATCATTATGAAAGGATTTTGACCAGAGATGTGTTAAGTTACAGGCAAAAAACTAACTTGATCAATACCAGTATGATTCCAACCAACATACTATACTTTATATTTCGTATTGTTACAAAAACCTGGCTTGCTGGGCAGCCCTGTAGTGTCTTCTCACTGAGGTGTTAGGGCTCCCTTTAAATTAACCAGTTGTCCCCCCTCCCCCGCTTTCCGAAGCTCTCACACACAGTTAATTAGCATCTAGTGGCCTCCAGCAGCAAGGCCGCCCCCTGTTGTCCAGTCGACGAAAATGAAGCTCAGACTCATCACCATGAAAGAGACACCCAAAGCAGCGAAACAGATAGCCTAAGAATAAGGAAAAACAGCCTAATTAACAAAAGCTCTGGTATGCATAAGCCTGTATCACACAGGATAATCACCATATTAGCAGAATGAATGGTTGAAGGGAGAAAAATTTAAAGGCCTCACCACTATCTTGGGTGTAGAGTTCATGGGTTCTACGTCTTTGGGAACGATGCGGATGTAAAAGACGGCAGGGAAGATGAAAATGAGGCAGGGAGCCGACGTGGCACCTGTAATGAGAGAGAGAAAGGGCTGTTTAAAACAAAGCATACAGTACTACAAAATTTCACTGAACGCAGTGATATTTTTCTCTGAAGATTTTTTAAAAGGGGCAGCAAGAGGAGCAGGCGATTTATATATTTTTACTCTCCAGACTCACTATAATATGAGACCAAACATTTTCTCTAAAATAAAAAATGTACAATAAAAAAATGTATCATGATGGCTCTCCCCCATGTGTATGTATGTATGTATATACATAACAGTAGTCCCGAATGTCTCCTTCCAGTATGGATATTTTCTAGAACCTGACCTTGGTAATAACAAATGTTAAAATGTAAAATTTTATAAATCTAACAGGGGTGCTTGTTTCTTTATTGTGACTTGATCTAGCTAACATTTCATGGGTTTCTTCTCTTTTCCCTCTAACTTGCATCTAATCTAATGTTCATTATATAAGGTCGAAACATTGTCATTATTAAACCTTTGTTGTATGGAGTTTGAAGTCTGCAGGCGTTCCCTTTTTTCACCAAAGCTGTTTTCTGATAGACTTACAAGTGCGGATTATGTTTTCATTCAGATTTTGCATTATTGTTTTTTATTTGATTTTAGCTCGTTTTTCAACTCAGAATTACCTCACTTTGAGAGCCATAAAATATACAAAGGATGCTGCAAACAGCTCCATATATTGCATCATCCAGTTTTTTCCTTCTGCTTCTGTATATTCATGTGTATTGAAGTGAGCTCTGTGTGTACTTAAATGCATGCACCAGTTTGTCAAAGCAGAATCTGTTGATTTGAAGATGCCCTTGGTGGTCTTTTAACTTGAATGTTTTCAACTTTCATCTCTAACCTGGGAAACATGACTGCCAATCTGAGGACAGAGCGTGACAATAATATTGACTCAGGTCATCAGTTTGTCCGTGAGCAAACATGCACTGGTCACGTTTTTCAGTTGCGTTTTACTGTTGTTGTTTTTTTTGCGTCAGAAACTGGAAAGTATAAAACACAACATACGCTGTCATGTTAAACAGGAGGATGCAGTCTGTAAACAGAAACAGAGTGAGTAACCCATAATCACATCATATGTAGAATATAGTCAAAATGAATCCAGACAAGTGGATAAATAAGCTGTGGGAAACATTAAGTGTTGTTTTAAATGTTTTTTCTAATGTTATTTAGTTATAATATAGCATACTATGTTTGCTACTTGTCCTCAACTTTTAAGCTTGTCATGGTGATGATGCTTTTTGGGAAGTCCTCCTTAAAAAATTGTCTTAACATTAAAGGGAAACTCTGCTTATTTTCATCCAGCATCATTACAATGGGGTATGGATAGTATATATAAAAGAACAACTTCCCTCCATGTTCTCCGTTCATTTGCTAGCAAAAGTCCGCCGGATGATGCTGTTGTTTAAACTACAGATTGTACTTCCACATTTTTTGTATGCCCGCCTCCACTGACATTCGGATCGAGAGAGGGGCAGCTCCTCACTGCTGCAGAATTAACTGGCTACAACAACCACTGGCAGAACGCAATATTCCTGTAGATATGGAAGAAAATGAATTTAATAGTGTATGCTGGAATCACACTCAGGGCTGCTTATTTGAGCCAGTGCGGAGGTATTACAGAGTATGGAGGAGAAAGAGGCCGCCACAGATGAAAGTCAAGTACCGCCAGCTGGAGAAGATAGCGAAGGATAGCGAAGAGCTAACACATGCCAGGGAAAAATGGTGCCGCTGCAGTAAAAGTGCAACAATGGAATCGCTGTGCGTTATACCATAGCTTTCGGCCACATTTGGACAAAGGAGTGCTTCAGACATACTTCAGGATCCTGTAAAAGAAACCAGTTTTATGTAAATACCATCTTTCCAGCAGTGAAATGTTCCAGGAGGAATAACAGCAGGAGCCAATAACCTAAAAGACCAGCAGTGATATCTGAATCTTTGTAGTTTTTGGATTCATAGACAAACTAACCAGACCATCATTATGATACCTTTGATTCTCTTTCAGCTTTATGTTCAGTGCTTTACTAACCAATGATGCCGAAGATGCCCAGAATGTTAGGAGCGAATATCACCAGCATGTTGATGAAGGTGAGCAGAATGAGCGCGATGGCAATGTGACGCAACCAGCTGAAAGACTTGGTGGGGAATAACATCTGCTGGATGGCTCTACGTACCTGTGGACAGACAGAGACAGAAGATTCAGTAAGGAAATAATATAACTATATATAAATATATATAATATACACTGAGCATCTCAAGGAACAAATCAACAACAAACTCACAGGGAACAATACAATAGGGACTGTCAGTGTTACGGCAGTGAGGACAGCCACTCGCACACACAGGATCAGAGTGTCATATGGGTCAATCCGGCTGTAAGTGTGCAGCAGCTCAGGCTCCACATTGTCTAAAAAAATATAAAGACAAATAACTTATTAATAAAGTGTTCTCGTGTGAACATCATTCAATGATAATGCCTTCTAGCACTGGACAGCACATTGTCACCCCAAGAGGGAGCCTGGGCTCTGTAGGAAGGGAAGTAAATACTGTACCTGCCTCTGTTTTTCTTCAATACAGAGAATACTAACCATGAATCATTATATCCCAAGGAAATACTCAAAAGCATACAAAGAATTAAAAACATAGATTAGAACATTTATTTTAAACAATCTAAGGTGGCTTTCTCTGCTCAAAATGTTATATTATATTTTATCTATTTGCTGCGACTGCATTTTGCCACAAAACGTATTCAAGTCATTTTAAAAGCCACATTAGTGCAATATACTTATGAAAACCAGCAATGTCTCATTATCTTAAATCACAAATTAAATAATTTCTCCAATAAAGTCACCAGTGGGAAATTGTCTCTGTGACAGGAAGTAAAAACTGTTTGTGAGTAAAATACAAACTGTATTTTGAGCAAGCACACCATCCATATAAACCTGCACTCACTAGCAATTTGGTGCTATATGATTCTTTTTTCACATATGGATATGGATTCTGGATAATGGTGTCTTTAAAGGAGTTATTCCCCAATGCCAAATTGAACAATTTGCATGGCGAAGCTTTAACATTGCAAAATAAAGAAACTAGCAAAACAAAGGCTTTGTAATTCACCTTGAATTATACTTTTTATCAGAAAAGCATCTCAGTGTTGCCTCTAAGCCAAAGCAGCACTCCTTTTGCTTTACTGTGAATGTTTTGACAAAAAATAAATGCACTGACTATCTGATTTTTGCATAAACATTTGTATTTTTCCACTGATATTGTAAACACAACCCCCAAAGAAAGAGACAACTACTCTCACCTTTAAAGGTCAGGTAGCCAAAGAGAGCTGCCAGAAAGTACATGCTGTACATGACAAAGATGGAGATGTTGGACACTTTCTGCATCCTCTTCTGCGTTGGACTAAAATCAGAGAGTTGAAAGTTATGTGAATGCCACATTCTACACTGACATGTTATCAAATATTGCATGTGACAGAGGGGTGACTCACTTGCGGAGCTCAGTATAGATGGGGAGGACCTCGGGGTGGCAAACGAAGGCGAAAGCCAAGATGGGAATAGTGTATGCTGTCTGTGAAGAACACATAAACACGTGACTTTCTATGATTAGCAAGGCAACTGAGCCTCCCAAAATAAGCGTGGGAACTCAGGCTAGGCTTGTGGGCTTAATAATTGAAAACGATACAGAAAAGCGGACAGTATCTTAACTTCAGCTGCCTACTTGTGAGTTGATGGTGAACATGCGGGGTGAGCAACGGGAGTCATCATCCTCGTGAACCAGACCATTGTTGTAGTCATGGCCATGGCTTGAGACATTCAGGCTGAGGTGGGCAGCAGTACTGTTGGCTGAAAACTCCTCGAATGGGCAGGTAATCTGAAACTTCTTATAGATAACCTGCAGAGAGAAGAAAACAGGGGTATAAAGAAAGAAAAGACAAGCCATTTCACAGCAGATTACTGTTACTCAGCCTCTAAGTACTTAGGTTTTACGCTCGATCTTTGATGTATCTAGGCAGCTCTTATATTCGCCTTATCAAACATAGCCACATGCCACTGAAAACAGAGACGAGGGTGGGAAAGAGATGAAGGTGGGAAAGTGAGTAACGTCTGCCAAGATTACATGCCAAAACAAATGAGGCTGCTTGTGAAGGGTCACTGTGATGATGTGCCACTATGTGAGTTGGACCAACTTACAGCACTGAGAAAAAACACCATGCAGCTGAGAGAAAATCCGCTGGTATAACCGAGGTAACCTGAAAATAAAGCGAAAGAGACAATAAATGTAACAGAGCCCTTAGACGAAGCTGATCCATTTGGCCTTCATCTGCTGTTTGGAACTACAAGAAGTCCACATAGTTGGAAGGTTTCCAACTGTTAAGCTAAGAAAAAATACCCATCAAAATGACCTCACATCACTGTGAGACCAAAGAGCATGTTTATTTCATGTAATAATGAATAGCTCATCTCAGGGAAAATTACGTCTAATGAGGAACTCGCTGTTTCCACTGCCCTTGGTGGGATAAAGGCACATTAATTGCTTGACTTACAAGTCATAAGAAGCAAGCTTGACTTACAAGTCAAAAGAAAACATAATCTTAATTATGACAACTCCTATAGATAGAATATGTTTTGTAAAAAGAATTAGATGGATGTTCATATGTGAATGTAAAATACTTAAATACATCCTTAATAACTTTTAATGTATTTTTTTCTTTTCTTGGCAGAACTGGGCTTCCATAGCTCTCAGTGGTTGAATGGGTGTTAAGATCCTAAAAAGGTTTCTGGAAAAAGTTCCTGTGGCAAAAAGAACCACTAATCCACAAGACCCCTGACAAAAGTCTAACAGTTAACAGTCAGACACACAGATGATGCGCGTCATTCAGAGTTGCTAATAGTTCTCAAACTACTTGGGAGGATGAAACAGACTGTTCTAGTTCTACTCACCGAGCTGTTTCATTAAAGCCAGGGGCAAGATGATACTGCCAGAGACCATGATGACCAGGTAGTTTCCATTCAAGTACCACAGACTGGAGAAAAAAATCTAGTTTACTTTGGTGAGCGCAATATTTCAAACATTGGCACAGAGACACAGGACTCACAGAGACAGAGACAAAAATAGAGTTAGATGTTAGATGATAAGATGTGTTTACACATTTTGCGAAACTGTCGGTACTACTTTTTCTAAAATCACGGAGTATGAGAGCACTTGTTTCAACAACATAAGGTTGTTAAAAATCTACTCGTCCAGATGACTGATGTGCCACATTTTGCTAGACCAACATCAACCTGCTGAGAACATCCTTGGAAAAAATGTGTCTGCTTATGTTGCCCTCCACAGAAGTAATGGAAGAGACTGTTGTGTAACTCAGATGATTTATGTGACAGTTTACAGTGGCAGAAACGGGAAAGACATAGTGGAGCCTAAACAACACAGCACAGATGAAGTCAGTTACTGTTACCAATGTCAGCTTGTTCCATCACTCCTTTGCTATTTCTGTCTTTTTCATTCTCTCTTTCTTCTCTATTACTCACCCTATACCATAACACCCAGAAATAGTTTCCATCTCAAAGACATCGCGTTTTGGATCAAGGCTAAAAAAGATGTAAGGATGAAACGACATATCCAATCTTAGCCCTGCCTCCCCCTTCAATCCAATGGGGGACCTTGCTGCTATATCATCATCTCCTACATGTGGACATGTTGGTGCTGGGATGCAGTCAGAGGTCTGAGTGTCTGTCAGGATGTTCTGTGTTGATTGACTGTTCACAGTAAACACTGTTATGTGGTTAAACAGCTTGTTTATTGTCATGTGAATAGATGTGTTTCAGTCGTCGAGGTGGGCAACCACAAGTTTCCTTACTGGTGTAGAAAAGACAAAGTCTCTTTGCACGTAGGCTCAGGAAAACTGAGCGAGAAATCTGGGGGCAGTGAAATCTCAAACGTCAGGAGCTGTAACCCTGAGAGGAGCACCAGATGCTTACAGAAATGGTTGTCGAACCATTAAACACCACTGTCTCCTAAGTCCTGTGTATAGAGTGGTCTTTGTGTCCTACAGCCCCTTTTAAGCTGCTAATACTGGTATTCTTAACCCTCTGATCGAGACACAACCAGTGGCATCAGCTGTCTGCCACGGTCCTACAAGCTGCAGCATACTGTGACCTATGCTAGCCGTGTGTGTGTGTGTGTGTGTGTGTGTGTGTGTGTGTGTGTGTGTGTGGAGGAGTCCCTTGAAAGCCAGGGAAGTCACATGAATCACAGGTCATGTCCTCCTTGTACTTTTGGTCAGTAGGTCATTTTAGACGACCAGCTTTCACATGTGAAATGAAATGTGGTGCGAGTCCAGAGCTGTTTAGGACAGTTCCAAGCCAAAGGTCAAGTCAATCGAGACCAATCCAAGTCAAGATTCGAGTCATTGAGGACAAGTCCAGGTCACATTACAAGTCTTCATAACTGCATTAAAGTCTTGCATTTAAACATGTTGCAATACATAAGCCTAATCATATTTGTTGGTTAAGAAAGACCTGCCTAGCACTGTTTTTTTTAAATGTTTTTTATTTTTCAGTATCACTTCAATGATATTAGCTTCTGATTGATTAGATTAGATTAGAATTTGTTGTCCCCAGAGGGACATATGTATGTACACCACAAACAACAAACAGCAACAACAACAGACAGGACAGGTGAAAGACTCCTGGTGTGAGACACCTTGTTCAGGGCTGCTGTGGCTGCAGCTACCTTCTGCATCTGAGGGCACTGTACCTGCACCATGAGTGTAGTAGAATTAAGTCGTGATTTAGTGGGTGTGTGATGTCCTGTGCTATTGTGCTTGCAATGCGTGTGATGGCCTTACAATTGAGTTATGAGAGGTTGGGTGTGGGCAGGCCTATTATATTGGTGGCAATATTGGTAATTCTTGTCAGTTTGACCTGGTTTGTAACATTAAGCGCGCTGAAGAAACGGGTGGAACAATAGGGCAGGATGGGTTGAATAATACTCTGAACAGTAGAAAGAGTTAGGGGGCGACATATTCCTTTGAGTTTACCGGACTGTTGATAATCCTTGCTGACTACTTTTCTGAATGTCCTTTGTATGCTGGTCGAAGGTTAGTTTATTGTCCAGTGTGAGGCCCAGATATTTGAAGCTGTCAACCATTACATGTTAATATTACACTATTACAGAAATATTAGCATGGAGTTATTACCAATGTTTCGGTTGAAATCATTTTTATCCTATTCAAATACTGGTATTGGTATATTGGTAAAATCCAGTATCACCATGCCCAAGTCTTTATGGAGTCAAGTCTCTCAAGTTCAAATATCTGACCTTCTCTTTCTGTGACCATGCTAATACTCTGCAAACCCCCAGGCCAACCACCCACCCATTCCACTGTTCTCCTAACGCCATGGCTCTGGACAGCAAGAGGCGCGCTCGGTGTAAATGAACAGTGTGTTCCTCAGTTGGTTGAGTGCTGGCCCTGAAGTGACTTGTCCTTATGCACGGCCTCGGAATTTGCACTCATGTTACACCACCTGCTGCTGTCATTTGTGTGTGTGTGCGTGTGTGACACAGACAGAGCGAGTCATAATCTTCATACGTCAATTTCGTTTGTAGCTAAGCCTCTGACCCTGACATAAATACACACAAACGCAGATATAAGTATTAGTCTATCCCACTCCAACAGTAATCAATGATAAAGGGAAATGGCATGAACTTCAGAAGCCTTAGATCTACATCTAAGAGTTTTCGAAAGGATATGGCATGAAAATGGAAAAACACACTAAACTAGACAGTAGGAGAATATGGAAGCAGGTCAGAGCCATAAGCTTTGATGGATAGCTAGCGTTGAGGTTGTTTAACACAAACTGTGCTGTGTGTTGCATTGAATGTAACATCCCAGAGAGGACCGTCTGGATGTTTGACTCCAATATGTAACAAGGTTGAGAAGGTTTGCTGACATTTCTAAAGACATGTCTTAAGAGTGGAGGTTGAAGTCGTTGCAATCCCTTTTGAGCGTGAGGTTTGTTTTTAGATTCAAACAGGCAGCTGGAATCCACTTTAGTCCTCCATGGCCTTATGCAGAGTGTCTGTGTCTGCGGCATAACTCTGATGTGAAAAATGCTTGCCTCCATGAGCTGACAGCACTGAGTGTTTATTTTGTATATATACATAACTGACAGATAGTATCCCAACTATGGGCCCCCTGTTGCTCAGACATTACAAGCTGCCATTCTGATCACACACCCACACTGACTGAATCAATGAATGGTGCAAAGTGATATATTCACTGCCCTCATTGTTTGCCAGGCCCCTTGAACACTGTCTATATGTAGTATCTGTGGGTCACGTCACGTGCCAAAAGCACTTAATTGACGCGAATACTCACTCAGAGTTGGGATCCTCCTTCAGGAAAGCTTGGATGACCAGTGGTAACTCAGATTTAACGATGTACAGGTAGCTGGACATAGCTGTAACAGACAGAAAATATGAAAATGTGAGGCCAAACAGACATCAGTTAAGCCATGTCATAAGTAAACTTATCACATTATGTTAGTGTAAGTGACAGAGCAGTGGCTACTACTCAGGACACTGTACTTGTGTGTTCACAACCTTGAAGAGTTTACTTTCTACAATAAAAAAAACACATGGAAGTAGTGTGTTAGGCTGTGTCACAAGTTTTAGGCTGACAAAGAAGATAATATTTCCCGACCATCTGCAACAATTTGTCAAATGAATCAGTCAACAGAGAATTCATAGATAAATATTTTGCTAAACGAGTAATCTTTTTTTTAGTTATTTGTCATGCAAAAATACCATACATTATATAGTTCCAGCTAAAGATTTTACAGGTTTTCTCTGTTTTGTTATGTGATAGTAAACTGACCAACTATGGAGTTTTGGTCAGATAAAACAAATAATTAAATTACATCATCTTAGATTTCAGGGACTTGTTATAAGCATGAAATAATTAGCTAATTGATAATGAAAATAATTGTTACTGAGCAAAACATTTATATAATATAAAGAGTCTAAATTATTAAACATTTCTTAAATTGCATGTGGGGGCATCTGAAATCCTGGCTATGGCCCTGGAAAATCAGTTACTGGCAGCAGTGAGCCAATCACCAGCTGTGATTATCTCAACATTGCAGTTACTGTACCTACTTGGGGCTTAAAAAGCTTTATGAAAACCTTTGCATTCAATCTTTGAGCATTACAAATTTAAACTATTGTGCCGCTGAATGATTAATAATAGTCTAATGTCTATCCACAAAGCTATGGTCAGAAACAGCCAGCCCTACATGCCAGCCATGTTCAGTGAGTGGAAGGAATATTTGTTAATGCCAGCACCAACGGGAACGCAGCTGTTGACCCACTCGTCTCATGATCTTTGCTCATAGTACATCCCCATATTCTAAACATAAAGGGTCCTATATCCAAAATCAAAAGCCAGAGTAGTACTTGTGTGTGTGTGTGGTAGAGTATGGGGGATATAAATTTAAGCCATGCAGTAGCGTATAACTCATGTTAACACATTAATCACTAATTCACATTAGCCCCTCACCTCCAATATTCTGCAGGGTTATTGCTATACCAGCAGCCATTTTTCCAGGAGTGCCAAAAGCCCTGTACCCCAGCTGTTCATAAGCTCGAATACCTGTAAGCGGATTACAAACAATAATATTCAGTCACTTGTGTTTACTGAGAGGTCCTGCTGAGCAACACAATAAAATACTTTTAAAAAAATGAAAGAATAAAATGTTACACCTGTGTTTGGTGGTTGAACAATGATCTGTAATTTTCACAGTTTTAATGTTTGTCTAGTCATTAAAAACTTTGCCACAAAACACACAACTTACACAACAATAAACAAAATAATTAATTTTCCTTCTTATCATCAAGCCAATAGAGATGTTAAGTGGACTAAAAAACAAATTCTTATAATACTAATCAATCTGGTAAGTAAACAACTATTTTCATTCTCTTAAACATACTGCTATAATGCGACTGTTTAAAGCAGTCAGACTATAACTCTCTTTTAACTTTTAATCCCTTTATATATTAATTTGCTAGAAGTTGAGCAATGGTGTCTAAATTTGACTAAATGGACCAGATGTCTTTGTCACTTTTGTTTAATCTGGTATCCAGAAGGAGCAGGAAGTCTGCATATCAACAAAACTGTGCACTATAATGTATAGCTACACTAATTCTTTACAAAAGGCCAAAATATGACACAAGGCTTACCCACAATGCCAGAGGATTTGAGCAGCAGATGAATGGAGTAGGATGACAAGGCTGCTACTGCACTCAGAAGAAACCTGTGACACAATGCAGCATATACCAGCATGTTATACCTTCATATATCTCCATCTTATATTACACCAAATTCATCCATTTGCATTAAGTCATGACATATTACGCATGTTCTTAGATGTTACCACCAATATATTGTCTGAACTGACATTATGTATTAATACTGTACAATGCTTCAAATGCTAAGTGTATTGTTGTGACACTATACCAACAGTTTAAAAAAACTGTTCAAAGAGGCATTCATCAAATATTCATCAAATATTAAGTCTTTTAATACTAGAATATAAATATACTCCATTCATAACAGGCCTACACATGGATGTCTCTAAGAGCTCCAGTGGCCCTCCTTCAGAAGCACAGAGCCCTGTCGATGTCAGCACAGAGCTCTCAGGTCAGCATTCCTAATGGGTCAGAGGTTGATCACTCATTACCTTTCTAAGACCTTTCCCTAGCATTTCTGCATACATTGTATTTCTTGTAGCTACAACTGAAGTGAGAATATTTATCTCTGTAAATAGGGGGAGGGGGCAGAGCCCTCAAATTACACTGAAAAGTCCAACCTCTCTCAACTCACAAACAATCATTTCTCTTACATGTTTGCTTTGTATCTTTCGGAAATATCACATAAGGTGCCTTGTCAAAATGAATGAAGACATATCCTCCACTGGATCCTGCCACCCTGATGAAGTATGTTACAAAGCACCAGGCTTTCCATGGCTGTTCTATTTCTGTGTCTCACTGGAAATATGCTGACGAGAAATGAGGATGTCTATTTGTATCCCTGCCGGTGGATCGAGGGTTCTCTCTCTTACAGGCTATGATCTCCACCAAAGCCACAATGAGGGAAATAAATTAGTAGTACAAAGAGGTGCCACTGAGGCAAAAGGACCAAACATCAGAGCAAACCTGTAAATGAACAATGACATATGAACATGTTATAATTAAAAATGAACTAGTGACTAGAAAGTAAAAATGGTACAGTGTTATGAATTCAATTATTTCATGTTTAATGAAGTGCACATGGAGAGATAAGTGTTACACTTGAAATAATATACACAGTACATTATGATTGATGACAATTATGTTCATGTGCCAAGAAAGCGCTTTTGTTTGCTTTCTAGGTATTAAGATAGCCTTTTCCTGTTAGCCACTTTAAATCTAGAAATCAGGGATTAAACATATTTTAAAAAGCAGAAAGAATATAAAAGAAAACACTACAGTGATATAAAGTATAATGGAAATAGAAAATAAAAAGTTAAGAAGCAAATAAAGAAGAACCGCCACTCTAAATGCACAAACGTCTGCAAGAGGTTCATCAATAAGTCTGAGGTCTGTTTGGTATTAACTCCTAATTACGAACATTTAACTACAGTCCGATGTGAATATCCCTCAGAATGTTTAGAAAATGCTGAACTTCGCTCAGGTTGCTTTGAAAACTTGTAAATGCAGCTAAAACGTCTCTTGCACACACTGCTAACACATGATCCAGCTTTCTTCCAGTCCAGTGCAGCTAACACAAACACAGACATGACCTGACATGACCAAGACAACCAGGGTCATGGTCTGACAGCAGCATTCTACAACATACAGGAATTAAATGAGCGATCCAGATACCTCACACACGGTCTGGACGTTTGGTTATTCCAGGCTATACAGCCTAACTGGGGTCTGTACATGACAATAAGGTCAGGGGAGCGGAAGCCTGAGAAAAAGGGTATGAATAGAGGTGGGCATATCATGAGACCTTGTATGTTACAAGATGCCATGACAGATACTAAATCACTCCAATAAGTAGCCAGCACCACCCTGGCCCCTAATTGTACCACCAAAGCAGCCTAGTCCTTAGCTGAAATCCCGCAAGAGGGACCATTAGAGAGTATCAAAACGATAGTGCTTTCAAGTGCATTCTACCATTTAACAGACTCCACCCTTCATTGAAGTAGTACAGCTGTATTCCATATAGGTCCACAGAAACACAAGTAACAACAAGTCAGCACTGTAGCCATTAACGTTTATATTTTGTAAACGGCCACCAATTGATAAATAATACTTATTTACTCACAAGAAGAGGAGTATGCCAGTGTTGGCCATGGCATAGGCCAATCCCAGGATTCCACTGCCCATAATAGCATTACCGAGGTTGAAGACAGACATGCCTAAAGAGGTCTTTCCTTCAAACTGGGAGGGGGTGAAGCATACAATAATACATCTCCAATTTATTTCAACACAAAACATAATGCTCTTTCTCTTGGCGTGATGTGTTGTGTTGAGTACACTCACATCTGTGAAGCGTATAGGTTTCTTTCCATCTGCAGTGGGCAAAAATTCCTCATTCTCCAGTCCTCCATCAGGATCGTCAAATCTAGGGGGTAAATATATGACTGTTACTTGATGGTCTTTCTATCTTCCCATAAAAAACTATATCTGCTGTAGACAGTACTTAAAATCTTATTTTTGTATCATTATATACATGAAAACAAATATGCACTTGAAAAATCCTTCATACAAATCTCCACAGACATACCTGACTGTTTGAGTGCCATTTCTGTATAACGATCCACCCGTTGTGGCGAGCAAAAAACAAGGTAAACATGCATTTTGAAAAAAAGCAAAGATTATGCAGGAAGTCAGTCATACTGTATGTCACCACCACATCCATTATTAATGGGAAACTCTTATCACAAGGACAATGGTAGATAAACGAAACAGTCAAAAAGTCCGTTTTTAACTTTTTTAGTTAGCTTAAAAGTCCGTTGATTTACTTTCCAGGATGTGGTTTTCACACAAGTATAACTAATACAGAAAGACAAAAGGACTCAATATAAAAGTGCTTGACACATGCTGTGTTAAAATGACATTACCAGTATGTAAGCAACAAAGGGCAGCCATTCATCTCTGTTAAAAATAAAGAGAGAATACTCACTGATCCTCGTCTAGAAACGTTTTCATTGGCACATCCGCGTCATCTCTGAGGTCATGACTTTTCCCGTTGGACAAGATGTTCATCTCTGACTCAGCAGGGTCCATCATCCAAGTGGATTCCTCAATATCGTGAATATCTAGGGCAGAGGGAGAAAGAATCACATGCATTATAGAGAATTGCCATTTGGAAAACATGTTTTCAGGTGTTTTAAAATAATTTAGTGGACAATGTATGATCAAAAAACTGCATTGTACATTAGTATGGTAGGGATATAATAACTTTGGTTTACTGTGACATTTGACGCCAAAGAAATTATGTATTGTACAAAGCCATAATAATTTGTAGCTTCAGTGTATACTTCTTGGTGAATTGTTTTATACATGATGCAGCAAAAGCAGCAGTTTTGTTGACTGTAATTGCCTTTATATTATTCTTTCAGATTCATTTCCCATTTCAAAGAGGATTGCTACAGTCTCAAGCAGAAATAGTTCTTGTGTTAACGGACTGACAGTGCAGAATGTTGTCAACTGTGTAGCGATGACTCAGCTCTACTATTGACACAGTGACTTTGAAAACTCAAGACCTGACCTAATTTACTCACTCATTGTATTTGTTCACTGAAACTTCTGTAATACACAGCTATACCAATGAATGGTACATAGCTGTAAATTATCTGAGGCTCAGATAAAATGCTGGAAAACAGGGAAAATTTAGTGCTTTTCCAGAACTTCAGCACTGAGCAAACAAAGCAAACAAGTCCAGACCACACGGTCAAAGGTCATGGACTATTTGAGATTTTTTTTTTTTTTTTTTTTTTTTTTACTTGTGTTTGCTTTTGTCTTTAGTGTAGTTAGTTAATGTCACAAGCCGGCAGATTCTCAGTGCTCCTGCTCAGATCCCACGCAATGACACAGTGGTCTTTATGATGAATATAAGCACAATGTCATTAAACAAAATGCTAAATCACTCACAACAACAGGCCTCAAATTACAGAGAAAGCGCCTTGCCAAACAGTTATTACGGTAGTACTATAATTATACATTTCAACAGTATTTTTCCTTAATCAGCATGGGGTTTTCTGTAACCATGGTTTAAGGAGAAAGGTGGTATATCACTGGCAAACTATTAATCTCTATTTGGAATCTCTTTGGGAAAATTCACATTATTAATTAAGAAGTATTAATAACCTGCATTTGCCTCCCATGAACCCAGTGACACAAATGAATCATCTTCTCTATTTCACAGCGTGAACTCAGAGAGACAATAGTGTGTTGTTAGCTGCTTCCGTTGTACAGCAGCTCAGTTGTGTTCACAATGTCCTCACAGCCAGATGATCACTGTACAGTTAAAAAGGGCCATTGATACCATGCAACTGCAGCTAAGAATAAAATAACACACTAAACACACTTATCAGGTACAGAGCCCTTCAAATAAATGAACAATTTCCCCCAATAAAAAATTGTTAAAATCAAATTTTAGATTGCAATTTTATTTCAACCTAACCTAAAAATCATGTGAGACCTTTTATTGCCTTGTCTAGTGAGTCATTTTAGTTGCCCAAAGTTAACATGTCTCTCAATGCAGCCACAAACAAAAAAAGCCCCTAATGTCAATACTGTCTGTTGCAACAACAGGCTTTGATAATGATAATTTTGAGACTGAGGGAAAAATGTGATGAGTGTGTCTTTTTAAAATTAACAACCAGAAAACAGCAGATGAGCACGGCCATTTACAGTAAACACAGTAAGAGGCTCTTTAGTCTCATGAGGTTTGACATTTTTCCTCCCATATGATCACTGTTTTGTTGTAGTGCCGTAACTTTGCAAAACTGACAATACATCCTCACACAATATATGTGTCATATCAGAGACCGTTACACTTAATTTCTGTCAATGGTGTTGAAAGATTGCTACTACATACTAAATTTTAGCTGGCATGACATGCCATGTTTATGTTTTTTTTATACTTTATATCCTGAATACCTCAGTTTTATCAAGGCAGGGGTCACTAAAGACAGACGAATGAAGTAAAACACTGAGATATACATGTATTTTGCACAGGAAATCAAAGAAAAACCTAAATCTAACCCTGAAAAATATTTTTTATACGTTAAAAAATATATTAAATTGCCTTTGAACAGTTTGAGAAGCAGAAACCGACTCAAAGCTTTCTTTATCTTTTGCAGATGAAACTGCATTCATTCTGGGTCTGTATTTCCTTTGCAAATGGATGTTTCTACTTGACTCATTTGTTTGCTGTCCTCAGAAAGAACAGGTTCTTATTTTTCAACACAATTCTAAAGTCACCACATAAAAGGTCTAAGGGTCTTCTCTGAATAATTTTCAAATAATTTCCATGAAGCTTCCTGGAAAGAAATATGAGTTAGACATTATATGGAAAATAGAGACAATGCTCATTTGGACGTATTGATTATGTTGAATTAATTAATTCCAATGAGTTGAGAGTTTTTCAGTCAGTGCACAGTAGGTCAGCTAAACATGTAAAAATGTGAAATTTGTCTACAGACAAGCAAACAAAAATGGAGAATTAATTTTCCAATAATGATCTGATAATTAATTAATTTTCATTTTGATTTAAATTGATAATTATTATTAACAATTATTTCTAGGAAACTTCTGCTGGAAACTATTAGGGAAATTATGGACCCATAAAATAAAGCATTACCAGGTGTTCTCTGGGCTTTTAAGAAGTGCCATAAAGTCCTGTAAGCCCACATCAATCTATGGCAGTTCTCAGTAAAAGTATCAAGGTCATCCATACCAACATGTGAGTGATACCAAGTCTGAGATCAGGTAACTGCATTCAAAATGAGTTCTTTAAACAGGCACATTGCTGGTACTATTTCTGTGGTGTAATTGTATCTAGTCATAGGCAAATGGCAGGCTGGACAGTTTAGCCATATGTGTCTACTGTTTCAGTACTTTCAAAGCTGTTTGGGTCATCTTGAGGAGTGAGGACATCCTATTAGTGTAATTGTAATTGTTGATAAAATACCACAAAAAGACACGCATAATGCAACATTTTAACTATTGATATTTCAGATAATGGTCTGACTAAATGGATTATGCACATATGCATGACCATGGTTGTATTTGCACAAATTCAATAATAACACAGACGCTTAGTACAAACTAAACTGTGGTTCAAAGGAAGGGACATTAATTGAGTGTTTGTGGGAGTGGCAAGAGATGCAAAGGTTATGGATAAAAATAATACTTGATATTGCTTCTACTATTCTATCTCTCAGCCCACATCTTTGTAACTCTCCCGCTGACTTCAAATGATCAAGAGCTGCCAAGCCATGAAAAAGTTAACATGTTCTAATCAAGAGCATCAACTTTTTGGTAACTTAACTTATAACTATACGCTATTGTAAGTAACATGCTGTTTTTATATCGGTAAAATGCATGAAATGAACTCATATGGAAGAAAACTCAACTCTTTCCTGATATTGAATACTGATCCCTGTCCATCTGAGAAAATGCTCTGAGCATATCCTCTTCTACTGAGCACCAGGAGGGTCAACTTACCCTCTACTGTAACAAGTCACCCGTGAAGGGGACATAGTTATTTGACTTACATGACATCTGAAATGTTTGAACAGTTGGGAGAAGGGTGCATAATGATTAGCTGCTTGATTTTTCCATCTGTTCGGCATTACTGTGAGAGAATGGCTATTTATAAAAACAAATAGTTATAATACAGCACTATTCTCCACAATTACTTCCTATCTCTTCTCTGTGTCAGTTGGACATAAAACAGGGCAGGCACGGGACAACTTGGGGGGCAGTGAGCAAGCACATGTAGATGAGGAGATGCCCATGTGGTGGTGTATCAGGAATAGGCACGAGGTTCAGCCAACAGCGCCTGGCAGCACCAGCTCATCTTAGCCACGTGCCTGCTAGGGACAGAGGAACACATGCTCATGTCCTGTGATCGGCCAGCACCTGAATCCCATATTCTACTCTGTGGCAGAGCGGGCTAAAGGGACTGCTATTTTTAATGCTCCACATAACTGTAAACTGCTTAAATGTACAAAATTCTTGGGCGCTGATTTTTGTTTCTATTGCTTGTGGATAGGCAGTCTGTAATAAGAAGGAATTCACTTTTTTGGAATAAACATTTGTAATTTCTATGTCCTCTTTCTGAGGACAAACATGAGTAAGGCCAGCCATTAATTTCTATGCAACTTATTACAACATTTTAAATATCTATGACAGAAAGATAAAGTAATTATCTTCACAATTCACAACTCAGTAGTATACCATAAAAAACAGTTATGACATGTGCCAGTTTTATTAAGTAGGTACAGCGGAGAGCTAATATTTTCAGCCTTTCTGAATAGATAATCAGCATTCACCAAAAATTGTGAAGTGGAAAATATGCAAAACTTTAAAGGGGGTTCTTCACATCTTATATTGCCACCACTTAGACCAAATAAATAAGATATATCAGAATTGTAGATTTAACAACAAAAAAATACATTTTGAATTTATTCAAAACATATGGAAAATTCAGTAATCTCTCTATCGACATGGGCCAGCACGCTCATGCCTCCTTCAACCTGTAATGCAAATTTCTAAATAATATACACAACAAAAGAAAGAAACAAGGACATTAGTGTTCTGCATCACCTCCTGCCTGGGTAATCAGGCAGTGGGACGCATGACAGAACACATCTGCATGCCTCATTACCACCGTTAATGAATGTTACATATTAAAGCATTATGTTGTAAATGTTGGCCAATTTACAAACTACATGTGTCTGTCTCCACTGTGTATTGGTGTGTGAAAACCCTCTGCAATGTATAAGACAAATAAAGAGAATGCAATGTAAAATTTAGGAACACCACCCACATCCAGACAGATTGCATTGAAATTACGTTTGCACAGCCCTCAGATGTATTTCACGTGAGCAAAGTTTTCCCTGACTTTTGAATATACACATCTATCCAAAAACCAAAATTTAATGAGCCAGCTTTAAATGCAATAAAAGATCTGAGCTGCATTTACTGTGACATTTAGAAGCATTTGGTCACTGTAGCCGTGAATAAATCTTATATGGGATAGAGAATGTTGCATATCATAAACAGGTAATATCTAATTTAATGAAAATCAACAGCAAATTTCATGAAACATAATAAATTCTTAATGGAATGATTTCAATGTGGATTTTTCTGCAGGCCGTCTCCTCCTACTCCTTTTAGCACACAGGCTGACTGAATTGTTACAGGGATTGTAAAAGAAAGCTGCACTACAAGAGTGCAAACAAGGTATAATCTAATACTCTGTTTTACAAGCGGCAAATAGGCCTATACAATATGTGCTTACACAAGGATTTAGCTGAGAATATTAAACTCAGCTGTCATTTAAATGTTGATTTGCGGAGCACCATTAAACAGCCTGACAATCCTCCTATGTTGTTATTAATCCAGGAAACAAGCACCCTGGTGGCAGGAGTGGTGTTAGCTGGAACCCTACAATTGCCTTTCATAAAACAGTAACAGAAACAAGTGAACCATATATTGTTTCCTCAACTTAGTGAATGACAAAATGTGTAGAAGTTCCTAAACACAATTTAGAAAGTAATGACTGAGCCTGAGCCTGGTTTCAAATGCTAAGATTGTAACGCCAATATGCGCTGGTGTGGACAGTTTCCACAATGAAGATGACATGTAAAATGTTATAGCTGATGAGAACGATGGCCACAACAAGAATACAAAAACATTTTGCTTTAATACCAAACAACATGTGTTAAAGTAACCAAAATGTAAGGAAGTAAGTAGCATCTGAGGAGCAGCTGAGCTAAAAATGTAATTCAGTGTAACAATGGCAAGTCTCCAAATGTCATCTTGATCCTTGTTATTTGAAAATAAACCAAACGGAAATGCATGCGGAAATATCAAGCAAAGCTGTGTTTACTAAAAATACATCCTTGTTAGTTACATAAGGAATCAGTTAACTTTCATTAATTATGAGTACATGTTGACAAGCTGCAGGACATTTTTCTAAAATATAGCTGGCAGCAGGAGGTACAGGGGCAATTATACTCCAGGCAGGCATTTCAATCTGCGCTTACACTTCAGCGGTCGGTCTTAATGTGTCAACACAATCCTAAATGCTACATTTATAGATTTAGATGATGGATGTTGAATGATCCCGTTTACTGTGGTTAATAATAACACAATAAAAGTTATTGTAAATTAAAACCTAAAACAACTCTGAGACGTGTTCTGTCAGCATTTGTATTTTTCTTTGTTGTCAGTGAGCCTCTATGACACACGAATGCTTTTACAAAAGAAACACATCACATGAGTGATGTTCATGGTAGTCAATTTCAGCTGTCAGCTGTTTTCAGTGAAAATGCTGTGATTAACAAACTGAACGCTACCTGCTCAGCACCAAACAGCAGACAGACAATGTCAGCAACTACCTGGTGAACATAGTGGAGCCAGATGTTTCCCTCAGGAGTTGGTGGAGACTAAATCAGAGCTAAAAGGAGAGTAGACATTGAACTTCTATTCACCCGGTGGACACAAACACGACTCCAAAAGAACACTAATGCTGCTCTATATCTGCTGAATGTGTAAATGAGAAACAGTTAGCTAAGAAGTTCACCATATGAATGCAAAAGGTGATCATATGTTAGTGATGTGTTTACAACTTGTTTCTGTTGACCCCAAATAGCCAAAATTCAGTTATTGCGGATATTTAAGGTGAGTAAGCTATCTGCCTGTTTGTCGTATGTATTTTGTATTGGTTTTCACAGGTCATAACTTGAGACTTTGCTTTAAAATCCCATAGGATTGGGATACCTGAATATCAGCTTCTACATAAGATGGTTTATATATATCTGTTAACTGTTGACATTCAGTATGTCCTAGAGTTTGTATCTTGGCAAGCATATGGTAATTTATTTCCTGTGTGTCTTCAAATACAATAACATATGGCTATGGAATTGGTTAGGCAGCATATATTAACTTCAGAGCATATTTTTTGGCAGTAATTGCTCCAGAGTGAACAAACTCATGGAAGTGCCCTTTTGTACACATAAACTAACTAAAGAAAACCACAAAGCATTAAGGATGTACTTTGAGAGGACTGAGAGCCACAAAATAAACACACAAAATAAACACTTCCTCACAAATTCACAAGTTGTTGAACAATTTTCAAAAACCATCTTTAAGGTCAGTTCCTTCAGGGAACATTCAATTTAATTAGGTCATTAGGCCACAATAACAATATTATCCACTTGAATACACAATATCAACAAAGGATGATGACTTTCCAATGAAATATATAAATAGACAACAGTGCATGCCGTTGTCAGGTTCAACCCCACAGATTATGAGCCCCACGACAATGATAATAATAACCTCTAGAGTGTCTGACACTTCAAACTTGGGCTGACTCAAACATAGATATTCGCAGCTCTCCTCAGCGTGACCGAAGAGCTCAGCTGGTTGCTTCCCATCTGGATAAAGCATCTGCCTCCAAACACAGCGCACCTGTCCAGCTCCTCCTCACACTCTCAGCCAATTTGATCACTGCGCACACTGGGGTCACTGACCGCAGCCAGGCTTATCTGCTCATTCTCCACTGTGATGAACTCAGCACGAAAACCCATATAAGGTGTTAGTGTTTAGATAGGGGCCAAAGTCAAAAAACCCCTTGAATACACAGAGAGAAGTTCTCCGGACCTGTTGAAAGTTTTAAATCTTTATATGGTTAGTAAGTTTTCCCTGATGACACTCAACACCTGCATCCAAGCAACTGTGGGTTCTGTGCCTTATCTCACACCATCTTAACAGTTGTTGCACAGGAATATGCACATTTTACACGCACAGCTTTCCAAGTCAGTCAAAGATTGAAATTAGCAACCTGCAACACGCTTGTAAGCTTTTCCAACCTTCAGCACAGTAACAGGACACATGATGCCAATCCAAAAAAAACCACCAGCATCCGGAACACTCCTATAGCAAAGTCTGAAAGGTTATGAGTCAGACAAAATTTACAATGTTGAAACTTTAAGTATGATTATTTTTATTAGCGTAACTGTGGAAACCTAGAGTAACTGCAGAATATTTTGCAGTAGAGTAAGACTTTGGCTTTAAATAGCTAGTTCTATGTAAATTCTTTATTAATAATGTAGCTATTGCAAAAATGTAAGCTGTCATTAATAAATAAAAATTAAATGGGCTGTAACTAACACTTATTTTGATTATATCTGTTTATTTATTCATCTTTCTGTAAATAAAATGCCTATAAAATTGAGAAAATGGCCATAAAGTCCACAGCAACATATGCAAATTAAATATTACCAAAATGTACAGTTTACTATCACATATGGCAAAGAAAATAATCAAATCTTCACACTTGAAAAGCTGGAACTATGTTTGGTATTTTTTATTTGAAAAGCATGTCTAATAGTTGTATGTTTTACATAATTTTTCTGTTGATTGTCCATTAATCAACAAATACTTTTGCTCCTACACTGCTCGGAGAAGGCAGCAAATCCACATTTCCCACATCAACATCAACATTTACATCACAAAAGGACTGCCTCTGAAATAAAATGTATAAAGGAAACTTTACATTTCCTGTTACCTGAAGCCATGGTTGTCAGGCACACGATAATAACACAATATCGCATAGGCTCAGTCAGCACAGAGTGATACTGTGCAGCTTTAGCTTCCCACACAGGGCGCTCTTCCTCCACAAGGGTATATTTATCCTACAATAACAAAGGCAAAGTGTTTTAAAAGGCTGCTATTGGCGGTTAAAGCTACTGGTTTTACAACTCTTGTGTCTTGGCGCAGAGAGAACATGCTATCGCTGTGTTGTAGATATTATTTAGAAGAAACTAGGAAACTTAATTTCTGTCGGAGGAAAAGGAAACTGTCTCATGCCATGCTGTCTTGGACACCACCACCTCATTAAAGTGTAGATTGAGTAAACTGCAGCAGAAATGTTTCACAAACACTGGATTTTTAAATGACACACGGCAACAAGAAAATCAAATATCAATTAGTTTGGTTTGATCCCACAGAGATCACCTGAAACTACACTGTTAGACATTTCTGTAAATTCTAAAGTTATTAACCACATATCACCCAGTATAATACTGTATATCCTCTTTCCAGTAAATAACTGTAATTCCCATTGCACTATGGGAATTTTAGGTGACGTCAGACACCATATACAGCGGTTTACTGTAATTAAAAAATCTGATGTATCAAATTTGAAAATTACAGTAAACCACTGTATATGGTTACAGTAACATACTGTATTTTCCCTAACTGCCGTTTTGGCACAGATGCTTCAGTAGTTTTGTCTTTCATTCACCACCGCCGAGGTGGAAGCTCAGGCACACACAACTGAGACAACACCAGTGGAAGTTAACCTGTGGTGAAGACAGAGAACTACCGACGACAAACCCAAGGTAAAAACAAAACAAAAAAAATGAATTCAGATGTATGTATGGTAACTTAACTTAAACTCTGTCAATGTGAAAAGAGTTGATGTTTAATTTTATAGAAAACTCTTTGAGTTTTAAAATCAAATTTATTAACGTTATGTTAAGAGCAATGTTTAGCTCACATCGATATTAAGCTAGCTAATGTTAGGGCTGTCGCGGTGAAGTAATTTTCCACCTTTAAAATAGTAACAGTAAAACAACAATACATGGCAACGTACACGTTACATGGGCTGTACGTGACCTGTACCGTTACAGAGCTCGTTACGGTTGTGGAACTTTTGAAGCACTCATTTATTAATTTAACAAGCCCTGAAGTGTACAGACTGGACATTGCGGTTGTTGCAGTGATCCTCGCGTGAGGCTTGACCAATTGTGCGGTATTTCAATTTTGCAGTTATCGCGACAGCCCTAGCTAATGTAAGGAGACTGTAACTGTAAGTTGTAAGTCAGCACGGTTAATTAAGTTAAGTTTTAGCATTCATTTGTTGTACATTTAGCATTCATTTGTTGTACATTTCATATGTTAGCTTATAACTAACATAGGCCTATTCTAAATATGCAGTTCATCTTACAACTAACATAAAAGTGAATACGTTACATGTTCATGTTTTATTGTAGTATGACACCGTAGAATATAAAACAAATTAGAATATCTCATTATCCTCAAGATGTAAAAATTAACTTTAACTAGTTTTCCTTACATTAGTTGCAGTGGCTCAGTTTATAGGCAAAACCCACAGAAAAATGACAAATTTTGCAGGAAATACTAACTTGTATGCAAATATCCAATGCAAAATATTTCTTGTTGTAAAATAAATTTTATCTTCCCTAAAGATTCTTCATGAGGATTAACCCAGATGATGGAACTCAATGCACCGCAAAAACTGGAGTAAGTCGTAGGACAGGAGAAATGGTGACGAGGAAGATGCAGTCATCAACAACAGTGTCATCCTTTGTCCACCAGCTAACAGTTTGAGTGGAAGAACTTGGATTAGGTGAGTAATCCTACTTTCACAAAGGCTACAATATTCAGTTTTTATTGATTTTAGAGTTTTAGAGGAAAGCTGATTCCACTATGTGATCATTTTGCATCATCAAGATATTGATATATTTGATCAACTCTATCAGTGTAAAACCTTAATTTATGACCATATTTCTTTACCTACAGGGGAGCCTTCCCTGAACAAGCTTCTTGCCAGGAAAGGAGTGGATTGCAAGTCGGTTTAGATAACCAAATGTGCAGCGGTGAAAGCGTGTGGTTTGTATTGAGTTACATGATTGGTACAGCCCAGAGAATATTTCTTTTAAATGTACTTAAAGAGTTAGTCATTTGAGATGGAGATTTCACTCATATTCAAACAATGTTTAGTATTTTGTACCAAAAAAGTGTGTTCTTCTGTTGTTGTTCAGTTCTGTATGCCGTCCAGATACTTTGTTCTGCACAGTACTTCTGCATTGTGTTTTGACAGTAACATTGAATGTACTTATAATTGAGATAAGGTTTATACATATACATATATTTTATGTTATTTAAAATGAATTTCTGAAAATAACATTTCTTTTAAAGTGCATTAAATATTACAAATGTTTAAATAAAGAATTTGAAATTTTGTAATTACTGTGTCTTTCTGGGTTAAATCATTAGTACTTGTGTAGGTTTTAAAAAAATAACGCATGCATGAATGAATAAATAAATAAATAATATAATATAAAAAATACTGGGATTACAGTAGTGTAACTATGTTTTTTTTTTTTACAGCAACAGTACTATATTCTGAATTACATAATTACAGGACCATATATGTTACTGTAAAAGTGAAAAACGGTTATAGTATTGTAAATCTGAATTACACTGTTGCCAGTAAGTTACTGTATAAACCCTTTGAAATGTCTTACAGACATTTGCAAAACACTTTCACCAAACAAAAGTATTATCTGCTGTGTGAGTCACACATTGGCTGTGCCCTTCTCTGGCTGTTGATTCGCACGGCGACTTTAACTTTGCCTGATCCAACATTTGAGAGATTGAAAGATTCTAAATGCAACGTGAGTCTGACGGACAATAGATGGACGACAATCTGTCACCGGCTCCTTGAGGCACATGGTGATGGTCATCTGGACTCGGAGGTCACAGCAGGAGAACCAACACGCAATTCTTTCCTTATGGATCACCCCCTCTACCCCCAATAGGAAACAAAGCGTTATGTCCCAGTAGGCTACTGGGCGCCATGTGATCATATAGGCTTCACATTTTCCTATCTGTTTTCATTCCTTCCACCTGGACTACAACAGCCCCATGTGACTGAAAAAAACATATTATAGGCTATCTAATGTTTTAAAATACAACTTCACAAACCTCAACCTTTCAGTAAAACCAGTTGAATGCACACTTCATGTCAAACTCAATGGCATAATCTCTGCAAGCAAAACATGATTTGTTCAGTCTTCTTACCACAGGCTCTTGTCACGAAGCTTTCTAGGTAATTCCTCTGATGAGTGGGAATAAATGCGATGGTCTCTGATGAACCTCTTTCTCCTCACGCGTTTTCTCTTTCTTTTTCCCAGTGAATGAGGTAATATCTACCTACCTGCCTATTCGTGGGTATTTACGCACATTTGGACCGGCGCTCTCTCACACCAGCAGCTACAGAAATGGTTGGAATTGTAAAGACTTCTGTAGCTCAACTGTGGGGGTCGCGTTAGGTCCGCCTACTTTGCAAACCCCCCATAAATGCTAGCTGCGCTGTTCGCTGTAGGTTTGACCACTTGGTCTCGTAGTAGGCTAGGGAAATAACTAAGGAACCCAGAGACCGTGGCACTCACACAAGTCTTTGGCATGAGGGAATTGCGCATAAACCGCACTAGACGCACGTGGGAGAAGTTTCTCTCAGGACTTTCTGCTAGAAACATTACCTGGTTAGGTTTAAGCACCAGAACCACTTTCTTGGGTCCTTTCTCCAAGAATGCCCTGAGGGCACACTTCTCCCATGTGCACTGTTGACAATCTGGCGATGCGTAATGCAGGACACCGCGAGAACATGGCACGTAAAACAAAGAGAGGTCAGTATGGAGTGGTAACAAATTAATGATTTGCATATGCGAAACATGCAACTACCGCAACCAGGGCTCGACTGGGACAAAAACTCTGCCCTGGCATTTTTGGCCCAGGCGGCCCACCAAAATCGGTCGGACATCCCTCACCAATACACAATCATTGCTTTTAAGGGGTTAGATTGACAAAAAGACAGGGTCCTCCCCAGAAGATTTTGAGCATGAAACATTTAATATCCTGCATTCTGGAGACATTTTCTGCACCAGGGAAGCACAACATTCAGGTAGCAGGTGACAATTCAGAATATAAAAATATAATAATGCAGTAATCAGTAGCTTATTATGTTTTTAGCTTAAGTTACTTTTTTTGGACAACAGTTTTCTTCTATATTTACATTGCATAGCAGGCTTATTGAGCAAAAAATACTTTTTTATTTGTTAATTAACATTTCTTGGTGCAAGCTATTTTTCAGAATATTTTTAACAAATGCTTTTTAACAGACTGATGTTAAAACTACCACAGCCCCGGTAGCAAACATATCGGTTATTTTCGCGCATTTGGCGGCATCCGTCAGAAGAGTTTTTCTTTTAGGGTGGGGCCTTAACGCAAGAAACAGAGAGCAGAGTAAGAGATGTGATTGGGCCGGCCCAGTGTCAGTATAGAAATTACCCAAAGGGCCGCTGTCCATGTTTTTTTAAACAGTTATATAAATACATAATTTATGTTACATCTGCCCCAAAGGTGCGCGGGCCCCAGATTAAAAGTCTGAACAGGGTCATCTTAACCTGTCCCATTCACACGCGCAACACACATCAGCACACCTTCAGTTCCCAACAGTGATGGTGTCGTTTTCTTTCTTTGAGTCTACCTCTGCCTGTTGTTTCTGATCCAGCAGCTCCCAGTATGGCACAGCCTGAGACTGGGCACTTGTTGAAGAGTCTGGAATGTGGAGAGCTTCCCCCTGCTCACTAATGAGAGAGCAATCGCTGGGCACTTAATGCGGAGGTGAGGAGGTCATCCATTGCCATTCCGAACCCTGGAACTAGGAACCTTTGCAGGAACTCACTGCGTTTCCACCGCAGGGACCAGGGTCTAAATTTAGTTCTAGGGTCTTTATTTTACCCCCCAAAAAGTCCCTGCTTGGGGGGTAGTACTTTCCGACAGTACCGGTACTTTGGGGGGTCGGGCTTGCCTTGCTGTGAATTTCTGAATGGGCAAGTTGAGGCTACTGACTTTAACTGCATAATGTTGGTATCCAACGAAGGTTGAGGTCAAGGGCAACTGGACTTTGTAAAAGAAAAAACTAGAAGATGTTTCGTCCATCATCCAAGAGACTTCTTCAGTTCTGACTGAGTGGTAGTAAAACTCAGCTATAACCTCTGTTGGATCGTTAGCTAGGATCGTCGGTGATACCGCTTATTCGTTGGTGCCCCTGGCTGTGGTAACGACAGTGATGGTCATAGTAGTTACGACTTAATTTGCCTAATCTTTGCAGTTCTTTAGACCACGGTGGAAACGCACACAACAGTGGGCCGAAGGAACCTTTTAGTTCCTTGAAAAGAGAACTAGGGACTTAGAAGTCCAGGCACTTTTGGTCGAAACGTGGCTTTAGTGTCTAGTACAAGTTCACCAAAAAGAAAAAGACAGAAAAAAACATTTAGTGGAAAAGTGGCCCTTCTAGCAACCCATAGAGGCCATATTGGCTCAATGAAGTTTGAGGACACTAATGTTCAGCAGTTTACATCATTTAAATCCTCATTCACATTTCACACATCCATCATCAAAGTCATCTGTGCAGAATAGTTCGCTTAATGCGTGCAGTAGTGGAAGCTCACAACCGTTCTCATCTCAGGGCGTCCAATAACAACGCTTTCAGAAAAAGTGACAAAACATAGTTATTTGACGCCTAAGGTACCCTTCAGTGTCTCTATGAGATGCTTCCGGATCTGTCTCTATGAGATGCTCTGGGGTGTCTCGTACTGACCAGAAGTACTAGCTTGTGCTAGCTAGAGACAAAACTTAAAAACTTGACACTGGAAGCAAAATCCCTGTGAGAACATTTATACCTAGCACACTGATACCAGAGGGGTTGCTAACTAGTGGCTATTTATATGACTCATGTAGATAAAAGGGATGGCAGCTAGACAACTGAGCAGGTCCTAGTTTTCAGATGATAATGTAAACCAGTGGGGCCAGCCATAGTGTAATAACAGATACAATATGGTTATAAGGCCTTGTTCTCAGCCGTGCACCCCCTCTTTGCTTGGGCGGGATTCATTAGCTATTAGAGTTGTTATGTAAGTCCAGTAGTTTGTCTTTTTTTTTTAGCTATGTTGGGGTCTTTCATTTGTGAATTGTTTCTAAATTAAAACTGTAATACTTTCACTGTGTGCCTCTTCGTGAATGAAAAGTTATTTCAGGAAACACTGAAACTCATGGGGCCAGAAAGCAAAGCACACATGAAGCACACCCATCCTGCTGAACAGGTGAAATGTTGGTGATTTTTTCTCATTAGACTGGATAGACTATGTCAAATCTTTCACTCATGCAGGCACAAAAGAAGGAGCAAACTAGCATTTCCAGGTCAATAACAACGGTAAAATAATCACCGGGAATGTAATGGTGGCTAAAGAATAGGATTTTTGTTCTTGTAATCCTGCAAGTACTTTTAACTTTCTTCTTCATTCTTCTTCTTCTTCTCTGTATGTTTGCTCACGTTAACTTGCTTACAGTTTGCTGTATTGTCTACCTGACCTGCAACAAGATTTTGCTCAGCTATTGTGCTATAGTACAAGCTGGGCAAAGATACGAATCACACCCACATTCACACCTGACAATCATGCATTCTTTGCACGCAGAAGAACAGAAGACACTTGACACCGAGTGGACTTTCCACTTTCAGCTTGTTGATTTGGTTTAAAAAGATTCTGCTTTTGAGATTCTGTTTAAAGGAAAATATTTTCATAATATGGAAGTAAAAAATGTTTCTGCATTTTGAAATACATTTGTGTATCTCAAATCAGCACCAATGAGCTCAGCTTCCAACTTTCCTAGAAAGTTAAATTTTTCACTACCAAAAGAAATGATGATGTCAGAAGTTAGCTCATTTGACAGAGCCAGCATAGCTTCAGATTGCCTCTCACGCATTAACATTAGATTTGTATCCCAGAGCTAAGCATCTGTTTTTACAAAACATAGCCTACTGTAGGCGACCAAGAACGTTGTTTAATATATTTTATTACTTTTCCGAAGGAGTCTTTAGAGATTATATTCAGTTTGCCGCACATTACTCTATTTCTAAATTGCGACTCTGTTTCCTAATACAAAGATGTTAGCCGGAAATGACATAGGCCTACTGTTTGTCTTTGCTTAACTTAAACAATGTGAACCAAAATGTAAATTATTTCTTATCAATTTGATTTTTATATATGGTGAAAAAAATTAAATATGTTAATATGTATTATGTATTAATATATTATATATTAATATGGTGATTCATGAGAGGCACAAACTGGGGCTCGAGAGAGCACATTAGTTCAGACTTGCTTCAAAATACACTATATACTATTTCTTATTCTGCTGAATCGAGCAGCTAGGTTTTTAGGTGTGGCGTTTGGCAGCAAGCAGGCAGTCTACAAAGAAGAGAAACACAGGGTTCTCAGAACAAAAGGAGGACATGTAATCAAACTCGACTCTGTCTCGTTCTGGTTTAGACCTTCCTGGTGCTGTCTAACGGGATCCCAGGTGGTATTGGAAATTACATTACTTTCATAATGCACTGTAAATTACATTTAGTGGAATCAGATGGCCATACCAAAATGTTGAACATGTTGCCCTGAACTCCTGCTCCCTGCTTGCTCACACAATATTGTATTGTACAACCAAAATTTGCTAAAGCAATGACCAAAACTTGTCAAGTTCTTTATGAATTTTCCGGTTTATTTAAAAGAATTATGTGAGGCCATTTATAGAGAGCGCAATGTGGCACATCTTTCTCAAGCTGCAGATGGATGTTTAATTTGATGTTGCTAAGAAAGCAGAAATATAACAGTTTCCACCTGAGACCACAGGCTGTATTGCTACAATATATTTATCTAACAGAGGTGGACGTGAGGTTGAGAACATTTCTCCCTAAGAGGTGAAAATATCAAAAGACGAGGCACCATGAGGTCCAACTAACCCAAGGTATATATTGTATCGTGTTCCATTGTGTAACACACTTTGTTTGTATAAGGACTGCCAGCACAGAGAGAGGCGAACTGACCAACTCTTTGTGGGGACGAACAATATTGTTTACAATATAATTTAAGCCCAGATGAATACATCCTTTTCTGCGGAGTATGAGATGTAGTATAGACATATAATATACAGTGAATAACAGCCTTTCACTCCCCATTTAAAGGATGCTTTAAACTTTCTGCTGTGACACTAAACATATATCTGAATACACCGATCCCTATTATTACATAGAGCACTGGTCTTGCACTAATCATCAGTATTAAAAAAAGACAGCAAAAGACTTTCCTTTGACATAAAGGATAAAACGACAATCACATCAATGCAGTTTTAATAGGTTTCATTGGTTTTATTTTTGAAATATATTACAATATTAATGTCATATCCTGTCAATGTTTTCAATGCAAATTTACATGTACAGTAGAGCACAAAATGGGTCTACAAAATATTATCCCAGAAATATCAAGGACCTGCACTGCCTCCCTGTGGCACTTCATTACTTAAATAAAAGGTGGCAGTAAGACACTCATTTTCTGCATTTCTAAAATAGTGGTTCTCAAACTGGGGGACACTTCAGGGGGGGAGGGGGGCATGGATGTTGAGCAGACCTAAAGTTGCTAAAAAAGGGGGCTCTGAAGCAAGCAAGCAAGGCTATTTTGCTAACCTGAATATTTTGTTTTATTTCAATCGCCTGTGTTGTTAATGATTGGTAAAAATGAAGTCCGCTTTGGCTGGATATGTTTTTTTTTGGACTCCTAAAGGGGGGCTTGGCAGAAACATTTTGAGAACCACTGCTCTAAAACAACCAACTGTGGGTTCCTCACTGTGTAGGACAGGACATGGTGGTACAGCCACACAGTCCCCCGGCTCATTGTTGCAAGATCAGTAGTGTGATCTACAGCAAAATGTTAAATTACACTACATCGTCACTAAATTAGCTGAGTGGGATTTAGAAATATTAAAATGGGGTTTACCTAAGCAGAATGCACTTTGTGACCGCATTATATCTCGATTACGGCTTTTTAATTAATCACTAATGGCACTGTTAACAGATTCTACATCCCGGACACAAACAGTTTCAGACATTCCCTCATACCCCCATCCCTTTTCAGTACAGACTGTCAATATTTTGCATATCACTGCACAAACATATTCTTTATGATTCCTTTTTTTATATATATATGTCAATATTTTGTTTTTACTTTATATTTATATAAGTCACCACATAAAAATCCTTGTAAACTACTTGGCAATAAAACTGTTTCTGATTCTAAAAGCAAAATTTCTATCAGATGGGGGACCCCGAGACAAAATCTTATCAAACGGGGGTACGTGGTCTAATATGTCAATTTAGGGATCCTTGAGGCGAAAAAGTTTGAGAACCACTGATTTAGAATACACACTGACAGTATATTACTGGACGAAGCCACCCCGCTGATTTGAATGGAGAGGAGTGAAGCCAGTTTTGGACCAATAAAATACTACTACAGGGCTACTTCCTGTTGGCTCCAGCGTCTACTGCGCATGATCGGGCAGCATTACCGTGGTTTAATGACGTAAAACAACGGCAGAAACACCGTGGTAGCTGCGCCAACAAAGTTTCATCGCTCAGTGCGTTTGTGTGACTCGGATCGTCACTGATTAATCAGCCCACCTACGAGGCTCAGCTGTCAAACACCAACGCACCGTCACTGATCGCCGAATAGTTTTTTTTTTAATTGACGAGAGTTTATAATCTATGCAATACGGTTTCATCTCTCATGTGCGACGGGTTTTGACGTCATTTTTGGGCCTTCATGGATCCCTCCATGCAGGCTTTGGTAGGCTTTACTGTTCGATATCTGTTTTACCCACTTGAATACACAGCCTTATTTATTCTTTCATTATTTGTTTAACATTTCTGCTAAGGGTAATAAAATGACAAAAACCATCATGTCACTTTTTATTTATTTTCTGTACAAACCTTTTGTATAAACTGTACAATCTCTAACATGCTGAGACAGAAAAAAAAATGGCATTAACACAGAAGAAATATGTAAACAAGGGAAGTAAATTTACTATGCCTATATACAATTTATAAATTATATTATTCACCATCTTAATATGCCTCCATTACAGATTCTTTCTATTGTCTGGTTTCACCATTGTGGCAAGAGGCATAATCATCATGTATCATACATGAGGTGAAATCATTAAAAGGAGACCTTGCTCTTGCTTCCATGCCAATTTACTGGTCATGACTCAAAAAGAAGCAAATCATTTAGACTGTTGATAAATCCTTTTGAGCTCGACACTAACAGCTCATTCCAATTCAGTGAAGCGAGCAAACATGGCTTTGCGGACTGCGTCTTTGTACGTGTCTGAAGCAGAGAGGGTGTAGTTGGTGCCTTTAGTGCCAAGTCCGGCTCCCTTTGTTCTCAACTGGGCCTGAGGAGGAAAACCACAAGCACTTTTTAGACATATACACACACACACACACACACACACACACACACACACACTATATATATACAGTTTATTAATGCTGATGGGTATTGAAACACCCGACAACACCAGGAAGTTGTTGTGAATACCTCAATCGGTGTAGTGATGCCCTGCTGGTTGCGACCGAGACCTTTACCCTCCTTCCATCCCATAGCCTGCAGCATTTTGTTCCCAATGTTGTCACTGTTAAGGCCGTCTTTAGTGGGTTGTTCATAGTTACTGCACAGGAAAAAAGGGACATTTTTATTAAATTACTAAAAACACAACACAAAATGAAAAACTAGAGCATTACACACAAATCAGTAACTTAACAAAACAAAGCTGCTTACATGACTGGAGCTGGCTTCTTCTTTTTGGGCACCGGAGGTTCAGGAATGCCATATTTCTCTCTCCGCTCGGCTGCCCGGTCTCTGTATTTCATCTGTTCACCGGAAGATTAAAAACATTTTGAATTTTATAATGCAGTCCCATGAGTTGATAGTCATATTGAGCAGAGATTCGGTATTGAATCGAACCTCAGTCTCTCTTTTCTCCAACTCTTCCAGCTCTGCTTCGCTCATTTTGGATCTGCGGAGAACCTCCAGGTTTTTCTAGGAAAGAGCAGTAGCAGGATGAAAACCTCAATGACTTAATGGTCTTCTTGGCTGACACATTGGACTTTCACTATATTTACATATTTATTAATGTGTGTGACGTTACCTTGTGGAGGTCGGAGAGCTGCTGATGTCGAATTAAACTCTCTTTGTTCGGAAACTGTCTCCTACACAGCAAGCACGCCAACTTTGTCCAGTCTGTCAGCTTGTCCTGGCCTCCTTCTCCACCATCAGGCTCAGCTCCCCCCTCCTCAGGGTCACTGTCTCCACTGTAGGCTGCCACAAGGCCACACTGACCACACCATGGATAAACAAAAGCACATGTAAGCATTGCAATTTAAAATGGGGTTGACAATAATTGCTATAAACACAGCAAAGGAAAAGTTTAGCTTCCCAAAGCCATGGATGTAGAAAACACTCACCTTGGAAGTGTTGACTGAGCTGGTTGGTGGCTCCTCCTCAGGGCCCCTTGTTAACTCTGGCATGAGTCTGTCTAGACCTCCTGCCTGCTAAATAAGTCAAACAACTAATAACTTTAGAAGGTTTAAGGCTAACGTGTGCAGTCTCAGAACTTTGCCAGTTATCTTACTGGCTTACCTTCTTTTCAAACAGTATGTAACCAGCATCAGCAGCTGCTGCCTCCTTCCTCTCTTCTTGACTAATAGGCTGAAAGCTACTCTTGAAGTTCTCTTTCTGCTTGTTGAGAGTTTTAGCCCACCGCTCCATGTCTTTAGCAATCTGAAAAAGTCAAAACAGATTTGAACATGAAGTTGAAATCTTAAAAAGGAAAAATATTCAGAAATGGCTACATAGAAGGAGCCACATGCAGAACAGACAAGTGCTGATGTAGAATTCTTATTACAGTACCTGCTGAGCAGTTTTGCTTTTGGGCTTTTCCTTCTTCTCCTTGCCTTCTTTGCTGCCTGCTGCTGCAAAGCCACCTGCGTTATCATTTTGTCCAGCGTTTGTGTCGGTTGGGGCAGGTACGTATGTCTGCTTCTCACTGTCCCAGTACATATACTGCTGGGTCTGAGAGTTGTAGTAATACTGAAAAGACAAACACCAATGTACAAAATCAAAACAATAAAAGCTCCTGTAACTTTTATGTAACATGATGGCTGTCCTCTACTTACGTGAGTGTTTGGGTCATAGTAGAGGCCAGTTTGAGGATCATAATAGTAGCCAGAGGACTCATCATACTGATATGTGGATGTATCGGGAATCACTGTCAATTATAAAACATATTATTAACAACTAGTTATAGAACCGCTTTGTATGTCAATACAAGTGTGTCTAGAGAGGTTTTCATAAAAAAATAAATATATACCCATTTCAGTTACCAATATTATGGCATTGCTGAAAAATCAATAAGCGGGTCTCTTCCCTACTGAAGTCACTGTAAAGGCAGCCACTTTTTGATCTCATGGATTTTAAGGTCTTGCAGCTAAACATTAGCAGTAACAAAAAGGTAATAGAAATGGTGCATGGTGCACATATTTTGTCATTCATATGAAAGACTAGTCATGGCTGTATTGTTTGATATCTATCAAATTGTGCAAAAACTGATTCAATAACGGATTTAGAACAGCATATCACTCTTAAACTACAGACAGAATCAAATCTTCAAGTCTGAGTTTCAAGCTGTACCCAAAGAAACACTGGAATATAAAGTATGTGACAAGTGACCTCAAGAGGATTTTCCTCTTTATGCACATTGCACTTTAACAGAACAGGTCTTAAGGAATGTGGTGTGCTCATACCAGCCGTGTCAGCCGTCTGTCCTGAGGCTGCTAATGTACCGGCAGTGGTAACAGTGGCAGCAGATACAGAGGTAACAGGCACAGACGCAGCTTCAATGCCAGAAAAATGTCCTGTCTGGGTGTTTGCCTCCAATTGCTGGGCAAGTGACAATACCTGCAATTAATGTAATGTTATTCAGGGGCTGTTCCGCCATGCATTTCAGTAATGGTGCTATTGTGTAATTACAGAATGAATAAAGATGTTAATGTTACCTGAACAGCAGGCTGCGCAATTATATGGGGTTGGTAGACTTGTGCAGTCTGTGAGATTACAACTCCAGCTGCAGTGGGAACAATTTTTACACCCGGGGCAGCTAAAATGGGAAAAGCAAAGCTCTGTGACAAACACTTATCATGGTGATGTTATTCTGAATCTAGCAGAGATCATTTTTGTTTTGTTCTTGGTGCTTCTAAAAATAAAAAAAGCACTGAAAAACTACATTTTACTAAATACTAATTAACATTACATTTTTCCAATACAAATATACAGTAGGAGGTCATTAGCAGTGGCATATAAAAAAGGTGTGAAAGCATTTCATACCTCCTAGAATACCATTTCCCTGTGAGGTGCTGGCTCCTGCTCCTTGTTGGTAGTAAATCTGGTAGTCCTATTGAAAAAAGCCATTCACTGAAATACTGATTTGAATGTTTTTCTGAATACATCATTAAGGCCAATAAATTGAAACACATCAGACATTATCTGCTCTCAAGCTAACTTAGCGCGTTTGCTTCATTTGTTCTGCTAACCTGTGACAACGGAGCATAGCCTTCTTGCAGGTAGCTGTACTCCGACATTCCCTCGGAGCTCTGCTGTGGCTGAAAAGGTAAAGTGAGGGGTTATGAGCCTGTTACATCAACAGTGAGAGTGGTGTTAAAGAACAGGATGTTGACTGAAAATGGGCCTACCTGAGTGGAGGACCACTGGGCTGCAGCAATGGCTGTGCTGGCCACAGAGAAGGCACTGACACGATTCCCGTCCGGTAGCAAAAGGTCCCTAAAACAGGCAAAGGGCAAAAAATGTGAGATTTGCCAAAATACTTAAAGGTTAACAATACATATGTAAGTAAATCTTTTCATCAATCACAAAACCAAGGCACATTATACACTATTATACTCACTTTCTAGCACTTTTAGCATAATCCACCCCAATTGTTTTTCCATCCAGTTTTAGAGGAGGCTGCAGTCCCTGTAGGATGGTTAGCAGCTGAGAGGCCTCCTGTAAAAAGGGGCGATATTGAATTTAAAATGTGATATGAAGGCAATATTACTAGTAGAAAGCCAAATAGAAGCCACTAATAAGTGGTTTGTTGTTTTAGTAGTACATCATCATGCTCAATAGCAGTAAATAGTGACGATGTTCATCTGTACATATTAAATAATGCTTTACCAGAGGAGAGGACAACTGTACAAAGGCAAAGCCTCTGTTCTGGCCCGTCTGCTTGTCCTTGATGAGGCGAATGTTGTTTGATGAAAGATTAGCATATGGTGCCAGGGCTGTCATGATGGCTTCTACGGTAGTAACAGGAGCAATATTTCTCAGGATGATTGCTGTAAAAGACAAAAGTCTATATTTAAGAACAACCGACCATGGACAAGGATATATTTCTTTCCAAACTAAGCAAGACATTGCATCTATAAAAGAAATCTTTACTGTCGCCGTAGAAATCTCCACCAGGCTGAGTTTCAGAGACTCCAGTATTATTGCTGGTTTCACTTTCTGTTGAGAGATTGACAGAAGTAAGAAGTGCATTAACATAACCTTCAGGACTGTGTACACAAAGAACTGGAAATTAGGTATAAGTGTAAAAACCTGTGCTAGAAATGAGTCAGTGTTTACAATATCAGATTATTTCACAGCCTATTTCATCAACTCCATCATGTATTCCATTTTGTCCCCATTTCACATTGTCAGGTATCAAGGAAAAAAATGCATGCTGTTTCCCAATCTATGCACTTTGCCTACATCTGACAGAGTGACAACAACACAACACAAACTTTGCGTTGCATCCCAGCACTGCTGACCCAGGCTGCCCGGAAGTCTGCAGTCAGTGGCCTCTTGTTGATTTAACTACTTACCAGCTTTGGCTGCTCCACACCTGAAGCACTTCAGCCTCCTCCGGAAATTGTACAGGCCACACTGCAAGTAACCGTTCACATCATTTTTATTATACACCTACTAAAGCCCTGAACAGTGCTGCCTCAGAAAACAGGCAATCTATATTGGTGCAGCATACCATACTTACCCCGAGACACAACCTAACCATTACCGCTTATCCAAATGTAGGTGTACCACAAAATTAGCTGAAAGGACTGCAACAATTGTAGCTTATAGGCCTGATATTTATACTTATAGGCCTGTGTGTATGTGTGGTGTTCTGTAGTAGCATTGTTTGGATAATGTGGCCATATAACCAAGACAGATCATTAACTTACAGTGTTGCAGAGCCAGTCTTCATACTTGTTTCTGGGGTGACTGTAGTGCATGTCTACGCTTTTGCCTTGGATGGTCAGACGTTTCTGAAAGAGGACGACAAAAATGAGTCAAGCATTCCTGGCGAGTATCAATCTCATCAATAGAGCAAGCAGTATTGGAAGGGAGAGATGGGGGAGAGGGACCCCCAACAGATAGCCTTTGTGTTAAAGACAAGACAGGCACATGATGTATGTGTGAGCCTGATGTATAGAGGGATGTTTAAGTGTTTGGGACCCGAGTGCCCAGGCTGAGCTGGAGCAGAGTGTACAATGTGACCCTAACAGACATTTTTGACTTGGGAGAGAAAAAAAATAACACCCACGAAGATTTAAAAGATATCCCCATCTACTGAGGGGTAGGCTTAAAAAAGAGAAGTCTGAGCTTACATTCAACTGAAAAATCATTGATAATGTCTCTATCAGCAGGGTAAATAATGTGTTCATGGTCTTAAATGCAGATTCCTTAAAGAGATGACAATACAAGTAATATCTGCACCTTTGATGCTACTTCCATTACAATTAACCAAACTAAATATCTGTTAAAACATTAAGATAAATCATGAATATAATCATCTCTATTAATATACAAACCAAATCTTTTGACTCTGTGGCATACAATCCATGAGTTTTTTTTTTTTTCCAAAACCTTTCCACACTACTTATTGAATGTACTTTGGTTGCCTTTTGGGTTATTTTCCATATCTCCAAGATTAAAACTAGACTTGGCGATTGTGAAGCAACCTGATTGGTCTCCATCCATCGTGTAGCATCTTGCAAGTGATAAAAGTCCACGAAGGCGAAACCACGGCTTATACCTAGAGACAGCATTCAAATATAGACGGGAGGCGTGTTAGTTAAGAGTCCATGGGCATATAATTCAAACTCTTCCACAAACTGCTTCACGACCCAGGCCCTGTTTGGTACACAATAGGCCACTCCTTAGGAGTTTTACCATAGCAAGAAATGCTGCTGAATACCATTGTTTGAACCACACTCGACAACAGAGTGAGTCTGCCAATTGATTCTCAAAACTGTTATTGTTGCTCTTACTTACCTTAAAAAGATCCACTATGAACTGAAATGATAAGTCTTAAATCAACAGTTTAAATCCTTTTTCAAGCAACTTGATACAATTCTTTACTAGCTGCTATGGGAAAATGGGTCTGAATGGAAGCAGATTGGCCCTATGGTCAAAGACTGGGGGAGAGGTCGGGGTCCGTCATGTATCTGGTTCTCACCTGTTTTCTTTTTCATCAGCCTGACATCCACTGGCTGCGGCCCCTCCAGTTGGTCTATGGCAAAACGAATCTGAACAACAACATGCAGGTAGTAGCTTTTATATTACGATTCAAAACCTGCACACCATCACAATTTGTAGGGCAATTTTTAGGGAGTGGTGCGCACACATAAAACCAAACTAAACATAGACAGGGTTATATAACTGCAGAAAACTATGGACTTACATCATCCTCAGTGACATGAGGTGACAGACCCCAGAGCATGATGGTCTTGCTCTTCTTCTCCTCCCCAGGCTCCCTTCTGTAATCTTGTTCTGGGTAGTCTCCATCGGAGTGATAACCATCTTCTGATCTATCACTGTTACGTCGTTTCCTTCCTTCTCTTTGCTTTAAAGCAACGGGATGAGTGGATCAGTCAAATGTGGATGTCATCAAACGCCAAAGCATTGTTACTATAATTAAATTATAAAGAACGCTTACCTCTGGACTGTCTCTTGATCCTCGACGTTCTCCTTCGAAACGTTCACCACGTCTCTCGTCGCCCCAGCGGCGCATGTTGTGGTCACGCTCTTGGTCCCTCTCTCGTCTGACGCGCCAGTCCGATTCATCACGGGGCTGGTCAGAGCCATACCTACCGCTACGTTCTGTGCGACTAATCCTATTTGGGAGGAAATTGAAAGGCAAAGTAAAACAGCAGCACAACTAGCGTGCAACTGTACTTCTTTCTTTATAACATGATTCAGCAACCTCACCAAGATGATATAGATTAACATTGTACAAACAAATAAGCCTGATATCTTCCCCCTATTGTAGGGGCATTGTTTCAAGTATTAGTTTCCAAGATTCAATAATTCATTTTCATAGGAAATGTCGCAACAGATGCAAACATCTCTTTGAGATTTATGGATTAAAATCTATTTCTCTCTCAAGCCACATAGGATACCTTAATTCTGTTACAGCTTTCCAACTTGTTATTTAAGAGCTCTATAAATTGACGACTTTGGGTGCTATTTCCCTTAACATAAAGTAGGATGATAGTAAAAAAATGTTTCCTAGCATTATTTTTAAAACACTGAAGAAAGGTTGTAACATACATTTTCAGTTTGGTAGTTCTCAGATTTGGCTTAAAGAGAAAGAATGGTTAAGAAGAAATGCTAAGGTTAGGATATCTGAACACAATTTAATCTAACCGTAACGTTGTTCATTACAGGTATTTTAATTAGGACTAAAATAACACTGCCATCATAGTCAACTACACCGTGGCGAACGGCGCTAACGTTAACTTAATGTTACGAAGTTAGACTACTCACCTTTTATCAGCACCCATTTCTCGATATGGCTCACGCACGACCTCTAGAAAGCAAACATGGCAGTTTCCAATTAAGGAAACACTCTGTTTTTGTTTCTTTACTTTATTAACATGGTCAAACACAGAACAGTACCCTACAGTCCAATTATTTAGATTAACGTTACAATGAGCACAAGAGGGTGACGTTACAACAAAATGCTTGTGTAAGCTAAGTTATAACATGGACCCGATCTAGCGTTAGCAACATATATCACCCCCAACTACGCCAATGACAGGCTAAAACACTGTTTCAGTTTCCAGTCTGAATGCACAGTAACTCACCAGTGTAGTTTGTTAACAATTTGATTACCCACTAGTAGTTTTTTAAAATGATACTCGAAAATTTGTGGGCAAGAAAATTCATCTCACGTCCAAGGACTTTCCACAACAGTACAACGACACCTTCTTTGTCCCAAGATGCACCGCTGTATAACCCGCTGCATTATGGGTAGTACGATCTTTTTGCCCCGAATTTACCTCACAGGCAGCACCGTCTCCTTTGTCTCTCTGGTTGTCTCCCAACAGGTTCTGGCGGTTTTTTATGTTTATGTGGATATTACAGATTTACAGAACATTTGGGTCGCGACCGACCACGGCTGAGATCGCAGGTTCTTACAAGGAGGAGGCATGCTACCTGAAAGGAACACGGTGTATAGAGCAAATGCTGCCTGAAAGGCTAAACTAAGCAAAAATTTACCCTCAACCACATATCCGCCATTTTACTGAGTTTAGGTTTTCCACGAGCCTTTTAGTTTGCCGTATTTGCAGTACATGAAGTGGTATGTAATCGTGTAATGCTTTAACTTAAGCAACATTTTGTTAATTTTACATCAGACTTTCAGCAAGTTGCAGTGCACACATAGCAAAATGATAAGTTACAGAAGCTACATGATTGCTATATCCCTGCTAATTAAAGGCTTACTTTTCATTGTGTTTTCAGGGTTGTTTTATTCCTGGTTCTTGTCTTTACCCTGGTCCCAAAACCACAATAACCAGTGGGAGTACCGTTTTACTAAATACTGTATTGCAATGCAATATGCATATCGTGCAATAACTTCATATTCTTACAATTTAATATCAAGCCATACAGCATACACATAAATCCATCTTTATATATAACCTTTTAATATAATTTTAAAAATTTAAGCCACTGCTGCCACCATGTATGTACAATTTTGACCTGTATAATATACTGTTTGACACGACAAACAGGAAACACAGCCACTGTTTATCCTTTATTACAGTATGCAAATCCTGAAACATCACCAAACAGTTCACTGTACAAGCAGCTCCTTAATAAAGATGACTACACAATTACTTTTTCAAGCTGGCACACAAGAATGTTCCCTCTCTTAAATCGCTGATGTGGTAATGACACTGAACACAGATGGTCAATAAGTTGTGCTGATACCAGATCCATAATTGAGCTTCACAATATTCTTTGAAACCAATACTTACAGAGCTTTTGTTAGTTTTGTAACATTGATTATGCTTGAGTCACTGACATCCATAACATACCCATATCTTCTATACAAATGTGTCATGAGAAAACAACACAAAACTCAGCCATATAATATAAAAATGGTCCACATGATCCCCAAAAAGGAGGGTGGAATCCATCACACTTTGCCCCAAAAAATCAGGGTGGGGGATGGGAAGGTAACTCGGGGATGCTATGAATTTCCATGATGAGTTCTAGGTCAAGGTTTCTCCCTTTGTCACCTGTAATGAGATACATATTTATGTAACAGCCATATCATTTTCAAACATTCAAATATAAGGAGCCACCTGATTGTTTAAATTTCAATGCAATGTGACTTACCCTCGCCTCAATATATTCAATCCTCCTCTCCAAGGCTGTCAGCTTCTCATTGAGGGTGGCCAAGCGGGATCGACACGACATATCTGAGGATGATGAATTGCGTTTAGCATTTAAGTTACAGCCATGACATTTCATGGGGCGTAGCTTGTCGATGCTGTCAATTACAACCTTGTTTGCTCACCAAAAGTGAACGACGTCAATGTTACTAATAACTATTAAAGAGAAAACATTGTATTTCAGGGATAATGCTGCTGCTGGTTTACGTTAACATTAATGACCGCCGAGCAGACTAATGTAGCGTTTGCAGTGGCGGTGTCCTAACACTGCTGTTAACGTTAGCTGTCTCAACCCTTTAAAAAAGTAACGTTAACGTTTAATGCAATGACACTTGTTAAGCAGCTAACTTGAGTTAACAAGCGATACACAGTGTAAGGTAACTCTACACCAAACTGTCACGGTACTTCTACGAGAAAACAAGCTCATAGCTAACGACAAAGCTAATTGCTAACTGGGAGTGGCCACAGAAAACATCAACATCAACGCTAGCAATAGCAAGACAGCTAGCTGATCTAGCCATATCCACATTAGCGGTGAAATTGATTGTTAATAGCTCACCGAATGAGTTAAGAAAATCGGCGATTTTTTTGATGCTGCTCGTAATAACTTCTATATATTCTCGATTCGCCCAATCTTGGTGAATCTCTCTCTGCACTGGGTCTTCCTGGCCGGCCATGTTGAATAACTCGTAGCTTGGCGTAGCGTTCAATCAAGGATAGCTCTCTGCGTTCATCCAGGAAGCACAGCGTAGACGGAACATGGATGTTTTTAATCCATGGGTTATACTTCATACAAACCACAAACTTATTTTAAAATAATAAATGTTGGGTATTACCGTTATGCACCATAAAGTAACGTCACATTCATAAATTAGTTACGTAGCGTCAGATTTCTATTCAGCAGTAGTATACTGGTGGAAGTTCACAATAACAAATAGGCTATACTCTTTTAAAAGTCCTACATCCCACCATCAAAATATAAAGTACCAAAAGTATAACTACACATCATGCAGACTGGCCCATTTCAGAATAACGTTTACCATATTATTGGATTATCAGAATCAGGAGGAGTTTTATTGCCAAGTAGTGTTTTACACACACGAGGAATTTGCTGTGGTGATAAGGTGCTATATGTAGACAAACATACAGTCAACATAAATAAATGTAGAAATATATAAATATGGAATGGAAGAACAGCGTTACAGATATATACATGTGCATTATTCTGGGTCTGTGCCCTGCAGAAGTAACGCAAGGAAGAGAATATTGTCTACCTATAAATATATAAACTGACAACATAAAAATATACAACAACAAAGATCAACAAACAACAACAAATACGTGCAACGTGCCAGGCCTGTGCAAGACATTAGATGAAACAGTATTTACATGTGCAGAGACATTTGTATCATTTGCAAGGGGGGAGTGTCAGTAGGGGACCTGGGCCTTGTTGATGAGGCTAGTTGCAGACGGGAAGAAACTGTTTTTGTGGCGAGAGGTTTTGGTCCTGATGGACCGCAGCCTCCTGCCAGAGGGGAGAGTCTGAAACAGTTCCAGTACAGGTCCAGAAGAGAAGGAAGATTGCAGCCAATCACCATCTCTGCAGAGCGAATGATAGGCTGCAGCCTGCCTCTATCCCTGGCAGTGGCAGCAGTGTACCAGATGGTGATGGAGGAGGTGAGAATGGACTCAATGATGGCGGTGTAGAAGTGCAACATCATTGTCTTTGGCAGGCTGAACTTCTTCAGCTGCCGCAGGAAGTACATCCTCTGCTGGGCCTTCTTGATGTTGGAGGTGATGTTCAGCTCCCACTTGAGGTCCTGGGAGATGATGGTGCCCAGGAAGTGGAAGGAGTCCACAGTGGTGACTGAGGAGTCACACAGGATGATGGGGGAGGGTGGGGCTGTGCTCTTTCTGAAGTCCACGACCATCTCCACGGTCTTCAGAGCGTTGAGCTCCAGACTGTTCTGGCTGCACCAGGTCACCAGATGGTCGATCTCCCACCTGTAGGCGGACTCATCCCCACCTGAGATGAGCTCAATGAGGGTGGTGTCATCCGCAAACTTCAGGAGCTTGACAGACATATATTCTGACACATACTGTAAAATACTGTACATATTTCCACACTCTTAATTTATATTTTTAGATTTTCTACTTGCCATTTTTTTTATTTTTATTATTATTTCTATTTCTTTGATGCCTTGATTAGCAAAGTAAGCAACTGTAACAACAATTTCACCTCAGGGATCAATAAAGTATTTCTGATTTCTGATAATTAGCTGTGAAATGTGTAAACACACCACTTAAATGTTGGTAAAAGTGTGGCTACTTTAAACTGGCCCACTCCTTAGCTAGCTTGTGAATTACATTATATTTTATTTGTTGATTATATTTTGTAATATTAATCTGAATTAGCAAAGTAACAAGTCACTTAAGTATTCAAATAAATGTAGTGGAGCAAAAAGTAGGTCAACAATATTTGCCTCCAAATTGTAGTGGAGAAGAAGTACAAAGTTGCAGAAAATGAAACCACTTGTCAAGTACTCTTGAGTCACTTTCTACTGCTATTCAGGTAGCTAATTGAAAGCACCTGGGGCTTATGTACAGCAGCCACCAAAATGTATTTTTGTGATGGAAACAACTCAAAGGACTGCCTTAATTTAAGTTGGTAACATAGCCAGCCACTTATAGGCCTACTTGAAGGCTGGCAGTAGTAAGCAGCTAGTGCTACTACTGCTAGTACGTTGACACATAAAGTAGTATTTAATACCTCAAACATTTTCCAGATAACAAAGAAAATGTTGAAGGGATTTTAAGTGTTAGTATGCAATTGACACAAATGACAGTAGAAGTTTATATGACATTAAATGTTTAATTCTCCACCCAATTAAGCAATTTATGATTTGGGTCATACACAGTGGCAGAGTCAGCCTTTTATATCTTCATCAGAAACTCCCCTCACAAAAATGTTTTAAAGGAGTGTCTTCATTGGGTAAATAAACTGAACAACCAGTGTGTCGGCTACTGATTAATCTTTTTGGACAGGCTGGTCATAACGGATATCCTTTACAGCTACCTAGAATGGGTTGTCAAGATCTTTACTTAAGCTTCTTAAGCAGCTCTTTAATATCTGCCTCAATGTCAATGGTGAGGAAATGTCTGCTGTAGCGCTTAAATGGCTCCCCATCAGGACCAACCAGGAACTTCTCAAAGTTCCAGGAGACATCGTTCCTACAGACGGGACTCCAAATGATGAACTTTGGATCAGTCATGAGAGCCATGGCATCATCGCAAGGGGATGAAAGCTTGTCCTTCAGATAGACAAACAAGGGGTGTGCATCCTTTCCATTCACATCCACCTTCTCAAGGAGCTGGAAGTTTGGTTCAAAGCCATTCCCTGGACGGACATACTTAAGAGACTTTAAAATTTCATCATTCTTGCAGTTCTCCTGTTATTAACAAGATAGAAACATGAAATAAATTATAAATGGGCAGTATGCCATAAACCTTGATTAGGCTAAAAGCCATGAGGTTTTGCACTCAAACTCACAAAAAGAGGCAGTACATTTCTTACTGTACTGTACTTAATTTGAAGGTATCTTAAGTATTTCCTTTTATCTATCTTCATGACAGTAGTTACCAGAATTTATGACATTAATAAACAATATTGGTTTTTCTTCTATAGTCTGATGATGCAAGACGCACAGATTTTTAGCTGTTTTGGAGCCAGAGACAGAGTATATTCTAAATATGTAAACAATATCCTCTCATAAAAAAAAAAAAAAAAACAGAGTATGTCAGCCACTTTTAAATTCACATTGCCTAACGTTACCTGATGTCCAAACTGATTGCAGGGCACACCCAGAATAACGAGTCCCTTGGCAGTGTAACGACTGTGAAGCTCGTTCATCTGAGTGTAGTCCCTGGTTGTTGTTCCTCAAAGAGACGCCACATTCTCAATGAGAACAACTTTCCCCTTCAGAGCAGAGAAACTGAAGGTTTCTCCAGACAGCAGCTTAGCTGTCAGGTCGTAAAACCTTTTCACATTCCCAGCCATTCTCACGAATCCCGGAAGAATTATTACACGAAGTTGTAGGGTTAAGAGGAAAAAAAGGGAAGTTTTACCTCAGGCTGTCCAACGTCAACAAGGTTAAGCATGTGAAGTCCAGCCTTCAATTTATTCATGGGGCGGGTCTTATACCAACTCCAACTCGTTAAGGCTCAATTACCATATTTGAAATTTAGTAAACTTTCCCCTTCTTTTTTGGAATATCCATAAGATAATAATATCTTATGGATAAGAAATAACATTTTTTCAGGTAATCCGTTGTTTGTTAATGGTCTACTGTTTCTGATCACTGTACACATTAAAATCCTTGAATTGTTGTGTCTACAATTGTCGACTTTAACTTACATTCAAAATGAGTTAAAAACCTAAAAAAATGGAAATGACGGGGTATCAAAAAAGCTGTCACTTAGCGAACATTTATCAAATGGCCAGGTGCGAATATTGACTGTACATATAGACCCACACTATCAGTAAAACGGAATTATAAAAATATGTTTGCCATGGATATGTTTTGTTTCTAAGCGTTTTACAAGTTTATTTGCAAATAAATTCACCCCTATGGTCGGCATAAATGGTACTTTCCCGGAAGTCCTGTTTAAGGTGTAATCTCTGAGACTGGTGGTTTAAGTTCAGTCAAGGACAATTGCCAACTGAAAACCACCAAACGTTTTCTGAAAATGTTCGCCTGTTACAGGAAATATTCATGTGTTAAGTGTTTAGAAGAAGCTAACTAACGTTCAATAACGGTACCTTTTCTGCCTCTTAACTAAGCTATCATGCCGGACTGGCTCAGTCTGTGTGTGGTCATTAGCCTGTTGTTATGTCTTACAACCGTAGCTGGTTACATTTTGTACTCGGGACTCCTCTCAGACATTATCGTACTAACTGGCTCTGCTCCCATAAAGAAGATTACATTCGCTTACAAATTTAAAAAAGGACCGTACAAACAGTGCGGACAACTTTTTAAGGAGTCTCTCAGTATTGGACCAAAGCTTTCATGTATCGCAGTATTTTATGATGACCCTAAAAAGGTAAACCATTACACAATCATCCACCATCCGCTACACAACACTCTTTAAATGGCAGATTTTTTTACCCGTGTTTCCTGCGCTTGACATTTTAGCTTAAAAATCAGGCAGCTTGTACAATGTAAACCAGTAGTCGCCCACCAGATGGCGATAATGCCATTCTTTTAAAACGAAAGTGCTAGACCTGAATCCATTATTTCTCAGTATATAGTAAACCCTAGATGGTTTAACCAAGTTCCAGTTTAAATGTTTGTTTTTACAATGAATAATCGGTTTAGTGGCATTTCATGTAGTCTTGATATTCTGTCTTTCTAGTTTTGTCACGTTTGGCACTGATTGATTTGATTTACTTTTTTTAGTTTTCCCTTGAGCAAAATCATAACACATCTGTCCAGGGTGTGGTGTGTCTTGTGGATTCAGATGTCATAAAATGTTATCCCAAGTGCATATTGGCGTTGTCCACTGAAGGCCCTGAGATGTAAAGTTAGTCCCAAACCAGGTCAGTCTGTGGGACTCAATCACAGAATAAAGTGATTCAATAGATACAAAATAATTTTGAATCAAATCATTATACTATGGTCACCTACTCAGTGATCACAATACATCAACAAATTGTTTAAAAAAAATACCATGAAATGTAATCTCAGGTTCCTGATCTAATTTTCACACTACATTATTGAAATACATTTCTTTTAGAGTCTGATTTAATTTCACAGTTATAATGAGATCTGTTGAGTCTAACTGCCTGGCTAAGTTCTTTCAAGGTTTTGCAATAACAATCTTGTATGCTAAATCAGCAGTAGCCTTATGGAGATCATTTCAGTCAGCTTCTTCACCTGCTGGTGTGATATGAATGTGTGTTTGGTGTTATGGTTTTGTGATGTGCTGTATGTTGGGGGGGGGGGTGCATAATGCAAATGAACCATTAGGTAGTGTAACTAAACTACAGCTGTGCATAATTGTAGCTTGTCTTTTTTACTTGGGGTTTCCACGACAGCTAGTTATGTAAATCAGACTTATGTTGGCATTGTTGTTGCTCGAGAGGAGCTGAGCTGTGACAGTAGATATATTGCAAGTGTCATTATTAGATTAGATTAGATTGAAAATAATAATGATGAAATGTGTATTTATTTCATATAAATGGCCAATATTTTTCTTAAAGATCAAGGGTCAAAATGGGGAAGCTTATAACACTTATGTGAATGTGAGTGAAGCTCTTGTGGGTTCCTTTGCTGTCACGCCAATGTTGCCAAAAACACAATTAGTGTGTTAGATTTCCCTGTGAGATGTTTTCCTACTTTCCCAAACCGTTCCCTGTGTGAACTCATCCATCCCAAAATCCCAGTGTCTATAAACAGCAGGAGATAATATCTGCTGGGTCTGATTTTCTGATACCTCATCCTGCTCGCTCTCAGAGGTCTCCAAAATCATGTGGTGCTTGTTCCCACAGTTTAAAGTGAGTCCAGCATGAGTTGTTTTCAGATGGGCTCTGCTTAAACAGAACGAGAAGGAATGAGAGTAGCACCTTGAAATGGTTAAGTGGTACAGTTTGATGCATTGTGGAGGGTATGAAGGTTCAGTTAACAAGGGTAGAAAACAAGGGCCTGACAGATTTGATCTTTAGAAACATGATACTGACTGTAGCACACTGCATGTAGCTGGCTGTCATATCCCTAGCAAACTTCTGACCTCGAGCTACATGACATAGAAACATGCACTGCACTGGGAATACAATGTAGAGATAGGACATATGAGATAAGATATATATATATATATATATATATATATATATATATAATAAGATAAAATAATAAAGGACTTTAGTTTGTATATTAGTGCTGAAACTAATTAGAATGAATGGATTAATCAAGGAGATTTCTTTATCATTATACAACACAAGGCTGTACAATAAAAATAAAGTTTGTAGTCCCTTCATGCTGCACATCGAGCACATCACATAATAACATTTGAATTAGAATAGGGAACACACACACACACATATATATATATGTATGTACATATAATCATAGGCCTATACAGTTATTTATACACACAGGAAATAATTCTGCAATGCATTTGTGTCTGCGATAATGTAAACAGCAGCAACATTTTTTTGTTGATTTCCGATTAGTTCATCAATAGAAAATCAGCCGGTAACAAATATTTAATACTCGATAAACCATTTAAGCAATTTATTAAGCTAAAATGCCTATCTGGTTTCAGCTTCTTAAATGGGAAGATTTGCTGATTTTAATCTCATTGTAAACTGAATATCTCTGAGTTTTGGAACGTTAGTCGGTTGAAAAAAAAACATTAGTTAAAGCGATAATATAATGAATGTTTTCATCTTAAATGATTATATAGCGAGATGTTTCTGCATTCCTCATCGATATAAATGGGGAGGACAAAACAGTTTCAACAAAAACTGAACTTTATAACTTTCATCAAGGTAGGGTTTATTGCAGGGCTGTTGCTTGACATGGACATTAGTTTTAGGAAGATGTACTTAAAAGGATATTAAGTGATTGGAATCCAATACGCGTTTTGATAATTTCAGCAAATATTTCCTCTCCGTGTTTTGTGTGCTCTGAAAAAAAATCTGTTTTTCCTTTACAGCCCTGGCACTGTAAAAGGAAAACAAAGAAAGTGGTGTTGACCTTCCACACAACATTGTTCCAGCCAATCAGCAACAGGTGGCGTTAGTGCTCGAGCCAATATTATATAGCTGCAGTACCAGAGGCTGCAGTTTCAGGACCCCTGCAGTCCTGGGACCACAGTTCTTTTTTGCAACAGCGCCATCTGCCTCTCCTCCTCTTCTTCCCCATGTTACATACCTCAACTACTGAGTCAATTATGTTGAGACATCTCTGTCACCATCACTCAATTCTAATATTACAACAATTCTGAAATATGCTCATAGCTACAATTTTCAGAACTAGTTTTCAACAGTATTGACTTAATTGGCACTGTTTAACTCTGCCATAGCCCGATGCATAACAACCTGATGGAATATAACCAGAGTTCAGAGATGACCTCTTCCCAGCTCCGCTTCAAAACCCTTTTGTTATGCTCATCCTTTTTTCCCCAAGCCGGCAATTAGGCCAGCAGTGGGTCCTAGTTCCTCTGCGCAGTCACAGCCAAGTCCTGATCTAAGTTAAAATAATTGGTGTAATGATCTCAGCTCATTAGCATCCGAGCCTCAGGATGCCATTCTGTCCCAGTGTCAGGAGCCCCAGAGAGTGCTCTCAGGATGGGTATTTGGTGTCTAAATACTCAAGACACTGTCCATTGATATTTGTAGTGAGAACGATTTTCAAAAGTGCAGCTGACAGAGGATAAGTGTCAGCATCCTCTGTTCTCGGATTTCTCACTTTTACCTCCTTTAATCACTTCCACTGGAGAAACAAAAGACCTCAACAAAGGCTTAAGTTGGTTCTGAGATGGTTGCCATGGATACAGGGCTGGAGCAGCTCTGTCTGTTCATTCAAACGGCTAACACATATTCTGGGCCCCACTCACCAGACCATTCTCCTCCACCAGCTTCTCTCTCTCAACTCTTCTCAGTTTTCAAAGCCGGAGGGTTCTGACCCAGTGTGCCCACTTCACCTCTACCCTGCAGCTCTCCTCTCCTCCTCTGCGTCCAACTTCGAAAAATGTCATGGGGAGGTAATGGGTGTGGGGAGAGGGGTGGGTCATGTAGTTTTCTGTCAAACTTGATATTCTGAGTAAGCGTTCAGGGTCAGGGTTTGCGGTCTTTGAGACATAGATTGTCTAAATAAAAAAGCTCAGTGACAAGTAGTGGTGAGATGACACATGTGTCTGCCCATCGTCAGGGACCCATGTTTAGGTCACAATATGATGAAAGCTGTGATGCAGGAGGGGCCGGTAAGGAAATGTGTATCAGTCCAAATGTTAGTCTTTGTGGTGAATGATGAAATAGTATAGCATCTCTCTAATACTTGCCCTTTTAGAATGTCATAGTAAAACATTTAACCCTCACTAAATCTGAGAGGAAAATACTTTGTATGCCGGTGAAGATTGTCTGCCTTTTCTTACCCTGTTGCCTTACCAAAGTCAATTCAGTCAATGTGCAGTAGAGACAAAGAGACGTGGTTCCTTCAGTTGAATTTCTGAACTTTTTGCTTCAGATGAGCTGTCAGTGTGTTCAAGAAACATCAAAAGGCAGCACACTTCTGTGTCTTGATGAGTGCAGAGAAGCAAAACAAAGATTGTGGACAGAGGCTTGTGCTTGTGGCAGTGGTTCTTTGTTCTGGACTCCCTACATGGGCGCCCTGTGATGATTAATAAATCCGCTTGGCTCAGACTTCTCACTGTGAGCCCCCAAAACATCCAAATAGTAAAAAATATCCTCATGTGTATAATTCCCCAAACAATAAGTAACAGTTAAGCAATTAACTGGATACTAAAAATCAGTATCTTTTGTATTTAACAAAGTGACATGTTATCTTTAGTTTGGCCAGCTCCACTTAAAACCAAACTCTTGTTTTGACTGTTGTGACAGCCACTGTGATTTGGAGTGGTGAGTAGATGTTAGATTAGTTAGATTTAGGGATTGTGGACATTTGGCGGAGATCATCTATTTTTCTATGAGGCTTTATTAAATCTGCACGTCATAAACTCCACTGAGCATCCAAAGCATTATGGTAGCAGCCTCACCAGACAAACAAGGCGTGGTTTACCTTTCGTCACTAAAATATTGAGTGTATCATTTGTACAACCAGGAGTTGTATGTATGTATGTTTGTTGCTTCATGCTTGACAACAATGCCAACACATGGGAGGAAGGTAAGCATTCTTGTGTTTTTACAGAGCTGCTTCTCTTCATGCATTGAAAGCGAAATGGCGAAAGAAAACCGTGCACGTAACAAAAGCTTGGAAACTGGTCTTAAGTCAGACTGAATGCAATGTTTATTTCCCCACAACTTGACTCAAACTTAAGATTCTCTACCTGGGAATAGAGCTGGAAACTCACACTAAAAATCACAAAATCTAGCCTGTAGACTATTTCCCTTATTACAAAGATGAGTAATGTACAATCCTGTTCCCCAAATCCTGATGTAGGGCTGCAACTAACAATTTTTATCATTATTGGTTAAAATGTAAACCATTTTCACAAATGTTAGAAAGTTGTGAATAATGTCCTCACATTTTCCAAGAGTCCTAAATGTCCAACCAAGAGTCCAAAACCCAAATATTCACTTTACAATCATATAAAACAGGAAATCGTCACATTGAAGATCTGGAAACAAAGAATTTATGGCATTTGTTGATTAAAAATAGCTCAAACAATGAATCAGTTATCAAAAATATTGCTGATAAATGTTGTTGATCGACTAATTGATCAATCGGTTCATTGTTGGAGCTCTACCTTGAAGCTGAAGATATATCTGTAATATGATCACAAGGTCTGGTAAAGGTATTGATGGCACTATATAATCAGATTCAGAGCTGATTATCAGAATTCATCCCAAATAATTCAAATTCACAAAATGACTATCAGTCTGTTAGCCAAGATTTAAGATGATTTGAAACATAATAATACTGAAAAACAAATCTTAAGGCAGAAATGTATGCAGATTTCTCACTCCTTGCAGTATTTCTGTGTGTGTGTTTAAAACTTTGAACGCGTGGTGGTGTGAAAAATGACTATGGTCTGCAGTGCACAGTGAACAACGCACTTCTGCTCAGGACTGGCCTTAAGTGTTAGAGGAATAGAGGAGAAAATAGGCGTTCTCCGACTGTGACGGCCCCTGTGTGATCCAGTGAGGCCACTCTGTGGTAGTGATACCTCGCTGTTGTTAACCATCTTTGTTCTGTTGAAGTGACTGCTGATCGGGTGCACCTGGGACCTGTGAGCCAGTGGAGATAAAGCTCCACTTGGTGAAACTGCTTTCTCTTCTCCCTTCTCTGCAATCCAGACGTCAGCCATGGCCTGATCACCTTGACTGCCACATCTTGCTTTGGGTTTATTTACGTTACAGAGACACACCTCGCACATTTAAATAGTTAAGTTTAGATCACTCTTTTGTTAAATAAATCACTTTTTGATAATTTATGCTGCCTCATTACCTCTTTTGTCATGGCCCTTGAGCCAGGTTGTGACACCGACCCACTGGCAGTGCTTGGTGCGTAGCATTGATAGGTTTATGAACAAATTGAACCATTCCAGCTTATTTATTGCATGAGAAAGTGTTGGATATCCCAGGAGTGTTAATTTGTAAAGATTATCTCCCTTTTCTTATTTTTTAATGGGCACCAGGGTGCCTAGAATGGAGGAAAGTGCCATAATTGCTCTGCTGCCAAATTTCTCCAATTAGAGCTCTAATTGATGAGCATATTTTCTTCTTAAATTTGGCACCTGGCTGACATTGGAAAAGATATCATTATTTTTTTTTTGTGAACATCCCATTATTTTTTAACAAAGTTTTTTCCTTACATCGAACCCTAGTGTTGAGTATGAGTCACCAGTCCTCAGAGAGACAGATACTTGAGATACTACAGAAATGTAATGGAAATGACAGCATTTCAGAGTTGTACCTCTTTTTTCAGGGAGGTTGACTGGCATGAGCACAGATGATGTTCATTGTGGTGTTTTCCTGCAAAAAAGAAACACTAGCAAACATTAGGAATTGTTGATAGCACTTTTAGCTTGAGATCATTAATCTGTTATTGCTGCTATTGTCATATTAGAGGCTCTGTATAATTATGACATTTAGAATCACTATAATGAGGAAAAAGGGAATGATCAAATGCTGGTAAGACTACAGAGTGTGACCATCTTTCCTGTATGTATGCCTGTTCTATCTGGTCTATCTCAATTATCTGACTGTCTATCTTGTTTGTATGTTCAATCTTTATTTATTTGTTCATTTGATCCTTGTTTCTAGGTGCCGGGACCACAGTGCCGCTATGCTGTCGGCAGTATTCTTAGTGAGGGAGAAAACAAAGCCGATGAGGGGCTTCTAAAGAGCTTTGAGACATCGGGCTTTAATGTCTTTTCCTTTCCCGAAGTCACACATGTGGTCACTACCTCGTTCCCCCACAGGACGTTCTTCTCTGTCCTTTTGGGAATAAGAAGAGTCTACCCACGGCTAGAGCACTACATCAAGGTATTATGGATTCTTTTCTCACAATCACTTGAATTTTACATATAATCTACAAGGCAATTATTTGTTTATTCAAATTACAAGAAAATGCCCCCATTCAGGAAAATATGATGTGGTGAGACTAATTGTAAGCAAAAAATAGGAAATAAAGTATACTTATACATAAACACACAACTATTACCCATGCATGGACAGATGTGCTCTATGCATCTGTGTGTACAAGCCCAGGTGTGGATGTGATAAGTGTCTTAATTCCTTTGTAATCTAAATGTACAGCCAAAGCCCAACGCATACTGGTCCCATGAGCCACAGTGTTCTCACAATGTCTTGGCAGCGCATTGAGTAGTGACATTGACATAGTGTTTCTATTTTGATTCACATCATCACCATCTACAAAATATTTCACATTTTGAAAAAATTGTGTCTGAATGACATTTTATATTGAAAATTTTACAAGGTGCAAAAAATAACCATTAAAATAAAAAATTAAATATGCAATGTGAAATGTGTGTGTGATAGAATGAATCACTGCTAACTCTAAAGGGGGCTTATGTTAAGCCAAGTGTTAGCAAGTAAATGATCAATATCTCACCCCACGATCGTCACATGCACGTCTGACTCATACATTTTTAGGCAGCACAAAGTTAAAATATGTTTTGTGAAAAGCCGAGCGTGTCAGATCTTTTCTTCACACTTCCTTGCACCTTCTTTGCGGCATCCCCTGGAGGGTTGGGAGGTGTGTGTGTTAGGTGGTGAAGCACGAAGAGATTTATGGTTGGAAAGAAGAAGGAGACATGGAGTAAACTTGGAAGACAAAGGAGGAGAAAGAGGGAGAACAATTCAAGACCCTTTTAGCACTTTATGATGAATGACCTCACAGAGTGGCGCTTGAGGGATGCTGGGAAAGTGAGTCATTGTGATGAGCAGAGAGTTTTGTGGATATGGTTTAATTATGCAGTGCGCTCAAAACAGGTGGCAACACCACAGGTTGTCTCAATCACTCTGCCTCTGCTGGAGGAATGTGTTTGGGTGTCCTGTCTGGCTGGCTCTACCATCTGCTTGGACACGGTTTAACTCTGGCTCCGCTCCAGTGTCACTTAGCCTGTCTGAGAGGTCAGCTTACACAGTCACCGGACTGGACATCAGTCTCTCTCACCAGCAATATTAAACATTTGATTCAATACCTTCTACGTATGGTTTACTGTGTTGTCTCAACACTTGCTGGCTGTAGCAGTTACATAGCTCCATGTAAACTTGTTGAAACAGATAAAAGAATAATATCTGCTAGGGTTTGAGGGTCTTTGACACACTGGCGACTTTCTGTACTTACATAGATACATAGATTAAAAGTATATAGGATTTCTCCAAATGTACTCAGTTACCTGTTCATTAGGTACTTTCATGAACATCAAAATGATTATGCTTGTTGAACTGTTTAAGAGAGATGTTGATTCAACTTCATGGACATTTTGGATGCTGTAGTTTCTAATGTTTAGAAACTGAAATGTTTAGAAACTTAAATGTGTTAATTGCAGTAACCACTTTTGGTTCTGGCTATAATGTCTCATGTGGGTGGCATTTAGTCCTTACCCCTCCAGCTATTATTAATATGCAACAACTGAAATGAATCCTAGACCTAAACTCTCTGTACATATTTCTCTGTTCTGGAAGAAGGCAGGCGTATAAGGCAGAATATATATTAAAAGTATATACAAGTCATCTGTCTGTCTGTTTGTCTGTAGGATGCCTCAAAAATGTGAATTTATTTTTATGTAATTTAGTGGATCGATAGGCCTTGGACCAAGAAAAGAAAAGGATTTAGTTCTGGATCTGGGATGTCTGCCACTAGACAAAATACAAGGTTGGACACTTGTTCAGTGCAGGTGGAGTTGGCAGCTGTTAACTTTTTCTTTTCTGATTCTACAGTACATTTGCAATGTGGTATTTTGTTATTAAGAGAGCAGTGTAGTTATTTAAATGCTGCTGTTCGATCCTGAACGTTCAGCAGGGATAAAGTTATCCCAGTGACAACCAAAATATATTGTAATGGAATTTTCTAGCCTTGAAACTGACTAAACTGATTGTTCATTTTGAAATTGTTAATGCATTTTAAACAGCCACATTATCCTCATCTCATGCTCACTTATATCTTTTTCAAGCAGCACAAACAGAAAACTAAGCAACACTAGTTCTGAAATTAAAGTAAAAATGCAACCGGAAAAGGTAAAATTTTCTAAAGAAATTTGCCCGAAGGGGAAAATTGTCAAATCATTTGAACCAGTTAAAATGTCCTAACATCTTGAGTTTTGGAAATGTCTTAACCTTAAAAGCAGTTGAAGGAGTTGTCAGCTGAAGCGGGAAAGGGATTTGAAACGTCAGTTGAAGGTAGTTTGAAGAAGTGTCAGTGGAAGTTAAAATGTAAGGATGAAAATGAGTTTAAGCGTTGGTTAATGTTGAAGGACCGAGAGGAGCTCAGAAAGGAGGTTTCATTTGGATTTTATGTGTCTTTGAAACTGCTGAAGTCGTTTTAGGCATTTGTGCTGAAAGCAGTTTAAGTTAAAATTAAATTGCTGAAAGGAGTTTCTGAAGCATCAGTTGAAGAGAAGGACCTTAAATGATTTTAACTATGTTTTAAATCTGTTTTACATACCCTGTAAACATAATAAAGTAATTATGAAACACTACAACATTACACTTCATTATAATAGTTTATTAGTGCATAAAATTCCACATTTAAACTAAAATGTAGCTCACATTTAACAGAAGCTGCGTAACAAACAGTTCTAAATGGGTTTCTTTTACTGAATAAAGGATGCTGTTGATGGCTGACACTTCGAATATCCCAAGTGGTGAGACCTTTTCAAACAAGCTCATCAGCATTTAGCATGCCTGGCTTGTCATGGCAGAATGATTTCTGTCTGTCAGACACTTTGAGTCGTTGCCCCATGGTCGGGTCTGATATTTGCCTAGTCAGTCCATCGATCGGCCCCAGTGTTTTTCTTCAGTGCTTGGCTTTTTAGTGGTGGGCTACCTCACAGACGCCTTGGCATCTTGAGATTTGATTCGAGCACAGTGGCCAGGCCTTCAGACTGGATTGGGGACTGGGGTTGGAGGATAATTTTGCTGACATTCACAGGGATCTAAAGGTTTGTGAAAGGCAGACGATGGAACATTTGTTCGCTTGAGGGCACTTAAGTTTCTTGCCAGCACAGAGGTTCTGGGATGAATATAAAGCAAGCTTTTCTTTGTTCCTTAGAAATGGCCTTTTTTTAGCAACTTACACACATGGTAAAGTGATCATAAAGTCTTCCACAGCTCGATAGAGAATGAAGCCTCATTTTGGGGCATAAGGTGCTTCCTCTCACAATTCTAGTGTTAGTCAACGTGGGCGAGAGTGACGCAAAGCAGTGCGCAGATGCTAGTCCTCAGGGCCTGTTAAACATGCAGACTTTTAGCTAACGGTGATGTACATTCTAAAAGGTCAGAAAAGGTCATGGGATTTATATGCTGGTACAAAGTAAGGGAGGCAGTGTCATATGCTGGAAGATTTAGAAGGGAAGCCTGGTGCAATTTTAGTTGTGGGGGTTTTGAGATATTCTTATCAAGAAGAAAGAGGACCTTTGCCTTCAAACACAAGTAATTCGTATTGGTAGGGTTAGGCTTCATATGGGAATTCAAAACCCCTTATGACACTTTCAGTGCAGAAATTGTTTAGTTGTAAGTATTCAGAATTTGTTCATATTTTTTTCTGTTTCAATTGTAACTCATGACACTAATGAGGTGCGGAGATAAGCCATGTGGTTAGGATGATTAATTAGCAAACTGTCAACTTTTATAAAGTCTTACATTTCCATCTAAAAAAATTATACTCTTCCATGACCTTCTGTCAGACAGAGACTTTTGAAAATGTCCAGCCTGTATATTTCTGTCTCATTTCCACTCAGTCAGTAACCTTTTTGTCGCTGCAGCATCTTTCTTTAATTGACCACCATTTTCTGTATTTGAACCCATGCCCAACTTTTGCACATATTTGAAGCTTGATGAATAGCTGTTTTCACTCAATAGGCCCAGTTTTGTCACATTAGATAAAATCCAATTAGTTCTTATATAAATATGGTTCTGAATATTGAATTAAATTTCTGTCACTTTTTTAAGACGGCACGCTTATGTTTGGCTCATGGTCAGTGAAGTTTTGAAAACTGAAAATATCATGAAAAATTCATCTCCCAAGAGTAAGTACTGTGGTTACAAGTAGTACTAGATGGGTATTATGCCTGTGTTATTGCTGAAGCTCTATCTCCAAATCACACTTGTGCTGTTTTCCTTTTTTATCCCCGCAGTCTATCGATCATTTCTATCCCAGTTATCCTTTCTAATCCTTTGTTCTAGGTTCCTTCAGATGTCTTGTAATCACAGACAACACTGCACTGTTTGGTGGAGTATTAAAAATGAAATTAACAGCTTAATTACTTGTTTTGCAATAAAAATGGGGGTTAAACACTTAGGATTTTAATACATTTGCTATGTTTAAGACAGGTGTAATTTATTGTGATTATGAGAAAAAAAAGTTTTAATAAAATGTAATGAAATCAGTGTCTTTGGTATGTTATTTTATTTTAAAATAATGAATTATATTAATGTACAAACTCATTAGACCTCATTTATCAAGTGTGTTGCATCACGATCCTGCAAGCCAACTCTTCCCACAGGAGGTTCTGTGGAGTTTGCCTGTCAAGTGTTCAAACATGACTTTCATCCTTCAGCAGCTGGGAATCTACTGTTGGTGTTAAATGCCACATCTGCATATGATTGATCTGATTTAAACTTTATCCTCTGTTGCACTGTCGCTCTGAATCAAGATCAGGCAGCAGTAGGGTGTGATTACAATGTAAGAAGGGTAGTTATTTTTAGATATGGGACAAACTGTTTTGTGCCGGTGGCCATCTTATCAATCACTTATGAGATCGAGCAAATGCTTAAAAGATGTATGCTGTCTGCTTTTCTGTGATTGGTCTGTGATTGTGTATTGCTAAATTTGCTCCCTGGTCTGTTTTGTAGTTTGCAATGCAGATACAGTAAAGATGTGTCAAAATCAATGACAGGTGTAGCCCTGTAAATAACAACTAATGTGTCTGTAGTCTTTTAACTCCCTTAAAATGAGATACAGAACACTTAAAGCACCTATAGAACTGTCTTATTAGCTGCTGGCTGCTGTAGGATTAAAATAACCCAAATACCTTAGGAATCACACCAGGAAAATGTTGAAATGTTTAGAAATGTATGGTAAACTGGCTGGGATAAAAATAGAAATGTATTTCTTGCATTAAAAAACAACCTGGACATACTTCAAACCTGCCGCTGACATATTTGCAATTAGTTTATCTAAACAAAGTTCAAAAGTCTTACACAAACTGTAGACATTTTAGCTCTGTTAGGACTACGTATTGCATTCATAAAACTGTTTTCAATACCTCGTCAGTTTGTATATCTTTGATGCGTTTGTGTCATATAGAAGAAAAGAACATGCACACACATTTTCTTTTGTCGGCTGAAATACTCCAACAATTTGGTCGTGTCTTTTATTGAGATAGACATGCAAATTAAATGAATTTGCTTCAGCATTCTCTTGAGGGATTTTCTGAAAACCAATCCAAGAGGCAATTTTGAACCATTCAAGTATGAGTCCAGCTTCAGGGTGGGGGCACCTAACTAAGGTGCAGAGGTTTGGGACCTCAGTGAGCGAACTAAAGGAAATGGGAAAGATAAAAAAAAGAGGCTTAAGACTTAACTGCTTTAGTCAGCTCAGTGACTTTCAAACAGCCCTTGTTCATTTGTCAGGGCTGAATAAGTCTTTGTAAAGAGTGTTGTTGCTTGAGTGACACCTGGATTGTTCGTACTGGCAGCAACTACTGTCACTCATTATGCCCTCAGCCCCTTTGAGCCCTCAGGGCTTTGAAATGAAATGTAGACTGTTGGTTCCATCGTCCCCTCCTTTATGTCAACCAATAGAACTTTTACTACATGTCTGAAAAGACTAGTACTATTGAGGAAACACTACTGTAGTTCTGCAAAACAGAAAAGAGAAGATATACAGGATTTATCTAAGGGGTTTTAATGGTTTGTTTAGAGAAGTAAAGGGAAAGTAAATTACTAGGGAGAGGAGGGTCGTACGCCTCTGATAGAGTGGTATCCTCCATAATCTTACAGATTACTGTCATTAACACAGGCTTCAGAAAACGATCAAATGTTGCTGTCACTGAAATTACATGTTCTGTGTTGACATTGAGTGCTAGTGTTGGCTTTGCAGTGCCTCTTGATGCACACATTTAAGTGGTAGTAGTAGTAACAGAAGAACCTAAGAAAAGGGTTGACAGATTGTCGACAAACTTTAAACCAAAGGTCACTGTTTCAGTTTTTTTGACTTCTGAAAGTGGAACTCCACTGATTTTACACTTCGAAGTCTGTTTACATGTCTTGGAAAGTACTGCTGCATATGTGAATAAAACATTGTATAAAGGATTTTGTGGCTCCAGAAAGAGCTGTGCGAAATCTGATAGATTTACATCCACACCTGAATTTTTGACCAAACTGTCGTTGGTCATTGTATTGTGGGTAATGTGGGTTAAGATAAGGAAGAACAATGCATGGAATTAAAAAGACGATGAGTCCACTATTGTGAGTGCAATTTTGTTCAGTGGCCTACTCTTTTAATACCAGTGTGGAACTTAAAATTTTGGTAATAGTTCAATTCTGTTTTCCAATTTCAGTTCAGAAAAGCTGCAATGTCCTTTGGGATAAGATAGAAGGCTTGGTCTTATAGTCATGTTATCTGTAGGAGAGACAGTCTCTGTGCCCTGCAGCCACTAAAGGACTGCTGTTGTTATCAACCATGAGGTGAATATTACCTTTGAAGTCATTTTAACTTACTGTAGCCTAACTTGGTAGTGTCCCTGCAGCATTTGGAACCAATCTTGGTTTTCAATTCTGAAAAGTGAGTGAATACTCAAGCTTTGATGGATGTTATTTTTCTGTTCTATTTGCTACATTTCTTCATCTGTATTGTATACTGTATTGTAATATTATCTAAGACAAATATGGTGCATATATGTCTTTATTTATTGATCCATGTTGACTGCAGTCTGAACACAAACATGATTCTACACTCTTTTCTATTAGCACACGTTCCACAGAATCAGTACCATCACTGAATGTCCTACAAGATATGAAGCTTCACAGGCAACAACAGTAGAAATAGCATTGTTTATTCACACACACACAAAGTTGTAAATATTGCAACATTTTGTGTCCTCTGCCTTGTGTGTACAACAAAAGCCTCACACCTTTTGAACTTATAACTCATATTTTCTAGATGTGTATTTTATTGTTTTTTTGTGTCATCTGTGACAAGCCTTGAATTTAGTTGTGAACATGTTTGAGAGCTGACACAGTGCAGTTATCTTAAAGGAAAAACTCTCATTCATTTGATACTGGTAGTCTGGCTGTCTTACATACAGTATACTTGTCTTGTGGATCTCCAGAGGCCAAGATTTTCTGCCTTTTAAGTAAAACAAACTGGCTCAACCTCCAGCAGCAGTATTAGATGAGTTTTGTAAAGAAAAAGAAAAAGATTTCTTCCACTTTCCAAATGCAAAAGTCATGTTATATATATATGTATGATAATCTGCATTGTGATAATTAGAGACAAATATAAAAATAATACTTAAAGGTGCCCTGACAAGATGAAGGCAAATCTGACACACTTAACAACAACAACATTAGCTGACATTATTCTGCTAACTCGTAGAAATTAATTGGCTGTTGTTGTAGGACAGGTGTTCCCACATTATTATCCTTCCTTTATTATCAATAATAATTATTAGAATTTACATTGATTTTCAAATGTAACTTCTACCTTTACCCTCTACTTTTTTTAGCTCTTGGTTGGAATTATCAAGCTTATGGTGTTGCGTATACATCTTTCAAATCAATTGGTGCAGAGTTACCATTAGTGGTGTGTGTGTCTTGTTGTCAAATCTGTGATTTATTACTTTTTTGATTTAAGTTGGGGGTTATGTGTCAATTTTATTTACAAAGCCCAATATGACAAATATGAAAATTTGCCAAATCGGTACAGCATACAACTCCCTCTGTCCTTAGACCCTTGATTCGGATAAGGACTTTGGATCAGACTCCCCTCAAATAACTATTTGTGTTATGTTTTGTTATGCTGATGGTTTAATAGGAATAGCTTGGGTGGTGGGTTTACAGTTGCTGTTTGTGTTGCTCACCAGGAAACGGTAAATTTCACTTAATATATATAAAAACCTTTTGCAGATTAGTCCAGCATAATGGTTTGAAGCACTTATCTGACTCTTTGTTCCATCAGCTGTCCTCTTCACTGCTGAAAGTGGTGTTCTGTCCCCTCTGCCTTTCTCCTCAGGAGCCATTGTCGAGGCAGAGGTTGTTGTTTATATCTGTCTCAGTACTCAGACTGATCATTTGTTGGCTGTTTTCCCCTAAAAAAAAATCAGTTTTCCCCTTCTATCTCCTGTGGGCAGCAGATATTCACTTTTCTCCATCAATTTTTCACTGTCTTTGTTTCATCTAGGCTGACTCTTTCTCTCTGAGGTACAGGAAGTGCAGTCCCCCCTGGGTTATTAACTGTCACTCTGAAACTTGGCTTCTTTTAGACGCAGTCAAATGCTGGATTTATTCCCTTAGATATCTTCGTAACATATTATTCTCACCACATGCATGAACTCTATAGCAGATAACTCAACGTTGGCTGGTAAAAACCTCACCCAAGAATTAGGATTATTGGTAATTATGGGGTTTGATTTGGTTCTTAAAATGTATTTTAAACAACATAAAATATATTTTAAACATCATTTTCTCAAAGTTTGATATTATCTCAACAGAAGTTCCAATGAGATGAGACTTAACTATTTCCTTCATTACATTGACGTTACTTTGTGATTCTACATGAGCTGCGTTTCTTCCACCCGCTCAGGCTGATACATGGCTCTTCATTCCTCCCTGTGTTAACTGCTGCACACCGTGATTAGCCTAGTTAGCATGGCAGCTAAGGTGTTTTTGCCAATATCTGTAGAAGTGCAAGGTTCAGTGGCAACCTAGGCATGTTTTCTGTTTGACAGACTGTTGCATGTCTGCTGCTATGGAGGAGAGGGGATGTGGACACTTGCAGTTTGGCTTTGCACTGTTTCATTCCTTTGTAAGTTGCATATCTTTTGGTTTTAGACTGTCAGACAAAACAAGAAAGTATTGGGCAAGTGTTTTATACTGTTTTCTGACGTTTAATAGAGTAAATTATTAATTTGATTAATAATAGGAAAGTAAATTGATAATAAAGATAGCCTAGTTGCAGGCCTAACTGATTAACAACACCTTTATTACACACGGGCTGACATTCTGTTGATTTGCCTGATTGATGGTAATTCTGCATCTAAAGCGGGCATTCCCAAAGTGTGGTGCATGCACGCATCTCGTGGGTTGCTTGAGGTGCCTCTAGGGGTGCGCGAGAAGGGGGTGTGTTACCTAAAAGTTAAGTCTGAGGAATATGGTGAGCATTTGTGGGGATTCCTAAACTGAGCCATGTAAAGGGAGGGAGAGTTAAAAGTGGATGTGATTCATCTAGAGCCACCTGGGAAAAGCATGCCTTCTTTCTTTGTGTGTTGGGGAGTAATGGCTCTGATGCAGAACCACCTCTGGTAGCTTGTCCGTACGGTATAGGCTTCATTTATGTCAGGCATGACTTTGTTTTTCCGGCTTCTACAGTACCAGCTATTTCCTTGTTGAAATAATTTCTCTGGTGCCCAAATGTATTCACAATATTTGCCTCATTGTGCGCTGGTAAAAATATGTCTTCTCTGAGGTAAAGAGCTCTTTGGTGCTGTCTTCTCCACCAACACTTCCAGCTCCATACTGGAGAAAAAACGACTCATCTTTTTTTTGAAATTGCTGCTCGTAAGGGAAATTGCAGTAAAACAGATTAGGAAAATGTACACCTAGTAACATTTTGTGACAGCAAGATACATAATGTATCACTTTAAAATTATATTCCTAAGAGGAAAAAAAATGGAAAATTAAATAAATGAACAAAAAGCAATAATGGGAAAAAAATCCATATTTATATATATGTATATATATATATATATACGCTCTTCCAATTAATAGTAGAGGCTCATAATGTCTATTTTATTTAATCCAGTTTGTAGAAAATTCATTTATCACATAAAAACATGCAAGTATTTAATGTGACATTTTGTCACATCAGAAAGTATTGTAGTGTTGATGTTTCTTGACATGACACAATTATGGTATTTAAGATATGAAATAAATAATTTAATTTCATTGTACTCATTATCACAACAGTTAGGTAAAAAATATATTACTAAAGTTACTTAAAATTACAAAGATTGCTGAGATATATTGATTATTTTCTTGATGACAGACTCGATGGCTCTGCTTATTCAGCTTTCAAAAACATGTTCTCCTACTAGTGTCTGCTCTGCTGCTCTCACGCTGTCTCCTCTGCTGCTCTGGTTGCCTCTCCACTGCACTGTTTCCTCTCCTCTCCTGTCCAACAACAGTGAACAAATGAATTGTCAAATAACCAACATTAATGTTACATTAACTAGACAAGATATGTCAAAGATGCCATAAGTGTTTGAGGACATTAGAAAGCCAAGCACCACCATCACAAATGAGTCCTCAGGACTCACAGGTCTCCATTAAAATGTGTTTTTAGACAAATTGTAGTGATGTTTAGGGATAGAGATTGTTAGGATTTTATCAGTGCTACTACTCCTATTGGTTTGGTTCTTTATCAGAACTCTATAAAACTTAAAGTGCTTTTAAAATATATAATTTAAAATAAGAATACATTTAGAACAGGATTAGAATTGAATATTTTAACTATAACTAAATATTGTTTCTAGAGCAGCAACAGTCGTGTTTACAACAGCAAACTCACTATATACTCTATATATACTATGTGCTTTGTACAGGTTTACATGCTTGTTGAACAGGTGAATTGATTAAGTTTTGGCTTTTTACTCAAGAAGGTTTTATTGCACTTAATTACGGTAATGAGCGTAGTTTTTGTCATCTCGAGTAATCTTGGATTTATCTTCGCTTCCCCTTTTCACTTTCATTTCCTAAACACGTTTTAAAAACTGTAAAACAGAGATAAGCGATTTCCACTTATAAGAAAACATTGAATAGATTTTAGACTGTACTCCCGCAACAATTCGCCAATTTCCACCACTGGCTACATTACAACATGTGAAGGAGACTGTGTTAACGTGGTGCTCTGTGAAAGAGACTTGGAGGACTTGGGGATTCCACGGTGATGTCAAAATGTCCTAACGAACCTCTGGCATTACAGTGTCAGTACATGTGCAATAATAATTTGTTTTCAGAAGTTGTTAGTATAATACAATTTACTGTATAAAACCTATTTGTAGAAATGTAATAAACATACTAACAATAGACTTAAATAAAAGGTCAAACATATAACAAAAACATCAGAAATATCTTAAAACCATCCCAAATCATAAAAAACATTCAATATTTGAGTCTTGTACTTGAGAACGTAAGCAATATTTAAATTAATTATATCTTATAATAATCATAATTATAGATAAATCATATGCATTGACCCTCTATGCCTCTGTTTTAAATTGATATTTGGTTTATTGTGCTTGTGTAAGTGTCTTATCTAGTAATATCTAAAAATATTATTATTCGGCAATCTGTATTCTCTGTGAGCTGTTTAAATGCGCTCTAATAATTTAATCATAACCTTTTATTGCACTTGTTAACATCTTAACATCTATACATGAATTAAAATCAAAATCACAGTAAGCATACCCCAATTAACAGACCTGGATAACTTGCCAATCTTTCAAATCGCTGTGGCCTTCACATATTTTAGTCTGATTTCCTAATTTAATTAGACTTATAGACACAAATAGCACTCCTGAAAAATTAAGTAATTTTGTTGTTTCAAAGGCTAGCTCACATCCAGACTGTCAAAGCAGTCATGCAAACTAAAATCAAAATCATGTCAAATCTACATGACTTACATGACTGCATTACTTCCTTAGTGTGGTCAAGTAATCATGTTATAGTGTGCATGTAAATATCTGGCATTAAATATCTACAATATCACCAGTACACTACCAACTACAAACATTTGAATAAAATAAATATGTAATTTGTAGAATTGTATACAATATTTATGTGTAGTGTTACAGTATATGATGACTTGGTGTAGAGCCTCCATGACTTTCAAGGCAAAATGTAGCGTAAGTGTGTAGCTGTGTTGTACCAAAGGGGAGGGACCATAAATCTTATTTTAGAACTCTAAAAATACCTTGTACAGTTTCATTTATTTATCCAAAGGCACATGTGATGCATTTGTAAAGGGGTCCCATGCAGATGTTGTCCCCCAGGCTAGGAACCTGGAAATAGAGGACACTAGCACATCCTCATCTTTGTGTAGTCTGTCCTTCACCAGTTCCCTCTGGACCTGCTGCAGAGGGTCTGCAAATAATCAGCTAGCATGAGAAAGTGCATGAGAGGTGATTAAATATCTGTGTTTGCGTGATGTTTTTTGTAATCCGCTTTGCTCATATCTAATTTCATTCATTTTAAACCTTTGTTGATGCAGATTTTCCTACACAGTGTTTCAGTATAACTAATCAGCATAATAACAAGGTTTATTTAACTGTGACATGTGAATTAGTGCAGTAATTAGGGCTGGACGATATGCCCAAAAATGTTATGAAAAATGTTTCATATCTTTCGATTTTGATAATTATCACAATAAGTATCAAATCGTTATTTCCTTCTTAAGGCTGATTTTTGCTCCTGAGTGAAAGTTGTAGAAACCTGATGGTTAATTGCAGTTTAAACTCTTCGTTATGGTCAACACTTGAGGCCAAACAGTGGATCATTTAGCAAATCTGAGGTGAACATTCAAAACAATTATGATCAAATCTTTGTCAACAAATCTACACGAGTAAAATTAAGTAAAAGCTTTTTTCAGTTCTTTTTCCTCAACAAATGAAACATCTTAAGAAAAAAAAAAGTCCTTATTCGTGTATGACTCACGTGAATAACATCAAACATTTATTTAATATTTATTGAACATTTGTTATATTGTTAGTGAAAAAAGTGAAAAAAAATCTATTGCGATAATTATTGTTATTGTTTTATTGTCCATAGCAAGCACAGCAATAATTAAGCCTTTTAACGCATCAACTGAGCTTATGTGGTACCTTTGAATGGTTTGCCATGAAACAGCTTTGGCACAGGTTGACATGTGCTTGAAAAGCATTGAAGGGCAGCATCTACCCCCGAAGATGCTTCTGAGAACAAATAAGGATGGGTTACTGCTGTTCTCATCCATATTTGGATTTTGAAAAGCGTAAAAGCAACATGAAGCAAAGATGGATACATCCAGCTCTGCCTCAGTTTTCTTTTTCAAATTTTGAAACAGTGCTTTGAAAGCAAGGTGAGCTCATGTTCTGTTGTCCCTTGTAATTCCCTATGTCTATTCCCTTAATAATGCAACAATGTAATAATGTTTTCATAACAAAGAAAACTAAATAAGAGATATCTTTCTGTCAAAAAATATTGCCATTCCTGTGCCATGGAGAATATGAAGAAAAATGACCTTACTGTGACCCTGTTACTCTGGACTGCTCTCCTGGGCTCCCGGGACCCTCATACTGCAAGAGAAGAGATCAATAAGAAACAAAATCAAAAAGTACACCATCCACAACCCCCTACCCAATTACAAAAGCCCACTGTGCGCAGTTTGTCTCAGTGATTCCACTACTGGTCTAATTATTTGCCTACCCTCCACCCCACATCTTCTGTTTATAAGAAACAGAGAAACTGACCTCACTGTATAGTGAGGCTTACTGGCTGAGGATGTTGCTTTACTCACCTAGCAGTGACTGTAAGTAACAGGTATAAGCTCCTTGTCTGGTTGTACAAATAATAAAGGTGTCCTCAGGTCTTACAATAAATAATTATAAAAAAATAACCCGTGCCCAAATGGTTACACTTCTGTCTGCTGTCCTTCAAACACAATAGTCCAAGTCCTGCCCTGCTGCTGGGCTAGCCTCTGGTAATTTTGAATAGTATTAATATTTCATCTGTCTTTCTGTACAGCTCCGGTATGATATTCTGGCTATATTATAAATTGTGGTTTTGTCTTATTTGTAGTTCATAGTTCTTATATTATTATATATTGATTATATTATATATAACTTCCTGGAGAACCTCCAACTCATGAAGCAAGCAAGCTTCTGTTTTTACAAAGAATTCATTTGAATTTGAATAATGGAAAGAACTCATATTTCGACAAACTCAAAATAATCAATTGCACAGGCAGATGCACAGGTGATTCATTCAGCATTTAGAAGAAACCTTCTAGTTTTCTACAAGAAAATGCATTTTTAATGTGTTTAATGTGTCAGAGATTCAAGAAACCTAGAATTATAGGTGCATCAGTCACAAAATCAAAAACAATTTAATGTGTCTGGGAAAGTAGTTTCAAAAATCGTGATGAATGTAAGGTGCACTGCATTGACTAAAAGATGCCTTCATTTCAACAAAAAAAGAGCATCAGAGATTTTAATGATGTGGCAGGAAAAAAGCTCATATTCTAGTCACATAGCACAAAACACTGGGTGGCTGAGCAATAGACCTTTTTTTTTGTCCTACTTTCAGTTTTGTTTACATTTTGAGAAAGCCAGAATATGTTTTCACTTGAAGTGCAACTGGACTTGGTTGAAGATACTGGAAGTATCTTCAACCAAGACCAGTTGCCCTTGATTTTAACCTTCGTTGGATAACTATGACCTGGATGACTGAGAATCTTCATAGACATTTCACTTGAAGTATCTTTTTTGTCATCTTGAATTGACTCATTAGGTCCCATTATTGCTCTGCACTTTCTCATAATTGCTGAGGTCTATGGGGTTATTTTGCAGGACCTGATGTACCCTAAATTCCATTGTAAACACTGTTTCCTCATGATGTTTCCAATTCCCACAATGTAAATAATGTCCCGGTGAGTCAGGACTCCATAAACACTGTGAAGCAAATCCAAAGTTGTTGTTATGAATCCCAGTATTAAACAGCTGATGTGAATCATCAGACCTAAATGTCATTGATTCTTCACAGGATGTTGTGAAGCAAACAGACGTTCACTTTCTTCATCCCTTAATGAACTGTAGGCTGCCCCCCTCCAAATGATTTCTGGAAATAAAGCATATGGCATTACCGCAGAAAACGTTCTTGCGCTTTTATTTTGGAGGCACCATCACTTAAGAGGAAGTGATTGTGTGAAAAACTGTATCTGTCATAACTGAGATCTATTTCAGAACCAACCACCAGGGCCGCCAATTGCCGACCACTGCTCTAGGGGTAAATGCAGTGCTTTTAAAACCCTTGGCATATGATGTTTTTGTGCTTGGAACATTTAAGTGTGCCATTAATCAATTGTATATTGTTATACTCTTACTTGGTGCATCTTTTCTGCAGTGCTGTCTTCTGTCCTCTGTTGTGGAAGCACCAACTAGTCATATCAAATTTCTTGTGCATCCATTATACTCTAAAGCAAAGATCATTCTGACAAATCTGAATTTACCAGTGAAATATTAACACTGAACCCCTCTGTGTAGCTACTGTTCCGAAAGTGTGTCTGCGCAATACTTCAGTTTCACATTTGATCATTTATTTAATGCCTGAATTGCAAAATAAAACTCGCTTGTGTATATCTGCGTACATGCATCCACATATATAATATGTAGCAGTCCATTGTTTGACTCCAGCTGATGAGCCAAGCCAATGAGGATATACAGATATTTCTGAAGGAAATATGTACCAATAATTGATGCTACTGAAATCACTGAAACTGACAACGTTGCTCCTGCAGACAGCAGCGAGAGGAATGTCACCACTGTCATAATTGGGCTGAGAGACATATGGTGAGAGAGATGATAGGCTAAGGGTTTGAAAAGAAGTCTCCTATAAAGAATCTGTCTCGTGTGTGTCTGTTCAGTCTTACAAGCCTGCTATATCAGATCCTATGTGTGTAACGTTCCTGTTTTTCTACTAAATAGTAACCTGCCAGTCACCACTTACACTTCGCTTGAAACTGTAACGTCCGCGAGGGGCACAAGGACTCTGAACTCCCAGATTCTGTCAAGAAACAAAAATCTGAAAAAGTTCAACTCTCAGAGAGATGTCATGAATTTGCCATAGTGTAAAAATGATTTATAGTCTGAAGTTTAATTTAGCTCAAGTCAGTAATGAAACACATGGTTGGAAGAAGGAAGAGTGCAAGGTATGTATACAGAGGTCTTCATTACTCTACACTAATGCCATGCTTTTATTCCCCATTTAATGTTTCCATGCCACACACTTTTTTTTGATTAAAGCAATAGCCTCATTTTAAACTACTCTAAATGATGTAGTCTCTGTCACGACTCCCTCTGAATCCATAGCCTATTCACCATAAGAAAATAATAATGCTTGTGTTTTAGTTTAATGTAAAAATATCAGATCATGTACAACATCTGGTTAATTTAATTGTTAAATTGCACCAAACTGCAACAAATCTGTTACACTGTAAAATGTAATCTGTTAGCCACAGTAAAATGGACAAGTAGTAATGAAAACTGACATTGCTTTTAGCCAATTAAAACAAATGATCTTTAAATAATTTATCATATTGAGATGCTGCAGTGCTGCGAGACACTTTGCATGTGCCAAATGGGTGAAAGTAAGGCTGTGCACGAGCGGAATAACAAAACATGGCGTAGGAAAGGTTAATGAGCCCGGAAAAGCGGAGTATCTCTGTCATGTGAGACTTCCCACTTCTTCCACAAGTAGCAGAAGTTACAGAGGCAACGTGAAAAGTGTGGAAGCTGAACATCCGTAAAGACAGATTGTAGGGATCTTAAGCTGTCTTGCATGTGGTGTGTGAAGGTGGTGGAACAAGGTTCGTGTTTGTTCAGCGTTAGAGCAGTGAGGTTCCCAAGTATGAAATCAAATCATTGGCTGGACGCAGACTTGTGGGATTATTGGCGTGTCTGCGCTTGAATCCTACTGTGGTGTTTCCTCTGTCCATTAAATGTTTGTGTGTATTCAGCCTCGTAGGGCAAATGTTAATAAGTGTTGATGGGACTCATTTTAACATGGGCAATTATGACTTTGCACCTTCAGAGTTACATTAGCACTGACAGTTTTAAGATACACTACTCAGACATGCTTTTCAATCAACATTTTGGGACAGCATGTAGATTATTTTTAATTTGAATTGTTCACTTAAATTACTATTAATTACTACAAGGAAACGTGTATGTTAATATTATGTATTACATTTGTTGTAATTCATGAACTTGGATTATGTTCTCAACAACATTAACATCTCTTGCAGGAAAGGAGACTGTGTGCACACCCGTTCCTTGAGATCTACAGAGAGGGTCAGGTCCAGTTCATGGCCCCCTTGGCTCGGCAGGGAGATTTCTATGTGCCTGAAGTCCGCCAGGTAGAGAGGAGGCTCTCAGAACAAGAGGAATTGCACAGTGACACAGACATCTCAGGTACTTGTGCTTCATGTTGTCTTGCAGAAGCACATATGTTTTTTGTACAGGTAAACCTCATGAGAGATTTATGCTGCATATAGGACCCCAGGCTTGCCAGTCGTATAGCTTGAAAATGGATGTCATTTAACAGTTATTATAAGATGATGATGATTGCAAATCAAGCTTAAAATTCATGTCTCTTTGTTCGTCACCACCGTTATTGAAATAGAACCCCTCATTCAAATAAAGCACACAATCAGGCCAATACAATACAATCCTGATTTTCTTTAACAAATTACCTAAAATGTGATAGATGTCAGAAACTGAAGAACAAACCCATAAAAGAAAAAAGTTAATTTTATATATTTGCAGAAACTTTATTATGTCAGTTTTCAGAGTCATTACATAATCTATTTTTTAGTTACTGTATGTGGGAAAACATCACTCACTGGTTTGTGTTTTGAAATTTGAAATTTTTTTTAGACTAAACAACCTGTAAACAGTTGATATGATGATTTGTTGGCAAACAGTTGCCTATTTACACATGCAGGCGATTGGGAGCAACTTAAAATGCTAATTTATTTGGAGTCATGTTTTTTGACCACCTGACAAATTTAAGTCCAATATTCACTCTCTTTTTAGCTCAGTTTCAGTTCTCTAATGCCTGAGCAACGTATCTGGCTTTTTTGCTTCTAAATGTTCCTCTGTGTTCACCAGCTAGACTCTTAACGTTGTCTATCTGCATTGCTGAGTAAGAAGTATGCAGTGTTTTTAGCGCCTTTTCGCTACTGGTTAGTGAAACAAAACAGTAAGTTTGCAGGCTGTAAAGTCAAAACAATTAGCCAAAACATACTAAAATACATTACACTACAAGTCATTTGACCCATTCTTATTGATTTGTGCTGCTGTAAGCATTTTAATAGCTACCAAGAGATGTTTCAGAGAAGTAAAATTAGCTTAATTAATTACATGATTAAATTAGACATACAATTGAACTTAAAAAGTTGATATTTTAGGAAAAAAGCTTTTCTCAGTCAGTTGTATACAGTCAACTACTCTCAGATGGCTACTTCAGCTGTTTTAGGCTCCATCCACACTACTGCGTTTTCTAATTAAAACGGAGACCTTTTGCTACATTTGCACCTCCCGTCCAGACTACAATGGCGAAAATGCAGACCTAAAACGGAGAAGTTTAGAAACGCTGCCGACCCCGTTTTGCCTTTCAAAACTCCCGAGGGCGTTTTAATGAAGACGGGCCAAAACGGAGGACTTTAGAAACGATGACGCAGCCGCTCGCGCTCGGCTCTCTGATTGGGTCTTAGAAGTCATGCAAAGCAGAAACACAATGCTACTGACCGGGTTTTTGACATGGTATTTTTATTAAAATATTATGTACCGTGCAAATAACACGTATCTGCCTACACTTGTACTGTGCATGTCGCCGTATTTACTTTGCAACGACTCCTAGTCTGTTTTCCGCCACACTCCTGTGTTAATTCAGTAACAGTCCCAGCTCCTTATTGGTGCATGCAAAAAAGAAAAAAACTTCTTCGTCTGTATTTATTTTTTCTTTCGCCAAATCTTCTGTAACCAGGAAGAGACCATCTGCTTCGTGTTTACACCGGCACGCACATGCCCAGCGTACCTGAACGGCCAATAGATGATCAGTCGTTTTAATGTAGACGGAGATCAACTCCAAAACACAGCTAAAACGCTGGTGTGGACGGAGATCGTATTCGTTTTAATTCTCCGTTTGTAAACTAAAACGGAGTAGTGTGGATGGGGCCTTAGCTTCAGCAGTTAGCTGTGGTAGTTGACACGTGGGTGGGACACTGGGGAATTGGACCTTGTTTCTACTGCTGTTTTGTTTATGAGCAGCCCCGCAGAAGGAAACTGTGATTGACACCTTCTTAGGTGTTAATGAAAAGCCCAGACACAACAGCCTCTGGTGGAAGTGTGCTGCCACTCACCAAGGGGCTGTCCACAGCTTTACAGGCGCCATATGGAAAACTTGCTTTCAGTATAAAATATGCACAAGTGCTTTCACACAATTCCACTTGACACTAATTTATCCTCATGAGACATAAAAGCTTGTGAAGGAGTGTTTTCAAGAGTCAATACTGGATGAAGTGGGTCTAGTTGTGAGTTGACATGGAGTGTGAAAATAAACCTATTTGATGATAACAGCTTCATAGCACCTAATCACTACCGCTTTGTGTCAGAGGCCATATTGTTCAATTTGGTTCAGTTCAGTACAAGCAGACCTTGTAATGAATCCTATTATAGCCTAGCTGACACACACAAATGTAAAAATAACAACAAAAACTGAAACTGACAACACAGGGAACCACATAGAGTAAAAAATGTATTTTGAACATGTGGAATATAGCATGGGTAATTTATACACACACAGGAGATGATTGGAGCTAAAGCACTTAGGTGAATGATAAAGCTGATTCATTTTGTAACTCATTATCAAGCAAAAATGCCAAATATTTTCTTGTTCCAGAAAGTACAAAAAAACAGTCTGAGATGCCAACTGCAGTCAAAAATAAGTGAGCCTCCACTTTTTTGGTTTAGTTGTGTATGTACTGAGGACTACAGTGTACAGTAATCAATTTATTCAGGGGGCATTCGTGTCCACACTCAACACTGATTTTGAAAAATCTACATTATAAATTATTTATTTGATTCTCAAACTGCCAGAATTGTTATAACATTTCTGGCAGCAACAGCAATTTGTTCCAGACTTTCTCAGGGATGATGTGAGAGCTGGTGCCTGAAGTTGCTCAGTTTGCTCGCTGTGAGAAAAACAATGTGGCATCCAGATGGGTTTTTTTTCTCCAATTTAGTGATGCTCTCCAAAAGTGATGGACATCCTTTCTTAGTAGGAAAATATATATTTTTTTAGAATTACGATATTGACAAAAAAATGGGTTCAAAGTGGACTTTAACAAAATATCACCCCTAATATAAATGCTCTGTAATGTTTCTCTTTCCAAAAGTAGTTGTGTGCTGTTCTTTGTCAATAATCTCCTTTAAAATTATAGTAAAATTCCTGATTTTGCACTGAAATACATTTATCTGGTTTTGTCTAACCCCTCACACTTAGTGTCACATTTCTATTTGTCTTCTACCCACAAACTGAAACTTTACAAATACATTGCAGAAAGCCACATCTTCAAAGTGTTTTTGGATCTCTACTTTTTGTTACAAACCAGAGTGAAACTGAGTGCCGCTGACAAATCCAGTGCTTTTCATGTGTCATGGGTGCGGTGCAGAGTGGTAATGACTTTTGTGTCCATGACTGTGAATGATAATGTGACAGGCAGCCATGCTCCTGTCACACTGGGATCAACTCAGCCAGGTTGGTGGACCATTCGGTCTGGAGGCTTCTTTGGTCTATTGACCCCCATCCCACCCATCTGCTCTCCCCAGCTTCCCCCATACCGACCCATCTCAGTGACCAGATCAACCCCCAGCCTCCTCACACATGGCTCTAGACAGCGTTCTAGAAATCACTGTCAATCTTGAATATAGTTCACTCTGTGGAACTACACAGGGGGTTTGGTCATTGGTCAGCTATTTTAAAGTATTTTGGGGAAAGTCAACCTCAAACCTCAAGTCTTGTCAAAGCAAGTTTTGAGTTAAATCTCAAGTTCAAGTCGTGTCACAAACAAAGCAAATCGCAAGTCAGTTGCAGGTCTTTTAGGTCTTCTAATGTTGGCCATTAAAATTAAATGTAGAAATGACAAGTTGTGTTTTTTTGGTGTGTGACGTGAGGTAACTATTGCTTGGTTTGGTGCGGTGACTTCCTGGAGTGTTGTCCTCAATGTGAGGTTGCAAGGCAACTAGCAGAGTCTAACCGATTAACAAACATGTTAATTAATGCCCTTTCAAAGTGCTGATAGGCAGATTGTTTTAACTTTAGACAGAGTCAGGCAAACCGTTTCTCCAAGCTTTTTATCTTTATGTTAAGCTAAGCTAATCGCTGGTGGTGGTATTGATCTTCTCATCTTAGTCTTGGCAAGAAAGCAAATAAGTGTATTTCCCAAAATTTCTAATTATTCCTTTAAAGCTGTGTTAGTTAGTAGTGTTTATAACATAGCTCCGATCAAGTCATTGTAATGCGTAGACCTTTAAATTAACCTTTAATTTACCTTTCTGTCTTATTTGTTTTTTATTGTGTCAGGATTTAACAGGCAGTAACTTTAACATGTTTCAATTCATTTTGTGACTCAAGTCTGGAGTCTGATTTTCACCCATTTCACGTTACCTTGGTGGGCACTGATTTGTACTTGACAGAATTTAAGCCTGAATATAGTAATTATCTTAAGTAAGTAAGTTTGAGTAAACACATTAAATCTTAACATGCTCAAATTCAGCAGCATCTCATTCCAGTACAGGATCAACTGTCACTCAGATGCATGTAGTGACTGACGCCTGAAGGCACCACTAAAACCCTCCAATTAAATCTAGAGACAATTTTTGGCTAAAACAAAATTGAGATATCATGCCTAATGTGTATCTTCCAATCCAAATGGGATTTTTCTTTCTGACCGACTGATTCAATTTTACGACTTGCTTTAGGCGTTCAACCAGCAGAGAAAAACCAACATGAGACCAAACTCTTATCTCTTTCACAGCTCAGTATGCATATTTTAAATGTTTTATTTCATTTTTCCTCTTGGCTCCATCAATCACACGCACATGAGGTGGGTGTAAATTAATCAGCTTGAGCTTGTGGCTAGATTCAAATTTGGTTGTTTTTTACTTGATTTTTGAATGCATTTTTATAAAGATAAATAGGAGTTTATTCTATAATTTACATTGTGTTTAGCGCTGATTTGTACGTCTTACTTTTTTTTTCATGTACAATCCCCTCCAAAAGTATTGGAACAGTAAGGCAAATTCCTTTGTTTTTGTTGTTCACTGAAGACATTTGGGTTTAAGATCAAAAGATGAGTATGAGACAAGAGTTCAGAATTTCAGAGGATAAACCAACATGAAGACCAGAGAGCTGTCTATGGGAGAAAAGCAAGCCATTGTCAAGCTGAGAAAAGAAGGAAAATCGACCAGAGCCATTGGACAAACATTGTCTATAGCAAGCACAACAATTTGGAATGTCCTGAAAAAGAGAGAAACTACTGGTGTACTGAGCAACAGACGTCAAACAGGTCGACCAAGGAAAACAACAGTATTTGAGAAATATTGTGAGAGCTGTGAAGAAACGCCCCAAAACATCAGTAAGTGACATCACCAACGACCTCCACAGTGCAGGGGTGAAGGTATCACAATCCACTGTTGGAAGAAGACTCAGACAGCAGAAATATAGAGGCCACACCACAAGATGCAAACCACTCATCAGCAGGAAGAATCTGAAGGCCAGATTGAAATTTGTAAGTACAGAGATGAGCCGCAGAAGATCTGGAACACGATCTTATGGACTAATGAGACCAAGATTAATCTCTACCAAAGTGATGGAAAGGCCAAAGTGTGGAGAAAGAAAGGAACTACTTATGATCCGAAGCATACAAGCTCATCTGTGAAGCATGGTGGAGGAAATGTCATAGGTTGGCCATGCTCATCAATATTTTTTAATTTTCTATTTAATAATATATTTATTGGTGATGTAACTGATGATGGTAGCAGCAGAATGAATTCTGAAGTGTACAGAAACATTTTGTCTGCCAATTTACGGAGAAATGCATTGAAACTAATCAGGAGGAAGTTTATCATGCAGCAGGACAATGACCCAAAGCACACTGCCAACAAAATAAAGGACTTCATCAGGGGGAAAAAGTGGAAGGTTTTAGACTAGCCAAGTCAATCACCTGACCTTAACCCAGTAGAGCATGCATTTCATCTCCTTAAGAGGAGACTGAAGGGAGAAACACCCCGAAACAAACAACAACTGAAAGAAGCTGCAGTAAAAGCCTGGAATAGCATCACAAATGAAGAATGCAAGCAAGGGTTATGCTACCAAATATTAAATGTTATTTACTTTAAGATTACTTTTTCCATTACTTAAGAATGCTGTGGTCTAAAACAAACAGTGATATGTCCAAAGTTGTTTAACACATCTAGATGTGAATACCAGGAAATAAAAGCTGAAATTCTGAACTCTTGTCTCATACTCATCTTTTGATCTTAAATCCAAATGTCGTCAGTGAACAACAAAAACAAAGGAATTTGCCTTACTGTTCCAATACTTTTGGAGGGGACTGTATACAACTTCTTTTCCACCAGGTTAAAAAGTCATCTTAGGCCTTTGTATACTACCTTATTATCTGGAATGAATAATTAATAATTCAATCCGCTGTGCAAGTTATATGTAATTAGTTTAAATTCTCATGGTTCACTTCTTGTTCAAACTGCTGTGCTCGATCCTGGCCCCAGTCTCATTTTCTGTGTCAACATGAACTGACACTGCAATATAGCTCTCTCTCTGTCTCCTGTTTTAATACCATATTTTGGAGAAGTGTGACACAACAACATGAGAGCCTTTAGGTATTTTATGTTGCTTCTGATTACATGTTTTATACTCAAGTATTTTCAGGGTAATTAATGTTCTGTACTATTTGCGTCTTGCTATGTAACACCATTTCCTTCTTTTGTATTTTGCTTGTAGTATTGGAAGTCTCTTAACTTGAGAACGTGTGACTTTCAAAGTGTTTTCTTACTTTGAAGTTTAATGAGGAATGAAAAAATGTTGTCGTGCTCAAGAGCATGTCACAGATTTATTGACATTTGTTGATTGATAATTGGTGACTTTGAACACTGATAACTTGTGATGTTATGATATAGTTTTTACTGAAAGCTTCATACTTTTTGGTTAAAATTCTTCCTCAATTGAAATGCACTTACAGTTGTCAACCTGTCATTCTGTTAACTGCACAAACCTATGTTACCTCTGATAATTTGCCACATATTATAATGTATTTATCACCTGTTACATGATGATCAGCTTGTTTCATATGAAAGGTTAGTTCTTGCCTTCTGTGTGGATCATTGTAAGGTCTGCAGTTAATGAAAGGCTGACTTGGTATAAAGAGAAAGGAAATTACTTAGAAACACTCACAGCCACACAAAGACAAAATGTCAACAGACTGGCACACACAAGTATGAAATTGATCTTATTAACCTGCAAGGAGCAAACTGAAAGAACACTGAGGAGTCAAGTGGTTAGGCTGCTTGTATGAACCTGTCCAATTAAAGAGCAGAAGACGTTTAGATTACAGGAGTTTCTAATTATCAGCATTTCAGTGCCTATTTTAAATTCTGACAAGGTGTTGCTCATCCCATAGTTTAGAACCAGGAAAATGTGTGACAAGCAAGATACAGTTTATTACCTCCGCTCAGATGTCAGATTTTCTGGTTCCTTGTTTATTAATCCCCCTAAATCAAACTGAATGTGCAATATGCAAAAGAACTGGCTGAATAAAAAAAAAGGGTTAGCCTAATAAATGTAAGGAAAATGAAACCACAGGCTTGCATTACGTTTAAAGAAACATGCTCTCCATGTTCCCTTATGAATCCTCCAGTTTCATAGTTTTGGGGTTTTGTTTACCATTAAAAAATATAGTCCAGTAAATAACCTGGAAGTTATACATCAAAACTGACAGAAAAGTCTCCATTAAGGTTTAATATCTCTTAAGGACAATGGTTATTTTTATTTTGCCCTACCTTTATTTATGGATGGCAACATTGGGCTGTCTGAGCCTGTTGGTCTGTCAGTCCACCACATTGGGTTCAAACTATATATCTAAAGATGTCAACAATGATTGGATAGATTGCCATGACATTATGTACAGACAGTCACTGTTGGATGGATTGCTACTATATCAGTTTTGGTATATATATTATTGTTGCCTAGAGGATGAATTCTCAGTTTTTGTGAATTTTGTGAATTTTAATCTAGCGCCATAAACAGGTCAAAGTTTTGACTCCTGTGAAATATCGCAACAATTACTAGATGAATTAGCACAAAATTTGGATTTGGTGATCCTCTGAATTTTCCTCTAGCGCCAACTTGAGGTTAACATTTGTGGTTTTGAGACCAATTAATTCCATCCATTCACTAGTGAATGGATGGAATCTTCCTCTGGAAGAATTGTAATCATTTTGTTGTTCCCCTGACTTTTCATTGAGTACCATCATCAGGTCTTAATTTCAATATATTCAGTACTTTAATACTTGCATAATGACATTCCCATCCAGCCTCAGCTGTACTTAGATTAGTTCAGAGCTAATTCTCAACGGTTTGTAAGCTAACATGCTAAACTAAACATGAACATGGTAAACATTATACCTGGTAAATATAAAAGCATGGTAACGTTGTCTTTGTCAGCATGTTAGCATGTTAGCTGCTAGTGTGGCTGTTGTCGCTAGTCTTGTTTTATGGCCTTGAACTATTACAATCTTTCTAAAGCACATTAGTTCACATTATATGTAGCATGGTATACTGGCAACATTTCCTTTATAGATACATTTTCCTCCATGCATATAATTTCTAAATAATTTATGAGTCTGGTAAAGTTAAGCAGAATTTATGGAAGAGATAATAATTATTCTGGACTTAAGTCAGTGCAGCTCAAATACCATCATGCAGATTTTGGTTGAATCCCAGCACTGGGTTTTTGGGCAGCCTAGCTTTTCTCATGTGGTGTTTGTTTATAGAAGTCCTCTCACCATCTGTTCATTCCCTCCTTTTGTTTTATCGCTGCTCTAGGTGCAGACTCGAACAGTGAATACAGCTCAGGTAGTGGGGTTCTCCTGTCAGACAGCAGAGAGACGTCCCTGGCAGCATCCTCGGTCCACTCTGTGCCTATCCATGATCAAGGGGATAAAGACTACAGAGGGAGAAGCTCCAGGGGAACCTCATTTAAAGAGCTGGACTGGGAGCAGACTGATGGAGAGCAGGCAGAGAGAGAAGAGGGGCTTCATGGAGACTCCAACCAGAAGAGCCTGGAGGCTCCCTCTCAGGAGTGGTGGGGTGTCGTCGGGGAAGAAGAGTAAAAGTTCACTGAGACATATAAGGTGAAGATGAGAGAATAAAGGACTGAAATTGATGAGGTTGGGAAGTGCAGATTTTAAAAGCATGGCTTACTGTGTGTTCATGTCCAAAAAGGGAAATATTAAAGGATAGGGCAGGTGATATTCTATGTTTTTGTTATTGTGAACAGCATAAAAAGACCAAAACCAAAAATGTGTTAGTCCGATTCTCAATACTTTCAGACTTCCCTACTCTGAAAGCCAGTTCTTTCTTATAGAAGATGTTCGTTTTTAAAAACTATAGATATATTGTGTAATTTAAAAGAAAATGTGAAATAATTTCCTAAAACAGCTGGGCTGTAGTTTTTAGCATTTCTTATCCAAGCATGAGTACATACGGCATTTGTCGCAGAATACTTTTAGACATGGATTAATCCATATTTAGTACTCTAATGAGTATTTACAGCAGCGGGACAGTGTTTGCAGGATCCACCCTGTACAAACAGCAGTGCCTATCATAATTTAGGAACATTTTTATAGTTATTAGACAACAAAGGAGGTCTATGGTGCAAAAGAATATTGGCTTTGGATACACAGGTAACTGTTAATGTTGGTTATTGGATCTGTTGATAATATGAAAAATCTAGAATGTAACCAGTCTTATTCTTTAGTAAAAGTATTACAAATCTGCTTTATTTTATTGACAGAAAACGATCCACTTGAAATCTGCAGAATGCATTCAGGTAGCCTGAGTTTCTTGAAACTTTTTTTTTTATAGAAGTGATGATTGTCAAAATCACACAAGATGACTGAACTGAGTATTTGTTAGCAAGGCATTTTACTTGAGTGTCTACCAGTATTTGATATCTCCTGTTTGGTGTACTTAAGATAACCATTACTTGCATTTCCAGCAAGTTTTTTTATTTGTTGGAGGAACATACAGAGAATTCTGTTCATTTCCCAGATACCTATACTGACTAGTTTACAAAGGGCCTTCATTTAATTAATTAATAACTGACGACATTGAAATTACTATAAGCACACACAGAAGTCGTCATAAAGTTTTCTGTTTATTTTTTGTGTTTGAATATTTGTGTGCCTTATAAAAACTTTTATGTGTATTGTGATGACATAGCATTGTTGCTGATGCGCATGTTTTGATGTAAAATTGACTTAATTTCCAAAAGGAAAAGTGTGAATAACATAATTGCCTTCTTCCTGTGGTCCTCCCGATCACCTCTGAGATTGAGGACATAATTATGGTGAGTGTGCAGCCTGCTGCCATGATCAGTCAAGGAAAAAGATGACAAGACAAGTGGGCTGACTATTAATATTCATTTCTCTATTACTGAAAGCAAAGCTCTATGACTTTACCTTGCATTTACTATCATTCTACATTTGGCTTCTAGCATCCTCAAATTATCCTCACACATTCACTCCCTAGCTCCTTCCTTTTCTGTTTAGCCATCCTGTTCTGTTGTTTCTCAACCTTTCTACCATCTGCTGTCTCTTTGCACAGGCTAATTTCTGTTTTTCTCCCTTTGTTATTCTCCCTCTGATATAAATATGGCAGCTGCAGCGTGGAAGACCACCTGATGACCCACAGCTTATAATGTATGTCCAGTCATATCCATATCCTTTATCTTCCAGCAAACAAGAGATCACAGTGAGCTAAAATTCTGAGTTAAAATGTGTTTATTTAAGATTCTCCAGGTGACTGTTTTCACTTTGACAGAAATTAGTAATACCTATAGAGAAAGGTTTTTGCTTGTCCTTTAATCTAGCCAAGGTTGAAAAAAAAAAAGTTCACAGCCATTACAGATACTTAGGAAGATCTCCATACTGCCTAACAGTTCATTACAGAGCTTTGGTGATCGCTCGTTAAACTACTGTACACTCTATGGGTGTAAAAAAAAACAAAAACAAGCGATCCTGTTACATTGTCACTCATTCATTAATTTACTCTAAATTGGAGGTACCTCAATGCTGAGCTTTTACCTAATAAATGTTCTACAAATAAGTTGATGTATAGTGGGTGTTTACATTTCTAATCTAAATGCTGATGCTACTCTAAAGATGGGGTTAAAATCCCAGAATAAATTTAAATGAGATGGATGAGCTTTAAGAGTAAGAGTGAAGCTCTGAGATGCTTTCTGTGTTTGTAATTATAAAACCTCTCAGGAAGCAGTGTGTGCCCCCCTCTTTATACACATGTGGTACTAACCTGCTGACTCCATGCTGATCTGTGAATTATTTGTAGGCTACATTGTTTATTGCACATAGGTTGGGAATCTAACAAACTTAAGTATGGCAGAATTGGTGTGACAGAGTAATGATCTCAGAGGCTAGGTGGATAAATACTCAGGGCTGGCCGTGCCTTTGGAGCTGGTAGGGATATTATTTTATTTCTATGGGCATTTAAAGGTTAGGCAAACTTATTTAGAGGGGGAAAACATCAAAGGCAAATGGTAAAATTGACTGATTGTGCATCTATTTTTAGTTTTTTTATTTCTTTATCAGCTTTCCAGTGCAATGACGTGTTATTACAGCTATTACAAGTGTTACAGTGTGTGTTACACACACTTTCTGTTTAACCTCCAAATAAAGTGGTTTCTGACTAAGCTCAGTTCCCAGGATTTTTTAAGTGTGTAAAATGTTGTCATATCCAATAAAAATAATGGTCTATAGTATGAAAATAAATAATAAAACAGAATTCTTGGGATGAGAAGTTGAAGCTGTGACCTTCCACTGACAGGATGGTCTTGGGCCATTAAGCTTTCACCCAGTTTAACACAAACAAACGACAAGAAAAATTAACTAGTAGTAGTATGAATTTACTCAGTGTGGACAGTTAGAAGAAATTAAAAACAGAGATTATCAGGTTGAAAGCCCTATAATTCCAATAAAAGCTGTAAACCTTTCTGGGTTTTGAACACCACAAACCAAATTCCAATGGCAGCAGAATTTTTACAGACGGATATCTCAAACCTCAATTTAAACAAACACTTTCTGCAGGGCTATAGATATTGAGATAGATTTACAGGTAGTGAGTGAGAAAATATGCTTTTTGTGACTTGGTTGAACTGACCCTTTAATAGCTGGGTGCCTTGAAGTTGCGACACACTGATCAGAAGAGATTTCCTCTCTGTACTATAGACACTTTTCAGTTAAAGTTATCATTTATTTTGTCACAAGACCACATGTTTCCATACTTGTAAAGATCAATAAAACACAGAGACACCACAGACAGAAACTAAATTGTGGATTTTTGACTGATTGTTTACTCATCATTCATTAACACTGAATTATCAGAAAACCATAAAGAGAGCAGCAGCAGTCAGACTGATGAAGTACTGACCACTGGCTAGAAATGCTTTGTTTCTGTCCTCTATAATTTCACTCGACATTAATTGCCATGTTCCTATCTAAACTCTGCATTCCACCCACATGCCCCCTACTATTGTAACCTAAACTAAAATTCTATTTCAGGAGGAAATTGGTCCCTTTGTGTTAGCTGAGGGAATTATGCAACAACCAGGACCCGCTCGTCATTTTAATTGCCACTGTACACAAAAAAAGTTCTTCTTTTCCCAACCCCTAACTGCAAAGTAGCTATTGTTAGTCCGGAAATGAAACAGTGAGATGTGTTTTGTATGTGTGGGTGAGAGGAGAGGGATGGTGGGGGGGCTTAAGCGTGTGAAGGTGACAGACATGGGTGAGCAATAAATCCATACGGAATTAACTTTATGTTGCTGTCTGGATATTTTGCAGATGTTATTGTAACTGAAACACAAAAACCAAACCGGTGCAGCAGACCTTTTAATGCACTAATCAAAAATTATAAATCTGGAATGTTGCAAATGTAATATTGTTTTGGGTGGGGAAAATAGTGCAAAGTTAGTACAAATAGTGCAAAAATAGTGCAAAGTGCAAAGTTTATTGCATGAAATGGTGTCCCTGCAAAATGATTTTCTACAGAACAGGATGTAGATAGCAGTGTGAAGGTATAGAGTTAACCTCAACTACCGGTGAGACTTCATTTTCCACTGCTGGCTAAACTTATTTTAAATAGTTAATAGGCTGACAGTAAGGGTTATTTGTTTTGGCTGAAGAATTTCAAAAGCAATTGCTATATATTATGTTTGTATAAATACAAAGTTATTTGTAACAACAGAACTTAAGAGGATGAATTATGTCTTTTCTCTATGTAATTCAACTTTAATGTCTTTGTTATATCTCCAAACTGCAGATTAAATGATATGAGCTCTTTTGTATTTATGAGTTCATTCGTGTGTGTGTGTGTGTGTGTGTGTGTTTGTGTCACCTTTTCAGTGGAAAACAAACTGTGCAATGTGCCTCTTTAGTTTGGGAAGTGCTATGCCACTCATCTGGAGTGTTTCTGTATTCAGTTTTAATGAGATGGAGGTGAATGAGGAGCTGGCCGGCCTTCATAGAGTGAAACAAACCAAAAACCTGGTGCTCATTTCTCATCTTTCTTAATTTAGCTGAAGAGCTGCGGCGCCTTGTACAGTCTCCGGAAAGAGTTCCCCTTTTGTGGCGGTGGTGGTGGGGTTATCAGCTCAGTTCCACGGGAAATGCAATGGATGAGTCATTGTAAAATAAATAAAAATAGACCTGTGATAAGTTGAAAACAGGTATAAAATAGGTTTCATTATTTTTGGGTCGCTCCTGTTTAGGTGCTGTAACTCACTTCGCTGGCTGGCAAGCAACCGCTTTATGAAGTGCAGTCAGGTTTCTGAGAGGCGAGAGCGCAGCGTCGACTCGTTGCACTCATTATGTCTGTGGAGCAGCACGGAGCGGCTGCATGTGTGTGATCCGACAGTGCTACAGCAGGATTTCTCGACAGCTCTTATTTTGAAGTCGATTCGATTAACTTTCCAAGAGACTATAAATAGGAAATGCAATGCGATGCAAAAAAAGAGAGGTGTAATTACAACTGAATTTAGATTCACTTGCGTCTCAGTGCAGCCGGCAGTAACATATAGGAGAATCCTTCGAGCATCATTGCTGTCGATGCAGCTGGACATATGAGCACTATTGGGCGGTAGGCTATTTTGCTCCGGTCTGTAGGCGTACACACACGGTGGGTGGCAGGCACAAGTTGGAGAGCACCGATAGGAGTTTGCCACACTTGCCCCTGTGAACAACACTTCAGAACCAAGGACAGATCCAAACCGCTGCCTGGCAAACGCGCACAAAGTGAGCAACATCTGGACTCCGCTTGTCACATGAAGCTCCTCGCGGTGTCTGTTTATTGGCGCACGGGCTTGTGGAAAAGAGACCTGCAGGTACATCCGTCAAGATACATCTACTGCAACAACCAGGTAAGAAAGGATCTCTTAATAACTTTGATTTTAACAACGTATGTTTAATAACCTATGTTTTCCCCACACGTAGTCTGTCATAGAAATTACTTTGTCTCCGCATGTTTCTGTTTCATGTGCCTTTGCAACTGCTTTTAGCCATGTTTGATCATAGGCTATCCCACAACCTCAACGTAACCACCACTACATCCATCATAATGATCAGTTTAGTAGAATACAAACAATTTCCTGTGTCTTTATTGCACTTAAATCTCACGTGGCACAACATCACCAGTGAATAGATCCCAGAGCAAATTGAAACAGCGGCCGAACTTGATCTGTCTACTTTGTCACTACACCATCTAACACCTGAGTGTGTAGGCTATACTGGCATGAATGGGATAAATACGCAAAGTTGTTAACCGCTTGACGCGAGAGAATCGTTACAATTGTCTCAACTAAAAATTTCTAGAGCACTTGCTTTTCTCAAACCAATCAGAGCTTTGGTTTCCAGACAGAGCCCTGAACGAGCACTCCGTCCTGCTGTGGATATTATTCTTTTATATTATATATATATATATATATATTTTTTTTTTTTTTTTACAGTTTTCAGGATTTACGACAGTAAGCTTGCTCGGTGCAAAACATAAAAAACCCGAAACAATTTGGCATTGGACAGATCGCATGTCATCACATTGTTGTCAATTGATCAGACAGGATGTGATGTAGCAGCGGGATTTCTCTCAAATGTACGATAGATTGGTTGCTGTAATCCACTACCAGGTCTCCATGAATGTTATTACAGTATCGTTTTATTATTAGACAGTCAATAAACAATCTGTTGTAGAGAGTTTCATTCTCATATTTATCTATCAGTCTCAGTCATTCAGACAGATGATGTTTTATTGTGAATTTCCAGGTGAGGTATTAGCACATTAAATCATCTGTTGTTTTGTTTTTGTTGTTGTTTTTTAGAGCTAAACAGGCTGACAACCAGATTTTCCCGGTGCTATTTTGAAAGATGCACTTGATCTATGTTCAAATTCACAATCAGCTGGCTGCTGGCCACCACAGAGGCATCCTAATTCCTTCAGCTGACAAATCCAGGTGGAGGGATAAACTGTCCTCACTGGAGTTGATATAATGATGGAAATCATTAGTGGAGCTGTGGCGGCTGCGTTTTCCCCCTTCTTTTTGTATTTCCCAGGCTGTTATTGTATATAAGAATTGGTTCTTAACTTACGTGCCTGGTAAAATAAAGGTTAAAACAAAAGCATTAGCCGTAAAATATATGTCTTTTGCTTTGAGCAGTCATTTAGAAGATCATCATGTGTCTTGTGTGGTTTGACTGAACAGCTCTGTTTTCCAGGATAATATGAGAAAATGTTTTTCTGCTGTATCATATTAAATGAAGAAAACATTTACCTGGCTTTCACTTGAGAAAAGGATGACACTTTGTCCATAATCCAGCTTGGGTATTTTTTCTAAAAATTATGAGCACAAATGTTGCAAAAAGGTAAGTGATCAGCCTATCAGTGTAGGTCACGTGAACATCGGAAAGCAGTATTTTAAATAAATCTCATGGGATGAGCGCTGTGTTTGGGCTGTTATTACTCAACAGGCTTAATGATCCGTGTGGATTATAGAAACTAAATTAAATGTCATGTCATGTACGCTCAAGTATTGCAGTGATAGCAACGTCTAAACGCTTGAGGTGATGTTGAAATGATCAAGAATAATAACATCATTAAATTACACATCAAATAGATTTATTTTGCATGATCAGTGTGAGTTTTTACAACATAACAAACAGGTGATTAGTCCTTCAACCCCAACCCATCTCTTCAGCTCATTTTCCAGACATGAATAGCATTGTATTTCTCCATAGATACAGGTACATAGTACATTTGTGCATGCCATTCTCCATAATTTCTGAAAGCGACTCTGCAGTGAATCATGCATTACGCATTAGCTATATTTGGATAAGACAATAAAGAATGGTGTTCTCAAAGCATCTTTATGCTAATGTTGGCGAAATCCTCTCTGTCCTGGGCAGGAGCAGTAATGCATTAGCTGATGGTTCAAAGCAGGGTAAAGCACATTGCCTTTTCTTTTTGAACTCGCCTTTCAGAGGGAATATTCCACTCAGACATCTGGGGAGCGAGTGACTCTCACAGCTGCTGAGTGTGAGCGTGACAGCCGTTTCTACATCAAGATAGCTTTAATGATGTGATCGAGTCCTGATAGGAGCTACTTTACAACTCAGTTGAGGGTGAGATTTAACGCTCATGCAAGCTGGTAATACAGCTCCCGCTTAATACGTGTTTCAAATATTGGTAGGAAATGTGTTTTTGATAGTTGTACTTCATGTCCACTTCAGACTCAGCATTTATTTGCACTTTTTAAAGGTTTTGAGAGGTTCTTCTGGACCTCCAGCCTCACTTTGGCCTAGTTTGCATAGGTCTGCCTAATTGGCTGTTCCTTATTGCGCCATTAATTCACACTGTGACCCAGTCTTTGCAACTAGAAAGCCCCCATCTGCTCCAACAGACAGCACAGTGGAGCAATTAGCCTCTTAATGCTGAACTCTTCAAGTTACTTTCTCACCTTGGTTCTTATAGGGCAAATGTGTCACTGCAAAACCAAACACCTCCACCTAATGTCCGGGACACACAGCGGGTCTGAGAGAGATTTTACATTGTGACTTCACACATTACTACATTTAACCCCTCTTCACTGGATAGAGGGTAGTGAATTCATCAGTGTACTATGAGGTTTCCCCACAACCTGGTGTAATATTTATCTGGGGGGAAATTTATTACACTTTTTCCTCCTCATGTTCTCGGTTGTTTGTGGCTCACACTGCTCCTGGGATGTCACAGGATATTCGTCAAATGTCCCTGCAAAAGCATGCTTACACACACGCTCAACTTATCTGGGTGTATATGCAGGAGCTGGTGTTTTTGTAACCTACCCTTGCATACTCCACAGTGCGGGCTTTTCTGCCCCTGTTAGCACAGGAAACGTGACACATTCACATCGAATAAAAGGACTGTTAAGGGATCAACTATTATTAGAACTGATAATACATGTGGGTCTACAAGTGGCACATTTTTGTGTGATGTTACAATGTCATTAACAACAGAATGTCACAGAATAGGAGAAGTCACTAATAAGCTCCCCACGGCTTGTTAATGGAGAGGGGAGCGGCAGCACATCGAATAGTCCAAACGACAGCCAAGCTCTGCGGGTTTACCAGCGTGACTCCTCTAAAATCTGAACTTGAACTATCTGAACAGACACACAGACAATTTCTGTTGATTCTATGCTCCATTTGTGCATCCCTCTGACTTTCAAATATTCTGACTAATACTGCTGATATGACACGTTGATAATATACCTGTAAAGACATGGTATGAGTTATTAAAAGTCCACCGTCTCTATGTAAAGGCTGCTTGAATCGATCTGTTTGCTGATCTTGTGTATGTGTTTGATGAATGTGAGGAATGACTGAAAGAAACAGGATTGGTTCCCTCTCTCTGACAGCGCTTTGATTGAACCGGCCCACCTCCCTAATCAGACATCATAACAACTCCTGGTGAGACCTAAACCTGTAACCTCAACATGATAGGAATCTAGATTAGCATACATGTCTCGCTGCCCACTTCCCTACAGTCCAACCCTTATTTTTTCCCCCAACCATGTTTCCATGGCAACCCTAGCCATTGAGGAGAACCACCATCTATGTGATATCTCAGTTGTAAGCTTTTTACACTTCACTTGAGAGGGTGCCTTAAATATCTATAAATATTTGATGTGGTCACTCTGCAACGGTAACGCGTAACTCGCAGCGGTTTGTCTTTTAGATAAAACTGCCGTGATTATATTTCACGCTGGAATCCCACAGAGCCTCGCTGAAACAATCTCTACTTATGTTTCACATGAGAAAGTCACTCATAATACTCGTAGCCTGATTTCAGCCATCTGGCAGTGCAGTCTCGGGTTTAGACTGTCCAATAATAGCATTATTTGTCTGTAATATTTCTATAGATCGCATTAGGGCGAGGGGGAAAAAAGAGGTTCAGGCAAAAATCGATAAGAAAACTGTAAAGAACCACTTGCAAGAGAAAGTTTAGATATAAACTGTCTTAGATATGAAACAGTCACACTAAGCTATAAAGCAGTAGCCTATGTGATTGCGTCTTATCTTTGAATAACCCTGTGGGCAAAAAGCTGAAAGAGACTAATTGTATTAAAATCAGTAACAAAACGGCAAAAATATAAGCTGTCAGTGCCAGTGGGTGTCAATAATGCACATTTTGAGGAATATGTTCATGTTATTACTCAGCTCTGTTTAATTTCTCATTAGTTAAATTGTATTTTCTTCCCATAATTGGTCTTTTCTTTCATTCACTAAGGAAATATCAAACATGATGCACCCACTGAGAGAAGACTTGAAAATGATCTGCCTCCAGGCCCTGTGAACCTCTGCCCCTTTCTACTTCAACCAGCTGAACCCTGCTACCTGATCCTGCCATGCTGAGTGTAGTGCTCTGCCCCAGGTCGTTGGCCAATTCTGCCCATAATTGGATTCTCCATATGCTCCTGCTGGAGATGCTGGTACTAGGAGTCCTGCCCAGCATCTCCAGATTACCGCCGCCGACCAAACGTGAGATCGTGTTGGACGGGGACCTGGTGATTGGAGGCCTGTTCCCCGTGCACCACAAAGGTGATGGGATGGAGGACTGTGGCAAGATCAATGAGGAGAGAGGGATCCAGAGACTGGAAGCCATGCTGTTGGCACTTGATGAGATTAACTCCAGCGATCGCATCCTTCCCGGACTCCAGCTGGGGGCCCACATCCTGGACACCTGCTCGAAGGACACATACGCTCTGGAGCAGTCTTTAGATTTCGTCAGGGCCTCCCTCACCAAGGTGCATGATCCAGGCTTCATCTGCCCAGACGGCTCCAGACCTATCCAAAACGAGGTTCCACTGGCCATCTCGGGGGTCATTGGAGGATCCTATAGTGATGTTTCCATTCAGGTAAATGAGCAAAATCATGAATCTCCCAAGCTCAGTGTTTTGGTTGCATTAGTTTGCATTTACAGAAAACAGCAACACATGCAACACCACTATAACATAATACAAGATTACATGCATCCTAATGTTCGTTCAAAAGTTTGGAATCACGGTCTTTTTTTTAAAGAGGGTTATTGTGGAGAGACAGAAGACTCCTGCCGGAAGATCTCAAATTACGCAGAGGTTAATAAGGAGTTAAGTTTTAAAATTATGCATTATTATGCATTTGACACTGAAACAGGAATCTATGTCTAATAAATCTACACAGATTTTGATGCTAGGCTTCCATTTTTTTTAACTGTTGCTCTGACGTATCTTTGTCTCTTTCTGCCCTTTCAACTGCCAGTCTTGTTGAATCATAGTACAGCATTTTGTGCACAAAATCTAATCATTTTTGCAAACCCTTCATACAAAATAACATCTAAAAGGAAGGAAAAAGGAGACTTTCTGCAAACTAAAAGTATGAAAGGCCATTCAAAAATATCAAAAATATCATCTGACTGTGCTGAATCAAACTTTTGTGGCAGGCGTTTCCAAATCTTTTAACTGCACTGTATGGTACTAAGGAACAATGAATCAGAAATCAGGTTTTGCAAGCAGCACAGATTGAAAGAAGTAAAAAAAATGCTAATGATTGTTCACCTCACATTTTACATCAGTACTAATTTAAGAAACTACGTGGCCTTTATTTTAAATAGTGTTGGTGGATGGGTGAGTAGATCTCTAAACATGATTAATTCCTAACATTACCCACTTGTTTTTGTTGCCATAACCACAACCTTTATCTCACCTTTGATTAGTTGTGACCCACAGATTTTTCAGAAAGCAAGACTTAAAATGTTGTGAGCAATGAATGTAATCCAAGGTTTGGCAGAATCGTCCAATACTCAATGTTCATGTCTACCAATAAGGTTGGGATTTCTATGTTTTGATTTGGTTTCAGCTTACATTGTAATTGCATTTTTGTGGTTATGTTTTTGTAATCAAGTAATTTAGTTAGTTAATTTTAAGTGTAAATTTTGCAACAATAAGCACTTTTAAATCATCCATACTCAAACCCACACCTAATTCATTAAACCATTGCAATCATTCATTCATTCAGTAAGTCACTCTAATACTTGGGGATGGATAAACTTGCAAACTTGAATCTGCATAAAGACTCACTTACTTACACCTCACACTCACTTCCACAAGTACAGATAATGACTGAAAAGGCCCGGCTTCTCCGCTTTTACCAAGCTGGAGGACTGAGCCTTCAGCGGGAGAGATTTTGCGTTGGCTGGAATAAGAATCTACCTGGGAAGACTGTATTTGAAGCATCAACATTCACAGAGACATCCATCACTTTGTCAGCAACTTAATTTACTCCTTGCAAAGAAAACTGACCTTTCACACGCGTTTGAAAGGTTGCCAGAGGCAATGCATCTGAGCATAATTAATTAATTCTGATTGCCCTCACACGCCATAATTACCATGACGCACTGGGTGTTGGGTAGGTATAATTTGGTTACACATTCCATTAACTTCAGTTCACAAAACATTTATCACACACACACACACACACACACACAGATTAAGTTCCATCTTTTATTTGTAGGAACAATAAACTATGCTATGCATAAAGATAACTTTTATCTGCAGTGTCATGCATGGCAGTACCTAATGCTTTAGTCACAGAGACCTCATGATGGCAGGTCACATTTTAATGGTACTGTGTTTTTTATGCTTGTCTGTGGTGATTGGTTGACTAGTTATTTACTATTATAATTAATGGACATTCACTATCCACAAACACATTATTACATCTTAACTGAAAAGATGTCAGGGTGCTGATTTACTAGATATTGCAAAAACACCATATTCTGCATAAAACATATGAATAGCTAAAGCTAAATATTATATTTTTTTATGTTTTAGGTGTTTTGGTATCTTCTTATTTTTGTGACAAATTTGTATGATTTGGTATCAACTGTTATGTTTATAAAGTATAATGGTGACATTTTGTTCCACTGTAGGTTTTTCACAAAAATGTGTTTGGTTTCCAGTGCTCCACACTCAGCTCTAATGAAACTGCTATTGTGATTGATTGGTAACGCTTAACTTATTTTCTCCTGTTGTCACATTGTGGGACATTTCAGAGTGGCTTGTTCACATTGTGCATTTTCAAAACAAAATGTTTGTGAAGCAATGAGGATTACCAGCTTTGTGTTTTAACAGCACTTAAATAACACCTCTTAGTCTACCCCACATCTAGACAATTCTTTCTTCCACAATAACCCTCTTTAAAAACATCAAAATTGTTTATTTTGGCAAACTGCTGCAATTGGAAAGACATCCCTGTACTGAAAAGACCAAAGCTAATAAACACATGTGCTGCATGCTACAATTACACATACAGTATGACATACCACATATGTGGAAATTTCCACACAAGTGTATTCTCAAATTCATCCTCAGCACTGCTCCATTGAATATAGTTTATTTCCGTTTACCATTTGTGTAATTGCTTCTATATTAATTTATATTGTCTGCTACATAGCAGAAGGGAGTTACAAACTTAATTTCACTCTGTAACCTGTTATATTGTGACAAAATAAATTTACCAACCTACTTGCAATTTCCTTGTGTCATACTAACGCTGAAATACTTGTTACTAATCAGACAGTTAATTCTCGATAATCAGTTGTTGTGAAATGTTCTCTAATGTTCTTTTTAAGTTGCAGTGTGCTATAACTTTTTAGTTCCTCATTTACTGTAACTTAAACCCACAACATCTATGTCCTGTTTCCCTTAAACATTCACATTTCTTTCATCCTATTCAATCATATTGCTCTTTTTATTTTTGGAAATTCTTAGACAGTTAGATGAGATGACGGATACTGCTCTCGGGTCTGTCCGTTATATATGAAGCCTGTAGTTGGTTAGCATAGACTGGAAAAACCATAGATTGGTAAACAGCAAACCTGGCTCTGTCTAAAAAATGCTTATCAGCCCCTCTAAAGGTCACTACTTCACATGTTTTAACTCGTTTGTTTAATCCATACAAACAGCTGAAGGGTAAAAGCAACCCGTTGAGTTGTTATGTTCTGGAATAAGCTAACTATCTCCTGGCTGTAGCTATAGCAGATATATATGAAAGTGGTATTGATCTTCTCAACTAACTCTCGGAAAGAAAACAAATAAGTGAATTCCCCCACAATACTATTAAAACAATTCATTTTGAACTCGACATACATTTCAGTTTCTTGTCTAAATGAATGTACAGACTTCATAATCAGTTTTCTCTCCACACAGCAAGTAGTACCTATATGGGAAACACTGATTGCTTGAATAAGTTGAGGGCTGCAGTCTAGAGTTATTCCCTTGTTAATGTCTGCTGAAACAAGATCAGAATACAATCCAACCCAAGAGAAATTTGCCAGGAGTCTGCAGTGATGAATGTCTCATGTCAGAATGTTAAAGTTGAATGGAGATTACATTTGTAGACAAATAGTCAGACAGACTGGACTTGGGATGTCCACTTTACCATGTTGGAATCATTTAAAGCCCCTTAAACACTGGCAGTCTTCGCTTAGAAAGAAGTGGATAAAATAGATCCTCTCCTCCTGTAATGTTGAGGATGCTTTGACAAAAGAACAGCATGTTTTCAAGAAGCATGAAAAGGACTGTGTGCGTGTGTCCCTGTGAATGAGTGTTCAGCGACCACACAGTCGCAAAGATTCAAAAAGGAACTCACAGCTTTTGAATGTTTTTGTATGAATTTGAATACATACCTCTACTGTCACTATGCTCAACACTCTCTTTGTTAGCCCCTTCAGTTCCTGAGCGCTGTAATGAATCAAGCCGTGAGAGTGCCGAGAAGCCCATGGTGGGATTCTTTCTGAGAGGTCAATGATTTACACAGTCCCAGAGAAGCACTTTTGTGGAGATGAAGAGCCTTATAAAACTGAGGAGGACAAGTGCCAGGGACGGTCCCAGGGAACTTTGAGAGGAGCTGCTTTTCCCATCTGTGGGGTGCATCTCCATTGGCTGGCAGGGATGTGTCCACCTGCGTGTGGAGAGGAGGCTGACAACGCCTGTGACAGGGGCCAAGGACGAGATGTGGGAAAGATGGTGGGAGACGCGCCAGTTTCTCCTCAGCCTCAAAAGGATTATTTCATAATTAGCTCAACGATATTCTGGAGGCTTTTATCATCTTCTTACTCATCCTGGTGTATGTTGTTGTCCTTGTTATGTCTTCTCGCTGTTTCATTTTTGAAAATAGTCTTTATTGCCATCTGGGATGTTAGCTGTATAGAATCGACCATGAGCGGTGACTCAATTCATACAGCCTACACGTTTTACACTTGTGAATTTAACCCAGCTTTATCCACATAGAAGCATAATGAAAGTAAGAACAATGAAATCATTCTGAACTATTCCCACACGTTTTCTGCAAAAATAACATTAAAAAAAGATTTGTATCTTCAAATTCACATGCCACTACACTTTCACAGTCACACAATGGAAAAAGATTAAATCTGCTTGCAGGCATAACTAAAACTTTTGTCTTCAACATTGAGTTTCTGCAAATAATTTTTAGCACAAATCCATACTGAAACTGTTGCATATCCTTAAATAATTTAACACACAGCCACACAAATAAGGGGGAAAAAGTATTCTGTGTGATGAGTGTGTTCTTGAGTATCCTAAAATTCAATATCCTACAATGTAGCTCCAAAAACACCCTCTAAATCCTTTAGGACCATTAGACAAACTCTGCCTTACCACTGCTGAAGCCGCCGGGAAGGTCCACAATAATTTGTGGTCATAAGAGTTCATATCTGTCCTGCCACATATTGATGTTTAATATTTTTGGTTTGCAGTGGTTTATTAAGTCTGTTCATGTGTCGTGCAGAGGAACTGGAGAGGGCTCTGTCTTTATTGTGTTTCCGTGTTCACAGAATGCATTGGGTGAAAAAAACAATCCTGCTTTGGTTAACTTCAAAAGGGTCTTGTTTATCATGTGATATTGTAGCTGAGTCCCCCCACCTCTCCTCTCCTAGAGAATGTTATTTTTGAACTGTAAGTTTCAGCACATTCAGAGAAAACAGCTCAGCTCCCTAATTAGCACATCAGAATGTCATTCAAAGTGAAGGGAAACATTGTAATGACTGGAAGGCTGGTTAGAGTCAGGACCCACATGGTCAATAATATCGCAAGCCCATCGATTTCCAGACGCACTTCCCTTCATCTTGTCTGTCTTAGAGCTGGGTTTTTTTCACACGGTATCACAGGAATAAATTACCAGTCTTTGCTCAGAACCTGTGGCTGTTATTAGTGCTTAAGACTGTGTGACAGCATCGCTGCACTCCTGTCTCAATAATGGTAAAAACGACTGGACTTAGCAGGTTTATTTCATAAGTGCTAGAAGCTAGAAGTGATACTTCAAAGATTTAAGCTAAGCAGATTATAAAGAGCAACATTTTTCACAGATGTATCCTTGTACTTGAGAGTGGTTCGAAAGGTCGCTCTTGTGGTGAGCATTGTTTTGCTGGTGGGAGGAAATATGTAAGTTTAATGTGAAGAGTTGTCTCCTAGTGAAATAGTGCATGCAAGCAGATCAACACACATTTCTTTCTGCTGCTGCATTCTTAGCACTTATATAGCTGCAGCTACAAGATATTAAAGAGGTGGTATAATGATTTTTCCCTCCACTTTATTTAGTTATATACCTTTTTTGTGCATGTAATAGGTTTGCAAAGTGAAAAAGCCCAAAGTCCAGCCCAAAGGAGTTCCCATCTCCCACAGAAAACTCTGCTCTGAACTGCCTGAAACTGTGATGTAGAGACAGAGCTCAGTTAAAACTTTATGGATGAAAGATACATTTGTTAATGATAACTCACCACTTTGAAACTCTTGCTCCAGTCCATGTTGCTAAGTTGGTAAGGGGAACACGTACAGCTGAACCAAAGTCATGTTTACTGGCTTCTCGGGACCCTCCCTACTCTGCTTGTGATTGGCTAATAGTAACTAGGAACTGCGCATGTGCAATTCCCAACAAAGATCATGTCGTGGCAAGATGCATCACTTCATAGCTAAAATGAAGACTTCAACACACAGGGTGAAAAGAGGAGTGGCAGCAAAGTGCTGTTTTCTGAAAATAAAACCATGTAAACCTGTTCTGGTACTGTGTTGTGGTAGCAAATGTGATCAAATCTTTTTGAGTCAATGAAGCACCACATTTATGTACTTGAGTTGTCCTATCTGTGATTTGGTCTAAGCACTTTGGTTGAAATAAGGGGAGATTGTGGTTTAGCTTAAATGTTAATAAACATGTTGTGTCATGTTGAGTTCACTGCAGACCTTTTCTGTATCAAACCAAGGCCATACTCTTTACCTAACCATAACCAAGTGCTGTGAGTGCATAAATATAATCATAAAAAAGTTTAATAATGCTGTAGTCACAACTAGCAGATCAGTCAGTGAACATTTTTGCGACATGCCAGATACGTTAATTAATTCCCGGTTCTCTCTCTCCAGTCTGCATCACTTTTATATCAATTGATGATTGCCATTTTGAGAAATAAACAACTACAGTATTTGAGTTAGATTGGCTGGGCGCAGTCAGGTTACATTGTGTGTACGGATTAAAGAAATAAAACACTTACCCAACTAGTTTTGGGTAGAGCCAAGCTAGTTGCTTCCCCCTGGTTCCAGTCTTTATACTAAGCTAAGCTCTCAGCGCTAACTCCAGACTTAACACACAGACATGAGAGTGCTTTTGATCATCTGCTCTAATTTCCAGAAAGAAAGCAAACAAGAGGATTTTCCAAAATGCTGAACTATTCATTTAAACATCCAGTATTTTTTTTATTACATGTATATTAAAATGATACCTGTTGGTATATCAACATGCGAATTGAACACGATGTAGAATCAAGGAGATGTAGTCATTCTCTCTCTCTCATATGCTCTAGGGGGGCACTTGACGGAGTTAGCTGAGGACAAATCATAAATTATATACACTGTTTTATATAAACCATATGGTTTATATAAAACAGTGTATATAATTTATGATTTATAAATATTTTGTATACGAGGTGTCGACCTCAGTGTATTTCCAAGTTAAAATAAAAGTTGAATGAATTAATATAAAATGAATGGGGGAACATTTGTCTTCCTATCTTCTCATAAAATTGCATCAATTTACTGTACACTCTGTCTAAAACTTAGATTGGCAAGATCCAACAAAGCTGCTTTAAATAAAAAATAATCCTTATCAGCTGGGTAGCTGATCCAGCACATATATGATGAAATGGCATGGGCTATTGCAGGCTTTACATTGCTATTGCTATGATTTTCCTTTAATTCAATTCAATTCAGTTTTATTTATATAGCGCCAAATCACAACAACAGTTATCTCACAGCGCTTTTCAACTTTACTTTCTTTGTATAAACAAGAAAATGCTAAGGTGAACTTGGATGTGAGAGACCAGTGGGCAAAAACAAATGCAAACGAGCAAATGCATCAGAGGTGTGTGCTTTTGATCCAATTTCCAATTTGGTAGAATCAGCCTTTGATGGAGAGAGGCACTGCAATCATACTGAAGAACTTCATACTTGGTGCTTGGGTTTGCCGCAAATGGTCTTTAAGAGAGCAAACTAGATGCAAGTGGATGAGTACAGAAAGTCTTTAGTTCAAGATGTATGCCTTTGAAGTTGCATGGTCAGTTCAGTCACACTGATATTCTGCTGTTTCAGCCATCTCTCCACCATCGCCCATGGCATGATTATGCCTTGATGCTGTTTCCTCTCAGTGAATGTTTGTATCAAAATGTTGCCAGTTACAAACATTACAATAATGCAAATCTGTTATTGCCTTTGACAACCATATTCTTATATCTTATTCCAGATAAGCCAGCTATCATTTTCAAATGAATGGAATCAACATGCTGTCATAGAATTACAACATACTGATTCCAGCGTTTTATCTGCGTTTTTACTACCACCCCCATCCATTCTTGTGTTTTTGTGTGATTTCCCTTCAACAGGAATAAATTCTCATCTTTAGAAATTTAACTAGATTATTCACAGACTGGACCAGATGCAAACTAGGCACGAATAATTTGGGCTACTGTTTGTACAAAATCTGTGTTACTGTTAGAGGACATTTTGAAAGTACTACACTGGGGAGAAACATTATGTTTAGATAACAAACAAATGATTAAATCATTTAAACTTTGTATATGCATCAGACATTAACAGCGGTGTTGAATAAATTTGTCCTAAGCAACCAGATTAATCAATAACATCTATAAACTCATACTAGCTCACAGTTTTGGTGAATGGTAGCTTGCATGTCATTACACGTGCACATTACATTGGATGTAACACCACTATGATTCACACTGATATGGGATTTATTTTTATATCCAGTGTTTTGCTATTAATTGCAACAGTCACATTCCACTAATACAATTCAAATGCATTATACCAAAGTAGTAGACGTGCATTATATCCATTATACATAAGATGTGTTTCTGTAACTGTGGTAAATGGCTGGACTGGTGCACTATACATCCTAAAATCGCACTCATGTCATCTACTGTATCTACTGTAGGGCTCAGCTTGGTAGGTACCTTAGGGACATACAGATGGACTTTTCATGTTGAAAGAAATCATGACAGACACATGAGTAAGAGACTGCCAGTGTTCCAGCTGTCTCATATCGTCCCTCAATACATCTTATACATCACATCTAACTCAGTAGAGCTTATGGATTCATAAGTCTACATCTGAGGAGCGACACAAATATACTGTATTTATTTGTTTGCTGTAGCTGTAAACACTGCAAGCTGTAAACATTGAGTATGTTATATATTGTTCATGGCCCGTAATACATTTGTTTTAAGCTTGTGTCACAATGGGAACATAGGGAAGAGTAAAACTGGGGCTATAAGTGAGGGGGAAAGCTAATGGACCTATAAATTATATCCTCCAAAATATTTTCTGGCTGATATAAATGGATTTCTTTATTTAAAGATCCACTTCAGACATACATTTAAAAATACTCAGCTTTGAATAATTATGTGTTTCTGATATGACTTCTCCACAAACAAACTACATCTACTTCATCTCCCTTAATGAAAAATCTGAATCTATGAATGTTCAACTTCTATTAATTTCAAGAGTTAAACTGCTGGATTACAAGATGTCTCCCACTTCACTGAAAAGTCTACAACAGTTACAAACTGGACTATGATTGGTTTTCAATCTAATGTGACAAATCATGCTCATGCTCGCACATCTTAAACTGAGATTTAACGTGAGGACAGAGTAACTTTATCGCTCCATCAGGTGAATATGAAAACAGCCTTCTTGAGTCAAACTCCCATCATTCTGCATAGTGACAGTCAAATATCCAATTGAAGGAACAATAAACAGAACACATTTTTGACATGAGGGGTTGTTTAACTATAGATCTCAGGCAAGGGAAGTTTATTTATGTACCTTTCAACAACAAGGAAATTGAAAGAGCTTTCCATTAGACATACAAGATATAAAAGAAATGCAAGTCAGTATAACAAGAAAAATAAATAGGATTCAAACTAATAAAATAAAATTGAAGGTGAATATAATTTAAAATATAAAAGACAGATTAAACAGGAGAATAAAAATTACAGGGCAGTTACAGTGCAGTGCGAGATATGAATAAAAAGTACCAAATTGAATTTAAAAAAGGCAGTGGACTTGCATTCAGAAATACAGCAATTTCATTTTCATCTACTGTGAATGACTGCCGCCTGTCTGAAATTACATTAATGTAATATCAAAAATGAATAATATGACAATATAAATAAAATAATACATTATAACTATTCCATTCATTTACACGTCGGTAAAAACCTACTTACCTGAATATTTGGGACAAAAATTATTTTTCTTGGCATATGGTGATTTGTACAGTAGTATTAATCTATGTATAAAAAATTATACAACCACTGCACTGTGTGTATAACAGAGCATATTACTGCCTGCTATACTGCCAAGAGACTGGACAAGACTGTAGACTCCACAGTTTGGGTTTAAAGGAACACTGGAGTGAAGGAGGCATCCATAATATCTACTTAAGGACACAAAGAATACAATCACTGTTTCACTAATGAACCTGCTAAATAATAAAATGAAAACAAAACCTTAACTGCAGAATGTGCTGCCATAATTACAATGATATATTAGAAATAACCTGTAATGCTAATGAGGTCATTCATCTAATTCATGCAATGATTTGCAAATGCTGCAATTGTTTGTCCTCACACAAGAAATGGGCAAACTTCAGATTTCTACATCTTAAAAGAGTAGTTATTGTAAAAACTTGACATAGCTGATATGAAAATATATTCAAGAGGGTGCCTTAAAATTTAATCAGGCCACCTCATACAGGGAGGCTGAGGTGTGACTATGGGTGCGTTCCGATCGTCCTGTAGTTCCCTGCTAAGTGGACTGCATAGGGTATTCAGCCATTTTAGGTAAGATTCCAAACTGCAGGGAGCACAACATGTTCACTTCAAAGGGTACTGTGAACTGTGTAGGGAAGAAGGGAACAACGGTTCATCACTTCGCAGGAAGTTGACAAGAAAGATTACCCATAAGCCTTTGCGCCTCATAGGAGCGGCAAAAAATAGAGCAGACCACAGAGTTTGTATATCTGTAATTATTTTCGTTGTAACTAATGTTATCATTATTTATATGATAATTTCAGAGGTTAGGTTGCCTAAAAACAACAATGCTCATATGAATATTTTTAAGAATGACGCCGCATTTCTTGTAAATTAATCCAATCACATTCATTCACAAATAACATACATTTTAATAGAATATAAATAGAAGAAGTTATGGAAATATAAGTTTTATAATTGTATCAGTTTTTTAAATGTATATTCAATATTTAATTTTAGTAAATGTCCACAGTAGCAGCGGGTATCCGAGGTATTTACGTTACCAGGGTAACACGGTAACGGTGGAACTGACATGTGCTTTGATGATGTTGCAGGGTGTTCTGAATGGAAGAATTTTTTCGATGGAAGTTCCCATAACCGACATTCCCTGTGCAGGGAGCAGGGAGTAGGGAGTACTGTTTATGTAAACTGTGGATCGTATTATGTTTTAGAGACTGTGGCCCTAGCTATATCACATTTGGGAACTTTTAGATTTTGAAGAGCACCTAATTGATGCCTCAGATTAGTGCAGTTGTGATCCAAACAAACTAAAGTGGTTTGTGTCTATACTAGGGATGGGGAAAGAGTTATAGCTATGTATTGGTCATGATTAAGGTTCATCGAAATAAATTAGTGTTAGTCGGTGTTGGCAAAGCTCCTTGCAAACTGTACCATCTATTACCACTTAATTAAGAAATGAAATGCAAGTTTGGAGTTTGTGGAGTCTCATGCAATGGGAGAAAATTTACAGTCCGATACCCCTGAGCCAGTACTGTGGCTGTGTTCTTATCTGACTTGTTGATGGAGAGAGTGAGAAGTACCGCATGAGGACGAACAGACGGTTACTGTCACACACTCCAGTGCCGTCCTGAAAGGTGCGCTGTCAAGCTTCTCCAAGAATCTACTGATGAAGGCCAACTGCCTGTCTGAAAACCCTGCAAGAGGAAACTACCTTATTACAATGCAAGTGTGACTGACTGACTCAGTGTGGCTGCTTATACACTCACCTAAAGGAATATTAGGAACACCATACTAATACTGTGTTTTACCCCCTTTCGCCTTCAGAACTGCCTTAATTCTACGTGGCATTGATTCAACAAGGTGCTGAAAGCATTCTTTAGAAATGTTGGCCCATATTGATAGGATAGCATCTTGCAGTTGATGGAGATTTGTGGGATGCACATCCAGGGCACGAAGCTCCCGTTCCACCACATCCCAAAGATGCTCTATTGGGTTGAGATCTGGTGACTGCGGGGGCCATTTTAGTACAGTGAACTCATTGTCATGTTCAAGAAACCAATTTGAAATGACTCGAGCTTTGTGACATGGTGCATTATCCTGCTGGAAGTAGCCATCAGAGGATGGGTACATGGTGGCCATAAAGGGATGGACATGGTCAGAAACAACGCTCAGGTAGGCCGTGGCATTTAAACGATGCCCAATTGGCACTAAGGGGCCTAAAGTGTGCCAAGAAAACATCCCCCACACCATTACACCACCACCACCAGCCTGCACAGTGGTAACAAGGCATGATGGATCCATGTTCTCATTCTGTTTACGCCAAAATCTGACTCTACCATCTGAATGTCTCAACAGAAATCGAGACTCATCAGACCAGGCAACATTTTTCCAGTCTTCAACTGTCCAATTTTGGTGAGCTCTTGCAAATTGTAGCCTCTTTTTCCTATTTGTAGTGGAGATGAGTGGTACCCGGTGGGGTCTTCTGCTGTTGTAGCCCATCCGCCTCAAGGTTGTGCGTGTTGCGGCTTCACAAATGCTTTGCTGCATACCTCGGTTGTAACGAGTGGTTATTTCAGTAAAAGTTGCTCTTCTATCAGCTTGAATCAGTCGGCCCATTCTCCTCTGACCTCTAGCATCAACAAGGCATTTTCGCCCACAGGACTGCCGCATACTGGATGTTTTTCCCTTTTCACACCATTCTTTGTAAACCCTAGAAATGGTTGTGCGTGAAAATCCCAGTAACTGAGCAGATTGTGAAATACTCAGACTGTCCCGTCTGGCACCAACAACCATGCCACGCTCGAAATTGCTTAAATCACCTTTCTTTCCCATTCTGACATTCAGTTTGGAGTTCAGGAGATTGTCTTGACCAGGACCACACCCCTAAATGCATTGAAGCAACTGCCATGTGATTGGTTGATTAGATAATTGCATTAATGAGAAATTGAACAGGTGTTCCTAATAATCCTTTAGGTGAGTGTATGTTAGCCTGCTGCATGCAAAATACTATATATATATCCTAGGGAACATAAATGAATCAGAACATGCAGGGATACAGTCAGTCATTTCCCCATACATGAGCAATGGAAATCACGTCTCTCAGTGGGTAATTTGTTGAGACCTCTGCCCTATATTCTGCTACAAACGGTGGAGAGGACTACTGCTGAGTGCAGTGTGCTTGTCTAAATACATCATATTTACTCCATCCATCCCCTCAAGACTTTATAGTGTGCCAGTATTTTATGGTGGCTCTTGTCTTTGGGGTGTTTTAGCTAAAGGAGGTTAAGCACATGGCTACCCGCAGATTAGGGTTAATGTCAGTAATTTCTGAGGCCAAACAGTGTGTAGTCTCCTCTGGTTTTCTGAGTCCAGTAATGTATGTTTACAAAAGCTTCACTTTATATTAAGGCTGGCCATAGCAATGAAAAGGTGTCTGGAGGAGAGAATTGTGCACTCAGAAAGTGTAATGCAAGAAAACTCTTAAATGGAAGTAAACAATAAACTAGAAAAAGAGCTTATAGTCATGCTAGTGGCTTCCTGAGGTTGTACTTACATTGTAGGTTCAGTGGTTCTTTGAGCTCAATGCTAACTTCAGCATGCTAAAATGCTCACAATGACAATGTTAACATGCTGATTTTTAGCAGGTATTATGTTTACCATGTTCACCATCTTAGATTAAGGTTTTAATTTTTTATTTTTTCATTACGAAGGCCTAATTGTTTCTATTTCTATTACTCTGTTGAACTGTATGTAAAGACTTCTGATACCATTTCCTCCGCTGACGCACTGGTAAAACGGCCGTCAGTAAAATACATGTTGCAGACTGTATATAAGACGGTGGCAGGTGAAAGTGCGACATGTTTTCTGTCATCTGTCCTCCAACACCGCACGCACAAATGCCATAATGACAATGAACAGCAAACTAAACCAGGAGGAGGAAAATAAAATGAAGACCCTCTGTTAGCTAACTTTCTGCAATAACTGCTAGCTAACTACACCTGGCTAACTACAACTTAGTTAACTAAACTAGAAAGACAAACCAACAATCAGACACAGAGAGACATTACTGTAAGTTCTAAGTAAATTACATGATAAATTGGTTAGCTAGCTCACAACGATGTTTATAGGTTTGATGCTCTGACTTAACGAGGCATGACAGTGCGCTGCGCAAGCTTGGAGAATGACGTATGACTTATGGAACTACATGTCACTACTGTATGTGTATGTACCTTTTTATATACAGTCTGTGTTATGTACACATATACACTACTGTCATATGTCACCACCCCGTTTTAACAACTAAGCAACGTTTACAACTTTGAGCACAAAATTAAGCTATTTGTCAAAAAATGTTTGGCGAACTATGTGGGTAATCAACATTGTAAGAAAATATGAAAAATATGAAATATCATAGAAATGTCAAAATACACTGGAGGGGGGCTTTAACACACAGCTGAGGCTGATCGGAATTATTAGTTTGGTTGTAAATCAAGAAAAATGACTTGATGGTAAGACTAGATGAAAGAGGATCAGGGCAGCACCAAAGTTACTTTGTGACATTAATCCATGTACCAAATTTTATGAAAATCTAGTAATTAGTTTTTTAGTTATGTCAGTCTGGACCAAAGTTATGGACCAACTGACTGTCAGGTTGACATTGCCATCCCTAGAGCTATGCCACTAGCAGGACTACGAAAAGATCGTTGAGTAACGTGTTCAGGGTTTACACCACATGCAGAATTCTAGTGCACATAACGATTGATAGCTCTGTTTAAGTTCTCGTGGGTTGGAATGAGTGAGCTGTAACAGAGAATAGTACTTTTAATGGGACTTAGTGTGAGTGTGGAAGGTTCCAATTGAATCCACTGGGATGCCATTGTTTGGGAAGCCTCCAGGCATACAATGATGCCTGAGGGAGGAGGTAGTCATATTGAAGCTCATGGGTATTTACTAATCACCACTGTGTCTCATGAGGAATCCCGCAAAATGACAAGTTTTCACCAGCTCTCACCTCTGTAATGCTGTGTGGGAAAATAATTGCCATGATAAATGTTATGACTCTGACACAATCATTTCAGCAGGCTTGTGTCCAACATGGATGCCTTGCTAAGTTCCCAGTCAAAGAATATCATCCAACTCAGCACCACAAAACTATCATCTCCACAAGGAAATCAATATATTTGTCTGGGTTAGGTGGGCATCATAACATCTGACAGAATCTGTCATGAGACTTGAATGACTTGACAGAATGGTTTTAACTCGAGAAAGCAACAAAACACACCGATACAAATCTTATCTCTGGGCCATTGTTGCTGTTGATATCTGGCACTATCTGTGAAGGGATGTGTGGCACCAGCTGCTGGTGATGTGGATCCCTGACAGAGTAAACAGTTTAAGATAGAGGAGCATTGAATTGTCGTTGTTTCCACTGCCAGTCTCCGCCACAGAGCAGAAGCACATCAGACATCAGCTCTGCCCTTTAACTACAGACCATGGATATCTACAAGTTAAAAGATGCTGAAAAACACTTCAGAGGTTTAAAATGCAGCATTGCAGCATTTTGTTCACTCTAGTGCCATTTAAACCATAAGAATGTTGTAACAGTGAGCAATCTGAATGTTTGCCATCTCCTCAAGAATCTGCAAATGGATCAATCTAGATCTGTTAAGGTGGCTAAAGTCAACATTTTTAGAATAAAAATGGATAATACGTTTATGTGTAATGTAATTGGGGTTGCTCATTGTAACAAAGTCACGGATAATAATCACCCAACTCAGTTCCCCTCAGCTCTACGGAACATTAGAATGTATTTTAGCTCACTGTTTTGGTAGGGACCAAAACAGTGAGCTTAAAGGAGAGTGATTTTACCAGGTGGCCAAAAAATGACGAATCAGTGCTAACGTTGTCTCTGTCTGCTAGATGTATAAATAGGCAACTGTATGTGAAAAAGTTTGCCATGTTAACTTAAAAGGTAAAGATACTATATTAATTTTGTGTTCACCGGCTTGTATCCACTGCCCCCAAGGAGCCAAAAATCACATTTTAGAGAAGCAATACGGCTGTTTTGAAATGCCAATGCCAAGAATCCACACAAGCAAACTATTATCACCAATAATGATTACCTGTGACTGACATTGTCCCATGCAAGTTGTAAACTAACCCGCAGCAACTACTGCTATAAATTCCCAAAATATAACTTATCAAATAAAGGTTTCCCCTCACTAAATAAAAGTTTCCCCAGGCATTCTGAGCAATCTAAGATGCACACCATGGTTCGTGTCACTCCATTGCCATTGAAACTATATCCAATAAAGGGGTAATAAATATATATAAAACAATAATTAAAAAATATATTGATAAAGATTATGCAAGTATGAAATTAAGCTTAATATACCCAATGAAATATATCCCTTCTTTTTCCAGGTGGCCAACCTTCTGCGATTGTTCCAGATCCCTCAGATCAGCTATGCCTCTACCAGTTCAAAGCTCAGCGATAAGACCCGCTATGACTACTTCGCCCGCACTGTGCCCCCTGACTTCTACCAGGCTAAGGCTATGGCTGAGATCCTGCGTTTCTTCAACTGGACCTACGTGTCTACAGTAGCATCAGAGGGCGACTATGGTGAGACTGGCATTGATGCCTTCCAGCAGGAGGCCCGCACTCGCCAAATCTGCATCGCCACTTCAGCCAAGGTGAGCCGCTCCATGAACCGCCAGAGCTATGATAATGTGATCCGCTCTCTGCAGCAGAAGTCCAATGCCAAGGTGGTCGTCTTGTTTACCCGCAGTGAAGATGCCCGTGAGCTGCTGGTGGCTGCTGCTCGCATGAATGCAACATTCATCTGGGTGGCCAGTGATGGATGGGGAGCTCAAGAGAGTGTGGTGAGAGGCAGCGAAACTGCAGCAGACAATGCTTTCACCATTGAGCTGGCCTCCTACCCAATTAGAGAATTTGAAGACTATTTCACCAAGCTGAACCCATACACCAACACAAGGAACCCGTGGTTCAAAGAGTTCTGGGAGCACCGGTTTGGCTGTAGTCTCCAGGAACCTGGCTGTAGTGAACACAGCCTACGAGATGGAACGTTTGAGCAGGAGTCCAAGATCATGTTTGTGGTAAACGCAGTCTATGCCATGGCCTATGCTCTGCACAACATGAGGCAAGCTGTATGCTCCAATACATCCAAAGTCTGTGATGCCATGAAACCAGGTAACGGCAAAAGGTTCTACAAGGAGTTTATCTTGAAGACCAAGTTTGAAGGTAGGCACAGCAATGAAAGCAAACACAGACAAAATGTTTCACGCTAACAAGAACACTTGTGTTAAATGTTCCTTTTTTCATGTGAAATTGTTTTTAAATAGCTGACAATGGGATCTGAAGGTTTTAATGTAAAGCAAACGGGGGTTGCAAATAAGCATGGCACTGGATTAAGACTTCAAATTATTTCCTCTGCCGCACTAAAAAGGGATTTGTAATTATTCAATTAGCAAAAATAAATCATGAATTAGCTTGGAGGAATCAGTGGGAGGGGACCCTATCTAGAAGGTACTATTCTGAGAATACTGGATATGTGTTGGATGAATGAATACTCACATTTTGATTAGCTTAAATGGCAGAAAAACTGTGTGTTGAGTATTAAGAGCACTTTATTAATTGTATGCATCAATTTTTATGAAAATACTAGATGAATGCACAGTACTATTAGTGTTATTACTACTATTTCCCATCCTTCAGCTGGGTGAAGGATGGGATACAGTGGTAATACATGGAATTTTATGTTGTTACAATGAGTCTTTTAATTTTCTATCATCCTTGACTTAAAAATCCTTTACAGTAGCTTTAAGTCTACATTTCTTTATTTTTGCCTCCTACCAGCTCCGTTCAGACCTGCTGACACTGAAAACATGGTTCGCTTTGACTCTTTTGGTGACAGCATCAGCCGCTACAACATCTTTCATTATCACAAAGAAGAGGAGAAGTTCGTCTACAGGAAGGTTGGCTACTGGGACCAGAACCTTACCCTGAACACCACCCTGGTGCCCTGGCATGGCCACGTACCACCAACCTCCCAGTGTAGCGACCCCTGCAGGAAGAATGAGGTGAAGAGCATGCAGCCTGGAGACGTGTGCTGCTGGATCTGTATTCCCTGTCAGCCCTATCAGTACCTGCAGGATGAGTTCACCTGTGCTGACTGCACCTTCGGTCAGTGGCCCCTGGCCAATTTGACTGGCTGCTATGATCTGCCTGAAGAATACATCCGGTGGGAGGATGCCTGGGCTATTGGGCCTGTTTCCATCTCCTGCCTTGGTATACTATGTACTCTATCAGTAGTTGCCCTGTTCTTTAAGCACAATGAGACACCTGTGGTTAAAGCAAGTGGACGTGAACTCTCTTACATCCTCTTGCTGGGAGTGCTAATGTGCTACCTCATGACGTTTATCTACATTGCCAAGCCTTCCACTGCTGTTTGCACCCTACGCCGACTAGGTCTGGGCACCTCGTTCGCAGTGTGTTACTCAGCTCTTCTAACCAAGACCAACCGCATCGCTCGGATCTTCAGCGGGGTGAAGGATGGAGCCCAGCGGCCGCGCTTCATCAGCCCCGCCTCCCAGGTAGCTATCTGCGGTGCTCTTATCTCCTGCCAGCTACTAGTGGCTCTTACCTGGCTGCTGGTGGAGGTGCCAGGGGTTCGGAAGGAGGTGAGCCCGGAGAGGAGAGACGTGGTCACCCTCAAATGCAACAGCAGGGACTCCAGCATGCTCATGTCACTCACCTACAACTGCATCCTCATCATCCTCTGCACTGTCTACGCTTTCAAGACGCGAAAGTGCCCTGAAAATTTCAATGAGGCCAAGTTCATTGGGTTCACCATGTACACCACGTGCATCATCTGGCTCGCTTTCCAGCCCATCTTCTATGTCACTGCCAGTGACTACAGGGTAACTATCTATGAAAATGTTTTTTTATAAAGTCAGTTGAGTGTTTATAATCTATATTTCTAGAAACTTCTCAAGTCCACTGTTGTGGAATAATGTAAACTTAGTCTATAAATGACTATCCCTAGTGTGTTCATCATTGCTAAAGAAGAAGGTGTCACTTTCCGATTCCATTTGATCACCGTCACCCAGACCCATGAAAGAGCAAGCTTTCTTTCATGTGGGTTGAAGGATATTTCAAGACAAGAACAAAGACTCAGGAGACAGATCAGGCAGGAATATACAGATAGAAATAATTAATGACAGTCAAACTGATTTATTGAATCGGGGCTAGTAAATGCTTAATGATGCATTTCAGGAGCAAAAGATGAATTCTGGAGATTTATTACAGTTAGTGGTATTAGATACTAAGACTCAATCACAACTGGCACTATATAGATAACTCACTAGGCAGTGTTATGACCTGTGGTAAAAATAATTGTAAGCAGGGAGTGCTGGCTCATTTAGTGGAATCGCCTACCTGATAATTAGTGGAAATATGACATATCTGCTGCAGAGTTGTCACAAGGGGATAACATTTTGCAGCTATTAGCCTTTACACAAATGGCTAAAGGCTGCATTTACCCTGCATCACACAAATGACAATAATACATGGGCTGAATATGCAAAACTATTACTGGGCTTGTCTGAAAGATGCAACAGGCCAAACATTTGAGTATTCATACTATTTTTCCCAAGTAGAATATTTATAGCTGCAAGGACAAATTCATGTATTTCTCTATGCAGTGTGAAGTAAGACAAATAAGACAAAATAACAGGCATAACACTGACAGGCCATGTAAATTTTGAGTGCTGTTGCCCTGGGCAGACTCAAGGGTGCTGCTACAGCATTTGGTCAGGGTGTGCAACAAGGCCTTTGTTGTGCAAACAGATGGGGGGAGGTCTAGGATCACACAAGCTTTCTATCATCATGTACCTTAGGCTTTTCATGTCTGTGGTGATCAGCCTCTCTGGCACCGTGAACCAAAAACCTTTACCTTTCGTGATCCCCAGTGGGATATATTAGACCGGCTGAACATTGTAGAATATAAGGCTTTATACTGAAGAGGCAGCACAGAGAGTAATTGAAAGAATGAGTGGTTTGGCACTGCAACAGAGACCTTGATGCTTTGGTTCTGTGACACCAATAATAATTGCCGGTGGTTCAGTTGCCACATTCCAAATTAGGGTTGGATAGCACAGAAATATTCTAATGAGAGACTAGCCTTGCTGCCCAGTGAATCATGATGAACTCAAGGTTTCACTGTTGGTCATTCTCTTATTTCCAGAAACATTTACATGTGAATTATTTCACGTTCACCTGTACATTTCATTCTTCTAATTGGATCAAAAGTCCTCATTATCTCTATAGATATAGTCAATGCCTGAGGTAATGTGCACTGATTAATTATACATTTATCTTTTTAAGATAATTGTCATAAATTCACATACTGAATCATAAAAGTAAAAATTATTATTAAATTAATGTTATATCCAAATTAAAATACAAATATCAGTTGACAAACTGCAAAGATATCCATCAATATAAATATAATCAATCATATAAATATGATAAAAGATTTTAAAAGACAGCATTAAAAAAACTGTAAAATTGTAATCTCATTCTCTTTGCTGTTAGTTTTAAAGCAAGAAGGCAAGAAAGAAGCAAGAAGAACAGCATGTTTAACACAGTGACACATCCTATTGGTGCTTCATAATTATTTGTAGAGCTAAATTAATTGGAAATAGCTACTAAAAAGACATCTTTATGCTGAAAAAGGTAAGTAGCTGGAGACAAGTGAAGTACTAGTACCAATGTCTTGGCGGCATTTTCACCAGTTATGTCTGTGGTCTAAAGCTTAAATGAGTGAGGACTTCTCATATTTCTGCAGTGTTGTTGTTGTGCGGTGTGTTTGGGAAGGATTTCACTTCATGCTGTGGTTCTGCAAATAGAAGTTCCTGGACTGCAGGGGTAACCAGTGGGGTGGGAAGAGATGGTGCACATGAAGATGACCCCAGCAGTCAGCTCACATTAGCAGCTGAAATATGACTAACAAGGCCCTGACTTTCCAGGACAGCCAGCTGTGCTTATTCCAGGTTCTTCTTCTTGCCCTGGTCTCTATGCACACGCAGATGCACAATTAGAATTGCTAACATTCATAATTGACAACTTTACACACACACACACACACACACACACACACACACACACACACACACACACACACACACACACACACACACACACACAATTGAAAATGGAAATGTGGCTAATAATACTAGAATATTAAACGAAGAGATTTCTGTTTGTGTTTTTGTGACTAAATACAGTTAAATCACATGATCTGACCTATAATCATCCAGATTCATTATTAAACAAAGGAACATTTAAAAATATTTGATGATTGTACATTTTTTAAATGTGTTTTGACCAAGTTTCAGTCATGTAAAAACAAGAAACCAATCAAAGTTACAGCTACGACATATCCCACAACGTTTCACAAGGAGAGGCCAACAAGATAATACTGATTATTCATTTATGTATTTGTAATAAAGGATGCTTATGTGTTATAATTAAGTGAGTAGGATGTGGTAGGAACGATGGAAGGAACGTGAAGATAATTGGTGCTGTTATGGCAGGTAAGGTGAGAGGAGGAGAAGGAGGAGGGGAGGTGTTTTGTGAGCTGAAAGACGATGAAGAGCATATTGCATATACAGTATTGACAGCGAGGTTGTGATTGGTTCGGGATTGAGTTTTTGGAACGGAGGGAAATGAAGAGACTGGTTCAATGATTTGGAGGAAACCAGCATAAAGGGGCGAGAGGGAATTGCACTGATTGGATTAAAGATTTGGGAGTGACCAGAGCAGGAAACGAATAAAACAGTGAGTGAGTTGATTGGATCAAAGACTGTAGTAAAGTAATAGGTGTCTGTGTGGGTGTGTGTATAAGGTGTGCTGTAGCCAGGTGGCCTTTGAACAAACTTCATTAGTCCTTTTGAAGACAAAAGGAGTGCAAACTGATATATTCATCATGACCCACCCACTGTCCCACTCTCTCTCTCTCTCTCTCTCCTCCTTTCCTCACAGGTGCAGACCACCACCATGTGTATCTCCGTCAGTCTGAGTGGCTCGGTGGTCCTCGGCTGCCTCTTCGCCCCCAAGATTCACATCATCCTGTTTCAGCCCCAGAAAAATGTGGCCTCACTCAGAGTCACAGCCAACCGCTTCAGTGCAACAGTTTCTGCTTCTGCCTCCGCTCCCAGCTCCAGCTACTCTAAAGGTAGAAGTGTCCAACATATCTGGTACTCATTGCTCTGTCCAGTAGGCTTTACATACATACACCAGCACAAAGACGTCTGTGTTAAGGAATGTTTTTGACTGGAATTATCACACATTTTGATCATAGCAATACTTATCTATGTAGGACGTATGTAAGAATCCTAGGTAATAAAAGTACAATCAAGAGAACTGCAGTGACGCAATATTTTGAGCTTTGTAAAATGCTGTACAGTATTGCTACATGTTGCACTTGTTTTGTAGGTTTTTACATATTATTTAATGACCCAGGGCAGAGAAACCTGAGAATGAAAATAAGAAAAGATTGCAAGTTCTTTCAGCTTTTTTGTTTTCTCTGGTTTTGCATTAGTGTGACTAAGCAATTAAAATCCAGTCATTATGTTTCTTTTCATTTGGATAAGAGCAAGTCTTATCTTAAGCTCATTAATAAACAGACAACTCATTCACAGCACAAACTTTGCAAATGAACACAGACAAGTAAAGTTCCTTTTTTTCAGAGCCAAGACAGCTCAAACAACATTTCGTCCAAACTACAACTGTGCATTTGCAAACTGTTCTCATCCCAGGGCCTCACATATGGACACTTAACACTTGTTTAACTGTTCACTTCTTCAACTGGACATAAAACATTTTAGTCATCTGAAATGAATGTTTGATGTGATGAGTGAGATCCGGAGGTGGAGGAAGTATTCACAGCGCTTACTTAAGTAAAAGTCAAAAATACAACAGTGTAAAAATGCTCAGTTACAAGTAAAAGTCCTGCATTTAAAATCTTACGTAAGTAAAAGTACAGGAGTATTTGTTATCCAAAAAGAGTACAGCTGTTATTATTGTTTTATATTATACTGGATTATTTTCACTATGCAGACTTACTGTTGTAGCTATTCAAGGTGGAGCTAATTGTAACTGCATTATATACTGGTGAGAAGTTTAATTTCAAATGTTATAACCTGATCGTGTGTTTTATATGTGGAGTCTTAAAAAGGGAAGTAGCTGTCCAATACAGTGAATTTGTAATAAAAAGTATAATGTAACAAAGTTGTACTTAAGTGTAATAATACATTCCTTGAGTAAATGTAGTTACAGGTTACTTTCCACCACAGCTGAGAGCTTCTCATAAACATGTAAACCAACATTTTTGTTACTGAGAAAGAAACTGACCCTAACCAGCCCAGACTTGTAGAGCCCATGACTTGCCATTTCCACAGTTTTGCTCCCAGCTTTTCTCTCTGGTTTACAGTTTTGTTTCCTAGCAGTGGAAAAACTTGTTGCCTGGCTAACATCGCTGTTTTTACTCTCCCAGGGTCAGCCTCTAATTACGTGCCAGCAGTTTGTAACGGCCGTGAGGTGGTGGACTCCACAACGTCGTCTTTGTGAAAAAGGTTCCTCTCTAAGCACAAGAGACCATCCCATCATCACTCATCCCTCCATTAAACAGGGCTGTGTGTGACGGAGCCCCCATGCCATCCAACATGCTGCAGAGAGATAACTCTGTGTGGGTAGACTGGCTGACAGTGGCAAGGGTAACTCTTAACTGTGAAAGCTAAATGATGTTCCTACAGCGAGCAGTATGTATCAATTGTAAAGCCTTTTTGTATAGATTTAATATGCTGTGATCTCCTCAGTTTACAGATACTGTAGATGTGATTAAATGCACCGTGCCTTGTCCTTAAGAGTCTTGTTGTCATTTGGGTGCTTGTGAAGCAATAGTGTAATACAAAACAAAAGGCTGTTTTTATCTTGTCCTTACAGTGCTGTGAATATATCCAAATGTTGTAGACATTGACAAAAAAAAACTGCTATGAAATAAATTTATCCCTTCTGTTAAAACAAAATATGTGACTAACCATAGTGAACGTAATGAAAAGTAGACAACTAGACAATATAAAGGACATGTGTTAATGTAGACTGGTATAACAGTGCGTGCTTTCCTGTAATTTATGTAAATAAAATGTTTTTTATTATTAAAAGATTAAATACCGCCGTGTTTGGGTTCATACTTGCAGTTCTTGACAAAATACAAAATAAATGCATAACAACGGGCTTTTTGCACAAAGGGTTTGATCCTCAAATCCAAATGAACTTACTTTAAAATGTCTGTTATTTTAGTTTAATCAACTTATTAAATTGCTTTCCTGTAATTTTATAAAGAGTTAAAAAAGGGACAAACAGGTGCAGCATGATTTTCACTTCTGCTCTAATACCAAGTGTTTTGTATTTGGTGCTCACATCTTTAAGCTATTAACTATTGCTGTAACTACTAGTTGAGTATGTGTAATTATACATGTACAGTGCCGATAAAATGTTTTCACCCAAGCTGGATTTTAATGTTTTATACTGATTGGAGTTTCCTGATATTAAATTGCAATAACCATCTATAAACAACCCGCTTGCTGTCTGCCTGGTCTGTTGGTATGGGTTAAATGCATATGTAAGTAAACATGCAGCCCATAATTCACACCAGACATCCCAAGAATATTGCTGAACTGAAACGATTTCGTGAAGAGGAACGGTCTAAAATTATTCTTGACTGTTGTTCAGGTCTGCTCTGCTACGACAGGAAACATTTGGTTGAGGTTATTGCTACCAAAGGAGGATAAACCAGTAAATCCAAGGGTTCACATACAATTTCCACCCTGCACTGTGAATGTTTACACGGTGTGTTTAATAAAAACAAAAACATGTAATTGTTTGTGTGGTATTCGTTTAAGCAGACTGTGTTTGTCTATTGTTGTGAATGTGAAGATCAAATCACATTTTATGACCAATTCATTCAGAAATCAGCATAATTTCTCCTGTGAATGTATGTATAAAGATATAAAACTGTAAAAGTAGTAATATGGTAGAAATGGTATTCCCTCCTGACATTCATAAATGTTAGGAGGGAGGGAGTTTGATGACTCCATGGATGACAAAACGAACACAATTATGTACCAGCGAAAAGTAACACTTCTGCCAAAGAAGACACCTGCAGGAATACTAAGGAAATGTTATTAAAGGATTTCAGCACACTCGCACTACTGTAAACTTGATCTACCGATAGCTACATTCAAATCATGTAGACTACCTGATATGCAAATATTAATATTCGTTTGTCAATGATATTTTGCAAGATTTAAAAGATCCAGTAGGTCCAACACAGTTAAGCAATTCCCCTGTAGAGCTAACAGCAATGTTATGTTCGGCTCGGACAGGCTGACAATAACCTAAATAGAAGCAGTTTCCATGACGATGTGGGCCTGGGTGAAGCCTAAGCTTAGTCTTGCTTCTTAAGCATGATTTTAAAAAAAGTGATAACTTCTCCCAGCAGACACAGAGAAACCTTCAACAGACCCCCCCTCATTTAGTACAAATAATTAAAGAAACACAAATTTCATAAGATCATAACATGGTTAAGAGTGTTGTTAGCTTGGGTAGGATGCATCGACTCCTACGATGCAGCCTTTTCTCACTTCTGGCCAAATGCAGACACAGCCCACCTTGCCCACACTGCTGATTCCTTCGCTAAAGCTGCTGTTAAAGCTTCCGCAAAAACAAAAATCACAAAAGACACTTGGAGCAAACACTTGTATAAACAAATCACTCCGGGCAGTTTTTAATTTTGCAGTTTTTTTTACTCAAGATGATGATAAACAAAAACAAGATGCACAGGCTGTATTTAACTCTTTAATTTACAAAAGAAAAGACACTTAACAATCCACTATTCCGTCATCTTGGCTTCCTCTGGATTGGGACATTTCCTTTTAAGAGGAATAATATAGATCCCATTCTTGGCCTCTTTTATTCTCCACCATCGGCCCAACCTGCAGAAAAACACAAACTTAGAACCAGAGCTAATGCATAAAAAACACACTTACATCATCCTGATAGAATTTAAAAAATAAATAAATAAAATAAAAACTGAAACTGAAGAAAAAGAAAAATTATGTTTTATGATCCATTCTTATTTTCTGTTTTTAGATTATGCCATTACAATTATGTTTTACACTGATCCAACAACAGTTTTATGGTCAACCTTATCTAACTAAACCTTGGTGGTTAACATCTTAAATCAGAATCAAAGCAAATACAAGGCAATATTAAAGTGTGTGGGATAATAAAATTACAAACTGATCCAATGACAGAAATTGTACTGAACTGTTGCTTGGATGCAGCCACCAGTCTGGCCTGATGAGACATGTTGGAAGTCCTTTTAAATACAAAAAGGTGCTGACTGTAGTCACTTTGGCCTAGGTTATGTTCAGAGTCAACTGTGATTGTAATTGAGCGCTTTTAATAACTTCAGACAACCGAACAACCCTCAGAACTACTGAAATCTGCAAATCAGATTCCAACAACTTTTTTCAGTGTTTTGAACTCCAATTAAAGGTCGGCTTTCTATATATGTGTCCCAAGCTGGTCTGTCCTTAAGCTCACTAACAAATGTGAAATAACAGTTATATTCCGAGTAAGGTGAGCTGACCATATGTGTATCTCTCTATTCCGCCACCTACTGGTCTGGGTCTGTACAGTCTCTTCATTAGAGAACAATGTTTGTTTATATGGAATTCAGTGGAGTTAATTATTTTTATTCCAGTGAGCGACAATCTATTACCTTACCAATTACCATAAACTGTTGGAGCGCTTTGTTGCTAAAGTTTATTGGTTGGTTCAAATATGGAGGCATCCAGATCTTTCTTTAAGATGCAGTCAAAAGCAACAACAGCCTCTGCAGTTTAATTTATTTTTCAGGCATGTGGCAGGTTTTTAAATTATCTACTGTAAACCATAACTAACAAACATCCATCATTACATGTCCTTTTTCTGGTATTCGTCTAAATTAAAAAATAAAATATAATCTTATCTCTTAATCTACTGATCTCATGATACTATCACTTCTTTCAAGAAAACTGGAAACAAGTGAGGCTGCACTGGAAAAAAGGGAAAAGTGTATTTTCACCTGACAAAAGCTGACAGATGAATTAACACCTCCATCTAGTGGACATTCATTTCTCCATTCATGAACCTGCACTGACATTTAGTAGTGACATGAACTCCACAGACAGTTTCTATGGAAACATGATCATTAATTCAGTTACCTGTGCTCCTGTCCAACTCCTGCCACCAAGAACTGACCGGAGCTCGAAAACTTAAGACTGTTGACAAAACCGGACTGGGAGAGAAAGCAGAAGGAAGAGACAACGCACGATATTTTGAGACGGCCATACAGGTATCCGTAAAAAATAATGTGTGTAATTCTTATGTAAATGTGACCTTTTCTAAAAAGACAGTAGGGAGTAAAAGCTTACCACTGGTACACTGAATAGAGGCTGCAGTCCACGGTAATACTGGCCACACTTCCACAGCTGCACCTGTGAGTTGTGTGAACCTGTACAGAAGAACCATTGTTAAAGAACTTGATATCACAACAGAACATCTTAAATGCAGCTTAGATACAGAATTGCTTCAACTGTTCTACCACACTGAGTGTCTAGGATTGTGTCAGGTGTATTAATTATTTTGATTAAATTTGCATTCATACGAGATCACTGTGAAATTGTTTAATTTGCACATAATAAAGTGTGTGTGTGTCTCTGTGTGTAATTAAAAAGCTGGTAAGGAGGACTCTCACAGCCAGAGGCACCTGAGGCAACAGTATCTGAGTTCTGAAGCGCTGCTACCGAAGCGACCCAATGGGGCTGCTCCAGCCCTGCATCACCATGGCAACCGTGAGCCTGCTTCACCGTGCTGAGAGGCTTCTTCTTGTTGACACTCCAAAGAGACACGGAGCTGAGGTCGTTCGGAAAAATTGAGAAAACGGTACGGAAGAGAAACACGAATGAATCAGTTAGCACGATTAGATCCTGGAACAAAAACTGTGACCGAGACGATGTGACTGTAATAGCTGCAACTGTCTTACCCATCGTCAGCTCCTGTTATCATATGCTCCTCATTTATGAGCTGGATACAATCAATTGAGCCCCTGTAGGAAGAGAGACGTTAACCTTTCTATAAGCTCACAGAATCCGCATGACGTATAGATGAATATCAGAGACAGAATCAACAGTTTTCTACCAAAATCACATTCTGCCATGAATTTTGGAGGATCAAATGAAAATATCCATAAGTTGTAGGATTATTTATAAATCTTTGGTTAGTTTCAGTTGAGCAGTCTGTTGCTAGTAACAACCGCTACTGTTACAGTTCTGTAGCAGTTTGAAGCAACATTATGTACTAACGTTATCTTAAAATAACGGCAGTTAGTCAGTCTCTGTCATTGTCACTCCAGGTCCAGATCACCTAGTGCTGCACTATATAACACTGAAAGTTGCTGTATAGCTTTGTTGGCTAGCTTGCCACCCAAGTTTCAAGCAACATTATGTAACATTTCTACCATAAAATATAGGGATGCAACAATTCTGAGACAGAGACCGAATATGTGACACAATCGTCCACAGGCATGTGTCGCAGTTCCGTGGGACAGAACCACGGACATGGACAGTTCAGTAAAGTATTTGGATTTCTGGTAGATCATCTCATTATTTCAATTATATTCTTCACCTTAATATAGTGTTTATTCACTACTTGAATCTGCTCCCTCTCTCTTCATTTCTCATTTCCACACACCCACACCTCTGGTCTCTCACTACATACACAACAGCTTGCCCCGCCTCTTTCTGTCTCTCTGCTCTGCTGAGTTTCTCCATCCGCAGTACGTTGCATTTAATAAACTCAACTGTAATTCCGTTTTCACAGGAGCAGGTGCTCCGCATATGGATCGAAACCAACGTGACACTGAATTAGATCTGCACTGGTGTGTTCACTGTCACTCAATGCTTGAAAAAATTCCATCATGTCATGTCTAGTATTATGTCTTGCAACATAATACCAGATAACATCTCTATGCAAAATGCTAAAATGGGTGCCAAATATACTTTGCTGCCCGCCCAAGTAAATATGTAGGAAACAAAACAAGTTAAAGTTGTGTAGGCCTATATCTTGTTAATATTACATGATACACCTATTTAATTGTCTTCCAAATTCGTGTCACCTGACTATTTTGGTCCAGTCATGATTGAGTTATCATGCTTGCAAAGTTTAATCAACCCAAAATGAATGATGTTAACAATAGTAATAATAACAAAAACAATATTTTTCCTACCCATTAATTAATTAAATAATTAAATTAATTAGTGTCACAGAAACGCCAGAGGAAAGACAGAAGGAGACTCACTCGTGGCCGTGGAACACCAGCTGAGATTCCTCGGCTATTTTCCACACCCTCACCGAGCGGTCCCTTCCTCCTGCAGTCACACAGCGCTCACGGGTCAGGCAGTCCAGTCCTGTGATGGCGTCCTGATGCCCAAAGCTACAGCAAATCCCAATCACAGTTAAATTCATACATTCAAGACAAATGCAAGCGTTTGGCAGGGAGATTAATTGTTTTGTGATTAGTTACTCACAGAGTTTCCACATATGCATTCTCGTCCACATTCCACACCTTCACTGAGCGATCATGAGAGGCACTGTACAGATCATGAGTTCCCTTCCTGAATGAAAGACCCTAAGTAGAAAGAGACATTTGATATGAATCATGGGGAGGACCTCAGAGCTATGGTAAATTCTTATTACATCCAAGTGAGACAGAAAGAGGGAGAACATACCGACACAGGGCCTTTGTGTCCTGTGAATTTATAGAGATGTTTACATGTTTCTGCCTCCCAGATCATGATCAGTTTGTTCATGTCTCCAGTGGCCTAAAAAGATGTTGAGAAAGAGGCTTCTGTTACAGTGAAAAAGTTGGTCTACAGGGCACTGTGTTACAATGGTTTACCTCCTACCTGAGAGAAATAAATTTTACTGTTAGAAGAGGATATTGTTCATCTTCACCCACTGCTATTAAATGCGGCATCCCTCAAGGCTCGATTTTAGGCCCTCTTTTATTTTTACTTAACATGCTTCCTTGGTATTATTTTTGAGAAGTACAATATTTTGTATCATTGTTTCACGGATGACACACAGTTCTTCATACAAGTTGCACCTGACAGCAGCCACTCTCTGAAGAACCTCTTAAACTGTCTGAATGATATCAAAGGCTGGATGGCGAGGAGCTTCCTTCAACTTAATAAAAACAAAACTGAGGTAATTCTATTTGGCCCTCCGAGCTCTGTAACTAGCTTATGCAATTGGTCCTCTGACGACAACCTTGCACAATGTAGTTAAGAATCTAGGTGTTTGTATGGATACTTCTTTGAATTTTAACAAACAAATCAGTTGTGTCGTGAAGGGACGTTTTTATCAGCTCAGAACCATAGCCAAATTGAAGCCAATTCTATCCCATTGAGACCTGGAAACACTTATACATGCGCTTATCACCTCACGGCTAAGGCTGGGCGGTATACCGATATAATTTCAAAAGAGATATGAAATTAGACAATACCATTTATACCGATATAGTTTGATGTTGAGTTAATCAATGTTTCTGTAAATTCTCGCAAGAGTTAACTCCTCTCTCTCCCCCTCACCGCGCAGCCCCGCCCGTCCCTCTGCGTCTGCGTCACAGGCGTTTACTCACAAAGTCTCTAACAAGATGGAGGGAGACAGTGTTGGTCAACACTTTTAAAGACCAGGGGTCTCTTTTACAAACGGTGCGTACATACAAAACAGGGCTGTTCACACTTGTGGACTCAAGGAAAGGGGGCACCGGAGCTCCACCCCTTTATTACCGATCTGCAGGAAGGGGCATCCCTCCTGAGTAGTGACGTCACTGGCTGGAGGGGGACACACAGACGGGATGACCCAGGTACTAATTTGGATTCCCCTGTTTGAAAAGAGATTCCGCTTGTGTTTGTGTAGCCTAAATAAATGTTCAAATAGTCCACTCACTTAACGAGGCTGCTGATGAGAAATATGACTTGTTGTAAATGACATAAAATAGTGTTATATTTCCATAATGTGTTCTTACAAGCAGCGCATCACATCCACACGCTGGCGCACAGCTTTTGGCTCGATAAGGCAACTAACATCTGATAATATATGAAACTATGCTCTCATATTTGTTCGACTGACACATTGAAAACGGCATCAATTTAAATGTAATTTATCCTCCTGTTCACCTTATTTATGAGAATAAACTGCACTGCATGCAAGTATTAATTAATGATTCCTGATTACACTGTACAACATATGAGACGTTCTTTTGCAGAAACAGATATCTCCTTGATAGCTCTTGTGTTTATTATCCTAAATCTGGATCTTTTGTGCACTGTAAATGATCTTAAATTTGCCCACTTCAGGGAAAGTCAATCAAACGGGTGTTTGTTTATTCAGAAAGGCTTTTAGGCTGTAATACTTAGAGGTAGGCCTAATATTTTGATTTATTTTACACAATAGCAGGCCTATTCATTTCAAACCGTTTCATCCTTCTGCCATGTGAGTCGCCGTTTCTCATTTCTCACCTTTATGTGCGTATGCATGGTTCTGAGTTTACTTACAGGACCACACATTTTCCCGTCAAGTTTGTTTTTTTATAGATCACAACCTTTGCTTGGGAAGTGCCGTACGCACATTTCCAGCCCTGTTTTGTACGTACGCAACTTTTATAAATGAGACCCCTGGCTTGTAAAAAGAAAAACATATTCATTCAGTGTTTCCCCACACATACACTTTACTTTGGCAGGCCACGCAGTTTAGGCAACACATTGTAGTATTTATCAGAGAAAAACGGTGCTTACGTTACCAGTTGTGACACTGTCGATATTTTACAAGAGCAGACCAGGTAAACCGACAGTGAACACACCAGTCAGAAGTTATTCGTTAGCTGCCACGTTGGTTTTATTTTGATAGGCTACTGGAAAACGGAAGACGGCGAAACCGAGCCGAGTAGAGTTGAGGCGAGTTGAGCTGAGCTGAGCTGGTACTGGAAAAACGGCAAAAGAAATGAGGAACGCTGACGTCCCCCCCCCCACAGCCCGCTTAGCAGAAAATACCGATATATATTTTATACCGGAATTCTGACCTAACAGTACCGGGATATGACTTTTTGGGCATGTCGCCCAGCCCTACTCACGGCTGGACTACTGTAATTCCCTGTATATGGGGTTGAACCATTCAACACTATCCTGACTACAAATGGTTCAAAATACAGCTGCTACATGTTTAACTGGAACAAAGAAAAGACAATACATTACTCCGGTCTTGTTTCACTTGCATTGGTTACTGGTAAAACAGAATTGATTTTAAATTGTATTCTCTTTATTGATGTGTATAAGTGTACTAGTGTTTTATTGTGTAGCTGGATACACAATGGTATATATTCTTTGTTATTTTGTTCCTTTATACTTGGTTTTGTGTATATTGTTTTCTTGGAAAGCACTTTGGGTCAACTCCTGTTATTTTTGAATGTGCTATATAAATAAAGCTGATCTGATATGAATCTGCTAGTTTTCCAAATTTGGCCAAAGCAGGCTATGCTTAGAGTGCACTACTCACCAAGTATTTTCCATCTGACGATATGGCCATGCACAGGATATGGGCTGTATGTCCAATATGCCGATCCTCTGTACCTTTCCTTCCACCAGGTATTGTGTGCAGTTTCTTGCCACTCTCAACATCCCCTGAAGACATAAGAAAAACACTGAACTGAGTCTGCCAAGTCTGACCATTACTTTCATATTTATCCATATTTCAGCGTTTTATTTTACACTAACATTTAATGATAGAGCAGTCTTTGGCAGCAGAAAAGATGTACTTGTCATCGAAGGTGATGACCAGACAGGTAATTGGAAGTTTGTGTCCCTTTAACACTCTGATCTCTGAAGCATCCGGTGGCATGAGCTAAAAAAGACAGATTGAAAATGTAATAAAAGTCAGTCCGTTCATAAACAGCTTCCCCCCTAGGATATCGGAAATTCCCGTACTTACATCTTTGGCAATAAGTCGCTGAAGCTTTCCTTTTTGTTCAAGCTGAGGGGAAAATGACATACAGAGCAGGATCAACAACACTGACCAGCATATGGCAATACATCTAGCATATTAAATCCAAAAAGAATACCTATGTCTAAGATCAAGGACATGGGTTTGGTTAGAAAATATTCACTGTGAAACAACTTAAAATGGGTTTTGTTTTTGCCGAAAAAAAACCTGCTGAGGTCGCAGTTACTGATGTTACATTCGAAGCAGACTACACAGGCCCTTCAAAAGGAAAAGTACTGCAGCAAAATGTTGCGATACCTCGCCTCACCATGCCAAAACAATAAATAAAAAAAATCCCATGACCAACCTGAACGAGGCCTTGTTACATCACACTCGCATCAAAAGGAGTTGTGCATTGGTTTTGAATATCGGATATCCTTGCCAATCTGCCTCAGTATTTTAAAACAGAGCTGTAGACTGTTTAAAAGTTATCCATTTTATAATAGAGGCTTAACTGATCAAATAACAATAATGAAATCAGTAAATCCTGCTTTATTCTGACCGTTTCTTCAAGGTATCAGATTTAATCCACTCATACATACATTGTTTTATTGTATTAAATACAACACTGCATCAGACAGCTTAGATTCCCCATCACAAGTGGCAGTACTTTTTTCAAACATAAGTAGTGTCTGCAGGCTGTAAATAGCCCCACCAATCTTGCTCGAGGTTTCTGCCTCTTAAAAGGAAGTTTTTCCTTGCCTCTGTCGCCTAGTGCTTGCTCTTGGTGGGAACTGTTGGGCTTCTGTAAATAGCATCATAGAGTATGGTCTAGACCTGCTCTTTTATGAAAAGCGCTGTGAGATAACTGTTGTTGTGATTTGGCACTATATAAATAAAATTGAAGTGACTTGAATTGAATCTTCACCACACAGAGAGAAAGGCAGCCCTTACATGTGCAATCGCAGAGCAGGGTGTACATAGACATACTGCAACAAACACCAATAAATAAATGCAACCCAGATGAGCATTTAAACATTTCATCTGCTCAGAGGTCCACTCATCTGGTATATTGTAGCTGCACGAAGACATTGTATAGGTATAGGAGTGATTTAATGATCAAACTGAAGCTACACTGTCACAAAAGTAATCTGTAAAAGTACAGGGATGGTTGAGTGTGTAACGTCTCGTGTCCCCAGCGGGAAATTAAACCCATTAACACAGAAGACATTCTTACCACTTCTTCTTCAAGTCTTCCAGCAATCAGATCAGTCTCAAATGAGTCGTCTTCTGCTTTCTTTTCCTCTGATGAGATCAGATCACATAATAAATACATACATGCACAGACCGTAATGCTAAACATCCATGTCGCATGGATAATATAAGTTTACCTTCTTCCTTTAGTTGGTCGAGGTAAATTTTGGCTAATCTAAGTTTCTTCTCCTGTGGCGTTTCATCAAACTCATTCTCTTCAATGGGCTGTCTTTTCTTGGGCACTACAGGACTGTGCAACAATGAAACACAAATCAAAACAAGTTCACAACTGCTGGGTTAGTTAGGTCCTTTAAAGTCTACATCATGACACGGTCATCAATGCATAACCACAAGTGGGCACATCAGAAATTAACCTCTCTGTCTCAGAGTCGCTGGAAATCTCTTCGTTGTATTTGGAGTTGGGCTTCTTTGCTCGCACTTTGTCCCAATCGCCCTGCAGCTACAGTAAAAAAAAAAAAAGAAAGAGTGTTTGTCGTGACATATAATGAAGTTTCATTCGCGTTAGGCCAGCAGGTTATATCAGGTACGTGAGTCAACATGCTGGTTAGCTAACGTTACTGTGATTTAGCTTACCGGCTAACAGTGCAGCTCACTTACCTTTCGTTTTGGGACGTCTGCATTTTTACCCTTTTTAACTATTTTGGGGTTGTCTTTTTTCTTTATAAAGAAAGAAGAAGACATGGTGAAACGCGACGCTCACCGTTTCAAAGTAAACGACAACACTTAACTCCACAAGTTTCTCCGGCAGCAAGTCAACATTGAACCCACATGGATACACTGCAACCAAACCAGGATGCTGAAGTCAGGTTTGAAAGCGGACGCTGATTGGCTGATATTCACAGTTGCTCCTAAATATCCCGCCCTTTGTTGAAACTCTGAATTTTTATTGGTTAAATTCGGGGTTCAGATGAGCAGGAAACTGTACAGGGGCAAAATACTTCCCTCGGGGAATAAGTTTTCACAGCTTTGTTCCGCGAATAATTGTAAAAATAAGCATTTCACAACACAGTAGTCTTATGCACATGTGTGCCATACACAATAAAAGGTAAATATAGGAGGCATATTTCAAACATATTAAACCGGAAACGTTTTGCGCGGCTGTTAAAAATTGGCCGTAATTTTATCAGGATCTATGTACTGTACTACTGCAGTAGTACTACTACTTCCTTTACTACGCAGTACTTCCATTTACTGCGCTGTCTCTGTTCTCAGTGAGTGTATTTACAGTATATCCTTGAAGTCGAGCTGAACGGGCAGGTGAGCATCCTCTGAACCGTCTAACATTAAATATCACATGTGCTTGATAATGTATTGAAAGAGTCATTGTATCACTGAGTTGCTCAATCTGGAGACAATCTGGAGGCTAGTAGGAGGGGTTGAGTAGGCAGGGGGAGGGAGGTGCAAGGGGAACTAACTTTTCATCATTGTCATGCATGAATGCGTTTAAAAAGAATGAAACACGTGGAGCCGCTGAAAAAGTTTGACTTACAGTTTGATTCCCATCTTATGCAGAAAATCAATGCTTGATGTGTCAACTGATCAGATCATTACCCTCCCCAGATTTACTACCCCCATGCCACCCAAGAGAGAAGCAGGCGCGACTCCAACACAACCGCCAGTTAAGATGATAAAAATCAGCAATGATGGGCAGGAGTTTGGCAGTGATCCAGGGGAGGATAAGTACAGGTTGGTTGAAGGCTCCAGCTACTCACCTTTTCCCAACAATGAGGTGAGAGATTTTGCAATTTGATTGTGCATAAAATATCTGTTGTTCACCATTACTACACATGGAAGTTATTCACGGCATTTCCTCTCATTTTGGCAGCATGAAACCATTGAGTTTGATGAAGAAAATGTCGCAAGTCCAGGCATCAGAACAGACACCATCAGTCTCCTCATGAAAATAGAGCAGCTGCAGGCACAACTCAAATATGAACGCAGATGTAGAATTTTGGCTGAGAGAGAGTTGAGGGAGCTGAAAGGTGGGTGGAAAAAGATGACTAATTTATTAAATAATATGCTAAAAGACCACACAGTTAAAGTACGGAATGTGACTCACTGTAATCAGGGCAGGGCCATAGGGTCATATTTTTGTACATTTGGGGGATCAAAAGCATACATAAAAATTTAGACCAAAACAACTTCTAAGTTAAATAAAGCAGACGAACAATATTTTAAAGGTAATGCTTTATTTGTATGTCCATAATTTTCATAAAAAGATTCCTGGAAAAAACAATTTCATTTAGTACTAAACAAAAGGAAATCATTCATTAACTCAATTCTTACACTTTCAGTTAAATGCAGTAATCAATAGTGGGATTTGGGGAGTCATTTAGTCCATGCACAGCATTTTTCAGCATATCATTAAACATAGTTTGAGAATTTAGTCTCCACTAATGAATAAAAAAATAAATAAAAAAAGTATATTTATCTATGATTAAATTGAGCTTCTCTCTCCAAGGACAGTCCTTTTTTCTTTTTTTTACATTTTCTCAGGAAACTTTTATTTTATTATATTATTAATAAATGGCAAACCTGTTAAGAAGTGTTACCAAATTAAATAAAAGGCATTTATTAGTCTTTACATACCTGTAAGTGTAGAAAGGTTTTCAAATAACATTATTATTTTTATTATTATGATTAATAATATAATTATATAACTGTTAAATTAACAATAAAATGGGATTTTCTAGGTACTTTTACAGGTTTGGTTGTTGGCTGGTAAAAGGTTTCTTAGGTAACAGGCCCTGAGCCTGTGCTGTAAACATGCCATCTAATTACTCTGTGAATAAACTTGCTCTGTTTCAGCAGTTCTAAAGTGATTTGACACTTTACAGAGATGAACACACTCATGATGCAGATGAGGCACACGGCCCATGAACTTCGAGTCACTCTGGATCAAGTTCTCCAAGGAGGCGATGCAGCAGCCGCACCACAGAACTCTCATGATGAGAGTATCGCTTTCCTGGCCGAGACTGAGGCTGAGATGAGAGCGGTTCATAATATCCCAGAGGTCAGGGCTCCCATATTTATAAGAACACAGTTTTGGGAAGAATGCTCAGTTAGTTTACATTTTGTTATCGTTGAAGAACCTGAATTTAACCCTTGTTTTGTGTTTGGGTCTGTGGGACACGTTTTCAGTGTTTACCGAAAGAAAAATTATGCGATTTAGTATTTTTTTTCAACCTCGGACACTTTGGCCTTGGCAAATTTTCTGCAAATACATGTATATTAAAACATTTTCATTTTCAATGACTTCACATTGTACACACCACCTACACATTTATATAACACATGTAGTGTTTGGTTCCATTAGACCTGCAGGTAATAAAAGAGTGGAGGTGCTGGGTCCTTTCACTCTGTCCTTCTCCTACATGGCCTGCTGTTAGAGTGTGATTTTTTTTGTCCTTTTTTATTTTTATTTTTTATTTTTTTCCTGCTCCTACTAATCACCATAGACTGTATTCATGCACAAGGTTGCATGTTTGTTACATTTCAAGTACCAAAACCTGTCTGCTCTCACATTCCCACACATTTTACCTTCTGTCTTGTGGAAACCACTCGCAGTCGATGAATATAGCGAAAAGGATCTCTGATCAGAGGGCCTTAGAGAGAGAAAGGCTTGGGAAGGTAATGAAGAGGAAGATTTATCAGAATTTGAAGATTACATTTCTGGTGTCTCGCAGTGAGTTTGAAGGAGGGAGAGAGAGAGAGAGAGAATTCCTGATGAAGTATTTTCATCATTCTGGGTTGCGGCCACTTAGCAACAAAAAGAAGCGCTACAAGGTGTGTGGACGCAAGATGGATAAAAAGACACACTATACATGCATCATGCGCAAGGAATATAAATGCAACACACACAAAGTAAAACTCTGCCCCTCATGTGTTGCATAAGCTGGCATTGTTTCATTTAGATTTACACCCACATGTTGATAATTTTTAACATTTTTGCAAAAAAACCTATTTATAGATATAATCTAACAGAGGTAAATATTAACTGTATATACTGTCTTCACTGATAGTAATTGTGATAAAGTACACATCTGGTATTTTTACATAATGTTTATGACTGTATTGATTTAAAAATCCAATAATGCGGTGGGTCCACCACAATTTTACAAACCTGGAGGTGTCAGATTCAGGCATTGATGTGTCTTAATATGTTTGTAGCTAACATTTTCTTCATCTAACCCTAACCCTTTTTTTGCCCTCAGGATGATCACAACTTCTTGTATCTCTCTGAGAATCTTCGAGTGCCAAAAAATCTTTACGAGCGCATTGCAGAGATCGCAGACTACAAGAAGTACACGTCTGCTCTGCTGATGATGCTTTTTGACCGAGAAACTTTGGCCACACACTCTCTGCAAGGCCGGAGGAACACTTTTACTGGAGAGGATTGCCAGAAGCCTCAACTCCCACCGGAGATCTTGAGAAGTATAATCGGTAAAATAAAGAACATTACGTATCATTGAATTTTTCTGCACACAGACCTTCTATTAGAGGCTCATTATTTATAAATTCAAGAATGGAAAATGGAGATTTTAATTTTTATTATGTTTCTTCTTCCAGATCACGTGGCAGTCAAGTTCAACGTTGATAGCAGCCAAATAAAAACTGCAATCCGCACAAAGTTGAATAATGAAGACAAGCTATTAAAGAAGAGACTGGGTTTGGGTAAAGCTGAAAGCAAAGCTGTTACTGATCAAAGCTTTTGCCAAGATACTGCACTGCTGCCGGAAAACGGAGCAATGGGAAATGATTCTCAGTTATAACCTTCAGAGTCTGCCTTCTTCTGTTAGCCACCCAGTATTTCATGTCTGATAGAAACATGTGACAAATTGCCTTTTTAAAACCACATGTAGTTTATTCGGTATTGAAATTTAGGTAGTTGTAGATAGTACAGTTGTTTTTTGTTTGTTTTTTTGTTTTTTTTTACACTTTTTAGACATCTAACTTTGACATCTAACTTTACTTTGACAGCTGTTTTTGTCAACCATGTGTTTAAAAAAGTTTAACCTGGTAACCCAACCAAGACTTTCAATAGCAATATAAAGTGTCACATGTGTAATCGTCAGTGGGTAAAAACAACAAAGTGTTCTTATTTCATTTGAGGTAGTAAGTGGCAGGATTGCGAAGTACATGTATACAAGTTTACTGGTTTGATTTTTCAATCAGCAGGCCTTTGCGTGATCGACAATTTTAGGACAATTGAAAATGTTTTAAGCAATAGTGATGTCATTTGTTGCCTTCTGTTCATGACACATTTACACTAAGTGATACTGTGTTTCTAGAGTAGTGTTTTTGCAGTTACAAAATATGCTGTAAGTGATAATTAATCTTCCTGCTTCCACAACATCTCTTACATCACTTCTCTGTTTGTTGTGCTTATGTATGTAAGGGCAAATAAACTTTTTGAACTGATATCCTTCTGTTATCTTAGCTTGGACCCGTTCTTACGTCACCACGGTGAGGTACAGTAGGTCTATGCTCTCATGTCAGTTTTGTTTTGCCAAGAACCAACCCTGCTGCAGGTAGCAGTCGACTCCCAAAAGAGTACAACTGTTGTGAAATGAAGGTTTCTGTTACTTGGAGGGGAAAAATTTGCCTCCATTTAAACAAGAAAATAAAGTGTTTAAACTGGTGAATGGACTGAACAAATCCAACCAATACGTCAGGGTATTTTTATCCTCTCAGAAGCTCTGGAGAGGAGGATAGAGCAGCATGTGTAAAGACCATGGAATAGTGGACAGTGTGTGACAGTCACGGCCACTGACTGATGAAAGAGCATGTGTGGGACATGGTTAATGTCAGTGGGTGGCAGTTTGACACAGTCTTCTCTTGAATATGATAATCACCAATTGCTGGCTCCTCCCCTCCGCCCCCCTGCTTTTACTCAGGCCAGCTGTGCTGTCTCAGTGGAAGCACAACACATCACCTCACTCTCGCTCTCTGGTAGATCTGAGCATCTACTGTTTGTATGGTAAATCACAGCAGAGTTCCTGATGGATCTCTGTAAGGTGGACCAGCACTCTGAAACCAGCTCCTGAGCACTGAGTTTGGGGCCTTTGAAGGATTTAGGGAATCATCATGATTTGGGAGCTCTCTGCTTTACAAGACTCGGAAAAATCCTTTTGGAGGAGCCACTGCCAATTTTCAAAATGTAAGAGTTGCTTGTTAAAGTATTGTGTTAGTAAGCCTTTCTTTGATAATCAGTGGAGTTGATATCAAAGAATATGAACGCTCACATTATATTTGGTGAGTTTAATAATTAAGGAAAAAATACAGTAGACTTTTTCATGTTTTTCTCTACGTAATGTTATCACTCCAAGGTTTAATGGCATAATGGAATAAACAAGAGGCCTGAGAAGTACAAACAGAATAGTTCGAGCATCTTGCGGAGGTACATGTGTTTGAGAATGTGGGAAGGACTTAGGGGGGACATTTGAGTCAACAAAATGTAAGGTCAGTGATACAACTTTGATTCTTATGGGCCTGGCATGCTGCTGTCTGGTGACATTTTGACCACCAATTGAACTAACACTAATTGTGGAAATTACATTAACACAAGAGCCTTAAGACTAGTACACTCTGAGGCAACTGATGTTATTATAAACCAGTGATATCTAAAGAAAGATTTCTGATAGTTTTGAACATGAACTTTTAGCATTAAGGACGACAAACCAGAAAAGAAATTGTTGTAGTGACTCCTCCATTTTTGCAGCTGACCTTTACATAGTTACTCACGCTGTTCCTGGACAGGATAGGGGCTGTTGCTAATTGTCATTTTATTTTGATGTCTTAGGTGGAATCTGATATATCTTCTAAATGGACTATTACAATTTCAGTGTATTTATATTGGATGTACAATAATGGAAATGTACTTCAATTTATCTAATATGATTATTTTGTCTTCTTTTATTCAATGTAACCGATGCTAATTGTATTGTATTAAATTCACATCATCATTTCTGAAATCTCATGTTAATTTAAATTACATCCACTAAAACAAATTCTGTGTGAAATCTTTGAGATATTTAATGCTTAATTTTACTTTTTCATTTGATATAAAATGAATGTTAATCACACTTCCATTACATTTAGCTGACGCTTTTATCAAAAGCTATACATGTCAGAGGTCACACGCCTCTGGAGCAACGAGAGGTTAAGTGTCTTGGTCAGGGACATAATGGTGGATGGGTCATAGTGGGGTACTGAACCAGGGTCTCTCACACCAAAGGCAGGTGTCTTATCCATTGCACCATCACTACCCTAAAGTGCATTCAAATTTATTATTAACATAATTAAGAAAGTCACGACAAAGGGTGGGATAATGGGGTTTCTCTGAACAGGGTAAAATGCGCTGTAACAGCAGCTTTGTAAGGGATAAAAAAAACCTGCATAATTCCCTCATCCTCATTACAATGCAGATGTAAAGTAATGTTAAACATTTTAATGATGACTTCTTTCTACTCAAAAAGTAGTAACACAGGAAAAACTACAGCAGAATCCACTGCATGTTTATCTGTTGAATTTACAGTACAAAAGGTTTCAGAGAACTAAACAAGCTGGAGATAACTAGTGGCTGAAAATAATCACCTCCTTCAGAAGTACAGTAAAACGTGGACTTAGCATATGCCGCGCTGAAACCGGAACATGATGGAAAATGAGGACACCCTTACATAATATGCATGAGAATGTACATGTACTAGTCCTTTCTGGGGATAAATCTCACTGCAAACGTGGCATGCCAATAGCTGTCCACCAGAGAAGATTACAGCGGGGGAAAGCATCAGTGGAGCCCTGGCAGCGAGCAATCACATGTATTTAGGACAGCTTCCTCCACATACATCATACATTTGAAACCTGATTGTAATGATTATCAGTGCAAGATGGCAGAAAGGCCCTATGTTTGTGTTTAATCAAAATGTACTGTAAACACGTAATTCAGTCAGTGCTTTCTAGTTGTTTTTCAGAAAACAATTAAACAAGGATTGGGGGTCAAACTTGTCTTAACAAGAGGACTGCTCTTTGATGGTGCCGTGCAGGTCGACACTGAACACATATTAATCAATGCAGCCAGTTCTCTGCAGCTGGGCAAAACAAGCGCACTCATTATCTTTCATTTCAAGAAGAAGGGGACGGCTGGAGGAGAGACAGGGTGTCCTCCATGAATTATTCCTATTGATCATATCTGTCCCTCACTAAAAGAGAGAGAGCCTTCTTCAATATTCCCACAAATGTGTAAATTTATTGTTTAACTTTCCAGTACCTTTAAGACATGTATGTGCGTGTTCTGTTGAAGGTTATGAGGCTGCAGTGAGGATCTCTGGGTGTTTATATTTACACATTTCATATCAGTAACTAGTGGTGGACTAAAAGGCAGGAGATCTAGCTGCTTCAATTTTGACCATTCTTCTAAAATGTGACTCATGAGTCCCCCAACTTTATAGAAGTGTAATGTTAAATTGCTTCAGTACCCCTTTAACACAACTAAATGTGTTCATCCACCTTAATGAACTCAGAGAGAGTGAATATTGGATTTACGTTCATGAGGCGGAGACAAACATGACTCCAAATGAATGTGTATGTGTAAATCTGTTTGCTAACATGTTGATCAAACGTGATAATATGTTAGGGATGTGTTCGCAACTTGTTAAATATCCTGTTTTAATGGACTTTATTTTCTCTAACACAGGCGTGAAGAGTATTTCATTTGATGTCTGAAGGATCCTTCAACCTCATTTCTGAACAATGGGAGAGTCTGGAACACAGATGTGTACTTTTACTTTGGAACCTTTACTATGAACCATGGAGGACAACAGTCCATTTCTGACCCCTGAGTACAATGACAGCACCACCGTGTGGGCGCTGATGCCATCAGCTCCCAGCAGACAGCTGGGCACCCTTCCCAACCCACAGACACGCTTTAAGGATTTGACAGGCATATTTTTCATGGTGACCCTGAATGTTCTGGCACTTCTGGCCAACACTGCTGTTTTGGTTGTTGTCATTAAAGCACCTCATCTCAGGAAATTTGCCTTTGTGTGCCACCTGTGTGCAGTGGACCTGCTGTGTTCCATCTTGCTCATGCCCCTCGGGATTGTGTCCAGCTCTCCGTACTTTGCTGGTGTGGTGTTCACTGTGCTGGAGTGCCAGGTGTACGTCTTCCTCAGTGTAACCCTCATAGCTGCCTCTATCTTCACCATCACAGCCATCAGTGTGGAGCGTTACTACTACATTGTCCACCCCATGCACTATGAGGTCAAGATGACGCTGAAGCTGACTGCTGCCGTGATAGTGATAGCGTGGGTGGCCTCTGCCGTGCTGGGGTTGTCCACAGTCTTTGGGTGGCAGTCCTACGGAAGCCTGAGCTCCATCAGTGCAGCACACTGCTCGCTGCATTGGAGCCACAGTGACCACAGACAAGTCTTCTCGGTGCTCTTTACTGTCACCTGTTTCTGCCTGCCTGCTGTTGTGATTTTTGCTGTCTACTGTAATGTGTACAAGGTGGCCCGTATGGCTGCCCGCCAGCATGGACCTCTGCCCTTGTGGACAAACAGTCAACTGAAGCATCGCTCTGACTCAATAAACAGCCAGACTACCATCATCACAACACGCAACGCCCCCCGTCGGATTATGCGTGAGCGCACGTTTGGTGGAGGTAAAGCCGCTTTCACTCTGGTGGTTATTGTTGGCCAGTTTCTGATCTGCTGGTTGCCTTACTTTGCCTTCCACCTTCATATGACACTAGATCCATCACCCAAGATTCCTGATGACCTGGAGGATGCAGTCACCTGGCTGGCATATTCTTCCTTTGCTATTAACCCATTTTTTTATGGGCTTCTTAACCGGCAGATCAGGGAGGAACTTTGTAAGGTCAGGCGCTGCTACTCCGCCCGACCACTCGAGCTGGCTGTCTCCAGCCATGAGGGCTCAGGCAACGAAAACTTCCTGCAGTTCCTCCATAGGACCAGCTGCACAATAGAGACACGTGCAAGTTTTGCCATATCCAGTCCTCAAAGCACTCTGGATCAAGCTGGGCAAACTGGTTTCAGGATACCAGGACAGATCCCAGAAGAGTTCAATTAGATACCTCACTGTTGTGCCACAGCATTAGTAGCCTGTAGGGATATTACCATTAGCAACAAGATAAAAAATGATCCACAGGGGTTAACAGTAGTGACTGTTGCAATATGTCTGTAAACTTTATTTGCATACAGTAAAAGCTAAGATACTGCTCCAAGAAATAAACACTCGCTTGTTTATGATTCTTGACACACTTTTTTTCTTTTTATCTACAGAAGACACTCATGCATGAAACAATAATGGAATATAATGCTAATGGACATAGTTTCTTAAATTCAATTATTGTTACTGTATTTGTAGTTATACTGTTAGTAATACATTTATTTTTATTGGCTACTAAAGTACAGTCTGTGTTGATCTGCAATCAGCACAGCTCTTTTATTAAAAAGTTAGAAATACAAATATCACATTATACTTGAATAGTAAGTGATGACAAAATAATCAATACACAGATCTTAACACTTTCTCAGAATTTAGGGTTTTACAGTGAGGATGAGTCATCTATTTTTCGTAAGGTATTTAGACTACTTATTTTTATATGATGTATCAATGTAGCAGCAACATTATTTGTTCAAGTTGTTGTATTTATGTTGCAGGAATTTATGTAAACTGTATTTATTGTATTATTGAAACATCACTTTTTGTTAAAAAATATATTGTTTCTTAATTCTTTAAATGTGCAAATGAACACTGAATACTTTGATCACTTCTGTAGAGGAAATAATCATACCGTACATCACAAGGAATCAATATTTTGACATTTTCCTTGCACATTGGTCTATACTAAACTGATTAAATGTCTCCCTCTTGCAAGACGGTTCAAGAAATAAATATGGCAGTTATTTATGTAAAAAAAATAATAATTCAATAAAATTTTGTATTTTTTCCACAGCAGAGAATAATTTACTATACTCTATTAATTAATAATGAATAATCTTACAGCCTGTAACAGTGAAGATGCAGCCGGGTGATCAGACTGTCCCGTAACCATGAACCAGATCAACAGCCTGCTTCCCCATTAAAAATCCCTCACGGGTCCTGTCAAAGTATCCTTGAGCTCACTCTCTGTAAGTCTGTAAAAATTAAAGTCCTATCTCTCTCTGATCACAAAAAGCACAAAGGTGGCATCTGAAACAGTAACTTGGTACCTTCATGTGCACCTTTTTGTTTGTCAATTTTGCAGACAAGCTTTGACCCTCTGGGTCCTGACCTCTGTGTCATTCCTTGTGTCTGTGAAAAGCCTGTCTGAGCCCAGTTTACGCAAGATTATGTGATGAGAACATGCCATTTCATAACAGCTGAAGTGGTTGTCTCTAATATCCCCGTTAATGTGTGTGCACTGGCAGATTAATGAAAAAAATCTATATTTACATACATGTTTCTATGAGCATTACCTACTTGTCAAATACTGTACACATACAATTATGGTATATACAGTTTGTTCTTGTTAAAGTAGGTTAATCATTAATGTCCTTCACAGATCAATCAGTGAAGACAGATGATAAAATGTTGATGTATTTATGTTGAATATGTTGAGAGAATATGCAACTCCCGCTCACAGGTTAGATTTAAGATACCACTGGTTTAATAACAAATAAAAAGAGATGCATGCTGAGCTAAAATCAGTAGGCAAATAAACACATTCAACAGAGAAATGTGTAAAAAATATCACCTACTTTGCTGTCTATAGTGGCACTGATGCTGCTTGTCACTGGAATGTCAGTGAAGAGAAAAATAACAATTGGAGGAATGAGAACTATATGTGACTGTGTACTGACAGGCAGGAGAAAAGGCATCCCACACACATTCATACAAACTGAAATCGTAAAAGCACGAGGTGAAGTACTTTGTAGACATCCGGAGATGTGAAAAGCAAGATAACAATGTGCCAATGTTATAGTCCCTGGCTGTAAACACATTCAAGTAAGTGCTGTAGAGTACAAATACAGTGTGCAAATATGATATGACACTTGCATGGAAGTTTATGGTACACAAACAAATACTGTAAACATAAATCGACTCTCTCATACACACTGACATACACAATGACAATAGTCATCAGCTTCACTACAATTTTGAGATGTTTTTTTAAAGGATAACACGTAAATGAGGTAAAACAGTTTTGACTGCACTCTTAATGTTCACTTTAGTCAATTCTTAAATATTGTCTTTACATTAGTCATTACAAACTCATGCTGTGCTCCCAAACATCGTTCAAACCTGCAGAGCTTTATTGTAAATTGCAGTACAGTCCCAAACGTTTGCAATGGTACCAAATATGTCTAGCTGAATTATTTCCATTCTTAAATCTTGGGTTGGAATATTTCACTCAGCGTAAACATCATATAGCTTCACTGAGATAGTGCAGAATAAGATTATTAATTTAAGGAAGCTGGATATTAAGGGATCATAAGGAAGTGTCATGGAAAGATTCAACATTTTGTAGGCTACTCCATTAAAAATCCATCTGCTCAAAAAGAAACCAAGATATACTCAATCACATAATCAAGTTTTTACCCCTCTTAGCTTTTAAATACTATATACTGTACGTATACTGATAAAAAAAAGGGGCAATAAGGTTGATAACAATACAGTTCAAAGAACTGACTGCCTGTTTCATCACCAATCTTCCAAAGTGTGTCATTCAATCTAATGAATATTTTAGCCTGAGCAGTCTTCATAAGGTGCTAATTAAAGTGAAGGACCTCCCACCCCATTGACGGCTCTTCTTAAATGAAGACAGTCACATCAACTGTGCGTCTCTTTTGCTAAGCATATGCATTGTGGATCAAACACACTCTCCAAGTCTCCATGGAAAACACAAATTCATGGCTTGAGCCTAATGGTAGGCCTGAATCAGAAAAGACCTAATGTTCTTCTGTGTGCTATACCATGTGCTGATGAGCCTCTCTGTTGCTGCACAGGCAGTGATAATGAGAGCGCCACTCTTGAAGAATCAAAGGGAGAAGGTGTGACTGATGGTGCTGTCTGACGGAGTGAAGCATATTATTTCATCAGACCTTTCCTCAGTCATTAACAGCCAGTTTTTTTCAGTAGTATGTGGCTATTTTGGCATTCTTGTTGAATTTGTACTGTTGTGAACATTTCAATAAAAAAGGGATCCTGTTATATAATGTTAGCTCAAATGCTTTGATGTAAAAGTGTTGGCCAAAAAATAAGGACAGCATTTTGCAGCATCTGCTTCACTGATATAAAGCAAAAACAACCACATAATAATTACTCATGGAACAAACACTGATTCAACCACTTGGCAGTAAACTGAAGTCAAATCAGAGTTGGTGCTGCTGTCAACCAATTAGCTGTTAACATCTGCATATAGTTTGAAGCTTTCTTATTTTAGATATTTTTAATCCTTCTCAGAGAAGATCTGAAATGTCTGGATGGTACAATTTTTTTTTCCAAGCATCCCAATATAAGGGAAGACTGATTTAGCTGTTTTTATTGACCTAATTCATAGAAGACATCATTTCGTGTCCACATGAAAGTGTAATGATGTGATACTGAAACTGATCTGCAGCTGGTTCAGATGGGGATTTTGTACAGAGAACGCAGCGCTAAAAATAAATATATTTCATCTTTTTAATGCTATGGTGTTAGATAGGAAGCACTGAATTGGTGATTGCGTTGTTAACTAGACATGACAAATAATCAGACTGACCTATTGTACTGAAAACAGCTGGACTGACAGGTGCTGAGCAGGAACTCTGTCATCGCTAACATCCCTCATGCCCCAAATAAGCTGCTGCTGTCGGGATCAGAGGGTATATGAATCGTGGAGTTAAATCAAAGCGCTAGTTAAAATAGACACACACTTCCGCCACTCAGCCATATGATTGTGATTAACATGTATATGTGGTCTGAGGCAGCAGTTCTCACCTCTTTGGGCCTGCAAAACTAACATCTATACATGTAACACCTGTTACACATACAGAGATGTTACAAAATCTATTATAATTATATAAGATATAAAATGTATAGTTTGCATTATGCACATTGCATTCGTGTTTTGTCTTATATAAAGTGCACTCATACAAATTCTGGATTATCGTCACATTATGTTGTTGAGCTGAGGTCATGAGAGGGACACAGGCCAAACATTAGAGAAAGGTTCTTGTGCATTAAAGGCCCTGAAAACCTGTTTTCTACACGTTGAATATGTGTGGCTGTGTCACATGAGAGAGAGGGAAAAGCTGATGTCACTTCCTTTATTTTTAATCACGATAGAAGGACCCAGAGTCAAAGAATTCAGCTGAAATATATTTAGTGTTGTAGAAAAATCTCAAAATTTCCCTGTCCATTGTAATAGCAGAAAATTGTTTCTTCTTTCATTTAATCTTTTATGCATGTTCTTTTACTATTATTATTATTGCTACTGTTATTATGTCTTATAGATATATATGTGTTGTGTTTTTTTATCCTTAACCTTTCCTTCTTCTAAACTCCTTACATCGGTTTATCCACATTTAGTAGGGTTTAGGTCAGACCTATGAGATTGTTTTGGTGTTTTCCTTTCTTGCTGTTCCTCTCCTTTGCTTGAATGTGCATTCAAGGACGGGAGAGGATCTCTGTTCCCCAAAACAACCTAGACTGTGTAAATGATTTTGCATCCCTTTGCTCTGGGCCAGATGGCCAAAGCGGCACGGGTGTGGACTGGCTGATTATGTGTAGTACTTTTCTGTTTATTCTCTTTTATCAATAAATTCTTCAAAGACAATGGTTGGTTGTTACTCAATTATTTGCTTAATCCCTCACCAGCAATATACAATTTCCGTGACATCTAGTAACTTTAATTGCTACCTCCCCAAAATCCTACGTCATGAGATGGAACGATGACTACAATGAGGTGAAATGTGCCACCCCTTACTTTCACACACTCCAGTGATCTCACCTGTGCAGCCACGGACACAAACAAACCCCATCTGTCAAGGTGTGCAGTCCATTAGCATGCCAACGTCTCCGGCACAGACACAGGAAGACCTCTTTCATCAATACACTGTCTACAACCAGCAGGCAGAAATGTTCATTACCATGGAGACCTTGCAATGGTCATCGTACAGTAGCTCACTGGCAGGTGGAAATCTGAACAGATGTACAGTTTGTTATGTACTTGGTAGTACTTTATTCAACCTAGTGTGATCGTTCAGCCTTTTTGATAAGAAAACTTTTCCAGTCCATGTTTGGTTCTCTTAGAATGATTTACCAGTGGTGCATAGGTCAAACTCTTGGACTTAGGCCTATATACTGTAAGATATTTGAGATTTGCACATGGACAAGATGAGTATTATGAGCTGAGAACATTTCTGTATGGGGTACGTTGTATATTAACATTATTTTCTCAGATTATCACGTTGCCAGCTGCTGTGCTGGGACCTTTTAATAGCAGTGAGGATGACTTAATGGGTCCAAAGGTTGACAGAATTGGATTTTTTTTTTTCTTAAAAGCATGTTATGAAACACACTTAACACCAGACAGAGTGCAGAGGCCTGAGAAAGCTCTTCAAACTATCTGGGCCTTGAGGAGGACATTGTGATAATATGCAATATATCCTCCACATTGTGACTGAAGCTGGGAAGAGCAAACCAAGGCAGGGTTATGCGGCATCACAGCTGAACAATTAACTGGTTTCTTTGAGGAACAGTATGGAAATAATTGCTAAAAGGAGGGTACTCTGAACTTTTGGGAAGAGCAGTTGTTTTCTCAATCCCAGAGGACGTGGTGGATTTTGTGTCCGCCACGTAGGTCATAAAGGTGCATTTTGCCATGTAAGGACAACTGGTGCTCTGTGCTAGGGGTTTATTCTCCTCAGCAAAATCAGCTAGAAACTAATTGGATCAATAAGTCTGTTTTAAGAAACAGAATAGACTCGAATTTTGCCTCAGCTCTTACCTTCACTTTATTCTACATCAAAACAAAACAAACACAAAAGCAAAACTATGGTTAAATGGGAAATGTGCAAAAAGGACGAATGGCTAGGATATCTGGTAAACAAAGTGAGAGTTTTGTTATGTTTTCCATATTTTTTTGGCAATTTCTAATTCTATTCCTGTTGTTTGATTTGGATGCCATGATTAAGTTTTAACTTGGAGTACACCATCTTAAATTAAATTTATTAGTATCTAAATCAAGGGGAGAGTCCTATAAAAATATTAATAATGCTTCCCCGCTTCCAATCTTGCATACTGGTGGTTATTAGGTCAGTTTTGCCCACAAGAACAGGACATAGGCACATCTGGCTGCTCTGAGAAGTGACTTAATTTCCATTACAGGCCAGAAGGAGGCAGCATTGTATTGCAAGTCAACCCCTTTTCTGACATGAACACAATTCTTTTGAGTACAAATTTGACTTTAGTTTTAATTAAATCCTATAATCTGTAGGGAAAGTTTACCTGTATCATTTACTACTTTTCATCATCCAGTTGGAAGTTACATGACGTGCTCGCACAATGTTAGTTTTTTATCAGTGCTGTCTTGCTTGCAGATTTGCCTCACATTGTATGTTTCTGTATGATTGCATTCCCAGTAGGCTGTCTCAGTGTATACAGAACCATCTCCGTGCTCAGAGTATTTATATCCCCCACTCACACAGCACAGGAAAATGATCTTCACTTGAAAGACCATCTGCAAATACCATCCAGGGCACTGTAATGTTCCCAATATAACTTCACTGCCAGCTGAGGGGTCCGGTCAGCGACCTCAGTCTGAGCTGTAAGGGAAGTGACAGGCACCCACTCTGCTCGCCGGATTGTGTTTTCTTCACGTTTGGAAGGACACCATGATGAAAGGGGAAGATTCAGAGGAAGTAGAGATTGACTTGGGGGACTCCAGTGACCCTGATGAATTTGATAATGGGGAGGAACCTCAGATGCTGTGGAAGGCCCCTCCTGCTTTGGAAGAAGAGGAAAACATTCACACATCTACCCTAGTGGAAATCAGTGATACCAAACCTCTGATTAATGTCAGAGACCCTCGTGGTATCAATGACTGCCTCAAGGTATTGCCTTCTTATGCATTGGCTCTATTGAACATTGTTTTATGGACAATCTGTGCAATTGTCACATGCAGTGAAATAGCTGGTAATAAAATCACTCAAAATTACTGGCATGTAAAACTAAGAAACTATCTGAATGGCGCTGCGTGAGTAACGACGTGCAGTACTGGTCTATCTATGTTTTACAAATGTAATATTAGAAAAGTGTTACAAGTATCTAGGAACATTTATTGACAAAAACTTGAACTTTGACCATAACACTTCTGCTGTCTACAAGAAGGGTCTTCAGAGGCTTCATTTTATGCGCAGACTGAATACCTTTAATGTGGACAAAACTTTGATGTCTCTATTTTATAAATCTTTTATTGAATCAATTTTAACTTTTTGTTGCATAGCTGGGAATCTTACAGTGGAAAGCAAAAATAAACTGTCTAACACTGTTAAGGTGGCCAGTAAAATACTTAGCACTCAACAGCTTTCCTTGGAATACATCTATAAAAGACAAGGACTATCACAGCCAGCTCTTACCACCCTCTCTTGGAGGAATTTGTTTTTCTCTCCTCTGAGTGAAGATACAGATTGCCCAAAATAAAAACTAACAGATACAAATTTTCCTTTGCACTCACAGCAATTAATGCCCTAAATTTGCACTGAGCCTGCTCAGAAGCACCCTACAGCATTGAGGCTACCATCTCAACTTTTTGAGTACTTTTAGACTTTAGACGAACAAATAGATGTTGTATACGATATCTTTTTTTTGTTCATGTCTCACGTATGTCTGTTTTAACCCTATTGCAAATCAAATTTCTCCTGGTGGGACAATAAAGATTGAATTGAATTGAACTGGCTGATTGCACTGCCCTCCAGTAGATATACTTTATTTAAGGTGTGGATTAAGTCCAACAGGAACATGACTTAGCGGTTCACCTCTGAACCATCAGCACCACTTTCTCTTTGCTTCTCCAGGTGACGTTTGAGGATGTGATCGCTGAGCCGGTGTCTGTGCGAAGTGGGGACAGAGTATGGATCTGGAGTAATGCCCTGTTTGAGGTGTCTAGGGTTTGGATCTACAGGATAGTCACAGTGCTTCTGGCAATTCCCATGTCAATTATCTCTGGTTTCCTGTTTGCAATCCTCAGCTGCTTTCACATCTGGTAGGTTTAGATCACACCTTCCTGCAGATATTATGGGGACAGCATGTAACATGTTTTGCTACACAGATAGGTTAGGTGTAATTTGTCCAGGATTTGAAATATCCAACTCTGAAATTTCTGCCCCCACCACCAATAACATGGGGGTGAATAGGTGTTTGTTTGTGGTGCTCACATCCCAAACAAGCAGGCTGTACTTATGCTAAATGGTGCTTTGAACTGAATGCTAACACCAGCATGCTAACATGCACACAATGATAATGCTAAAAGGCTGATGATTTGCAGTATCATGTTTACCACGTTCACCCTTTTAGTTTAGTGTGTCAAGGCAATCCATGTGATAGTTGTTGAGACTCGAAGTGGTAGATTGACCGACCAACTGCCATGTTGCAATCATGGCTAAAAATTCCAATCAACAGCAATGTGTGGACAATCCACAGATCACACTGTCAACCTTTTTTGACTATTACCAATGAACCTGTTGTCAGTGAGATATGTGGATTATCCATAGTAACTGGACACTTAAAAGACTTTAAAACCAAAATGTTTTAAATGTGTTTAAGTTCCACAAATAAAATTTCATTCACCCCACTTGTCACAAAAGAATAGAAAAATCACCTATTCAGTACATGAATTATAATGTATTTTATTTCATTTAGTAATGCTGCTTTGGACTATGGTGACAATGTTGATCTATGTCTGTCTATTTATTTATTTATTTATTAATATATTAGGCTATGTTTATTATGAAAGATGATTTTATTTCAAACTTGTACTAATCTACAGGTCTCACAATTGCCCCATGGCAATAAATAAAGTGTTTTGAAATTGAAATTGAGTATTAGGGTGGGGAAGTGTCCACAAATAAAGATGGATGTCATTTGATCTTGCCAACAGCTAAACAACCCCGAAACCCCAGGAGATTAAATACGCCTCTAAAACATCTGTATTGGGATATTCTCTTTCCATCAATTTTACAGAAATAGTTCAGTTCAGTTACTACTCCATCTGTGAAAACAGTCAAATAATGTCTTCTGTTGTTGGTAGGAGCTTTTCAAAGTTTGAAAAATGATAATGAAACAATGTCATCAGTAATACGAAGTGGTTTGATAAGGAACAGGAATGGAAAAACACTAAGTTGGCAAAAATGAGTAGTTTTGGAAAATAAGAGTTACGTTAATTTAATTGTTAGTGATGAAATTCTGATTCGATTATACAGCATTAAGAAATGTGTTTAAATGAAAGTCTGTACCCAGAGAGGGCAGTTTGCTGTTTACCTGTATGTGTGACCAAGTGTGACCGCCGCACTTGGACCCATATTGTTGCCTATTGCCTATTGTTGCCTTAAAGGACATAATGTGTGAAATTAACTGTGAAATGACTTAAGAACCAAGAAGGGTTCAAATCCTGATTCAAACCGAAATTATGAAATAATAAAATTAGAAAACAGTTTAAAATCTTAAAAGTAAAATACTTTCTCTCAGTTCCCTGTCCACACTGCTTCAGAAGACACATATTGAACATGTTGAACTTAAACTGGCTGCATGGCTGAGACTAAGAAAATGTCTTTCTTTATGTAATTTTGATGATTTTCTTTGTAAAATCTGTGTTTCTTTCTATGACAGGATGGTTGGTCCTTGTATCCAGTGTATCTTTATTGGCACACGCTGGCTGCAGAGCCTGTGGACCATTGTGCTTAGCATCATTCTGCGTCCCTTCTTCAAGAGCGCTGCAAGATGCTGTGGAGGTTTCAGTATTCACCTGGCCAAAGAATGAGAGTCATACATCTGCACTGGGATTGTTCAATATGCGCACAAGTGCACTGGTGTTCTAGTGGACTGAGCTGAAGTGTGCGTTGATATTTGAGTCTTTAATATTTAATTCATAATAAAATGTTTATAATTACATGTTTTTCACAGTCAAGATAGCTTTGGTCAAAGTCCAAAGTATTTGCTGGCCCTTTTTAATGATTTTAACGGCTTACAACTGCTTACTTACTTGTGACCTGACAGTGACAAAAAGAAGGAGATGTAATTCTTACTTTCATCCTCCCCTAAGTGAAATTGCTCTGGAGAGACCAAATAGAGGATCAGACTTCTTAAAAACTGGGATCAGTGTAAAAAAATGGAGTCTCTAAAATAACTTCCGTTCCAGTGATTGATTTGATGAAAATGAAACTGCTGAAAGTGAACCTTTTGGTTGAATGCAGCACATCATAAAGGTTACGCCTCTGGATTAGTATTTACAATTTGGAGTAATTTCATCATAATTAATTATGCAATTTGAATGTTGTATAGTCTTTATGTCATAATACTTTTTAAGAGGTTAGAGTTATGTATATTTTTTTTACATTTTATGCTGTAGTTTAGAGTTAAAGCTCAATGAACATAAATGTACAACTACTAGGATCTAATTTTAATTGTAGTTAAGCTGCTGACACCTAAGAATATTTAGTTCTGCAGAAAAGAAGACCCACTTATCTTAGATATATTCTGAGGAAATGGCAATAAAAGCTACGGATTCAAGTATTTGACTGTTAAAATGAAAAATATATTTCTCTATACAGAAAACATTATCATTGTGGTGGCCGAGGGTTTAATCTGGATTAGTATTGCATCCTACAGACATGTTATATCCTATATATGAGTTAGGAAACAAAATCTACCTCCAAAGAACTATGAAGCCATTACAGCAATTGTAACTCATTAATTCTCCACATTGTAATGATAAAACAGATATTAAAATCATTGTCACCACCATTGTTACACCACTATTGCATGGATAATATGAAGGACAGCAGGACTGGGCTTATAGTGATTTGTAGGCTTTACAATATAATGACCATTTATTCAGGGTCAATTGTTTTAAGCTTGAAAGCAAATGTTCTTGCGAAGTTGTGTATTTAGTGAGATAGGCTTTATATAGGTTTATATGAGCAACCTTCGAGTATTACTTTTTTCTTTAATTTCGTGTGTGGATGGAAATTAATAAAACATCCTACATGATCTCACCATATATCATGCATGTATGTACTGATTATTCATTGTGCAGTATAGCATCTTCTTACGTCGGTGTAAAATGCAACATGAGCCTGCTTCCCTGTTTGAGAAATGCTGTAAGTCACAGTGTGACGTGTCACATTTCTACAAAAGAATGGACAATGCTATTGTGTGTGTCCATATACTTGATGTGGTATGTCAGCAGTGCCTTCTGTATCTTTGACAGTTTGAGGTAGTCACCGCTGGCAGCTGCCTGCTGGCATTCCTGCATTGGAATAACATTGAATGGTGTTTCAGTTCATAAACTGCCACTCCCCTCTGCTGCCCTCTGGGGCTTTGACTGCAGCCATACACCCATCTCTCATTCCGGCCCCTGTTGCTTCATTATCTCAGCTTCGGCTTGTGCATCGTCCTTTAATCAAAGAGCAGGGCCATGGACATGGATGCACACTGAAATTAACCACAGACAGGAGCCGATGATCAATCTCACCAACAGGGACCTCAAGCAAATCAACAAGGATGTGGTCAAGGTGCAAATAATTAATATTTACTTTCTTGCTGAGATGAATCAAGCCTTGATCGTGTGTGTGGATAAAAATGCTATCAAAAATAGCTATTAACAATATTAGGTTTTGGAGATACAGGACATCTGAAGGAGCAGCTAGGAGGTTTATGGATACAAAAAGTTTGAGCTACAGCATGAAGTGCATTCAATAAATAGGCTTCAGATAATTCTGACCTAACAATGGGTCATGGTTGACTTATTGATTTGTGAGTGCTGACATGCACAACAGATTAGGTCTTTGCTAAAATACTTACTTTCTAGACATGCTGTTGTTGTGATGTTAGCTATAGTAGCAGGAGAGGTGAGTATCGGTGTCTGGAGCTGGTGTGCTGGCTCTGGGACCCATTGGCGTAAATCTCATCTAACAGTAGGGGGAGGCAATAAACATAAAATTTCTGAAGGGCACACAAATAATACAGGCAAAATTGTTCTTGTGTAGGATAGGTGTACACAAAGGAGAGTCTTACTACTATTAGTGTAGCATATAGACAACACTCAGATAGGGGGGTTCCTGACCCCCCCCCTGCAATTTCCACCTAGGCTGGGACCATCTTGTCCTCTCTGCATGTTAACTTTGCAACTGTAGCGACAGTTTGCTAACCCGTAACTTAGCTGACATTAGTTACATCAGTGGTTCTCGAAGTGGTGTGTGGGTCCCCAGCAAAAAGTGGAATAATTGATTTTTACTATATTTCCACCCATAAGTAACACAGTGGGCGGCGCGGTGGTGCAGTGGTTACCACTGTCGCCTCACAGCACTAAGGTCGTGGGTCGCCTTTCCGTGTGGAGTTTGCATGTTCTCACCGTGTCCGCGTGGGTTCTCTCCGGGTGCACCGGCTTCCTCCCACCATCCAAAGACATGCAGTCTAGGTTGATTGGTGTCTCTAAATTGCCCTTAGGTGTGAATGTCAGTGTGAGTGGTTGTCTGTCTATGTGTGGCCCTGCAATGGACTGGCGACCTGTCCAGGGTGTATCCCGCCTTTCGCCCAATGTCAGCTGGGATAGGCTCCAGCCCCCCGCGACCCTGTATACAGGATAAGCAGTTGACGATGGATGGATGGATGAAGTAACACAGTGACAGAACATATGTTCTATGGCTATACACTCTGTAATAAAACATCTAAAAGCCAAAATCCTATCAGATGGACGATCAAAATCTTATCAAATGGGGGTCCATGGTCTAATTTGTGTCAGTTAGGGATGAAAAAGTTTGAAGAAGAACCACTGAGTTACATACTTGCTGTGTCATTGTTTACTAGATATCAAGGTATTTGTGTTGTTGTGGGATTTCTCCAGATTTTCTTAGTCCACCTTTAATTACAAAGTTTCAAAAGGTTGATTATGAGTAGGTTTTAAGCTTTAAGTCAACCCTTAAAAGCCACTTTAACCAGATCACACAACAACACATAGACAGATTAATTTTTTATTTGCAGAGGGTTTAAGGTCTCTGCTGCAGACACTTCTACCATCACCCTTACACAAGACGCTTAAATGGGATTTTGTTAGTGACACTCAAAGCATTGAAAACATCTATTTCTTACTCAGGATAATCCACAGTCTTTACCACGGACAGTTTTCATTATGATATGTATGTTATCATATTATGGACTTAAGGTCTCACTATGAGGCTTGTGTATATTGTAATGCACGGCTAGATACTGCCTGGAGTGAGAGTGGAAATATGTTTATTTCTGATTTGTCTTTCTTGAAGCCTATATAACCAAACACAGTAAATAAATGATCCATCTCTGTATGCTTTAGGTCAACTTTGAAGATGTGATTGCAGAGCCTGCTAGCACACACAGTCTGGACAGGGTGTTGAAAGCCAGCCACAACACTTTCACAGTTTCAAAGTACCGACAGCCTGACTGTCATCTTGGGCATCTCTTTGTCACTGCTCTGGGACTTCCGGTTTGCTTGTCTGTCATGCTGGCACATCTGGGCTGTTGTGCCCTGCATTAAGAGCTGTCTAGTCGGGTCCCAGTGTCTGAGTTGACCACAATTCCTTCCTTGACCCGCTCTTCCAGTCACTAGGGAAGATATACAGCAGCGTGAGAGTGGTTTTGCGCAAGGAGGTGTAAGTGCTGTACAGCCGCTTTATACATAAAGACCCAATTCTGGACATTTCATTGACTTTAGAAGATCCATGAAACATCAGAAAAGGTGCAGAATTGTCATTTTTGTTTGTTGGTATACATTTTGAGCTGATTTAGTGTCTGTTACTGGATTAAATGTTGTTGGGTTTTTTACATAATGATACAGCAAAACCTGAAAACTGTCTGACCATGAATTTCACTCTTTTTATTCTATGTTGATGTCAGCCAAGCTTTAAATAAATAATGTTTTACATAGAATATGAATTTCATTGGTTTCATTGCACTTCAACAATTTTATTCAAGGAGGATTAAATCATACCTGAAGACTTTTCTTAAGAAGCCTCTTGATGAGAACCACCTTCATGCATGTCATCCCCTCTCTCTCCCACATTTTCTGTCTCACCTTGGCTTTACTATTACAAATAAAATACATATACAAAAAAACGCCCCCCAAAATTATTATCATAATTTTCCTTCCATATGTAATGACAGAAAAATGTAAACATCACAAAATTTTGCAGTTGTGCCAAATATTAGACTCTAATGAAACTTAATAGACTGTTTCTCGTTGCATGTTATTTTTTATTTTAGTTTTAAACCCACCTAATACACCAACAATATACATTATCTGATCCTGACACTGAAAATCTCCATATGTTCAGTCCAGTTGGCATATTGCTTCGAATCGTGCAGCAAAACAAATAGAGCAGAAAAATAAGACTATTTTTTATTAATAGTAAGTGTGGCCAAGAGAGGGAACCATCTTCTAGTTTGATCCCAGATCGATTAAATGTGCTTCAGTGTGAATAAAATTTTAAATCCAGATCCACTGATTACCTCAAAACACCAACAACATAGGAAAGAAATGAAATGATGACATGTACACACAGATTAGAGGCAGTGGAGACTGTTCACAAAGTAAATTTCATATTACATCACAAAGGACAGACACTGATGTGTAGGAAGGAAAGTCTACTGATAGCATTGAAACCATACCTCCTTGTTGTAAAATGCATTCCTTATGGTTTTTGCTTTGCTGATGTGTTTTTATAATGGTGATATCATTATCTTAATAACCTTAATATAATTAATGAAAATTAACACTTTGATGTGTCCATCCATAATATAATTTAATATATTATAATATCGTATCATATAATATCATAAAATGTTAGCACACAAAGTAATGCTGCTGTAAAGGGTAAAAAAATCCTTACAGTAACCCAATTAGTGGCAATTTGCACAGAGCAAAGATACTTTTGTAATCTGCCAAACTCCTAGCTTTTTAAAAACACAGTTAAGAATTTTTCCTTACATTTGCTGAAAGAATCATTCTTACAATTATTGTTACAATAAGGCCAAATCAGGACAAAAACTTTCAGAACAAGAGACTTTAACATTCAAGACTGAAGGCCAACATACGACCAACTTTGAAAATGGTCATGGTTGTTTATACAGAGAGACAGAGGATGCATGTTAAAAATGCTAAAGCGTACAATTAAGATAAATACTTGATTTGGTGTTTGGGGAAAGCCAAGGGAACACAGCCATAGAGATTAGAAGCTTCACTTTACATCACATTTTCTTAAAATGGACACTGCTTGCTGTTTTAACAGGGTGCAGGACATTGTGTGGACAGGAGGTTTACATTGTCTATTTAGCTCAATTTAAAACATGTTACAATGGCTACCGCAGTGCCGCTACAGATAATTAAATGAAATGGGGGACTGGCATGATTTCCAGATTACTCAGCTACAGGAAGCCTGGATGGCTTTCAGCTGGCTTTTCAGTGTCCGGGTCCCCCTGTGCTGGATGTGTGCGTGAGGCTCCTCTGGCTGCTGGTGTTCTTGAGGACGTAAGTGACAGAGTTGCTCTTGTGCCTGCTCTGTCGATCACAGCTACAGGAGGAGGCCGTCAGGTACTGTCTACAGCAGCAGAAGAAGCACTGCATCAGGTCATGGAATAGGTGACCAGCAAAGAACATGTAGATCCACGGGTTACAGCAGCTGTTGAGACTGGCCAGCAACATGGCAATGATAAAGGCCATGTCTAGGGAGAGTGACAGAGAAAGAAAACAATAATATGCTTGGCATTTTGATGAATAGGTGTATTGTTACATATAAAATAGATCTAAAGAGAAACTAGAAAGTTAAAAAAGCGTTGCCTGAAAGCATGATATATCTTATTCCTGTGTCATGGAGCTCCATTGTCATCAAAAATGACATCAATGATCCACATTGTTACACTGGTGTTTCTTAATTACTATGAACATTAGCACTTTAGTTTATTTTGACTCAATCCCACATACACCATATTTACTCACACAAGGCAAATCCACAGCTGAAAAATGTCCCCACTAAATACACAACGTCCTGCTGTTTGAGTAACTCAAGATTTCCATACTGAGATAGAGGGTTCGAGGCTGTGTTCCACAGGCAGGGTAGAGAAGTCAGACAGTATACTGAGGCTGGATCTTATAGAAGCCTCAAGCTTTTTTCCATTCCAGTAAGATGTAATCAACTGGTTGTGGGCTAAAGTTTGCTTTGTTCGATCTTTCAAGTTGCACTTTTAAGTGTTTTCATCCTTTGGTAGCGTCATGGCTGTAGGGATGGCTTCTGCACACTTTGGTCCAGACCTAAATATCTCAACAACAATTGGATGAATTGCCATGGTACAGACGTTCATGGTCGCCCTGAAGATGAATTTAATAACTTGCATCCCTTCATAGTGCCATCATCAGGTTAGAATTTCACTTTGTCCAATATACAAGTTTATGACTTGCATAACTAACAACATTCCAATCAGCCTCAGGTGCACTTTGTGCTTAGTGCTAATTAGCAAATGTTAGCATGTTAACAGGCTAAGCTGGTAGCATAGTTGTAGATGCTTGTTAAAATTCTTGTTGTAACTGTTTTGAAGGGAATAACAGATGTTTAGAAGCGGCTAGAACCCATGTGTTCAGGTGTGTTAATCTACATTTCATCACGTTAAATTCAAGGTAAAATGACACACACACACACACGCACACACACACGCACAGTGAGGTGGCAGATTGTATCACCCCATGGACAGGTTTCTCTCCATTTAAATTCTATTTTATAAATATAGTACACTTAATGCATAGAGAAATAAATGAACACACCAAAAACATTTGGGAATACAGCTGAAAAAATTATGGAAGGTTGATGGATGTGACACAAATAGGATTTTAAGTTGCTTGACACAAAAATGATAAATGGCTCCAGTTAGAAGAGGCTGTCCTGGATAGAAAAACAGTTTTCTCATTCATTCAGCTGACTGAATTTCCAATCATTAGAGACACAGAGCACATTCAAGAGCACGCCTTTTGAAAAGCGGAAAGTGGACAACTTCCAAGTTATTTTGACTTTGAATCCCTAATGGGGTGAGAGAGATTTAGTGTGAGTAGTCTTCTTCTCTACTCAAGTGAAAATGCTAAGCTGTTCTGTTCATGGTGCTCTGGCTATCTATAGTACTTTGCTTTATTGTGAGAAGTGTGCAGCTGTGCGCAGTGTTCACCAAATAGCCCGTCAACATTATGAGACGTGTTCAAGAGATAAGTCAAACACCCTGTCTAGAGTTCTGAGATCATTTGGTGCTGTGGGGAGTGCATTTCTCAGAAGAGGAAATACCACAAAATGACATTCAAGCTATTTTCGTTTTAGTTTGCCCTGGTACACTTTTTCTTTTACTTGCAGTACATTCACCACTTTTGTGTGCTGCCAGATGTGAAAGACAGTATTCTTGGCTGTTTTTCTGTAATATCATGACATCCAAGTCTTCTGAGATTGAGGTTGGAAAAAATGGAAATAGGGTGAGGTTGAAATCAAAGAGAGCACTGCGATGATACAGCCATCACTCATCTGATAAAGAATATTCTGAGAAGATTTTCCTACTTATTAAGCTGAATAAACCATTAAAACCCATTGGGTTATCTAAGAAATGCTTTGCCAAAAAGAGGCTCGTTTTTCATGGCTTTTGAAAAGTTGACCTTTAGAGGATACATGGTTCTCACAGGGCAGTATTACACAATTTTATAGTTTAGTATTTCTCAGTACGACTGTGAAACTCATACAAATTATGTCCACATTGATGACATGTTATTCAGGGCATCTCAATGCTTTGGAAAATACCATGATGAAAAGTCATAAAAAATGTTTATAATGCTAAATGGTAGTAAGAAATGCCTCTTGTGGTGGATCAGATCAGTTCTGTAGAGAACCGCGCATGGATTCTTGGCTGTCATGTGTTTATTTTCCTAATGTTGTGCAAAACTGCTTGGAAGAGGACAAAAACAGGGAAATAATTGGCTTGGCTTATTCCGCCCTGTATCTAAATTTCTGGATGCCTTGAATGAACATTGCTTTTGTCCCCTTTAATAGCAAACTCAAAAGATATGAGGGGCAGGTCTGACCAAACTATGCAGTGTAATTATATAAAGCACCAGTAGGAACAGAGATAGAAACTTTTTGATGTTCTGGTACATTTACTCTCCCGCTGACTTTCCTGAACTGATAACCACAGTAAATGACACTGTATTCACTGTGGGGAAGTCTGGAGTTAAACACCATTGTGTTGCCTTGGAAGTGAAGTGGATTGCTTATGCGTTCCCAGAGATATATTATGACGTGGAAGAATGACCTTTGTAGACACTTACTGCTGAAATAGTAGAGTAGAGTAATAGAGTTTTAGAAAGAAGTTTGTTTTTTTCATCACAAGGGCTTATGGGCAATCATTCACCATATTGAATTTTGGGCAAACACAGTGCTCTGTTAATTGTGTCACTGAGCACTTGGCACACTATAAAATAGGGGTAATTTTTTCATAAACCAATATGTACAGACAAATCACAGATTTTGGTGTATATATCAGAGATTTATAACTGATTATAATTGAAACTGCATTCAAATTAAATAAATAAACAAACACTGAGGGTGACTTTACCTTCTCTTGGTGCAGCAGGATCCCATGCAGACCACATCTGGACAAAGAAGAAGGGAGTCCAGCACACAATGTAGGCAAGGACCACTACAAATGTCATTTTCACTGTGCGGATCTTTGCTTTTGAAATAAGCCTCACGCTGCTCACACGAGAGAGGGGATGGGCGCCTTTGGAGTGCCTTGGAGTGAGAGCCAGGAAGTGTTCCCTTCTCGTTTTTAAATTAAAATTCTGCCATATTTTGAAGCATATCAAGCCATAGCAGATGCTTAAAATTGCCACTGGGAAAATGTAAATGCTGAGACTCATCCATGTGATGTATGCTTTGGCACCCCATGGCTGTATAAAGTCTCCCCAACAGTCATACACACCGTTCCCGACCTCCTTCAAAGAAAAAATGTAAGCTTGAGGAGTGCTGAATATCAGGCTGAGAGTCCAAGAGGCGATCACACAGAAGCGGTCCTTCCTCTTGTGTACGGAGCGAAGTGGCTGGCAGATTGCTAAGCACCTGTCGAGGGACATGAGGACGAGCATGTACGTGGATGCAAACATGCCCACGACCTGGAGGTATTTGACCAGCCTGCACAGTAAATCCGGGCCGTAGAAGCGAAATGTGATATCCCAAATGAGTTGCGGTAAGACCTGAAAAATTGCAACGACAAGGTCTGCGATGCTCAGGTGCTTCATGAAGTAATACATCCGAGACTGGTTGTGCTTGGTGGCGTGGATAGCCCACAGGACGCACAGGTTGCCCGTCAGAGCTAGCATCAGCACCAGGACCAGGACAGTAACTTCCACTTTGGCCACTTCTTCATTTCGTTTTAAAGGATTGACTGTGGTGTTTCCTAAATGGCTCTCATTTCCACGACTTGTTGAGTTGTTCCAGGAAACATTCTGCGCCCAACTATATTGCTCGCGTAAAAGGTCCTCCATCGTGCGTAAAAGCACCACTGTGGCGCAGCCAGCGGTCACATCACAAAAGCGATTCAAGACCGCTATCCTCTGTATCGTGGTGTAGTTGCCCTGTGCAATTTACTGTCCGCTCACTCCGTTAAAGTTGTTTTTGTGATGTGCCCTCAGGTTAAATTACTGTAGGAAATATTCCAAAAGTCCGCGCTTTGGTCTGCAGAGAAACAAAATGTGACACCTTTGTTGAAAAATATGAATTTCCACACCCATCTCAAATCTTTGAACTATAAAAACTTCCCAGAAAAATGAAATGACAATAAAACCGTATCGAGTGATTTTGTTCTGACGAACTTACCTTTGAAAAGATCCTTTGTTATTTTGGCACTGCAGTCCTCATCAGGCGCTGCGTCAAGTTTGGTGTCTGCTTTGCTGAAGCTCTGTGTCCTACCAATCTCAGTAACCCCCTCCCCACATGTTGTTTTCCTGTACAGGAAACTGTCTGGGTTGAGGATGAGCAGACTATGAGTTCAGGTTGTGACTTTGTGGTGTGCTGGTGTTTAAAATCAAATGTCCCTTAACAACATTTGGGTGATGCTATCTTGAATTGCGCAGTGAGTCAATGCTTTTAGCGTCTACATTATTTGAAGTGATCCCTTGTTAGATTAAAAACGAGGAACATTCCTCTCAGATCCTAAAGAGCAGAAGAGCATCACTTGTTTTCTATGGAAAGCCACCAAAATGGAAAAGATGCAATGTTTGGAGCTGGTTGAATGTAATTGCTTTTAAGACCTCAAACTGGGATTAGTCATTAAACCAGTGAGAATGATTGAATTTTTTGTGCAATAGTCCAAACAGAACATCTATCATAAAACTCCCTAGAGCCTTATTTAATTCCCCCAAAAGACTCCTACAGTAAACTGAATACTAACTCAAAATAATCATGCAGCACATTGAAGCAAAACACATCCAAAATGTTGTTCATTTCCATGCAGCAGTCAAAATGGAGGCTGTTATTTTTGTTTAAATGTCAGACATTTTGTTTTTGAATGAAATCCTTTATGTATTCACATCCAATTTAAAATAATCATTTGATTGTTATTTCATTCCATTTGCACAGTAACTTAACCGTAACTGGCTTCTCAACAGAAAAACAAAACCTTATCTTGACTTCATGTTTCTGAAACTGGCACACTTATGTTATATAAATAAACATAAATATAATTATTAATATCTGTTGATTAAATTAATCAGCCTGTCATTTTGGTGAATCTGGGTTTTTTCTTATTTTGTTTAGCTACAAAGAGGAAGGTCATTGTGCTTTACCTTGAGAAAAATGTACTATTATTGATTTATTGTTCTCTTCCATAAAATGAACATCTCTCTCTCTCTCTCTCTCCCCAACTGGTGGAGGCAGATGGCATTAGTCATAGTTATGCTGGAGGTTCCTGCCTCCTAAAAGGAAGTTTTTAAAAGGAAGCTTGCTCATTGCAATTGAACGTGAACATCACATGTACAGTGTGAAAATGTTTGTTGCTTTTGATTTATTGGAATACCAGCTCATGTAACATAAAGTGCTGCAAACTACCAAACCAAGAAGAAACAAATAATTATAGCAAATAAATAAATAAATAAATAAATAAATACAGCGACACCTTGTAATTCATACCGCACCATGTAATACGCTATATTTTCAATCCAGGTTCTCCAATGAACCTACTTACTGTGTGATCGATAATTAGCCCTTTAAATTGTTTTACTTTGCTTATGCAGCACTCATCCCCAGGTAAAATAATTTGAATACCTGATTAAATCAGTTTTGATTTGCCACACAAAAGAGATCACTGAAAAAAGTGTTTTGTATGCAAATCAAGGGAATTAGCAATAGTTTTCAATTAAGTGGCCAGTGACAACAATGTTTTTTCACTATGTTCCCTAAACATAAAACACTTGTATTAAGAAATTGGGTTTCCAAGGTTACCTGCTGGAGTCAAGATGATGCTCCTCTGCTGCAGAAAGAATAAGTTTAGGACACCACTGAGGAAGCTTTCTAGGTGACTCCGGTGGAAAGAATCCAGGATGTGTGGGACAATAGATTTAAAAATGAAAAAGTGCCTCAGAGGAGGTAAAAATGCCTTTTACTGATCCACGTTCTGCCACCAAAAGCAGATAACAGCAGTTTTTGAATCGTCTAGGAAGTCCATGTGGTTGGTTAAACTATAAAGACTGCAAGGCTCCTATCAGCCACTTAGTGTGTTTATGCCCCAGCCTGGGTCTGAGGGTACCGGACAGAATTCTGTGCAAAGTTTTTATCATTCATTCAATCTGAAGATGTCATTGATTGTGTCATGGCTAACTGCTTTACATTGATGATGCTTGGTGCTCAAACGCAGTCAAGATGGATCCCATCCCATGGATTGACTGTTTACTGTGAAGATGAAACTTTCATATTATCATCTGGTTGCTGCTGTTTACATTCACCCCAGATGCAAATTCAAAAATGCACTATGGAATGGGGTGTATACGTGTAGCCTATGTAAATAACTGCATTTACTGTTTTATTTTATTTTATATGTTACCATATTTTAATATAGGCCTACACTTAATATGTTGTGTGTGTAGCATGAAGGAACTACAAAATTTGTTTTGTTATGCAGCTTTGTGCTGTATAATGAATAAACTACCTTGTACCTTGTATAATACAATATTGGGTGTCAGACATTATGTAAAGCATTAACTAGTTCCTTGCACCCATTAATTTCTGCTTTCCTGAACAACGCATATTGTGCGGTACATAAAGCCGTATTGCTCTTGAATTGGCCGCTGCGTGATTTAATAACCTCATGTACAGCACTTGCTTTTTACCTGTACGGAATAAATAACAAACAATGTGATTTTAGTCAGATTTTAACAATGTTGTAATTGTATAAACATGTTTGTTATGGCAACATGTAACGTGACAATAGAACACTAGAACCAGTTCTTTAATTCCTGACCTAATAACATAATGATATTGTTACAGACACTCTCAGGTCACATTCAGAACGACTTTTAGTCATGTGTGAAAAGACATTATGTAATGCATTAATGACTAGTTCCTTGCACACATTAATTTCTGCTTTCTTGAACAACACATATTGTGCGGTACATAAAGCTGTATTGCCCCCTGATTCTGTACTAAGTGGCAGCAGCTAAGCAAAGCCCCAAGCAATGGCACTCTGTGTTGTTGTGTACATATCAAAGGGGAACAGCTAATTTCAAAGATGCTTTAAAAGTAAGGTTGTTAACACATTGCAAAAAGGATTTGGTTATGAAACTACAACATAACCTTCTGAGAACCATTTAATGAAAAAATAACCAAACTGACATTAGATAAAATTCAATGAGATGTTTCAGGAGCTGAAAACTGAGGAATAATTGGAAATTCTCTCAATAATACCCACCTCTGTTTCGACTCCTGGTTCCTTTCACATTAAGGTTTGGTATTCATTAGAAACCTTGTCTTAACCCTTGTGTGTTACAAATAAATCTGCCTCAAAATGCTCTTGCCAGTAATTACTAATTTTTAGAAGGGAGATAATGCATCCTAAATTGTTGGAAGAGACAGGTGAATGTTAATAATCTGCCAGACATGATATTACATGGGCAATCAGTCTTACTTAAGGATGGTGTATTCCTTAATATTCTCCTGTGAAGTAACTTTTAATTAATTTGAATTGAAACCCAATTTCGCAGAAACATACAGTATTTATCTGGCATCTAAAGGATTTTGCAGTCAACTATACAACCATTGACTTAATTTACTGATTAGATTAGAAGCTAAATTCACAACCCAATATATGGAAAATACGTCAGATAAATCAGATATTTTGAGTATTGAATTCTCTCCTGTATCATCTGTACGCTTGAGAGGGAAAGCTTTTCTTTTTTATGGAGAAATATTTAATTGAATACTGATCATGTAATTTTAATGGAGGCATAAATTAGTAATGAAAACGTCTCCAACTACTTCGTTTTTAATTGTTTTGGCCATGAATAAAAGACTGATGTTATTGCTGAAATAGTGACTCCTACTGGTTGTGTGAGGGCTCTGTTAATCAGCTGTGAGAGCTCCCTCTTTGAAATGTTTTGTAAATGTAGTGACTGAGAAGGGGAACATGGTTGTTTACAGGGACATGCATCAAGGTCTCTAAGCAATGGAAACTGAGAACCAAATCCAACTCTTACCTGTGTCTTTATGACCCAAAGGTGGCTGAGACTGACTTGGCCCTAACCCCATCTGACCCCATGTTATATTCAAGTTTTTCCTTCTTAAAAAAACAATAGATATGCGTGGTAGTTAATATCACGCTCAACTTTGACTTTCCACCAAATATTGACCAGATGAATGGGGTTGGTGAACTTCTTTCCCATCTGAAGATCAAGTTCAACCAGACTGAACTATGCGTGGGCTTGATCACATGACATACAAAGGTCATAATGTTCCCACAAAGAAGAAGTCTTCAACCAACTCATTGGGGATTTTGAGGAGATCTTCTTTTGCAAGTTTTTGTGTCTTATTACATCCATTACTGACTGTTAGCTTGCCAGGCTAATACTCTGCTACACTCTCTGCCTGTCCTATTTGCAACACATGATACACATTGACACACTGATCATTTGAAAATAACCAAAGCTGAACACAACAAAATGGCCGCAACAAAAAGCAGAACTCCATTTCAGATTCTTTATTTGTTTGTAAGAAACCTGCCAGAGCTGCATTACAAAATGGTGAATATATGACTGCAAATAGTGCAATTCATACTTTAGAGCCTTACAATGTATGTGGCATAGATTTGTGTTACTTTGCCACACACTCATCTCTATCATCCCCATCGATAACAGCACAGATAATTTACATTAGCACACCAGGACACATAATCTGTGATACAGAACTAGAACCAGAAAATAAATGGTTAAAATATTTAGTTTGACATGCACACCTTGACATAAAACAGATGAGTGTCACAATGAAGGGGCTTCAGTATGATGACTGGCATGTAAATAGACAGAGAAAAGATCCAGTGTTACAACCCTGACCACACATACAAACTCTGTCTGACACTGATTCAAGTATACGTGTCATCTATACGTATAAGTATAGAGGCATCCTGCTGTAGGAACGCCTGGGCACGAGGGTCTCCGCAATACAAGCATAACAAACCAGTGTGTTGGTACAGCTGCCCTGGGGTTTCTACGCACTCACACTGGTAAACCAGCAGTCACTCTCTTGTTCCTAACCTGAAGCATGTGTGTGGTGGTGGAAGGGTCAGAAATCACAGAAGTATGCAGAAGTAAATCATGTTAGCGTGACCAACACAAGGTTTGTGTGAACACTGCCAACAAAAACAAACGCTGGCTCTAAAAGATGATATTTTTTCACTTAAATGTGCACAATGTCTCTATGACAGGTTTAAGGATTGTTTTCCAGTTGATAACGGTTTCTCTCTGGTGCATGTTTTTTACATTGTAGAACATGCCTTTGAATGATAACATCCCCACTTTTTTTGCCATGAGTAACTGAAACAAGTTTCTAGTCTGATTTAATCAAAACCTGTAACAAGAAAAGTAGTAAACACTATATTTACACTTTTTTAAGTTATGATTTTAGTCCTTGTTGATTTGACTACACCTGTGGCTACTGATGGCAAGTGCCTTTTGATAACGTAGGATGCTGACTTCCATTTGAAATGACCCCTGTATCGTCCACTGGAGGCAGCAAACATGCCCGGAACCGCTACACTGTGTACAGATACACACACATACAGTCCAATGATCCCAGTGTGAAATTAATAATGAACAAATCTTTTAAGTCAGAGTTCTGTTAGAAGTGTGTCTTAATTTCTAATTAAAGGCCCTTAACTACATTTACCTTTCTGTAACCAAATGATTATTCCTTAGAAGGTCACAGTTTAATCTTGTACAGAATCAAGGTGTATCTGTGGTTATCTAATGAAGAATTTCCTTTGTTTCTATGGAATCTATGAAACTGTGACTTGTGAGAGTCAATGTTCTTCAAACTGATAACATTTTATTCTTGCAAAGTTATAAGTAACAAAGTACAACAAAAGATAAATCTGTACCTAACTGTAACTTAAGAATTTAAAAGAGTTTGACTTTTCTCATTAGATGTTTGAAAGTGTGCAACAATTTTTGGCTAAGTGAGAAAATAATAATCCCTTTGTTTTAGAGCCAACAGTTCCAACAACTGCTTCGGCATGTGGACGCTATTTAAAGTAAATGGATCAAATCCAAGTCCACAGAGAATCAGTAAGACAGCAGTGTATACCACTAGCCTCTGGCACTGTTCTTAGAGGATAGCATACTGCTTGCATCATCTGTAACCTGTAATCTGTAATCTACAGCTGAGATCATTTACATGCATCCAAGCAGAGGATCTGCATGCTACTTTTTTCTCAATAAGCCTTTTGCAAAAGTGCATCTTGTATCTAAGCTCATAATTCTGTGGTATAAATTAGAGGCACAATGATTTCTTTACCAGGTAATATTCAATGGAAAAGGCATTTGAGAGCATCAGACCCTGATTTCCTCAAATGTTTGGATGGTTTACAAAACATTGTAAGTTCTAGTTTCCTTTGCCGTCCAGCCTTAACTGCAGATGTAGCTCCAAATCACATCATTTGTTAATTCCAAGTCAATTTGACTTGACATAGGATTATACTCCCCCTGAATTCATTTCAAGGTTGTGCCTTGTCAAACAGAGTTGGGGGGAGATCAAACTGGCCGCTGCGTGATTTAATAACCTCATGTAAAGTACTTGCTTTTACCTGTACGGAATAAATAACAAACAATGTGATTTTCAAATGGATTTTAGTCAGATTGTATAAACATGTTTGTTATGGCAACATGTAACCTGATAATAGAACACTAGAACCAGTTCTTAGCTTACTGACCTAATAACATTATGACCTTGCTATAGACACTATCAGGTCACATTCAGAACGACTTTAGTCATATGTGAAAAAAATGTAGCCCCATTGAATGGGGCGAGTCCAGTGACACATCAGAGCTGCCAATCCAGAGGACTCCAACAAAAAAATGTAGGTTTGTCTAACAAAAAATGTTGAACCAGGCCACAATGCAAGGTGACATCACCCAGCAAGGCACTGCGTTGGCCAATCCCATGCATGCAAGATCACAATCCTGGTGGATTCTTTTGAAACATCAACATCATATTTCTATTGTTTACCGTGACAAAAGATAAAATAGCTGCCACTGTGGTTACTTTCCAGAGTCGTGAAATCCTGTCTCTGAATATTACAAACCACTGTGCAGTGTTTGCTGATAAGACTTTAAACTCATGAATCTCTTTCTCAAACTGGACTTTATCATAAAGTAAAGTATAGTAGAATGGGCCACAGTGAGCAAGGGAGAAAGGGAAAATGTGAATTGAAATTACACAGATGGAAAATATCTTGTCCTCAGTGCAATTTAGAGTAGGAATTCGTCAAGTGACTGGTTGTAACAGTTTGGCTTCTTCTCACACTAATGCCACAGTTTAGGAAGTTGTGCTTCTGTTCCAAGTTAATGCTTTAGTAGTACCTGGGGGGACATTCCTCCTCAGCATTTGACACTTACAACTATTTGTGAGCAGCCACAGCACAGACACTGAAAACTGTCCATAGTAAAGAAGGAGCTTTGCTGGAGGCCTATGCTTATATTATCACCTGATATTAATTAGCATTAGAGGCAGGCTCAAACTTATTACAATTTAACAATTCTATGTCAAAATGATATGAATTACAAGATATGTTGAGACAGTGTTTCATATTATATAAAACAATGAGATCAGTTTATGATATGGGGAACGGTGTACTGTATAGCACAGTCTACATTATTATTATAGCATCTATAATTTTACCAGATGGGGCTGAGCAAGGATAAGATGTGCAGAGAGGCACAGAATACTGCAACCCTCCTCCATGTAATGTGGGAATATCCTATTATATAACCAATATGTGGAAGAGTTTTACAGTGCTGGGAGCATGTCCTTGAGCAGCCAATACAATGAACTCTAATAGTGAGCCTGAAATGTGATAAATATCAGATTGAATCAAATTGAATTGGAAATATTATGTAAGTTTTGGAGGAATTCACAGAATGGCAGGATTCAAAGAAGAATTCACTACAGCCTCAAGGAATACAGTATGTATTTAATATTCAAATGCATGTGGGTTTTTTTTCTGTAAATGAGGATTATTACTGTTTTGTGTTTGAGTGCATGTCTGTGGGGTCTCTTAAAGAATTCATTTCTATCTTTCCCAATTATAGATGATTTCTTTATTTATATGTTGGTCTTCTGTTGTGCATGTTCTATGTATTTCTGTATTTTTTTGTAATATTAAATGGTAGAAACCAAGTTCTGAGAGCAAAAAAAGAACTGAGGCTGATTTATTTAGTTTAGCAGTGGCATACTTTGTCACATTGAGCAATGTATATTCCTGAGACATTTCTTAGCTACTCACTTGGTTTCAGTCACATCTGTGTATTGTACCAATGACAGAAGATATTGTGTTTACAGATCACAGGGGACCATGGAAAATAAAACAAGAGAGAGACTGCATTTGAATTCTCTGATCAAATCCACAGGCAATGAGTGATGAAAAAGGGGAGGATACAGTCATATACCAAACTTGGTCCACAAAATAGTGTTAATTCATAGGTTTAGGTAAAAAAAAAACATAATCTCTGACATTAAATAAGAAAATTATTATTCCTTCTTCACTATTTAAGAAGGTTCCTAATCTACAGTCAAGGAGTGGTGTGGTTTAAAGTTTGATTGGTGAACACTATTAGTCATTAGTGTAGTCAAGTGTTATCTTGATCCATTGAATAGTCTGGACCAAAGTGGCGCACCAACCAACCAAAGAATATCATTTCCATCCCCAGAGCCAGGCCGACAGCATGGCTGAAAAGGTGTCTTTGCAAAATAACCACATAAAATGGCTGAAGTAGCCTGAAGCATCCCATTAGCCTTGACTAAATGTTACCAATGTGGCTGTGCTTTTCAGTCGTGTGGATGTGACAGGTAATGTTAATTTCCTCTGAATATGAACATTACATTAAGCTGATTGTGTGTTCTTAGTTAAAACTCGACAACTATATATGTTAGTCAGTTAGGGTGAAGGTAACTTTGAGGGGCCACAATGGAACTGTAGTTACGACCAAATGATCCATTCCTGCTAACACCTCAGTACGATGCACCACCTAACTTGAAAGAACACAAAATATGAGCACATGTTATGTACAGTACATCATAGTAAGTATTAATGATTTTGTGCCACTTAGCAGCTGGTTCAGAGTTAATTGGAAACCATACAGTAGCAGCTAATAATTAGATACATGCTCACTAACACGGCACAGTCTATTCTCAACTTATCTAATTCTTAAATCAGATTTATTCAGGAACAGTTCGCTGGTTAGTCTGCTTTACACATCATTGCATACATTAGTAGCCTAATTAAACTGTAATATTTCTCTTTATTCTGTAGTTTTTGTTCTGAGACAAGTGCCTCTAAGAACAGTAGGTGCTATGTTCTTAGATTACTTAACATTATGAGCATTCATGTTCTGAGTTTTGCAGAATGAAATAAAGAAAAAAAAAGTTTTTTGTTAATATCTTTAATGTATATAATATCTTTTGTGCTGTTATTTCTACACGGTGATAGGCTACTTTTAAAGTGTGATACAAAGGCATGCTCCAATAAATCAATTACTATTTCTATTGGCCCAGTGTTTAACTACTTAGGGACTAGCCAATAAATTTAGCTGTACTGAAAATATTTTTATTCACATTTTATCAGTGCTTGTCAATGCTTAATGGGTGTCTTTCTGAGGTCAGTTTAAATTTTGCTCTCAGAGTTAGACCCTAACCAAAATGGAAAGAGTGGGTGTTGGTTGACCCAGGCCGAAAGTATGTGAAAGCACTGTAAAATAAATCATTGTTATATCATATATATATAATGTGATGACAGCACATGTAGTGTGGTGGGTTAAAAAGCAAACACACAAGAAAAGTAAGTGTCTGTAATCAGAACATAAGTTCTGTTTTCTTAACCTTCTGAACTCAGACTTGCTCCTATAAACTTTCCCATATGTAGCTTTTAACTTGTAAAAATATGTATGTATGACAGCATTACATATTTTGTATCTGCCTGTTCCAACACTGCATTGAGTGAACTATTTAAAGCCAAGACCCTGTTTTTTATGGCCGCACCATTACTTTAAATGAAAATATTCTATATGGAAATGATCTTAAATGGAATTTAAAGCTCTGTGTGAATGAACAAAGTTTGTCCAAAAAACATGAGCTTGTATTATCTTTTAGACAATGAAACAAATAAATTGCATGAAACTAGCACAACATTGTTCTATAAAAATAACAATAACTGAGTCAGTGTGTTAGCTTTAATGTAGGCAGTGTAGGCTGTTTATTTAACAGAAACAGATATACTTTCATAGTAATCCAGTAGCAACATTTATGATTTAACACCAGGATCTGGTACATCAGTGGGAAGATTTTTTATCAGAATATGAGCTAAAATTAAAATCCTGAGGGATATATGGCAGTGTCTTTAACATTCTGGGCTTATTCAATTTAAACAAGAAAATTAAATTCACAGCTCAACATTTTGGGAGTAAGTGGCTAATCTTCAGTGAAGTCTCAAGGCCTGTTACATATGGTGCACATTACCCTACCCATGTATATCCTTTCCTTCTGTGAAGCAGTTTTCATATGATTCTTATCATTTGTATCTGAGCAAAAATCTTTCAGTCTTTCAATTCAAGCAATGAAAAATAGGCTACAGTATATCTGAGGCGAAAAGATACAACAAGTTCAATATATTCCTGACACATCAAAGGAATAGTTCAACAGTTTGGGAAATATGCTTATTTGCTTTGTTGCCAAGAGTTACATGAGAAGGTCGATACCATACTCACAGTCGCAAGCTAAATGTAAAAAAAAGAGCCAACATTTTTGCTTTTGGCTTTGAACAAACATGAGATATAACGTGTTAATTAGTGAGCTTTAGAGATGCTGGGGGCTGTGTTACCTTTGAACCGAGCTAGGCCAATGTTAGTTGTTTTCCCCTGTTTCCAGTCTTTATGCTAAGCTAAGCTAACCATCTGGTGGCTATCTTCACATTTAGCTTACAAACATGAGAGTGGTTCCAATCTTTTCATCTTCTATTTCTGAACAAGAAATAAAAAGTATACAATAAAGATTTTGTTGCAATTTAGTTATAAAAAGAATTCACAGAGCCTAACACTGTTACCTTAGACTCTTCCTGCATTATCTATCTTTCCTCGAATACAGTCCAATTAATTCGCCACAAATTATAGCTCTGTAGCAGATGAATTTACTGTCTCATCTAGGATACTGAAGAAAGGATACAGTGATAATGATACAATAACAGATGGAAATACAATGCAATTCAATTTATATCATAGAATAACAGGCATGCTTTTGTAACACTGTCTGCCAGCTTGAAGGCTGGTCTGAAAGTTTGTTTGTTTTTTGACAGCAAAACTGGTATGAGCAATACAAGAGCTGTTCTGAAGAAACATCATCATGATTTAATTTAAGTTTTTCTCATCAACTCTTGTTTGGATTTTCTGCCTGTAACTTATCACTACATCACGCAAGGCTGGAGGAAATGAGCGTTAGTCACAGGCTGTTGTTATGTTTACAGAACAAAATAAGATAGCAACACACACAGAGGAAATTGCATTGACTGGAAAGACCTCAATTTATTTGAATTGTCTTCTAAGTGACCTTTCACACATCTTGAGTCATTTAATGTATGTTCCTACAAACATGTACTCAGTGAGATATGTGAATGTATGTGGATTTATTCCCTATTTAATTATAAACGTTGGGATTGTTGAGCAACAATATATTTTTGCAACTTTTGTCATGAATTATATGACTAGGGTTTTAAACCCTCGGAAATGAACTATAATGTAGATGATTATTCACCATAAAAAGTCTTTATGGAAAGGTTTTAGACTGCTAACAGCAATATACATGTTTTTTTTTTATTTTGCATAAAAATCTAAAGAGGATAAGAAAGATGAAATTCATTTGTCCATGACTGAAGTTATTGTCTTTATGATCAGTTGCTCATAAAACAACAATAAATCAAACAATAAGAAACAAACAAACAACAAACAAATCCACTTACCAGCTTGGTTGTGATGAAAGGTGGCTAACAACTGATCTTTATTTGTATTTCTCACACCCACAAAAGTATATCAGATGTTTTCTTTAGATATGGTATGATTAGCCATGAATGGACATTTCCACCAATGACATCCAGACAAATTAGTTCCGCAAATATTTGCTTAAAGTGAAGAAGACATTTTTTAGGCCTGGAAAAGACAAGTCATATATCAATGACTCGTGCCTGCCGCAGCGTACAAGTGATATCTGTATATCTATTATATCTATGAGGCTTTTGTTTGTGTTTATTCACAACTTGTTATTCACAACAGTAACTTTTAAAACCACTGTCAAATCTTAAACGTAGTGACGTCTTGACTGGTGCAATCGTTATGAAAATTTATAGATATGGCATAGGATGTTGTCTTGTTAAAGGGGCCTCATTTTAGTTATTATCTACTGCTTTGCTTGAAGTTAACACTACTGGATTGGGACTAAGCATATGTGATGTGATCTGTGACACTATAATAATAATAATACATTTTATTTGTAGTGCACTTTACATTTGAAGCAAATCTCAAAGTGCTACAGTTAAGATCATAAAAGCAAGGTAAAAACATCAATATAAATACAAATAGATAAAACAGCTTACAGGGTTAATTAAAACTCATATGTTCTGCTAAAAAGAAATGTTTTTAGTCCTTTTTTAAAAGTCTCAGTAGTCTGAAGTGCCCTCAGATGGTCAGGGAGGGCATTCCAGATCCGAGGAGCAGCAGAACAGAAAGCCCGATCACCCATGGTGCTGAGCTTCCTGGGGGGAAGAAGGCGGTTTGAGTTTGGTGAGCAGAGGGATCGTGTTGTAGTTAGAGGGGTCAGTAGTTCTTTCAGGTAGGGGGGGTTGCATTTCCATAGATGCACTGGTGGGTGGGAAGGGAGACCTTGTATTCAATCCTAGCAGAAACGGGAAGCTAGTGGAGTGAATGAAGAGTGGGTGTAATGTGGTCGTACTTACGTACTCTCATCAGGATCCTTGCAGCACTGTTCTGAATATACTGCAGCCTCTGCAGACTCTTGTTAGGGATCCCGATGAGAAGTGTGTTACAGTAATCCAAACTGACATTGATGGACTGAGCTACACTTACACTGCAGCTGGAGATTTTACTTTAATATGTGTGAGAGGCTAAAATATAGTCATAGAACTCACTTAAAAAGTGTCCATTAAATTCTTCCACGTATGCAGAGACTGCATTATTACAATACACTGATATAAGTGCAAAAGCTGTCTGAATTGTATGGACATCCCCACCAAGAGACCAGAAACTGAAATATATTTTCTGTATATTTTCAACAATGTCCCAAACAGAAGTCATAACATATCTGGAGGAGGCCTCTGAGAGAGATTTAACCTTGCTGAACTTTTGTCTGATTGTTTCCAATTGCAATTCAGAACTGTATTCAAGCAGTGTTCCTGCCTTCAAGAAGATACTGAATAAAGGCCTCCTCAGCATGAGCAATCCTAAAGCTCAAGGACTTCAAACGTACACAAAGCGGAGCGGTTGCAGTTCAGACTCTCTGAATGGCATTCAAAAAGCAAATTTTTTATACATAACAATGTTTGCATGTTCAAACTGTTCAATCATAACGTCATTAGTCAGATGAAAGCAAAAACCTTCTTTGATTCACATAACCTCCTTCAGCTAACATGAAATCTTATTCCAAAAAAAGAAACATGACATTTTTAGTTCTTGTGTCATGGATTTCGCTGAGTCTCTTCACAGCAGATTTCTGCAGATTGGTGGTCATTTCAATAAATAAACAAATATAATTAGCTTTTCCAGTTATGGCTCTTTTGATCCGAGCTAACAAATTTGGACACTAAATAGCACTTCAAGCTCTTCAAAGCTACTCACAGTCTCACCACAGCGAAATAGTTCAGACAAATATGCCAAATTTCATCTGCTCTATTTAAGAAAATAAGGCATCTTCTTAGGCAAACATTTTTAAATAGCCATGAAAGTTTCATAAATTTTGATTATCAACATATAATCAACATTGTCACATAAACGGCAGCTCTTGAGATGAAAAATGGGTAGTTTTCTGCACTTCTGCTTAGCATCAAGTACTCTCATAATAATACTAGAAAGGACAAAGACAAATTATACCTTGTGGTGAGACAGTCTGTCCATCTTGTCAAAAAGATCCAACTCCTCACAATATGCTGAAGTTGATTCAATCTGTCACCTGCCAAACAACATTGCAGGAGCTTTTGTTGTTCTAAGACAAATCAAATTATGCCTTCACGCATTTCTGGAGTGAATCTAGAAGATATTTGTAGCCGAGTCTTCTGTTTGTGCTGAAGAAGTTTATATTTTTGGACATGGAGGAGTTGAGGAATAAAGGGGAAAAAACTGTTTTTGCCTTCAGTTCCTGGTAATTGATGTAAATATTTATATGCTGGGTAGGATAAACTGTTTGCAAGGATTACCAGTGTATGGTTATTTAGCTGTAATTTGATAATCAAGACCCTCATTATTTCTGATCCCTGTCAAGTGGATAGTGGTCCTCTTTACATTAACTTTTTTGCAGGACGGGGTCTGACCATTCCCCATCATGACCACCAAGGTCTAAAGAAAAACATCTAAATTGCTATTTGTTGCTCCAGCAGCTATTACTGTATGCAGAATGAAAAAAAGATTGAGCACTTGAGCTGCTTTAATGCAGCTATGGAAAATTGGGCATGAAAGAGGACTTAGATCTGCCTTTTATGTTTCAAGGATCGCATTAAAGCATGGGTAGTTGAACAATCACTGTCAGGTCAGAGGTCTATCTATCTATCTATCTATCTATCTATTTATCCACTAGAGTGCAATAAAATACTCTGAGAAAAGCACCCAGTATGTGACATTGCCTTTTATAAAGCAATAAACAAAACTTGGAGTCTATAGCCATGTGAGCAGCTCTGTGATGTTACACTAAATGCTCACAATGCTACCATGCTGATATTTAGCAGGTATAATGTTTACTGTGTTCATCTTGTTAGCATGCTAACATTTGCTAATTAGCATTAAACACAAAGTATTGCTTAGGTTAATTAGTTAGTTAGCTTGGCCTGTATTTGGTCATAATTGGCAAATAAAAAATTTTACTTCATGAAAACACCAAATGGCCACTTAGGGCTTCTGTAGTATCCCATGCTTACATTTCTAATTTTGTCATTTTTACCGTTGTGCTATGTAATGCTGTAAAAAAGTTCTGTCTCTTACTTTTCTGTATCACAGTGACATGCTCTGTCAACAAATTACAGTATGAACAGTGACAGCACAACTGTGATTCATGTCCTGTCTCCTGCAATGTATTTTGTACTGGTGAAAGTGATATATGCCGTACAGAAAATGTGCAGCCTTGTGCATTTTCAATCATTGTCATCAAAACCTTAACAAACATGCACATCAGAAAATACTTACAGACTACTCTGTTATATTGACATGTGGCTAAACATTTTGACTATCTTGTTCGTAAACAATGACACAAGGACTGGTCATTCTGATGGCACTGACAAGTTCACTAAATATTTACTTTTGAGAGATAGACTAAGGATTTTGAGCAAGTAGGCTAAAGGGTCTTTGCAGGTCAGCCACTGTGTTGTGTTGTGCTGTTTGTACTACCTGTTTCGAGAAATGCACTTACTGTTTTGAAAATGTTAAGGATGATTCGAGAAATGTATTGTGCACTGCACATTACATGGTTGTTCTCTGTAAGCAAAAACAGGTTACAGTTACAGAATTCCTTATAGCTATGCAGTGTTATAAGCAGCCTGGATTGAATGCAGCAGGTGATACAACATTCATTATAACCACGAGTGTCTTGAGCCTTGACTTGGACTCTAGCTCAAAGACTTGCTTTTTGTTTACTTTTAAGAGATAGACTAAGGATTTTGATCAAGTTATCAGCTTTTGCAGGCAAGCCAGTGTGTTGTGCTGTTTGTTCGATATGTTTCGAGAAATGCACTTACTGTTTTGCAATGTTAGGGATGATTCGAGAAATGTGCGAAAGCAAGTGAGAAAAACTGTAAAACTATAACCATAAAGGAACAAATATAATCAGCATCTGAGAAGATCAAATGGAATTGTGTTGTGAAGATGTTTTCCTTGAGTATCCTTAAGTGAGGTCAGGAATGCTGTCTAAACACATTTTTGTCCTTCAACCCTCAGTGCTTCTTTTACCCATGAGACCCTTGCAGCTTGGTGCCACTGTCCGCTGTGGCTGGCTACTTCTTCTCCACAGGAAGAGCAGAGGCTAAGCAAACAAACAATCCCCTGCTACAGTATTTCATATGTAACACAGTGCATCTCAAATGTGGGAAAGAGATCCTACATCTGTATCTCATATTAAACAGAGACAGATGATATCCATGAAATCAATACTGGGGAGCTCTCAGCAGTGTAATGTATTGACAAGGTTTCAAGTTATTTAGGAGGTTTACAAAGCTCAATCCATATCAAATCTCAATCTGTGCTGCTCCTGACCATTTACATAATAGACCCACTGGACGTTATACTTGAAGGAAAGAAATTACAGTTATATGTTTAACAGATGGGGCTGAGTGAGTTCTCACGCAGTGAGATAATCCCACTTGTCAAAACACAGTGGCTGAAGATATTTGCATTCATGTTGAAACAGAGATTGAGTCCTACTTTTGATCACAGATAACAGCGATAACAGAGTGTCCTTGATCAGATCAGAAAGGAAGCATCACCTTAACTCACTTGACACTTCACCTTTGCCACACACTGTGGTGGAAGTATCCAAGTCTAGCGAAGTAAAAGTAGCCAATCCACCATTAAAAATAAAAGTCATAATTGTACCAGTATAAACATAAAGCAACAGCAATCAAGTAAATAATCAAAAGTAAAAGCACTCATTATGAATAAGAGTTTAGTTTCACTGCCAGTCAATTTTATACCTATTGTCTGTAGTTTTCAGGTTTTGGTGTGGGGATCATTTTTCATATTATATTACATTTATTCATTTAGCTGACGTTTTTATCCAAAGCGACTCACAATTGCTTTATATTTCAGAGGTTGCACACCTCTGAAGCAACTTGGGTTTCAGTGTCTTGCTCAGGGACACATTGGTGGATGTGTCACACACAAAAGTATGTGTCTTATCCACTTCACCATTGCCACCTCCACTTATCAGTTGAAGAATGAGGAAAAAAAGAGGAGAAAGAAGGAATAAAACAAGACTTGAAATAATAATGAATGGGAGAAGCAATTTGGAGAAAAAGGAATTCTACCCAAATGCAAACACTGCATTAATGTTTTTTTTGGCAACTTGGGGGCAGAAAAACAAGCTAATGGTACACTAAGCCTATTTAAACATTCATCAGGATTGTTGCAACATTTATTTGAAATTGTTGTTTCTGTCCACGAGTATTTTGCAACCTGCGAATATTTGCCCTTAGTCAATGGGAGTACTCCTTCCTGAATAGTTGGCAGCCCCATATAGGACCAAAGTTGGCTTCACTGCTCTCCATTCAAAAGTGGCTTTGTCCATTTATTATACTGTCTATACATTTTTCCTTGTGTCATTGATTCATTCAATGACACAATCCTGTTTTACTTTGTTACTTACCTTTGCTATCATTTCTGATCACTACCCTTGTTTGTTGTTTTTCGTCTTTGTCTCTTGTCAAGTGTCCCTGTGTTTGCTGAGTTGTCAGACTGTTTTGGGGATTTTTTCCTGTATCATTTGTATTTGTTTGCCATGTTTTTTGACTGCTGCCTGCCTCTACACCATGTAAGGTTATCAGTATTTATTAATTAATAAAACAAGATTGTTCACCTCTTGTTTTATTAATTAATAAATACTGATAACCTGTACCTACTCTACCTAGGGGTCCTGCATTTGGATCCAAATCCCTTATTCTCTTGTGTCTGCGCTTGCTGAAACATGACATGTACAAACCATTTGCTTCATTGAAATTACCTATATGCCCTCTACAAAGTTATACAGTATCCGGAAATCAGTTTCTCAAGCACAAAGCAACCCTGTGTTAAAGAATAGCTTGAAAAGTTTTAATTTGAGTTTGAGGAGATTTATATCCAGATCTATCCCTCTCACCTGCAGGACACAGATAACCTGCATTTTTCCATAAGCGCATTAGTTCCACCAGCGATGGATCCTGAGACTCACTGAATGAGATATTAATCACTGTGACCTGCCAGAAGTATTTTGGCACTTTGATGCCTGCCTGTTTTCTCTTCTACTTGCTCTTAGGCCAAAATTCCTGTAGTCTGAGAGATTTAGTTGATCAGAACACTACATCTCCTGACAGTTACCTCAGCATAGTTGTTGCTGGTAATATCTAACAGAGCTAGGAAGGGGGTGACTCACCCTTCCACATAGCTCTGATTGGAAACAGACAACTGGATGTTTGCACCTTTTGCACAGGGGCAAGAAGAGCCAGAGCCTGTATGGTAGGGGTCATTCCACTCACTTAAAATTTCCTTTGACATGCTAATTTCAGGTCAGAGCACCACTTGTCTCAGGTGGTGTTACGAAACCAGAAAAAGCCTTCATTTACGATTTGCCACAAAATCTTTACCATGTATAATAAATGAATGAAGTAGGACAAACTGTTAAAATGGAAATAAACTGGATTAATTCACATTTTTGGAAACACAGTCTTTCTTTCTGAAAACTAAATGAGAAGACCACTCTAACGTCGGATCTTGGGAGTCAGGTGGCAGCTAGCCTAGCTAGCATGGCTCACTCTTAAAAATACACTATCAACACCTCTAAAACACTCTAATTAACACACGTGACGGCTGACCGTGACTCCAGCTGTGCTTGCGTTCTCCAGTGTTTTTTCTGTTTCTTTCTCGTTGTGTGTCTCTGTGATAGCTATTTGCTTTGTGGGCGTGGTCTATGTTCCGAGGCACCTGGCCCTTCTCAGCACCTGATGGCAATCTCCACTGTTCAAATACTCCTTATCTGCTGCCATTCATTGCCAAATTGTCTGTCTACCCAGTGTAATAGGCCAAAAACCTTTTCTAGTTTAACTCTAGTTTTTTTTTGTGTGACTGCTTTTGTAATGTGTTTTTTTTTTCCTGTGCTCCCGGATTCTGGTGCCAGCATCTCGAGTCAGCCTGCAGCTACTTGCCGCTTCAACTCAGACCATCTCTGCTCTCAGTTCCGCCAGACCACCATTCTCCAGCCATTCTCACCATTCTACCAGTTTTCCTTCTGCCATCACCTGCAAGCCACATTTTCTCTACAATTCAGTCACATTTTTGGCATTAATAAAGACATCTCCACTGAGGCCATGTATGCTTTTAGGTCTCTTTAAAATAAAATCTAACAAAATGTCTCCATTCAATCTGTACACAAACATAAATGTAAAAACAACTTGTGGTTACATGCTGGAACTTTTTCTTTGGAATCTGAGAGTGTTGTCTCTATAGACAAAGACACCCTGTATAAACCACAAGTAGTCATTCATGTTTGTGTAAAGATTAAACTAATGAGATAAAACATATTCAGAGAGCATTAGAAGTGTCTGTAGGTGTATTATCTTTACTTTGGAGAGAGACAGGGCTAGCTGTTTCCACCTGGTTCTAGTCTTTACGCTAAGCTAGTCTAACCACCTCCTGGCTCTAGCTCAATACTTGATGTAGCTGAGAATGTATGCTGGACCATAAAAATCATGTTTTTATTTAAACCACACACTCATCATTGGTAAAGAAATGTAACTTTATTTAAAGTCTGCATTTCACTCTATTCAGCATTTCCCCGAAACATGTATATTGCCAAGAAATAGATATATAAAATACACACTGAATGTAACTTAGAGCAAATGAAAGGGGTCATCAAGGTACATTACCCAGAGGAGTCTGATGAAGTCCAGAAGAATTTTCAGATTTTATTTGCATCATGAACTATTTGACAAAATCTGTCACACTAGTCAGTGTGGAGAATAAACAAAAACAAAAAACAAGGGACTGTTTGTTGTAAAAGTGTTACCAAATATTTGACAGCAGTGTCACACTTGTATGCTTAACTGTTATGTAGATGAAGTGTAACAGTAAGTATGGATATAAAAGTTTGTAATGTCTGAATGAATCAGACATGGTTGGTCTGTGGTCAGCCATTAGTTCAGCTCAGCTGAAACTATACGCTCTAAGGAGACCTAATGGTGTGGAAGATAGGATGTAGAGACCTGCTGGGAGGGGGGGGGGGATACTTTGTTTCATTGCTCCACATCAAATAAAAAAGTCTCCAAGTTTTGCTCTGGCAATATGGTTTGGAGACAAGCTTAATCAAATCACTTACTTTCAACCCATGTGTGCATGGATCACTTTTTCTTGTCAGGTTGTACTTGCTACAAATGCACTGATCAAACAGAACCATGGAGTTAATCACATTTATGACACTGATATGACTCTGGGGTATTTGCACGAGCGAGTGAAGAAGTTTTTCCAACATGAAGTACACCATACACACCTATTAGTATTATGATCAATAAACCCATTTCCCCTCTGACCCTGTTATTTCATGTTGGAAACTTATTAGTTTTTACTAAGACTAAAACCCTCTGCAATGTGGAGCTGTGAGCCAGTTCAATGCACATTAGAGTAGCTGGTTGTTGACTTTGGATAAGTATCTTATCAATTAATTGCATGTTAAACAACCACAATGGGTTACATTGAATCAGATAGTTTAACTGGCTGATTTAACACAGGCCAATAGATCAAGCAACTGAGATCTGTAACCGCATGCCTTTGTCAAACAAATGATACAACAAACATACGCCTACCTCTGACTAACGCACAAACAGACCTGATCAAATCACCAACAGATGTGTTATAAATGAAGGAAATTAGACAGCATTAGCAACGTTTACAAATTACAAGGGGGCATATCATATGGAATTGTTTTGTTGCATCTTGGGCTAAGGACAAATTAAATGGATCACATTACTTATCATTATTTAGGACAGTGGTTCCTGACCTGAGTGTCGCAAGATGAATCTGAGGGGCTGTGAGATGATTACTTCTCTGTCTGTCTGATTTAAATTTGAATTCGGGGTATATTTGGGAAATACTTGGGAAGTGTTTTTCTCTTAAGGTTTAATATTTTGGACATGAAGTTGGAAAGAGCAACAACCCTTTTCTGTGGCCAGGTTGTGTTCACACAGTCTACATGTAGCCAACACTTTTCTTAGTTTAGGACTCTTTATTGTGCTCAGGTCATTTGCCAGCGTGAATTCTGTTTTTAGGTCAACTCTTTTTCTCACGACTCACAGACATACCCTGTGATGAGGGGGCCCCAAGTAAACCATGCTTTGTACTAAAGGGGCTATTTTCAATATTTTTACATTCACATGACTACTTGCATGTGAACTTGCTCATAGTGAAGAACCCACAGAGAATTATCACCCAACTCTGCAGTCTCCTTCAGCTGTACAGTGCATTTATAGCATCTTTTAGGTAATTGTTTTGTTAGCTCGCAACTTTACTGTTTAGGTTCAGCGATAAAGGCTCTAAAAAGCCATTGTACACCACCTGCCCAGCACAAAACAACAGACAGACACAGTTAGCAACTAGCTGGTGAACACAGTTGAGCATTTTGCCATTAAGGGAGACAAAAGAAGTGGGAATATTAGACTTATATTTATAACGTGGACACAGACTCCCAGTGAATGCTATTGTTGCCCATTGTCTCTCCCTCAGAGGGACTGTTGCTTTCATTCTCTTCTACAGAGACTGTGGCAGTGCTAGCTTTGTTACTATGCCAGGAGCATAACATAAGTAGGAAATTAAAAGCTCTTAATGAATAAAAACAGTCCACTGGAACATTTATTTTGAGCCATAGGGTCATTATAACTCAACTGCTACTATACAGATCATGGACTGTAACATGTCAAGAAATGCCACAGTAAACAAGTGCATTTTTTTCATTTACTTATGTGCATATCACAACACTTATATCCTAATACCCTGTGGTCAAAGAGATGTATTGTTTGGAAATCCTGAGGGGATTGATACCACAATCCCCAACCTTGTGTTAGGTGCAACTGTGGTGGCCTTACTAATCATATCACAGCAATAATGAAAAGGCCTTTTGAGCTAAGAAGCCACAGCCAGAATGCCGGGTATTAGTCCACGGGTGGTCTGTTCCTCTTTTGGCAGCCATCCAGGCCTCGAGCTAGGTCATAAACTGATTATATTCCCACTTTAATCTCAATAAACACACCTAAATGAGTTAAACCTGGTTCTGAGAGCTGGCCATAGAAGAAATAAAACAGCCACAATTACCTTAATCAGGATACAGAAAACAAAACAAGGCAGGGAAGACCATGTGTTTTATATATTCACATGCATCTCTATTTCTTATATTCTTTTTTTAAATCTTATATGTATTTTAGCTGTTGATAATCTGTAGTAATTCACCAGTAACCACTTATTTCAGCTCAGGTTGTCTTTCGGGGTGTTGACCTCAGCAAGTCATCCAACTGAAATGATCAAATTGTGTGCGACTGAACTTGGGGTGGGCGTGATGATAGAGGGCTAGTCGTATGCGCACTCAAAAGCCTTACAGATTCAAAACACAAGCAAGAACTAGTTTCAAGAACAGTGGCTGAGGTGCTCTTAACATGTTGTGTATGCTTTATTTCCTCAACAATGAGGATCATGTTGGTTCAAGTAAGGGAAAATAAACAAGCAGCTCCAACGGTTGAGAGAAAATGTCAGTCAGTAAATACAGAACATCGAATGGGACACTACATCTCAAATTTATTCTGTAAGTGAGGTTGCGCAAAGATTAGAGCAGTGGTGGGAAGTAATTCAGTATATTTTCTCAAGCACAATATTTACATACAATTTTATAGTACTTGTACTTTACTTGACAATATTGATTTTCTGTTTAAATGATGTTAAAAATGTGCTAACCTATTAAAAAACAATGCACTGTTAAAGATTAAACCAGTGATTTCCAACTTTTTTGGATGTGACCCCTTCTAAAAGAGCTGTGGGGCCCCTCATCATGTTTCTTAGTTTCTTGTTGCAGTTCCCCCCAAACAGATACAGTCCCCTCCAAAAGTATTGGAAAGGTAAGGATAATTCCTTTGTTTTTGTTGTTCACTGAAGACATTTGGGTTTAAGATCAAAAGATGAGTATGAGACAAGAGTTCAGAATTTCAGCTCTCATTTCCTGGTATTCACATCTAGAAGTGTTAAAAAACTTAGGACATATCACCGTTTGTATTAGATCACTGCATTCTTAGGTGAGCAAAAATAATGGAAAAAGTAATCTTAAAGTAAATAACATTTTAGATTTGGCGGCAATCACCAAACTGTTGCATTCTTCATTTGTGATGTTATTCCAGGCTTTTACCGCAGCTTCTTTCAGTTGTTGTTTGTTTCGAGGTGTTTCTCCCTTCAGTCTCTTCTTAAGGAGGTGAAATGCATGCTCTACTGGGTTAAGGTCAGGTGATTGACTTGGCTAGTCTAAAACCTTCCACTTTTTCACCCTCATGAAGTCCTTTATTTTGTTGGCAGTGTGCTTTGGGTCATTGTCCTCCTGTTTCAATGCATTTCTCCGTAAATTGGCAGACAAAATGTTTCTGTACACTTTGGAATTCATTCTGCTGGTACCATGAGCCTGTTCCAGAAGCAGCCATGTAGGCCCAAGGCATGATATTACCTCCACCATGCTTCACAGATGAGCTTGTATGCTTCGGATCATAAGCAGTTCCTTTCTTTCTCCACACTTTGGCCTTTCCATCACTTTGGTAGAGATTAATCTTGGTCTCATTAGTCCATAAGATTGGGTTTCAGAACTTTTAAGGCTCATCTCTGTACTTCTTTGCAAATTTCAATCTGGCCTTCGGATTCTTCCTGCTGATGAGTGGTTTGCATCTTGTGGTGTGGCCTCTATATTTCAGCTCTCTGAGTCTTCTTCCAACAGTGGATTGTGATACCTTCACCCCTGCACTGTGGAGGTCGTTGGTGATGTCACTAATGTTTTGGGGGTTTTCTTCACAGCTCTCACGATATTTCTGTCATCAACTACTGTAGCTTTCTTTGGTCGACCTGTTCGACATCTGTTGCTAAGTACACCAGGCCACCATCAGGCCATGGCTGGCAGGTCCAATGGCTCTGGTCGATTTTCCTTCTTTTCTCAGCTTGACAATGGCTTGCATTTCTCCCATGTTGGTTTATCCTCTTTAACAGGAAATGCAGTCTTTATAGGTTTGAACCAAGGATGAAAACTTAGACTAGTTATGCAGAGCTAATTAATGTTTGGACAATCAATCTAAAACACCTGGGCTACAAGAAACATCTGTCAGTCACATGTTCCAATAGTTTTGCTCACTTGAAAAATAAGTGGGTTCAAACAAACTGTGATACGTCCTGAGTTGTTTAACACATCTAGATGTGAATTCCACGAAATGAGAGCTGAAATTCTGAACTCTTGTCTCATACTCATCTTTTGATCTTAAACCCAAATGTCTTCAGTGAACAACAAAAACAAAGGAATTTGCCTTACTGTTCCAATACTTTTGGAGGGGACTGTATTTATCCTCTATACATCTAAGTCCAAACAACTACTACAAACAACTGCAAATTTTAATTCTTTCCTCTCCCAATAATCATCTCATTAACCCATCAGATTTATCTTGTGACCTTCTGAATAATACCCAACCCACAGGTTGGGAACCACTGGTCTAAACTTCATAAAACTAGCTCCACCTCAATCAGCTACAACAGTGAAATGCTTTTTACACGTTGTTGCATTAGTATTAACAATTAAAAGTTTATTTAGATGATAATGTTTCTATTATTTACTAAAGTATGATTTGTTATGCTGTTTTAATTATAAAAGATCATTTTTACATTGTATTGGTTACTTAAGTATAAGATTTAAGTACTTCTACCACCACTGGTATACAAACCGTGGTCTACTTGGAAAGAAAAACTAAGAGAATGTGTTCGTACAATAAAAATAATTTTAGTCTCTGATGTGTTGTTTTTCTGGCATCATTCACTGAAACTCTCAGAGTGCAATTTAAATACCAAAATATTAAGAGGTATGCTGAGTCAGGGCTTTCGACACTTGATGAAACTCTGTGCTCCAGGATGACAATGACTCCATCCACAGGGCACAAGGGGTAACTGAATGTCAGCACATTACTGTCAGTGATGGATAAAATACTAAGATTCTTTACTCAAGTAAAATTATAAAAAAAATACTCCATAGCAAATCAAAGTTTAGCATTCAGATTATTTACTTATGTAAAAGCAGCCTTTTTTTATTATGTAAGCATAATATACTATTCTACAAAAGTACTTATAGGAATTTGATTATTACTGCAGTAATGTGAAGCAACATTTTAATGTTAGTTGGCATGAATTAGTTCATTTTCATTTAATTACTAAAACACATATTAAAACTGCACTTAAGTACATTACTTGAGTAAATGCACCACACTTAAGTTACTTTCCACCCCTGATTAACATTATTATATCACACGTAATATATTATATATTACTTGAGTAAATATTATATATCACCAAATAATGACATTTCTTATGGAAGCTGTTACCCTGCAATAAAGATCCACATACAAGTTTGTATTTCCTTGATTTTTATCTGTTAGCTGATGATGTTGACCAGTAGATGGTGCTTCAAAACCATTTGCCAGTACAGTATGAGTGAATTGTGCTGTGTGAAGTCTTGTATGTCATTGCAGATGTTCAGTGTAAAAAGGCCATTTAAGCTGAATAAATGTTTATAATGCAGTCACTGTTCTCTGTATAGATACAGTGCAGTCCACTGTTGATCCTCGGTCATCTGCATTGAGCTCTTTACATCTTTACGGAGCGCCACAAGGCAATAAAGCGAAAACTTTCAGTGAGGTTTCATTTATTTATTGTTTTGTTAATGTTTGTGCAAGGATAAGAGTTACAAAAATCTACAGACTAGACATGATAATATATCCTGTTCCTATCATACAACGTTATTTATACAAGCGTCCTTTAACAGTATGTATATATTCAATCCAATGTACTTATTACACTTTAAAGATATATTGATCATCCTTATAAGACAGACGACAAACACCATCAACAGTAAACAAATTCATCTAAAAACACCCACACAGCCTGAACTGCCCATGTGCAATCTACACATTATGTAAGCCTCAATGATACTGATGTGCTATATCATGTTTCAATTACTTCATGAAAATGAAAACACAGAACCTACAAATGCAGCACAGTTCCCTGTAGTGTTTATAAGTGCATTAGTCACTTGAGTTGTAAGAGAATGCTTTACCTGTATATTGAGGTAACACAGCTGATCTTTTTATATGGAGATGACTACATTATAAGAACATTTTACTGATTTTTCTATTTATTTCCTTGTATTAGTTATATGAGTGGCATGTCTATAATGTCCACAATAAATGTCAATGTTCTCTGTGTAACTGTTGTCCTGCAGCCTGGTCTACTTCTGCCGTCCACTGACCTAGTCTGAGATTTAGGAATGAAGGAAAAATGTAGTTTTGGTTGAGATAAGATTCATTGGTCCACCGCTGGGGAAATGCAATAGAGAGGCAGCATCTCAGGCTGTTGTTTATTAGTTAACTTTAACTATTGGCCAGTGATGCTGCCACTGCCGGTCAGACTGGCCGCTGACTGGCCAGACTGTAGAAGTGTGCAGGATTTTTGTATAATTCTAGCATTTTTCAAATTTGTTTGTAGAAAAAATGGCCAATTCCAGTGAAACTTCATGCCATCTATGTGTTTCTTTCAGCCCTTTTCAAATGTAGCAAGCGCTTAAAAAAAAAAAAAAAGAAAGAACATACATAAAAATTTTACTACCACTCAGTGGTGCCACAGTCTCATATATGTCAAATAGTGTTTGTAATATTGATGCAATTTCCTTGGAGCCAGCATCTATTGACCATTAGAAGAACTTCAACTTCATGCAATTAAAACTTGGTTTTACATTCAGCCATGGACTGTTTAAAATCACTCCCTAGTTCACATACTCACATCTCCCCTTATAACAGACACTCAATAGTTTACTCTGCGGTGAACAATAAATTTAGATTTCCTGGCACTTACGAATCAGCTGCCATGGTGTCTGCCTGTTGGTATATTCTGTCACTGTGGAAGAGGCTCTCTAAGGAAACTTCACTATCAATATAAATAGTGCCCAAGTAATTAACGTTCTAATAGACTACACAGACCATAAGCACAGACTGGAGCATGTCTACATAATGAGTGGTAAAATGTTCCCTTAAGTGTTCCCTCATAATGGAACAGAAACCAGATACAAAGTCCAAGCTCACAGCATTTTTGCAACCTAATAACATGCGATGTTTCATTGTCAGATTTCAGTAAACAGAAGTATTTTCCAGTGCATCCCTTTTATATTCAGCATGGCTATTCAGCATGGAGGCATTCTATAAAATTAGTTTCATAAATTTAAATCCTGTTTCTGTGTAATACAGTACACCAACTTGCCCGAGTCTATGTGTGGGCACACAGTTGTCAGGAACCAGCAGTAGCCGCCCTACACTATACAAGCTTAGTGGTAAATATTCATCATACAGACCGGGTGTCAATGTTTGTTTTGCTGTCAAAAATAGATGTAGTGGCGTGATGGTAATCACAATCACTATGTATCCACTGTGTTCTTCAACCACTTGACTTGTGATTGACTGGAGCTACATGTTACCTTGTTTGTCTGAGGATGAGGAGGAGGTGGATGGTGATGGGGAAGGAGGTTTGACAGGAAAGACCCTGTCAGTGGGTGTGATGCCTGGGCTGCCCAGACCAGAGGAACTAGAGCTGCTGGAGCGGTGTGGTCCCTGGCCCTGTCCAATCACAGGAGCAGGCCGGACAGGTCTGACAGGCGGGGGCCTTAGAGGTGCATTCGGTCTACGAGCCGAAAGAGCAGGTTTAAAAGTGGTCATGGTCTCGGAGGAGGAGCTGCTGCTGCTACGTCTCTGGGCTGCATCTGGATCTCTGATCACCATGGTGTGAAGAGGGCTACCAGGCGGCTCCTGGGCTCCGCCTGTGTGTTTGAGGGGCTCCAATGTGTCCAAAACAACATCAGGGGCATGTTTGGCTACATTCTGTCGCTCCAGATCACGCAACTCACGGAGAGCTGTATTCATTGTTTTCTCTATGTCCTGAACATGAGTAGAAGGAAAAATGATGCTGATATTTAGAAATGCATATCAAACAATCAGACAAGCAGTAACTAAGACCAAGGGCAGAAACAAAATGATTTTAAGTAGGGTTAGTGAATTAATAATACAGAATTACATTTTGTTTATTATACAATTAAGGGTGCATGACAACCACAGTCGTAACATTGTGTTATTTTCTAGATTGATATAAATATGTAAAATGCAGGGAGTAGCATTCACATACTTCAATGTTTTGTTTTGTTTTTAGGTGAGGAACCTCATGTGCCCAACCCAATTACAAATGGACAACCGTGACTAACATCAACGTGCAGTCAGTGGAGCTTCCACTGTATTTATTTCTGTCTATTTCAAAGTTCATTCAAGTATCAACACTCACCTCAGCGAGAGCTTCAGCCTCGAGTGCCTTGTGATCTCCTAAACTTGTATGCCGAGTGGTGCTGGGTGAAGACCGTTGAGAGTGGCTGTCAATGAAGGCCTTTCTATCTGGGTGGCTGCCCAGACCGCCAAATGTGGTGAGACGCCGCTTCTCCGGGCTGTCTGTTGGGCCCCTGCTAACAGCTAATTTGTGTGGGCTGCAGGGCCGAGGCATAACCCTAGGGGGCAGGTCTGCAGCTCGGGTGGGGCTGTGACTATCAGCGTCACTCCTGTGGCGTGGAACTGCAGCGCCATCTGATCGCACTCTCACCCTAAGAAAAATCAGTTTGATACTTTATTAGTTTAAATGTCTACACCATGTATACATTGTATGTATTGTGTGTGCGCTTGTGCCCCCTCTCACTACTTATGGCATATATCCCATGAAATTTAAACAAACCCCACCTTCCCAGTGCAGCTCCAAAGCGATGCTCAGGTGTGTGTTCGCAAGGAGACTGATGGTCATTTCTGGACGGGGCTCTTTCATCGTGGTGTGGTACACTGCGGGCCTCACTATCAGGCCTCTGAATGCTATCTGAAAATGCATCATCCCTAATACAGACAGACAGACAGACAGAAGAGACTGATCTCAATTAATGGCTTCTGTCCTCAGGAAATGTTAAAATTGGCCTTTACTTTGAGAGATCGAACTTTGGTTTTAATTTTGTTACCTGCCCTGTGACAGAAAAGTGGTTATCAGGCAAGAGGCCGGAGCAGAAATTAAAGTCAATTTCGAGGCATTTGAGGATTTACCCAAGTGCTCCTCCTTACAATTTAACAGCTAATTGCTGATTGGGGGCCATTTGTTTCCATCACAACTAGTTGCGTCAAGGCAACAAGAAAAACTCACAAGAAAACAGGAGCATTTCATTAACACTGATGACTCCAGAGGCCATGCTTTTTGAAAACACAGTTCGTGAGGATGATAACAATAGATGCATTTTGGGAAAACAGAGCAACATAAATAATGACCAAGCCCAAAGTAGCTGTTGCCCTGCAGCAGAACCAAGGACTTCACGACTGGATCACTTGTCTGATGCTGTTTTATACCAAAACATTGCCTGTTCAATATAACCCAAATCGTTTTGCGATTGTGTTTTTGTGGCCTTCACAGACCAAATGTATTTACTCACATGTCTTGTACAACAATGTACTGATGTGGAATCAGCCCGTCCACACCGTTATGTCGGCCCTCCCACCAGTCCTCAGAGGCTCGCAGGTAGAGTAACAGAGAGGCTCCTTTCTTGAAGGAAAGCTCTCTAGGACTTCGGCCCACGTAGTCAAACTTGGCTATGGCCTCAATTTGCTCCAGCTCTGCAATACAGAGAATACAAATTACAATACAAAGAAATGTGACAGAATCCAATTTGAGACATTTTTTCAGCTCTTACAGGTACGGCTGCAGTCCTTACAGTGGCGACTCACCTTCATCACTAGTGTTGGGTCCGGTACCATTGTCTACCTCGTCAAGAGCTCCTGGCTCACTGTGTGGGCTTTCACTGAATGGAGGAATATGGAGTCAGAGACACAAAAGAATAGACAGAGTCCTTCATTCCCCAATTTATACAAAATGTGCAAATGAAAGACATAAAATGTCTGACTCAGTATGATTTTGGAGTTTCTCAGTTGTCAACACAAATGTTTTTTTTTCTTTCAAATTATTAAACACAAAAACTAAATATAGGAAATGAAAACTAACCCTAAACCACCTTCCAAATGAAATCTGAGATTCACAACTCGATTTAGCATTCAAATAATAAATGCACAGTAGAATACATCTTTGTAAGACCCAGTTGAACAGTTTGTCACAATATGGTTGTTTGTGTACGCAAACATAACAATAACAAACAAATATAATAAAATACTGCTGCTACATGGTGTCCAACAAACTAGACACACAGAAACTACATAACTAGAATATATTTCAGCATTTACGAGTGTGCCAGATATACAGCAGTGTGCATTCTGCCTAAGCCTTAAGTTATGGTAAAAAGTAGAAAATGTATACTTTTTTCTGTTGATAACAAAAAAAAATGGGCGGCAAATGGCTGCATATAAATAGATCTTTTATCCAACACACTTCACAAGTTGGGATCAAACTTATGCTTGTGATTAGTGGACTATACTTGCTCTACCGCCTGAGCCACAGCCGCCCCATAAACCATACATTAACATCATGTTGGGCAGCTTGTCTAGCACTTACCAGTACTCTTCCCCAACAGCCATGCACTTTTCATACACAGGTCCTTCCAACTCACGCTGGGTTGGAAAGATGGCCTCATGGTGGATGATAATGGTCTTAATAACCTCGTTAACATGCGCCTGGCAGGACACAGGGTCCTGCTCATCTGGTATTGGCATCAATGTGGGGCCAAAGCAAATAGCCAGGTTATAGGGGTCCATCATGTTCTCATCACTGTACTGAGAAAGACTACAAAGATTGCAGAAGCAATTAATATCACATTTCTAAGTGTCAAATAAGTGAAATTTGTTGTGACAGGACTTACTGATTTAGAAATGCAAACAGGTATCTCATGACGATGATCACAGGCCGCTGAAGGGTCACAATTATCTGCTGGAGGTGATGAGCTCTTTCTGCACCCGAGTCAAGCTCTGAAGAAAAAAAGAAAGAAATTAAGAAAGAGCAAAAAATGTATAAAAAAACTACACTAAATACAAAAACCTTTTCAGATGTTCTATTGAATGTGACTCACTGGTTGTGGACATGAGGTCGAGGAAACGCTCCTTGGGGAACAGTGGGTTTTCCAGACCCCTGAAGTAGAGCTTAAGAACGCCTGCCACAGAGTTGATGTCATGATCACTCTGATCATCCACCAGAGGATCCTCTCCTATAGACATAGCATACATTTAATTCACTCATTAATCCTTCACTGCTATCATTGTTCATGTAACATGGCACTGAGACAATATAAACTACGTGTATTTCAAGTTGGGGGGGTTAATCTAAACATTGAGAGTGCAGTTATGTTTCCTCATTTATTATTGGTCCATGATGCTGATCTTACGTATCATGCATCTAAAATGGTTTACATGTCCATTAGGGGGCTACATGTTACATATGGCGGCTTTATTTGCACTTTAGAGTCCCGCGGGAGAGACTGTGGCTTGTGAGGGGGAAAAAACGCAATTTAAAATCAGTAGAGAGAAAATAGCACAGTGGGACTAACCTCTTTCAAATGCATTCTTAATGTCATTGACTTCGACCTGGGAGCCTGGAACTCGAAATATACCTTGCTGCTGAAGGCCTGTGGACAGATAGAGCCTTTAACGTAAAATTAAAAACAAAGTCCTTTCATTTCATTTCTTTGTACATTTACTGTACAGAAAATAGTAAACTAACAGTATATGCACAGCACTTAAAGCCAAAAGGTCAAATCACATAAACAAACAAATGTATAAAATAAAGCATCTAACAGCGGGTTAGTTTAAGCTACATTGTGAGTGTGGGTATGTACTGTATGTTTGTGACAGAAATGGTGTAAAATGGAGTAAGCCTGAAAGACCAGAGCAGACTGCAGCAGAAGCAAATGAAAGAAAGAAAGAAAGAGTTATGAGATTAAGGTTGCCCCCTGCTAGAATATTACTCGACTAATTAATGATTAAATCCTTGGTTGACATTTTTAGTGAATTAGTGGGTTTTTTCCCTGGTCCTTTTCATGGATATTGAAGCATTTATTTTAAAATAATAATCACATATCTGTCTTCACTATAATATTCACAAACACGCTTTTGACATTAAAAAGCACTTGATTTTATGAGATCCTATTGAGTCCGTTACATCTTTTGAAACATTTCAGGAAGAAAAACTGGTGTGTCCACCCTTCGTCCTAATATTCATACAAGCTCCCGGTGCTTGCTTATTGTGTGAATCAAGTTGCAGCTGTGTTTGTAAAAATAAGAGATGTCCAGCACTGCAAATTTTGTTACAAAAGTTCATGTTACATTATGATAAGGACTTTAAAAAATTTAGTCCCTGCTGCATCTGGGTGAAATGTGGTTCCAGAGTTCCCTAAAATTTTCCTGTTGTGGAAAAGGTCTATTTGTAGACTAAAGACTTTTCTCCCCCGGTCTAGGACATTCCTATTAAAAATAATATTATAACATTCCTCCATTAAAAAATAATTACTAAAAATTAATTCACAAACACAAGTGTATGATTCCCTCATACAAACGCTAAACTAACAAAAATGTGACCTTATATAAAAAGACGGTGAGACGGAGTATGAGAAAGCTCAGGTTACTGTGTCCACAGTCATTTTGAGGAAAGACAATGTATGAACACAACAGGAACCTACCATACAGATTGATGTATCGAACACAGCTCTCAACCACCACTGGTATAGGCTGCCCTGAGTCCTACCAGACAGATTCAAATGATCATTCTTGGAAGCACATAAACAGAAAATAACAGAAAAATAGTCATGCCAGCATGGTTAGGCATTTAATGATTTTTTAAATAACTGATTTTAAGTGTATAGAACACAAATAAGAATCATGTTAGTGTTTGCACCACCATATATTACTATTACTACAGTATTTTCACAGGAATGCCAACAGGACAGAGGCACAGAAATGTTGGTTAGTGTACTGAAAACAGTGTGATGAACCCGCCCTGCTATAAGACAGAGTACCTGACTCCTGGCACGGACATTCCGTCTTCCCCTGGGCAGAGAGCAGTAAGGCACGGAGACAGAAGAAGAGAGGCAACAATAACCACAACAGGTTAGTGAGAGAGACAGATTGTACAGAGATAGAGAAAGAGGAGGCCTGGCCTGAGAGAATAGCCAAAGCATCGGTGCCTTGTGGGGTGTGAGGACATGGCTCTGCGGGGGAGTGTGTGGGGAGGGAGGGTGCTACCCGAGAGGATAGGGGGGCTACGTATAGTAAAGCATTTTTTACAGCCAGAAAGGACTGTGTGCCCATCACAATCTCCTAAAGCGCAAGGTGTCATTAAACTACACTCTTCAAGCGGAAGAAATTTCACTTTATTATCAGTTAAGACAATTAAAAAGAGAAAATTGTAATAACTTAGAACCTGGAAAAGGGGAACATTTGGAAACCATTAAATCGCTTATTAAAAATGTTTTTCTGCCAATCAACTAATAGGTTAAGCTTTACGGAATCCTGATGTTTATCGCCACTGCTGTTGAAGCTTACTATGTCTAACTGGCCCCGTTTGATTGAACAGTAGAGTGAATGTGGCCATGTGTTTATTTGCATAGCCTAGCATGGCTGGTGAATAGCCAACTGAAATAAATTAGGCCAAATTAACTCACTGTCTGGAGCTCACGGGAAACAGAATGTTAAGCAAACCCTGCACCAGTGCAGTTCTTAGCAAATCAAACAATTTTCACACCTTGTTCAACTGGTTTTCACCTGAACCTGTGTTTTCTATATCTTTAAGACTGTAAAGACAAGGCAATGAGCAAGAGGAAAGTCAGTGCATGAGTGAGCCAATGTTTGGGTAAAAGAGTGGGCAAAGGCAAGAGATCCCCCAAGGACTGCTAGTGAGACAGCTGAGCTCATGGAGAGACAAAGAGCACAGATAGGCTAATACCTGAATGAAGGCCTCCATATTGCCGTTAAACAGCTTACGGTTAAAAATGGAGTGAGGTCTAGCCTTCCGCATTCTCTGGGGTTTAGGGGGAAGAGTGGGGGGCCTGGGGAGATGGTGGGGGGGTGTATCGTTGGTACATGGTAAATATGAAGAATAATGCAACTGGTATAATTACACATCAAAGTACTTACATTTCTTCTAAAATGTATTTGTTGCCATGTCTTTACCACAGTAATTTGCATTTTCCAAAAACAACAATGCTCAAAAAGTAAAAGAATGGTTTGATTATTTGGGAAATATGCTTATTTGCTTTCCTTTCCAATGGTTAGCTTAGCACAAAGAATGGAAACAGAGGGAAAACAGCATGCCTGGCTCTCTCAAAAGTTTTTATGTATCATTCGCAAAATAAAAAAAAAAAAAAAAAAAAAGCTGAAAAATTGACATTATACTAGCTACAGTGGGTACGGAAAGTATTCAGACCCCTTTAAACTTTTCACTCTTTGTTTCATTGCAGCCATTTTCCAAAAATCAAAAAAAGTTCATTTTATTTCTCAGTAATGTACACTCAGCACCCCATCTTGACAGAAAAAAAAACAGAAATGTAGAAATTTTTGCAAATTTATTAAAAAAGAAATACTGAAATATCACATGGTCATAAGTATTCAGACCCTTTGCTCAGTATTTAGTAGAAGCACCCTTTTGATCTAATACAGCCATGAGTCGTTTTGGGAAAGATGCAACAAGTTTTTCACATCTGGATTTGGGTATCCTCTGCCATTCCTCCTTGCAGATCCTCTCCAGTTCTGTCAGGTTGGATGGTAAATGTTGGTGGACAGCCATTTTCAGGTCTCTCCAGAGATGCTCAATTGGGTTTAACTCAGGGCTCTGGCTGGGCCATTCAAGAACAGCCACGGAGTTGTTGTGAAGCCACTCCTTCGTTATTTTAGCGGTGTGCTTAGGGTCATTGTCTTGTTGGAAGGTAAACCTTCGGCCCAGTCTGAGGTCCAGAGCACTCTGGAAAAGGTTTTCGTCCAGGATATCCCTGTACTTGGCCGCATTCATCTTTCCCTCGATTGCAACCAGTCGTCCTGTCCCTGCAGCTGAAAAACACCCCCGCAGCATGATGCTGCCACCACCATGCTTCACTGTTGAGACTGTATTGGACAGGTGATGAGCAGTGCCTGATTTTCTCCACACATACCGCTTAGAATTAAAGGCCAAAAAGTTCTATCTTGGTCTCATCAGACCAGAGGATCTTATTTATCACCATCTTGGAGTCCTTCAGGTGTTTTTTAGCAAACTCCATGCGGGCTTTCATGTGTCTTGCACTGAGGAGAGGCTTCCGTCGGGCCACTCTGCCATAAAGCCCCGACTGGTGGATTGCTGCAGTGATGGTTGACTTACTACAACTTTCTCCCATCTCCCGACTGCATCTCTGGAGCTCAGCCACAGTGACCTTTGGGTTCTTCTTTACCTCTCTCACCAAGGCTCTTCTCCCCCGATAGCTCAGTTTGGCCGGACGGCCAGCTCTAGGAAAGGTTCTGGTCGTCCCAAACGTCTTCCATTTGAGGATTATGGAGGCCACTGTGCTCTTAGGAACCTTAAGTGCAGCAGAATTTTTTTTTTAACCTTGGCCAGATCTGTGCCTTGCCACAATTCTGTCTCTGAGCTCTTCAGGCAGTTCCTTTGACCTCATGATTCTCATTTGCTCTGACATGCACTGTGAGCTGTAAGGTCTTATATAGACAGGTGTGTGGCTTTCCAATCAGTAAGTCCAATCAGTATAATCAAACACAGCTGGACTCAAATGAAGGTGTAGAACCATCTCAAGGATGATCAGAAGAAATAGACAGCACCTGAGTTAAATATGAGTGTCACGGCAAAGGGTCTGAATACTTATGACCATGTGATATTTCAGTTTTTCTTTTTTAATAAATTTGCAAAAATTTCTACATTTCTGTTTGTTTCTGTCAAGATGGGGTGCTGAGTGTACATTACTGAGAAATAAAATGAACTTTTTTGATTTTTGGAAAATGGCTGCAATGAAACAAAGAGTGAAAAATTTAAAGGGGTCTGAATACTTTCCGTACCCACTGTATTTCAGGTCTGTTAGTGGTAGATTATTTTTAGAGAACTATCATGAGAGTGGTATCCATCTTCTAACCTAACTCTTGGCAAAAAAGCAAATAAGCATATATCCCCAAATGTCAAACTATTCCTTTACATAGCCTTAGACAGCTGCAAACTTTATCACAGTCTTTTGACTACAGGGAATTATCACACACAAAATTCAATAAAGATTTGACTACATTTAATGAGGTGTACCATAAATCAAAATAGGCAAAGGTCAAACGCTTGTATTCAATTAATCATGACGATGCCTTGTCAATATTTGTTCATTTTCTTTTGAATTTATAAACAGAACAACAGCAGGACAGTATCTATCTCTCTGGCATTTCATTTCTTAGTCTTAACATAACTTTATAGATTAAAACCTGAGCACCACCTTCTCTGATTAGGATCAGACCCTTTGTTCAGCATATAAGAGGAAAACTCTTGTTCCCACACTGATCTCATTCCTGCCACATCCAGGGACAGAGGAAGAATTTTACACATCATCGCCTACTTTATTCACCCTCTTGTCACTGGACATCTTACCTTGTTGTTCCATATTCAGCCCTCTCCCCTAAAAGAAAAAACAGCAGAGAATGAGACTAAATTAGTATACGCTAGTTTTACAATCACAGAAGTTAGCTGTACGGTTGAGTGCTGGCCGACTATACACTGGCTGGCAGATGGAGACGGAAAGGGGTGTTATGAGAAAACAGGCATCTATTCAGTCAGGCTCAATGGGGTGAGTGCCATGGCTGCATTTGACTCCCCGCCAGGCAGCGGTCATTCAGCGGTCGCCCTAGAAACGGCACAAGAGCCCCAGAAGGGGATGGCTTGTCTACTCGCTCTGCAAAGTGAAAATGTATCCAGGGGCAACAAGAGAGGGAGCTTGTGGGAGCTGATTTGTACAGTGCGATGATGATTTTGTGATATCTGCTTCACATTTGCACACAGATGTCTCACTCTACGCAAAAATGTAGGCCTCACTTTAACCAGTCAATCAAATATTCAAGGATCACATCATGTGTCAGACAGCTTCCAACACAACTCAACTTTAAGCTAAATTTCAACCCTAAAGCAGATATTTGAGTCTAAAGTAGAAACACAAGGGCATGTAACAATTTTATTCACTCTTTTGGCTGCTGAGGTTAATGCATATTAAATATGAGGAATATATGAAGGAAAATATTGCCAAGGAAAGTATGGCAAGAAATACCCTTCAAGTCGAGTACTACTAGTAGTTTGCACCCTTTATGCCTCTTTTTGGTCCAAAAATGGTCAAGCTCTCAAGTGAAGAAAAACTTCATTACAACACAATTATGTGAGCATGGACAGAGCTCAAAATAAACTGAAAAATTGAACAAATTAAAAAAAAATAAGACACTTAACCCCTAGTTGCTCCAGAGCTGTGCGACCTCTGACATACAGTATCTCACAAAAGTGAGTACACCCCTCACATTATTGTAAATTGGTCAATGACATATAAAGCTTCTAAAAAAAAAAGCTTTATTTTTAAAAAAATCTTTTCAAAAAGGATATAATTCAATTTTTTAAAATTAGAACAATGTGTATAAACAAGTTTTATTTGTCAAATAACATTTCAAAGTGTTTAAATACAATTCTTTTACATTTTTTTTTTTTAACTTCACAGCCCAAAAAATGTCAGGTGGCGCAACCAAATATTTGTAACAATATATGTATTTTCCAACTATTCATTCTAAGTTATAGCTCTGGCAAGTATTAGAGTGTCTATAGGCTTAACAAATTATTATTTTGTGCTTGTGCTTTTGTATTTACAATTATCTAAGATTATTGCATTCTAGAGGTCAATTATTTAGTATCTTTAGCATCCAATTTTACATTTATTGATGGAAAAATAAGTATACAAAAATACAAATTAACATTGTTTTAAACCATATGTTCGCTTAACCTATTATTTATCAGTTAAAATCCATATTTTAGCTGGTCGCACCACCTGACAATTCAGTTGCGCCACCTGACAACATATTAGTAATGACAGCGAATATACTGAGAAATTGCAATTTTCTTTCAAATGTCAACAGTCTCTATTGAAGTAATGAACTGATTAAAAACAGGATACATGATATCACATTCAGTTAAAACAACTAGGCTACAGTGCAGTGGATACACTGTATGAAGTTGTAATTGAACAACAATGTTTTTAATGTTCCTTCACTGGTCTTGCTTCCACTGTTGCCTCACTTTTTGCTGTTCTGGACCGCTAGTTAATTAGTTAGTCACAGTTTTCCCTCCATCTTCCTCCTCAGATATCTATAAATAGGGATGTTGGATCACTTTTTTTGCCCCTGATCCGAGTCATTTAATATTTAGTATCTGCCAATTCCCGATCCAATACTTGTATTTTACTAGATAATACAGTTGCACAGTGTACACGTCAGGATGGCTATGTTTAATTAAATTTCTCTATCCTTAAAAGTATCCTTGTGTGTTGCGTCGGGGGAGCTTTGGATTGAATTACCTTAGTGAACTCACTGTATTCGGTTTAATGTTGATTTTATTTTTTCTCTAATATCCATCAGCTCTGGGAATTTCATCATGGAGGAGTAGAAGAGGACTCCAGTGGCAATCTGTGAAGCTCTGGTGAACTCCATGCTCAAGAGGGTTAAGGCAGTGCTGGAAAATAATGGTGGCCACACAAAATATGGACACTTTGGGCCCAATTTGGACATTTTCACTTGTAGGGGTTTACTCACTTTTGTTGCTAGCGGTTTAGACATTAATGGCTGAGTAATGTGTTATTTTGAGGGGACAGCAAATTTACACTGTAGCAAAGTGTCATTTCTTCAATGTTGTCAAATGAAAAGATAATCAAATATTTACAAAAATGTGAGGGGTGTGCTCACTTTTGTGAGATACTGTATATAGCAATTGTAAGTTGCTTTGGATAAAAGTGTCAGCTAAATGAATAAATGTAATGTGAATGTAATCCACAAACATTGACCCACAAGAATCTGAAAAGTACGTAATGATCCACCAACCAATAAATATCCAAAAGCAGATGTTTACAGCATTTTGAAGTAGCAACGCATTGACATGGGAAGATGTTAGGGGTGTGAAGAGTTCTCACAACATTAAATTGTGACGATATTTCTCGTCAAGGTGAAAAGCTGTCTCATGATATCAGCATGACGGGGTGTAAGGCTGAAATTAGTAACAGACAAGACACGAACAACATGCAAGCAACATTTCAGACTGCACATGCATTGTTTTGCATTTTGTGACTTCATTCAAATGAAAGACAATTTTTCCAGTCATATATTACATCATTGAAGACTTCTTAAAAACAGTGTTAAAATATCATTCTGTCTCATTCTCGTGAACCCAATATACTATATCATCTCATCTTGTGAGCTAGGTGTATCATCACACCCCTAGAAGATATACATCCTTATTCACACTTTTGGCTTAATGCCATAGCCTACAAGCAAAGTACTTTTTTAGCCACTGACCTGATTCTGTCTATTTGTCAAGTAAATGGCAAATTCAGTATAATATAGATTTGCATTTTAATTCCAAAAACAGATCATGTACAACTGGATTTATTTTTATATATTTTTGTTGAAAACAGATTTATGGGAAATTCCTCGTAGCACCATGTGCATATCAAGGAATCCCAAAAAACTAGTCAAATCTTATTTTAGTTCTGATGGATGTTTTTCTATTACTGGTACTTTACTCACATTACACTAAACTTTATATAAACGAACCCTAACTATTACCATCACTGTCCACTCCACTAATGTACAGCACGATAAGTCTTACCTTCTCCTAGTGTCTGCTTCAGAAGGTCATGCTTGGCCTGCAGTTTGACAATGAGATTACTGCCATTCAAGTACTCCTTATATTTCTGCAGATGAAATAAAAAAAGACAAATAGCGATTTTTAATTATAGTGAATGTGCTCCACGTTCTGCTCTCATTTGTTGAGAACTCACAGTAAAGTAGAAGCCCTCAGTCTCTTGCTGATTGGCTCGTCTCTTAGTGATGTTTGCCTTGCTCATGTAGGAGTCAGAGGAAGCCGATTTGACAGACTCTGTGGATTGGCTATGCTGGAAGGCCTCTGACACGTCAAAGTCCTCTACTGTGAGCATGTCCTGAAGGGTCTGCATGGTGGCGTCAAGGGTCTTCCTCACCTGGCGCACACAGCATAAAAACACATTCGAAACTTTAATTTCAACAATATCCCCTATTAGAGCATATATTTGTTCATTTGGTGAGTTGTACATAAAAAACAACATCATCAAAAGTAATAATATTTCCAAATACGTCTTCTTAGTTTCACAAACAAGCAGTATTGTGTAACAAGCCAGCACAGTCTAAGTTCCACTACAGTCCATTTTCACAGCAGTTTGACTGACACACTGTAAACAGGAGAGTAATTAGCTTCCTAGCATGGAGCATCGTGGCATGAAAGATTAACTATGTTCCTTCCATGCAAGGCATACAGGAGGGCAGTGTGCATTTCTTTATTCACAACAGACAGGCAATGACACAGATCCACACCCTGATGACCTTTAAACAGGCCTATGTGAGTCACAGTGACCTTGGTGACTCCAGGCCAGAAGGCCAGGGAGCATGCTGGGGCCGCCCCCAGTAGAGGCAGGAGACTGTATGAGAGACGACCACGCAGGTCAGTATCAGATTAAAGATGAATACAAACGCAGGTTGACAATCCTGAAGACTGGTTGTTTGCCGTCCCATGTTTGTGTGAATTGGGGGTGAGGGTGATGTTGTTGGCTGCCGATCCCAGTTTAAAACATAGCAAAGCCAAAGGAGGTATTTGAATGCCTCAGTTAAACAAACAGCCCTTTGATGAGTGAAATAGAAGTGGTTATTCTTAACATGACAGAAATAATCTTTCAGTTAGAGGGTCCTAATAGAGACAAAGTTATTTTGTGTCCCATCTTTCTCAATAGTTCGACATATTGGGACATCCTCTAATTCTCTTTTTGCTGAGAATTGATTCATTCCACTCTCACGCCTGTATGGTAAATATGAAACCAGCTAACCTGCCTCTGTCCAAGGGTAGAAAAAACCCAATAAACTCGCCTTCCAACCAATTCTAACTAACTTCACTAATTAACAAGTATCACATAACTGCACTACATATTTTTGTACAGATTAAAGAAATTACACATAATGTTTTGACAGAGCTTTTGAGGTGCTGGTTGGTGGATTTTGTTACTGCTGGACAGAGACGGGGCTAGATGTTTCCTCCTATTACCAGTTTTTCTGCTAAGCTAACCGGCTGCTGGTTGTAGCTTCATATTCATATTTTTATTATATTTTTCATATTTAACAGACAGATATGAGAGATAGCTCACGTGTGTAAAAACCCGCTCTCAAAGACCCTACTGCCTGTTAACACTGTGTGCTGTTACAGACTAGCCAGCATAAAGAGCAGCATATATGCATCTTTAAGAGAACTTCCTGTTTTGCTACATGTGGTCATCACTTGATCAGTAGTTTGAACGATAAGCCATTCATTTCCTGCCACAGTATTTTGAAGAAACCTGGTGACATGCAATGGCCTTGGCATTTTTAAATGTCATTCAGTGACTCAGACTGCACATCATTTATTCTGTAGCATACCAGGTTTTCTACCTTGTGTGAAATTTAGTATATGTTATATCATTATATGACTCAGTATATGTCCTTTTCTGAGTCAGCAAAAAGAACATAGCTGTTCAGTGAGCTTGCTTCATTCTGAAACAAAACTCTGACACTGGCATTCTCACCTCTTCATTTTCTATCTTCAGCGTGGCCAGGCGAGACTGCAGCTGGTGGTGGCGCATCAAGAGTTCTGTCTGGACAGGCTGCTGTGCACTCACCTGACACACCTGGGATTAAGAGACAAAGGGAACTTCATCAGGAGGATTTCACAAAGAGAACAGCAAACACAACGAGATGCACACTGTATCTATGTACCTACAAAGCAAACCATTCTTATAGCCCTATTTTCTAGTGACCCACCTCATCCCCCATGTGTGGCTGATAGTCAAAGTGTGCAGGAGGACAGAAGATCTGGCTGTGCGTGTCCATAAACTTGAGCTTGTCTCCTCTGATGTCCATTGCATCTACTGCTCCCTCCAGCAAGTCCAGACCCTCATGGCGAGAAGTCTCCAGACTGTACTCTGCAGACAGGTAGGTTCTCAAGGTGCGTGCCAGGCTTGCATGGTAACCTAAGTCGCAACACTGGGGGCAGGAAGTAAAACATGTAGTAATTAAACATGAATAAAAGGCCTAGAACTTACAAAAGAAGCACTTGGACAAGAAGGCAGTTCAACGTTTACATGTTTGGCTCCAACAGTAATAACTTACATCTATCATGTCTGAGACATCATGGATGTAGTATTTGGCCACCAGGGCATTGGTAGCTGCCAGATTGAGGAGATAGTCGTTCCGGGCCTTTGTGCATTTCAGCTTGTTTTCAGAGTACTTTGCTTGTCTCTAGGGAGAAAGATGAAGAGAGTCCCATCAATGCAGGATGTAAAATGGATTCCTAATGTACTCAAAGCATGCATTGCTATAATCAGTCTGATTTAATTTATATAATCTGTCAATATATGTAATACTTTGCACCATATTGAGATGTGCTCCTTGTAGCTTTAACTACATTTTCAATGTAATTTGTGCAAATAGCAACTGGTGAAATTCAAGTAGTTCATTACAAATGCATTTGCACATGATTTGTACTTGAGTGTAGATACAATGCCTATAATGCACAACACATTATGTATAAACCAGTCAACTGAAGCAGACCTTCTCCTTCATTTTCTCCATCTTCTTGACAGAGCTCCGACGCTGTGGACGTTCATCATGCCCATACCGCAGAAGGCTGGAACTAATGTCGTTGGCCTTGCCAATGTGCTTCTCTTCCTGTTTCTCTGCATCCTTCAGCTTGCTCTCAGCACTGACACTCTCAGTGTGGTACATGTGGTATGTCTTCATCACCTGCAACAACACACATCTTATGTCATACTCTACTCAGTGCCAGAGGCATCACAGTCAAACCAGCAAGTACTTGTTTAAAATGGATGCGACTTTGAGGAGGAATAGAAGGTGTGTGCAGAATCACATGCTGAAATGTTACATTCATATCTATCACATGCAACTCCTGGTAATAATAAGTGTGATGTCAAACAAAACGCTTACTGGTAGTATCACTTAAAAATCTGCCTGGTTTTGTTCAGTTCAATTCAAAATACTTTTATATGTCCATCATATGCAAGCTGGTTAGCAAACACAAAAAACACACAAATCATTAAACAATAAGAAAATACAATATGGCACTTTAAATATTAAAAGTAAATGTAAAAATACACAAGAGTTAATGGCAGTGGCCAATCCATAGCTGGGCACATTTATACACAAAGTAAACTGACCATCTCTTTTACAACAGTCTTATGGCTACTGGAATAGAACCAAATGTTTACCTACAGGCAATTTAATGTAAAAGGCATTCATGATGGCATTAAAGCAGAGGACATGTTTGGGTCCCTTGATAATGTTACATGTCTTACTAGGATTTGTACAGTATTAAGCTGTGCAAAGGACCTCTGTGTTTTGCCAATCAATTTCAGAGCGGAGGTTAACAACACACTCTTTTGAAAGGGTTGTAAAGAAGAAAAATATTTGAAAAAGATAAAATGCTTTCAATAAAAGACATTATATAAAATGGTATTTTCCCCTCCATCTACTCCAAAGGAGTTTAATTTATGTAGGCATGTAATATAATTGTTAAATAAAATTAGCAAGTTATCAATTTTCAACACATAATCATGACATGGTTAACTAAAAGACTATAAATGTTTCACAGCCCTAAGAGTACATTACATATGAACTTGCATAACCCTAGTATATATTTATTTTTATTACACTTAGTAAACATTAGAGAGTGTAGTTTATTCATCCTGCTCATGGGAGCGTCACATTTTGAGTAACATTTCCTAACTGAGCTGCAAGTTTAGCGCCGGGCACATCTGTCTGATGCGTCTGCCTTTTTGTACCCGTTTTTCTTCACCACAGCATCGTAGTAGGTTAAAAAAAAAAAAAAGACCCCTGCAAGTGCTGTATGTACTACAACCAAAAGTTCATCACTGCTCCAAATACAATCCAAACTCCCACCGCTCAGTTCGCTTTGGAGGAATTCGAATTAACAGCGCAATAAACAACATCTGCTCCTCCATCACTCGCTCTCAGGTTCTGGTTCCCTAGCAACACTGACTGAAGCGGACGTGCAAAGGACAGTGAGATCGATCAGCAGGGGGGGAAGAAGGTTACAAAGTGACAGAGAGCAACCTTCCCTGCTACCCGCTAAACAAGAAACTGCTTGATTTCCACAAAACGCTAGCAGGCAAATCAATAGCAGAGACCAGCAGGCTGACAAAGATGAATCCATGCTTCATTTTACATTTAACTCATAACTAATAATATAAACAAATCATACAAGTTTCACATACTATAATTCTTTATGTTGGGTGTGAGAGGTGCAGAAGTATTTAATAATGCATGAATAAGAGGCAGGGAAAAAAATCAATATTAGTGAAACAGTAAAGTGCTGTATAACATTACATGTGAGAATATTTCTCATGTGGTTTAACTCATGTGGGGATTTCTGCTTCAAATCTATTTGTGAACATCCTTTTAAAATGAGCAAGAGTGGTCATCAGTAATCATTGAAATTGCACTACATCTAAACAGTTTCCTATATTAAATTTTGTCCTTACCTTATCTCTTTTAAAAGCTATTTACAGAATCCATTGTACAGTATTTTGCTAAATCCTGCAAAAAAAATCAGAGCAGCACCGGGCAGCTTTCTGTTTGCCTTTACATCCTGTTCTTCCGTAAAAGAAACCGTTTAAGGGAACTTTAAAGCATTATATAGAGATGACTTCATTGGGTGAAATGAAAGTTTGGGGTCATAATCAATTTTACATCACCATGATAAATGTGCTTTAAGAAAAAGAACTAACCCTGCCTTTTAATTATCTTTGATTGATCACTTACAGTATTTACCTCATAACATTCTAGAAGTAATGCAGATGATTGAGTGTGCAGCAAGTAGCCAAAGGTGGAGTTGCACACGTCAGGACAAAATGTAATAATAATTAATTAAGCAGAATGGAAGTGTATACAGAGTATCTTAAGATATTAATTTATGGTCCTGTTTATCTGGCAGGGAATTAAATTATATATAGTGTGAGCTAGTTAGAATAACAGTATGAAAACGAGTATCTACATGTGACTTGCCCTCACTTGTTTGGCGATGGAAAATTTATAAAATGAAATTTTACGACTTTCTATGCTCTGTCAAACTGCAGTTACAGTCAGTTTAAGGCCTGACATTTGGAATTGATGTAGGATATTTAAATTTCACAATTTTGCTTGCCTAAAGATCCTTGTGCTCTTACTTTAGTTACCCCTAGTCAGTTCTTTTAAATTAGTTCAGTTTTATATGATCTGAATCAGTGTGTTAACTTGCTGCATGATTTGAATCTTAACAGATTCTTTTTGCAGATTAGATGTCAAACAATAACGGAGCACTCTGGTGTGTCCCACATACAGCAGATGATATCGCTGCATCAGATAAGTTTCATCACCCAAATGAAGAGGCATCATTAGCACTGAACACATCTGTTTTCCATCTTTACCAACACACAGACCATTTAAGTGATGTGTTCAATGTCATGTGCGCACATCTGTTTTCACATGGGGTGTTCTGTATGTACAATACAATGTTTAACAATAGACAGAGTGATAATTGTTACCAATACACAAGCAGTGTGTGATTACTTGTAACATTAGCTGAATATTCGTGTGCTGCTGTGACCACAGTGCACCTCTGCAGCACAGACTGCTGAGTCTGCTTGAAGCACAGCCAGAAATGCTCTCCCTGTCAACTGGTGTAGAAATTCACAGCGGGAGGAAGAATGCTAATTTTTTCCTCTCATGACTTCAGGAGAAGGAAGAAATGTCAGATGCTGCACTGCTGATAAGGCATATCTGCTGTGTGCAGTGTCAGGCCAGCTACTTCACAGGTTACAGGTTCAGGTCTGAAAAAAGGACTGATGAGCCACAGGCAACTAACATAGGGGAAAGGTTGGTACAGACATAGAAAGGTTAGGCATGAAGGGGCAATGGTATATTTTTATCTCACCGTGTAGAGCTCATTGGTGACTTTCACTAACTCCTCATGCATCTGCACCCCAATGTCTTTACTCTGTAAGAGAAAAACAGGTGACCGTTTCATGGGCAATGAAGGCAGGTATTTAAACATCTAAGACAAACTGGTTAATTTAATAGAAGTGTCTTCCCACAAGTGAAAAACTTGCCTGTGTGCCAGTTATATTTTGTATTTGAGGGATGTCAGCAGGCATTGAAATGCTGTCATTACCCTGCACTAGAAAAGATCTAATACAATGCCCAAAGTGCACATGCAGACAAAAATAGAACAGTGCAGTAATGCAGAACATTTCCCAAGGACTTGTGTCACAGTTTCAGCTCAGTTACAGGGGCTGGGAGCCTATGATGACTTGGACATGTCCCATGACAGGGCTTTTAGCCCAAGAGGAGGAATGGGACCAATGGAGAGTGACTCTGGAAATCCTGTTTTGGAGATATGATGCGACGCTTAGCCCAATCAATCCTGTTGTTTTTGCCACCGCTCACGGATCGTTTGTCAAAACAGCAACCTTGCGTTTTGACATGTGACAAGAATTAAATTACAGCATATTCACTTTATTTAAACTCTGACTTAACAAATGCCAGAGTTGATTAATTCCCTTCCCTACATGTGCAATTCATTATCACTGCAGCTGAACCAGAATGCTACAGCATAACAGCATTATTGTTTTGGAAAACTTTGTCATAATTTGAGCTAACGTCTTGCAGAGGGAGAGTTTTTCTGCAGGCTGTTATTAGTCTTTTTCTCTGTCCTAGCCACAAGCGATCCCATTCTCATCAAGACTCCCATCGTGAGCCCCCTAGAGGGCATAAATTACTGTAGACCCCTGTCCCCGCCACTCAATACTGATCTAAGATCCTCAAGGCAGCCCCTTGAACCACAGGCCCTCTGCACTCTGCTACTCTCACACGTGCCATACATTAAGCATTTGCCTTATCAGATGTGGGAGCATAACCAAAAACAACAGTGTTACACAAAATCTATTCCATGATGCTAACATTGAATAAAAGAAACAAGTTAAATCTAATTCTCTCCACAAGTTACTGAATAACAAAATGAGTCCTAGTTAATGTGAGTTTAAGAGAAATTAAATGAGTAGGCATTTGGGCAACCAAGAGTGATGAGGTGTAAAGAGCGTCAAGAAAAGCTTAGTGATCTAAATAGGGAGCAAACTGAGCATGATATTGAGAATGACAATACACATGATGAATGGGGGAGGTTAAAAATAGAAAGCTTTACTAAAAACACTTGGTACTCTCACAATAGTCAGGGTCTACTGGAAGGCTAAAGTGGTGCAATTTAGTGAAACCCTCAGTGATGTGTGGGAATAGTCTGCTAGGAATCAACCTAATGGCCACTGAAACCAGGCTGTAAAGTTGCAGGGAGAACCTCGCATGCAAAAAAATCTATTGTAAATGAAATCCTGAGTTAACATCATTGGTCCCGACAAGAGACAATTACATAGCACTGTAAATTAGCCCTCAGGAGGGAAATGCTGTATGAATGTATAAATATACTGTATCTCCTGACACATTTAAACATATTTTTACATATTTTTGGTGGTGTGGCGTCAAGTTCCCAGCTGTGGGCGTCACTCATGCGATTTGAGCAGATAAGTTCTGTGACTGTGTGCGTTAGTAATGGTCACGGTTGCATGCCCTCATCCGTTTAATTCAGATTCTGACCTTTTTGAAAAGTCTGATGACATCCTCGCCCACGTGTGCCAGACGGACAATGACGTTGTTGTTGTAGATGTCGCTGAGAGTGGCGTGGTCTCTGCTCTCCCGCCTGGTCTGGTCCAAGACCAAATACCAGCAGTTCACAGTGGACAGGAGATTGTGGTCCTTCCTGAAACAGCCAAGGAAAGGCTTCACAATGATGAAAAGGGTGGTCCATTAACCAAGTTCTATAAAGCTTTCCTGACGTAATACAACTGCAGCATTCAGATCAGTCTATTGCCCTAATCACAAAAAAACTGAGTTGCTGCCTCCAACAAACTAAACACAAAGTCCTAAACAAACTAATTGTTGCAGTTAAACGGTTATTAAAATACTTGGCAATCAGGCTTTGAAAGGTTTCATTTCTGTGTACTTGAACATAAAACAGGGTGAAGACTCTTACATACGATCCATTGGTACCAGCGCTGGTGCTTTGCATATTAGAGATCAAGGGCTCACTGCACATGCGGTGAGGAATTAGCAAAAAAAGGACGCAGCTGTACACACACAGGCACACGCACACACGCAAGTGGAGGGAATGCTGACTGCATTTGCCTCCTTGCTTGAGGAAGCATGTGAGTTCAATTATCCTCACATAGCAGACTAGTCTTCATCTTTTGTCTTTAGAAAGCATTTGACTGTTTTTTTTTTACCTCCAACAACTGTGACTTCAATATAAACATCATACACAGAGCCTGCTTGAAAGCTGTGTGTAAAAACACCTTTTACAGTTGGCCGATTGCCGACCCCATGCTGGGATCCAATCCAAAACCAACCTTATTTCTCCTTCAATGGCTGGTGAGAGGAGAAGAGTTAAGTTATGATGGATGAAATTGAACATGCATGTGTTCGTTGATGCGGAAGAGGACATTCAAAAAGGTAGTCTGACACGCTGATAGCCATCTCTGCTGATTTGCACCCGCAGAACATTTGATAATATCACACCGGCAGTCTATACATATCACTTTGGAACGAGTAATCAACTTTTTTAGTTTGTCAAAGCTTCCACAATTATCTTCTTAATTGAGAACTTGATTTTTTTAAAAACATTTTTATACGTGTCTTGTGACTTGTAAATATAGTAATTTTTCACTAGAAAGCAATGCACACACTGCGAGAATACAGCACGGAGCTCCACCAGCATCAACATCCTGACCATAAACCTCAGGCAGCAAACTCACGAAAGGAAAGGTGTTCTTGAGATGAGATGAATGATAGGGTGATGCAACAATTATGATGTGGCCTATTGATTTTCATAAAGACTTGGCTAGCTGTTGCCTAAATCAATACCTCACTTGCTATAATAATAATAATAATAATAATAATAATCCTTATTTGTAGAGCACTTTTCAAAAACAAGTTACAAAGTGCTTTAACAAGTGTAAAGAATAATACAAAAAAACAAGATAAGAGCATGAAAACATTGAAAAGACTAAAATACAGATTAATATAAAATTAGTAAAATACAATAAAATAAAAGGGATAAAATAAAGTCAAATAAGATCGGGAAAGGCTCTCCTATAAAAGTATGTTTTAAGAAGGGACTTAAAAGAGTTCACTGACTCAGCCGACCTGATTTCCTCGGGCAGGCTGTTCCAGAGCCTCGGGGCCCTGACAGCAAACGCTCTGTCCCCTTTAGTTTTCAGTCGAGACTCTGGAACAGACAACAGACCTCTGCCCGAGGATCTCAAGGTACGTGCTGGTGTGTATGGGACTAAAAGGTCAGAAATATAACAAGGCGAGAGGCCATGAAGAGCTTTAAAAGTGATCAATAGAATTTTAAAGTCAATTCTAAAACATACTGGGAGCCAGTGTAGTGAAGCTAAAATAGGAGTAATGTGGTCATATTTCTTTGTTCTGGTTAAAAGCCTGGCAGCTGAGTTCTGGACAGTCTGGAGTCGATCAATAGATTTTTGGGTTAAACAGGTGAAAAGGCTGTTGCAATAATCCAGGCGTGATGAGATGAAGGCGTGTAAAATGGTCTCGGTGTCCTTAAAAGTTAACATAGATCGAATTTTTGCTATATTTCTAAGTTGATAAAAACATGATTGAACAAGCTTTGTGGTGTGCTGCTCGAAATTTAAATTACTATCAAACCAAACACCAAGGTTCTTTGCTACAGGCTTCTTATTACCCATCTGCCACACTGAAAGCTGCATTTTCAGAGTTCGGTCCAGCAAGATCAAGCTGCAAGCATGGTTACTTTTTGCAGAGCACTGCAGGTTTACCCCACGCCAACAAATAACACCCAAAAATGTTATTATCATTCAGGAAGAAAATATGACAATATAATATGGATTACACAGCGAAAGTAGGGTTGCAGAAGATGCAGTCATGGACAGACATGAGCAATGGATCCTAAAATGAGTAAGAATTCACAGATTTCTGCTTTCAAATAATACTTCACTTCTGAATTTAAGGAACTTTTTTTTTTTTTTTGCACGTTTCTATCCGACTTCTTTCACTTGAGTAAGTAATTAGACATTCTTCATTGTTATTTTCAGGTGTGGAGAACCTCAAGTTTATATTCTGGGTTAATTATTCTGTATCTGCTGTTCAAATAACGAATATTCATTGCAGAATACGCTAACATAACATCATATACCACTGACAATATGACTCCTCTTAAAAGTAGATGATTTGGTATCAAATGATGCCCATAGAACAATGTCTAATAAATTATTCTAAATTATTTGTTGGACTCTGCAAATCATCTGATGAAAAACTGATCCACAGTAGTAGAAATGCAGCAGTTATTTTTGACTCTAATCTCTGTTTTGAAACTCACGTTGAAAGAGTATTCCCAACTTGTTTTCTGTCAACTGCTTCAAAACTTTGATCATGTTTATCCTTGGAGAGATTTATACATGCTTTCATTTTTCTTTTTGAAGCGAATTCTGTCTAGGTGAAGCTCACTCTATTCTCTTCAGCTAATGCTAGCTGTTTCATAAGTTGAAACCACACTTAGTCCGTCCAGATATGAACTAGTAATTTTTACATTTATGTAATCTGTCTTTGTTGCAAATCTGAATGCCTTGTCATGTGGATTCTCATGCTTAGTGTAGACTGTAGTTTCGTTTAAGACTCTATTCTTCTGTCTCGATGAATGACGTTGAAATAGACACATTAACTTTGTACAACGGAGGAGCAATCTGAAAAGTTCTGTGTCCACAGTGAGTTGAAAGAGCTGCACTCGTAATGCTAAAGGTAATCCAGAATGCCGGGCATCAGCATCTTCTTTTTGCTTTTTCTTTCATCCTTTAACACTTTGATAAAAAAACATGAACACGCCATCCCTATAGGTCTTCCTTTCAAGTATAGAGCAGGTGTTTGATCCTGTACACAGGATGCCTGGAACCTGACCGTAAATCTTTGGCTGTTGGCTGCTCTTGAATAAGGATGAGACTGTAGTATTCAGGACGCAAAGGAGTTGATGCAGAACAGTTCATGGAAGATGACAGAATGTTTTCTACCCGACAGCCCACAAAAGTACAACAATACCTGTTCCACGACAAGGTCTCTGCATCATAAAGTAGACTGCACCAGCCAGCTTTTCTACAGTGAAACACATACTGCATCTATTAGCTATTGTAAAACACGCTGGATATAAATTGTCTTTTCGAAAAGCTTTGTAGTTGCATGTTCTCTTATAATAACATTTTCACTGCAGCCGATCTGTTACAGAAGATTTTATAAATGTTCCTTGACACTCGCCTGCCAGTCCCTTTATTAGATCTGACACCAGAAATGAAAATCCGAAAGGGATCACAGATAAGACAGAAGGGTGCTGCTCATTGGTTTGGGTGTGTAAAAAAAATAATAATAAAAGGAAAATTAAAAGGGAGAGAGAGAGAGCCAGCTCAGAAACTCCAGATGAGAAGACCGTGTAGGATTATTAATGTTAGAGACTAAGTCAACCCATTGTAGTCTGGGAGTATGAATCTAGCCTTTGACAGAGAGAGAGAATGATGACCATTTAATGTGACGGGGGAGAATCTAGGACAGCAGGGTGTACAGAGAAGTCATGCAATGTGAGTCTCTTGCAGGGGTCTCCCTTTGAGGGAATGCTCCATTTATCAATTTCCCAGTGATGGGAGATCTCCACCATGATTACTCTTTATGTCCAATTGACCGGAGAGACTGAAAGAGAGACGGAAAGACCTCTGACTGACACAGCCAGGTCACATGTGTGCATCTGCCGATGTATCAATTATACTATCCATACTGAAGTGCTTTATAAGGCAAGTTTGATTTCCTGCCAATTAAACACAGTGGGTATTAGAAAAGTGTAGATTTTAATTTAAGAAATTAAACTTAACTCAACATCCTCTTATCAGGAGCTTCCAAAACTTCTGGCAGCCTTAATTGGTCTATTTCCAATGTGAAGAGCAAACTTTTACGCCTAAGATTTTAATTGGACATACTCCAGTTTATTCATATTATCTCAGATCATTCATCTCCTCTTATTTCTGGCCACTGATTCAAATAAACCACATGGACACGGGCAGCATATATAGTCAGAAAATTATCTAAAAGTCACAGCGAGCTGCAGGCTGGTCACAGCATCTGAGCAGCAATTCCTTCACATGCTGCAGGGTATGTTTGTTTCATGACCACAGATCTCCCTTACACAAACATTTACAACAATTTAAGTTGATGTGAGTGAAAAAAGCCCATTTTGTTTCTTTCTTCAGACCTCTAACTGAAGCTTTAATTTATTTTTAGTGTCCACTGAAAAAATATGAGTATTTGGGTAGCAGCCTAGCGTGAAGTTGTTGAATGGAAAGAAATGACAGCCACACAGAAAAGCCGGGGCGGTGTTGGGGGGGATGGATAAAGAGTCTGACCTAGTTGGGAGAAGCACAGCAGCCTGAGGCCACAAGTTTCCTTGGCCCTGGTGTCATTTCAGGTCATTTCGTCTGCTTTTATCCCTCCTCTCCTTTTTGTTGCTTATCCCCTCTCTCTGTGCCGTGCCAGTGATCAGTATGAAATATGTAACAGTTATTTATCAGTCAAACAAATTCGATACAGACATTCCAGTACTTAGCAGACAGACAGCGGTCAGACTCACTTGAAGTGCTGGTGCTCTCTGGAGGTGCGGATCTTGGCAGAGTAGCGCTCGGCCAGTTTGTCCAGGCCTCTGGAGTACTCGAGCTGGAGCTCTGCCTTTCGACGGAAGAACTCCTGCAGGTCCTGCAGCAGCTGCAGCCGGGACTCGGACTGCTGTTCCAGACATCGGAACTGCTCCACCAGCTGGTTACGGATCTCTGCATATCAAAAAGGTAGACCACCTTCAGAATAAAGAGCCTCTCTGAAGGAGTGGGCTTATATATTGGCCAGGCCTCACTTCTGCCTGCCAAACATTGTTGCAGGTCAGCATTTAACCCACAATCCTTTAGCAGTGGACTGAATGCAGATATAATGTAGTAAATAAATACACACGTGAGGATACAGTCAAGCACAAGCACAAATAAAATAACAAAGTCATCATAATTGGATAAAACTGGATGTCAACATGTATTTGTCTGCTGTGTGTGTGTGTGTGTGTGTGTGTGTGTCTAAATGCTGGGGTAGCACACGTGCATATGAGATGCATGTCTGATGATTGCAGCAGACAGCACGGAAAATATAAAATAGGTCAGCTTCTCAAAATGCATTGTGCTGAGCGAGCCTTCAGAGAAGTTTTTTCTTGAAAAAACAAATTGCAGGCATTCTTTCGATTACAAGATGCCTGTGGTTTTCTGCTTATGAGGTTTGGAAGCTCACTGCTCCTATTCATAGTCTGAGAATGAGGGAAAATTTTGTTTTGGTCTAAATTTTGAAAAAAATCAGTTAGTATAGTATTTACAAATACTTTGAAAATGTAATGCTTTACATTGTAACAATGCATTGTAATGCAAATTGACAATATATCACTTTGGGAAAATACAGTAGTCCACATTTGTAGGACACTTGGCATGCTATATGTTCAGGCATTGTTGTCCACGTGTTCAAGTTAGGTTAAGTTAACGATGATTTACCTTTATGCTGTGCTGAATATTACACTGCTGTAGCTTGTGTGTTAAGAGTATAATTCATCTAGGTTTTTCAAAACGACCAGGAATACACATCTACAGACTCCCCGCTGGGCAGCTTGTATTGGTAGTTTTCTGTTCCTATTCCTTAACACCTCTGGAATTTCAGGTGATAAAAACATCCACTGGAGTAATAACATTGCTTTTATGGTCTTACATCAACACTGAAAAGGAATACAAATAACATTTTATTTCATCCATATACTGTTTACTACAAGGCTGTCATAAATCATGTGGCTAAGTGGCAGCTGAATGTGTGGCTGCAGGCAAACCGTAAAGCATATCCGAGCCTATAGGGCTGAGTGATATGGTTGACCATTATCTGGTTTGATATTGAAAGATATTTTCCAAAATATCTAGTGTGTGTGTGTGTGTGTGTGTGTGTGTGTGTGTGTGTGAAATAATCAAACTGAAAGCAATAAATGCATGGTTATTCACTAAAAAGGTCAAACTTTTCATTTGTATTAAACAAAAACTTCAATAAATCATTGTGTTGGTTTTTAAATCACAGACAGCTCAAAATCTGAACAACTGAGATTTATAAACACCATAAGACAATATCTTCACAACAGCTGAAAGTCAAATTAAATGACTGCCTAGCCTTTCAAGAACCCCAACACTGTGACAGATCTCACAGAGAGGAAGTTAGTGCAGATGCACCATGCTAAACTGACCTACTGGTTCGCCCACATCTGTAGATTACACACACACACACACACACACACACACACACACGGAATAAACAAAGCTTCTCTCTCTTCAAGACAATAAGAAACAGTTGCTCAACATTGAGATGGCTGAAGATTCCATTATGACAGACTGTTTCAACCATGCACATGATTGCTGTGCATTGAGATTTATCAATGGAAAAGATGGCCCAGCGGAAGAAAAGCCCCTTTGTTCACTTGTAAATGCTGTTTCTGTATCTAGAATAAAGGATTTCAAAAATGCCACCCCCATCGTCTGTGAGTGTGTGAGTGAAAATGTGAATGAAAGAGCATGGACGTGAAAGTAAATATGTAGTCCCATGCAGTTTGGAAACGTACCCCTCATGGTACCCATAGTTGCCCAGTTGCCTGGTTACATGCCTCTGGGGGCATCTCAATGAGAGCAGGCCAGTTCCCTGTTCTGACAGCCGCAGCAGTCAGTCTGTTTAGCATAATGGCCAAGGACAAGGGCAACTTTCTCTGCTTTGAAATACTCAATAAACAGCCTGTGCTGATGAACGAGGCAGCAATCAAGTTCAAAATAGAAAGAAATGTCACTGTGATGTACTCCTATGCTAAAATAGATCACTGAGTAACACAATTTGTTGGCCTGTGTGACTTTAATCATTTTCAATTATAGGGTGACCGTGTAAAAGAAGGAGCAGACAATTTACTGAGCAAACCTAAATAGATTTAACTGGCTAATTTTATGAGTGAGACATCAAATACACAAATGATATTTGCATTCACTCTCCTGTGAGCATGTTATTTTTAGAACGTAAACTGTAGGGACGGTGCAATGCTGCACTACATTCGATGAATGATTCAAGCCATTGCAGAGAATGCCTAATTACGAGGAAGCTGAGTTCAAGTGAATAATATACCAAGAAGTAAGTCTCAGAAGCTAAATGCAGTCTCATCTCTCTCTTTTTGTTAATGACACAATAGAACAGGTGTTCTTTAGTGAAATACAGTCATATGCTAAACCAGGTTTGTGGAAATTTCACTAATAGGACTCGACCCATTTGTAATGTTTATTTTTGTTCCAACCCATATGGTTAACATCCTGGTGTGTTCTGGTGAGGCAGTGTGAGCATAAATGAATTGCTTCCAGAGACTTGAGGGCGAAATTAAAGCAGAGTAATATTAAGAAAAGAACACCTACTTAAGTCACCGATCTGGTTGTGATTGAGCAGTGGGATGTTGATGCACAACACAGTATGATACAGATCATGTTTGCATAGAACCAAAAATCACACCACCCAAATACAGAATTGTTTAGTCATGTGTGAGTTCTGTCTGAAGGTTTTTGCCATAGAAAGTACCTGCCCGAGCTCAGTTGTTATGAAGCCTTTCACGCTCTCTTTTACCTTGAAATTCAAACACAGTATTATGTAGTGGCTACATGTCTGGATCTCAAACACATCATGTAATGAAATTGGGGGAAACTATTGGTCACTGCTGCCTTGCAGGGTTGCCAGTTAGGCTCCTGTACCGCTGCAACAGAGAGCACCAAAAATCACGTAGTGAGGAGTCCTTGTCACCACGGTGGCCTGCTCAAATTAGCCAAGCACTGCTATTGCAATGGCCAGTAGCAGTCTCCGGGGCTGTGTCTGCAGTTAGCCATGCGTGGCTAGTCACATGTGGCTTAACCCAGACTGACACATTGACATAATTTGGTACAAATCAAGGCTGTGTTCTGTGAACACTTGTCTTCTGAATGCAGTAATGGCTATGGTATGCATTTACAGTCATTTTGCTTGAGTTCACCTCTCTCTCTCTTTGTGCAACCACCACAACAGATCTAGATTGCAGTGGCCAGAAGTCCAAGCAGTTTTCACTTTAAACCTGATATGTGTGGGTATGTATCTGTCAACACAACAACAGACAGTGTTTCATACCTGTTATCATGACACTGGAAACAAAGATATTGTTTCACTATCCTAACACAGCCCTGGCATTTCAAGACAGTATTAGTCTAAGCATTCTGTCTTTGTTATGTATACAAAACAGAGGGGTGTGTCTACATGCTGCTCACGGTATGCAGTGACAATGGTGGCACTATTAGTGCCTATAGTGAGATACTACTTTGTAACAGTCAGATTGTCACCAAACCAGTATAAACTGTTTAAACCTCTACAAGAAACCTATTATAAATGTTATATTACATGTCTTTTCTATTTAAATGTTTTACAGACCGAAATCTATGTAAAGTCAATGTTGCGCAAATTCCAATTTGCCACACATTCACTTAGCAACAGCAAACCTTACAATAAATGGTTTACAATATAGCCTGTTAGAGCAATGTGTGCATAAGACTAAAATGGCTAGGCTCCAAACAGATCAAATGGCATTAAAAGATAATATGGCCTACAGCTAGAAGTATAGTATGATGCATGATGAAGGGTATATCCTCATTTCCTCATGTTCTGCTATCAGGATCAGCAGGAAGCTTACAGATACCTCAGGCTGGTCAACTACACTCTTTAGAAGGAAAACTGTAAGTTTAATTCAAACACTGCAACACTGCTGAAGACAAATTATGTTTTCATCACAAACAAAAGAAATATAATTTTAGCTGCTGATTGTTAGTAAATGATGACTTTATGTTATGATAAAAAGCTGTATCTCCTGTTCATGAGTGATTTTTCAGTCATCAAAGACTCAGGTATGGCATGTGACAATAGCCACACATACAGGCCCAGACCTGTATAGCTTCGAGCGCAAAATACACACACTAGCATACCAACAATCATTGTTCAAATGTGACTTAGACTCCACTGTTTGCTGAAAAGTGGCATGTTGAAAAATACCGCAAAGTGCATTAGGTTTGTGCCTGATTAAACTGCTGTGTAGTCAGCAACTCAGCATTATTGGAGGCCGGTGTCAGTGTCAGAGTAAAGCCCCCACAGCTCCAAACTGATCTAAGCCCAGTTTGCAAATGAGCTTAAGATGTCAGCTTAAAAGCTTTTCCTGAAAGTGAGACGGGGGACGGAACTGTGATGACTCTCTCACAGCCACAAAGATGGTGAGGAGACCAGAGAGAGTGAGAGTGTGAAACAGAGAGGGGAGTGAAGGAGTCAAACAAATAGACAGACAGATAAAGAAAGTGACAGAGAGAAAGTAAACCACACTTCTGCAAAATGCTTATCACTCTCTTCATTTCAAACACATGCTGACAAGCTTTGGTCATTTAAAAAAAAAACTGAGGTCTAAATTAAGTCTGTGAAAGGAAATTTCGACTTTGGTAAAACATTTACATAGACAACCCAATGACTTCACCAATATTGCCTTCAGTAGCATCGGCCAAACTTGAGGCTTCAAAACGGCAGTCCAGAAACCAATGGGTGAATGCACCTGATGACTACATCCACTTCTTTCATACAGTCTATGCCGAGATTAGAAGATTGATACCACTCCTGTATGTTCAATATGAAGTCACAAGCAGCAGGCAGTTAGCTTAGCTTAGCAGAAACATTAACAGAAGGAAACAGCTAGCTTGGCTCTGCCCAAAGTCAACAACAGTGGCCTACCAGTGCCTTGAAAATCACATATTAAAATAGGTTATATATGTCTTGTTTGGCAAGTCTGTACAAAAAAGTGGAAAAACAACAAGTTGTGGTTTTACAGGAGGTTATGTGTGGGACTATTTCTTGGCTGTATAGAGTGACCTCCTGAAGTCAAGAAAAAATGGAACGTTTTCCCTTTCTTTCAGCTAACTGCAGCTTCATATAGCTAACAGATATTTGAGAGGAGGTAATCTTTTTCTCTTTTTTTCCCCTTTTAGATGTAAAGTATGTTGAAATTACCTTAAGCGTGAATTGTGCCATATAGATAAATGTTCAGTGTCGGCAAGGATACCAGTAGCCTAACTGAAGTAGTAGCCTATATGAAAAGCAGAGTTATCAATATGGTAACTTATCCTAGAAGAAAGCCTATGCTCTGTGTCCTTGTGAATAAAACCTGACACATAACACCAAGTAGAACCACAAGGTGATGCACAGAAGAGTCAGAGTTCAGTATGCTTTAAGTTGTCCTTAAGAGGGTGAGAAGACAACCCACTTATATAGATCCTGTCTGTTCCAATACAGTGCCTTCCTGACTCTCTTCTCACTCTCTCTGTGGTTTATCCAGTCACATATTTAGCAGCAGACAGTAAAATCCTTTCATGCTTCATAATTCATACAGACAGCATACATTATTTATGGACTTTCTTAACTGTTTGCTGTGTGATCTTCTCAAGCATTTCCTCTCCCTCCTGATAATACATTTTGTCCTGGAGTGTCAGGAAAATACCAATTGCTCACCATATTGTATTAAAAAAAAACGATTATCACAAAATCATTTCATGTAAATTCTAATATTTTTATTAATGTATTATTTTTTTCTAAAGAAGTTGTAAATACTCAGATCTCTCCAAGTGTCTTGTATGAGTTAAGGCGTTGCATTACCTCCAGTCTAATGGAAAGATTGTCCAAGGTTAATTGGTACATTCCCTTGCTGGGTGTGCAGCATAAGGACTTACTCACAGAAATGCCTGCCATACGTTGAAACAAACACTCAAGCTCCAGCAGCTTACATGGCCACACATGCAGGGCCAGGTATGTTGCAGTGCCCAGAGAAACCGGCTCAGCCAAGTTCCATCCTAATTATTGAATCACTATCCAAGTAATAGCCTTACCCCAAAATGGTCAGAGTTAAAATGACATCACTGTGAGACCTTTTCCAAAAAGAGATATGTTAAAAATAAATTATTGCCATCTGTTACTACACAATATGTCCCACCCCTCAGCACTGCATACTGAAAGCCCTAACCTTGTGGTTAAGTTACGCAATAGTGCCTTCACACACAGAGTAACAAAACGATCAGGCCTGCATGTTACCAACCTTTCACTTGGGTCTCATATTCGGCAATAATCTCTTTGTCCTTCTTGACTTTCGCATGCGATGACATTTTGGGCAGAACGGATTGTGCAATCCTCGGGCAGGAATCAGCGTATCGGTTGCCACAATGCAGCGTTTGCGCGTCTGCAGTCCTCTCCAAGATAGTTAAGCAACAATCAGATGCGAATCATCGCCCGCTTGACACAACTTCGGAGATTAAACGCACTGGAAGCTCCGCGGGGCTGCTGCGCTGCGTTCAAGACGACGTCGACCTAAACGTGCATACTGATCTCTGTCCCTGACCACTCCTCTTCACCAGTGCTCGTCAGTGAATCGGGAAACAATTCACTGCTGATGTACATTTCATAAAGCCTGGAGTGCAGCTCTGAAAGGAACAGCTATGGCAACCTCAGCGATGACAACGCAGAGCCCCTTCTGCACAACACTATGCACTCTGCCCTCTCTCTCTCTTTCTCTCTCTCTGTCTCTCTGCAAGTTCAAGGCTGCTGCAGAAAAGGCTGAATGGATGTGAAAGTCAATGTGAGACTCCTCCCCCAGCCCCCTCCCACCTTCACCACTTCTCAGTGAAAAGAGTGAACTGATATGCAGATCTTTTCCAACAACACATAGGTTGTAGTCCACAGCTGAAATTGATTGTTTGGACACCAACAGTAACACATACTGAAGCTGAGCAGAAGGATATAGTTGTCCAACAAGTTCAGCCAATTTTTTCTTTAAATTCAAATGTTGGCTTCTGTTATAACATAGGCCTACCTGTTCATCCTCATCCCCAACAGTTGTGTGACACAGAAAATAGGATCGCTAGAAAATGGATGAAATACTGGCATCTTCATATTATTATGCAAATAAAAATACAGGCATTATAGTGTTTTAGGAAGAAATTTTTACTGATTTGTTGTTGGAAACATCATCTCGTGAAATCTGTATGACCACAACTCAAAAGTAGGAAAATGTGTAATTATGAAAAAAGATAAGATCTTTGTCTCATAATTAAAGTATTATTTATTTGGACCTGTAGGCACTTGAAAAGAGCAGTATAGATTCAAAATGTGTTACAAGTGACCACACAGTGCCAGACTAATACAACTTGGGCTGTACCCCATGATTATGGCCATTGTTATTAATCTGAAGGTAATGAGTTTTATATTACTCATAAAATCACCTAATAATCAAGATTATACAGGAAACTAAAATGTTAGGAAATATACCCTAAAACAACAATTTGGTTTTTAAAAGCAAAAATGAACATTTTATTGTTGACCCTGCCCTTCTTGGGTGTGAATGAGACAACTAACTTTCATCACAGAAACAGAAACTTATTCCTGAGTGGGAGAAACTGATGTCTTACAAATGACCTGTGTTGCCACTGAAACCATTATTCACTGCACAGTTGCAACATTTTGATAAATATGACGAAGCGTGTCCCCAGAGGAAGTCAGCATGGCTCAATGTGTCACACTGCCCTGCTCTTTCCCTCTCAGGGCTCGGCACAGTCTTCTGACAAATACTGTCAAATAACTTCCTGTGACTTTTCAAGTGCAGTAGTGTGCTATACATATTTCTTTGATCTTACAGCTACTCAAACTGTGGTTTTGTTCCAAAGCAATGTATAGGATAGGGATTATTGAGCACTTTCTATTTGAGCCTATCTGTGTTAAGAGTGCATTTTGAACTGTGTCAAGACATCCCGGTCTGCTGTTGCACTCAATTCGCAGGAAATCTGTGGGCTACTGTCAGTCTGTGACAACTGTTCCCGCTGGGAGAGAGCCCAGGACAGGTTTGCAGGGGAATCGTTCAGTTCTCACCAATCTCGACTTCCACTTCTAATTTCCTGAGCAAATGTTACTCATCAATCCCTGGCCTCAGAGTGAGCCTGATAAAAGTTGGGGTGGGTTTGAAAATAATGTGAAAAAGCTGTGTCTAACTGGGCCATGGAAACTTTAACACCATCCACTTATAGGCCTTTATGGGAGGAATGATCATCACATGATCCACGTAGTAAAGATCAGGAGGCTAATAAAGATCCTTTGTAAATGTAAGAATTACAGCAGTCTTTATGGTGGCGTTATTCAAGATTATGCCTACTGTTCACTATGTCGTGTTATAATTTAAGCATAAACAGCTTTACACCAATTTACTTGTTTATTAGGCTATTTAGTCATTAACCAAAATAGTATAAATTTTTATAATAATAAAAGTTTAGACTGACTGCTAATGTTTTATATAACCTCATTTACACTGTAGCATTATTATACTGAATAGAATCAGATTATAAATCTGTCCTTAATGAACTGATAAATCAAGTGTATATTTCAGAGTTTAAAAAATATATAAATACAATATTATTTTTGTTGATGGAGATGGAGATTATGTGGTAGCGATCCAGGTTAAACTGTTGAGCACTTAACTGCTTTTATTTTCTAATCATCCAACAGTAATGAATTTGACACTCTGGGAGTTATGTCCATTGAGAAAGTGATTAGTAGCGATATGCTGTTGGTCTTAAACGAACATGTGTATATGTTATGGTTCAAAACACCAGACATTAAAAAGTAAATGTTTTGAGACAAACAGTTGCGTGTACCCCATTTTCCTGTGTGTGACATTATATGTGATGTTTATTTATACGATAGACTGTTTGTTTAAAGTAATTTGGTTTCCAGGGCACCACACCCACCTTTTATGAAACAAGCAGTTTAGGGTAATTAACATAATAACACTATTCGGCCCCAATTGGCTAGCAGTATAGCTGGTCCTGTCCCTTCCCTTGGGAGATGTCTAAAGACATAAGCCTGATTCATATACATGAATATGATATATATATACATATATATATACATATACATGTATATATGTATATATATACACATACATACATATATATACATATATACACACATATATATATCACTTTTTGTAACATCACACTTAAGGACCATTTTTGGAAATCCATTTATCACATAGACAAAATCCACACGACATGGGTATAGAGTATGACTCTTTACTTAATACTGTAGCGTATAGTTTCATTCTGCTACAGGTAAATTATGAACTGCATTATACTATTCATTCAAATTTTCTTGACAAACTTTGATGGTACGTGTAAGGTGCTCCAGTTATTTTACTGTTTTATAGTGTCAGTTCTAATGCAATTTTGACATTGGAAACAATAAAAAAAATGCATTGATATAAAGACTGTTACTGATTACTGTTGTCAATATCTGCATTTCCAGATGAGATGTGCCTAGTTCATGGTAAAATGCTGTGATAAACTGTCTTCAAAGCCATGCAAACACACACTTCTGTTCCTTACTTCTGTTTGAATTAAAAGTAACTGAAGTAGTGGCCTATCACATGTTTGGATATCTGATAGTATGGTAATTATAATATTGGTCTTATCGGTTCTGTCAAAAACATGATAACATTATGAAATCAAATTAACTGCCTACCTGTACAGCACACTGATTTCAGACAGCATTAAAGCTTTTTCTGCTAATGCAGTGTTGAAAGTTTGGCTGACGAAAAATTTTATTGCCAGCCACTACTAGCCTTGTGGTAAATGTCATGACACCACATGGTGTGCATTCATGAGAGGCTTAAATGTTGTTATATATGTACATTTAAAATTACTAACAAATAACTTTTCAACATATGATTTTGTGGTAACAGGGTTGACACAATGAGCTTGTCCCCCTCCGTGAGACATTAGGAACTCAAATAAAAATCCGTAAAAGGAGGTGACAATTACTTGTCTTTTATAATAAACTTCATAAAAAGGCAAGTGATGTCACTTCCTGGAAATTATGCAACTTCTGGAACAGTCCATTAGCTTTGAAGGGGTGTTTTCATTAAAAGTAACGATTTTGAGACCTGACGAAATTGTTGTTTTTTGCAATATTTTACACATATTAAGAATAAAATCCATTCATGAATAATGAAACAACATTTGAGGTGTTATATAGGTTTAAGTTTTTGTATGATAGTTGACTTTTTTGGCCTCAATAGCTAGTAGAAGTAGAAAAATAATATTGTGGGTTGAGGCCATTTTCAAAATTTCTGTAAGATGCTTTGCACAAAAATGTGATTAAAATCCTTTAAAAACAAAAGATCTTACATTATGAGACATATTATGGAAACTAAATTATAAAATATTTTATTTGTTTTATGGTTTATTAAGATTTAGAGAGCTTTCTTTTCCAGAGGGACACAAAATGGCAGGTTTTCATATAATGACCTATATACAGTCTATGATAATGACCCATATATATAATTTTGAAGCTTTCAGTTTATTTTGTGTGTGAATTTTGTGTTGCCATGGCATCTGAAAATAGCAAGGCCATTATCTTCCACAAGCTTGAAGCACCTCTGACCTCTCATTTGCACTTTGTCTTTATTGCATTTTACACATTTTGTCAATTGTCTTTATAGAATTGTGTTGTCCAGTATTTTGTTGAATATAAATTAGTGTTATTGTAAAACACGGCATTCAGCTCGGACAAGCTAGGTTTTACGTGTTTACAATGTTAGTGACAGGAATGTTGCATGATCCAATTTGTGCACACTGCAGTAAATGTTTGCTGTAGGAACTGAAGTTTCCGGTTGTTGTTGCTAGATTTTTTATATACAGTCTATGATTTTAACACTAGCTGCAAGCTAGCGGTTAGGTATGTTGAAAACCCCTGAAAATACCAATTTAATGCCAACGAAGCAATATCGGAAAGTCTTCGTTTTCACTTAATTTGTCAACGGTCGATGACACTCTCATTTACAAACAAAACAAGGTCCACGTGTGTCTAATAAGTGAACTTTATGGTTTTGCATTTTAAACAAAATACTGCCTCGTCTTTGACATCACGTAAGTATAGTTATGGGTATAACAAAATGTTTACGAGCATACTTAATGCGCATTATTGATGCGTAGCCTTGATATGGCCCGCCGCATTGACGTTAACGTTACTCTGGTGTGACGAGGACTTTGTTTTGGGCTGTTGAGCTGTATGAATGTCATTTGAAGTAAGAAATTGTAGACTCACTTCATTTCAGTGTCCACTCCTCAACTTTTCTCCAGCCGCTGACAGGTGAGGGTCCTGTAAGTGCGTGACTACCCTCTGCTGGTAAGGTGCAAGCACCAAGCATTTTTAACAGTAGCCTATGTAGGCCTACTGTACAGTATACGTGTGTGTGTGGATATGTAGGCCTGTATGTGTACATGCGTACATATATACACACACATATTGTTTTATAAGAATTATATGTATTTAATGCTATTAGCAATTTTATGTTCACCTTTGATTATAATGTACATTGATAAAATTTGTTGTATAATTGTTGTTGTCAACTTTGTCATCCTGATTGTTCATACGGTAATTGTACAATGTTGGTCTACTCTTTATACATGACATCTATTATTACATGTCTGTCTGTCCTTACCATTTGTTCGCATTAAGGTATGACCAACAAGTCATTCATTCACTCACTCACTAGTAAGGATATTGATAGCATCACAGTCTCGCATATGGGCATAAACAAAACTAAATCTAGAGACAGCTGCTCAGGAATTTGGCCAAATCATTAGTTTCAGTATGGAAGACAGCGTCATAGATACTTGTGCCTGTGACTGTCAGGAAGAGGCCTTAGGGAGGTAAAAATAGACTTAGATTTCACAATGTCAGTGGGAAATTGATGATGGAATGATGTCAACATACAGGACAGTAATAACACTCTGAAATATGCATGCCTTGACATCACCCATTACTAAATGAAAGATGAAACCCTTTACCTTAATGATGTCAGTGCTATAAAATGTTCTGGCAGGTGACTTTTCAAAGTGCAGGTTGTTTAACCGTCACCTGAAAGGTGTAACTTAATGTGACTAAGCACAACATTGTAGAAATGTAATTTCAGTTTGTGTTAGTTAAGATGTGGACGGTTTCTGTGGTGACACTGTCTACTGCACAGTATTGTGCAACACTTATGTCACAAGCCACACCTTTCCACAGCTCCTAACAAAGAGACGTTTCACATGAGCCCGGCTCTCAGATATAAGTGAGTTGCCACCAGCTATGTAGTAAATTATCTTCGAGACAGGACAAGCGTCAGACTATACAAAAACATGTTATGGACAATATTCTTGCTACTTAATGGACTGCTTGTACTAGTTCTCCTTTACTCCACTCGCACAAGGTAAAGCCATTAATCAATGTGTTCATCTTTGCAGATATCATAGGTGCTTTTCATAGATCGTAGCCTAACAGGCTTGAGTCGGAAGGTCTGCAAATGCTACAAACGCACATTTTGCTAATCTATAATTTAGAAAAGCTTTATCCTTGTCATTTTCTGAAGCTGGGTGCATTAATAGTAGTAATAATTATATTGGAATATATCTTCATTCAAATAGGCTATTGATATTATCTCAGTGATACAATCTGTGCTGATGATTAAACGCTGATTCTCATCTAGTTTTGTTTAGTTTAAACAACATAAGAAAATAAAGCTCCAACCGTGGTCTATAGAAAGCTTAGGGATGGGTATGCTACTCGATACCTTTATGGTATCAACCGAAACAACCCAATAGGCTATCAACCAGTAGCTATCCAAACGTCTCCAGTCAAACCAGCACTTCATTCAATATTTTTTGTAACTAAATCGCGGCAAAATTACTATTTGTAAGGTTTTGCTTGCAGCCAAATGACACGCAAGCAACACACCGAAAGAAAGAGAACTGCACGCCGTTTTTTTTTTTACTTATGTGCCTGCACGTGCCGAGTCCATGCCGGATTTTAACAGCCCCTCCAACATTAGCTGCGATCTCAGGCATGTTAGTCACCACAAGCTTGGCTTACCGTCGGTTTCATCTACTGGTATCATTTAACACTTCTCTGTAGCTAGATTTTTATTTGCTATGCACAACACTTGTCACTGATCGATCACTGCGTTTCATCATATCAGTTAAACGATTAATTAGTTGGTGTGATCGCCTGGATGTGAAGACTCTCTTTTACCGTATTTGCTTCTTCAGAGTCTTTAGTTTAGTGACTTGTTTAAGCCGACTTCTACTGGTTTTCTACTTATTGCTGTCTTTTTGGAGGAGGTTTGCGACTCGCCACTAAAGGAAAAAGCACTTGCGCAGATCTTTCAATTCAGTTCATTGATCGAAAGTTAACAAAATAATCAAACGTATCAAAAAAATAACTTAAATTCGTCAATCAAACTGTAAACAATAAAAGCTGTAGTCTTTCCCCTTTGATACCACACATGAGGATGACCTAGGATGAGGAGGATCTGATACAATTTCCCAATATTTTTTATTATGTTATTTGAAAAAAGAAAATAGATCACCTTGCTCGTCCATAACAACATTGGGCTACTATATTATAAGTGTACTTTAAGGTTTTGCTACTGAATTGTAAAATTTTAAAAGATACCCAACCCTAAGAAAGCTCTTATCACATATCTTCACATAAACACCAAACCAGTTGGTTGAGAATCTTGAACAAATGAAAGGTAGATAAACCAACTCATCAGTCACACTGTTTCCTTACTCCTGACAGACAGAAAAATGAGCCACCTCTGGACAAAGGTTTCCTTCCATGGCTGGGGCATGCTCTTGAGTTTGGGAAAGATGCTGCAAAGTTTCTGGCCCGGATGAAAGACAAACATGGGGATATCTTCACAGTACGTCCTGATAAAGACTACTAAGTAACTTTGATGGGGAAGTATTCTCTCCCAAAAGGGAAGCTATTCTGAGAATTTGACTGTCAAATTGAGGAAACATGAACATGTAATTGTTTGAAACAGGAACAAGAAGTCTGTCAACAGATCTGATATTGTATTCTATCTGATTAGGATTTTCCATGACTGCAACAAAATATTAATTTTAAAGGAAAACACATCATTACATATGTAGTGGTAGCAAGTTAATTAGTCGCCCATAATGCTTTTCATCTGAATATGTCTGAAATTAGTGCTGCTGAGGCCACAGGAACCTATTATTATTTTTCTAATGTAGAACAAAATGTTCCACTGAATATGCCTTCTAGCTAAGAACTGGCCGTTCCACATAGCTTCAAAGTAAAAGACAAAAAAAACAGGGTATTATTAGGATATAAGAACTCTAATAAAAGTTAGTTGCAATTGAAAACAGTGAATACAGGAACAACTCAAATTGTGTTGTCCTCTCAGGTCCGCATTGCTGGTCATTATGTGACGGTGCTGTTGGACCCAAACTCTTTTGATGCTGTGCTGAATGACACAGTCTTCCTGGACTTCACCCGCAACAGAAACCTGCTCCTAAAAAGGATCTTCAATCTGCAGCTGCCAAGCATCAAACCTACAGCAGAGAGGATATGGATGGAACGGTAACTGATGTGTCTTTTAAACACAGCACTTGCTGTTCCTGGTTTAAATGAGAATGTTGCAAACCGTTAATATACATTTGTTATTTCTTCAGGCATTTTCAGGGTCTCAGTCTCTCCAAGCTCAGCAGTTCCATGAACACTCACCTGAAGGACCTGGTGCTGAGTGACCAGAAAGGCTGCAGCCCGTCAGAGTGGAGACAGGATGGACTCTTTAGCCTTTGTTACAGCCTGCTTTTCAGGTAACATGCAGCATTTTAACCTACCGAAAATACTGTAAATAAAATGGTGCCGGTGTTTCTACTACCAGGAGTGAGAGAGAGGATAATTTTTTATTTTACTGCTGTGCTCAGGGCCGGATACCTTACGTTGTTTGAGAAGGGAAACAATGCTACTGCAGTCTACAAAGAGTTCCGCAAGTTTGACGGTCTTCTCACGAAACTGGCTCGCTGCTCACTCAAACGAGGTAAGCTGCACAATATTATTTAATAATAAGTAGTTATTATTTTACTTTCAATTCCTATCTGGATTTATATCTACACACTACAGTAAGGTATGAATTTATGTCGGCTCTCTAACAGGGGAAAGCAAAACTGTCAACTTGTCCCAGGAGCGACTGTGGGAGATGCTGTCCCCAAAATGGCTGAGTGGAGGGTCAGAGTCCGACTCCTGGCAGCGGAGCTACCATCACTTCCTGCAGGAGGAGGGAGTCGATGCAGAAATGCAGAAAAGAGCTTTGCTTTTGCAGCTGTGGACCACACAGGTGAGAGCTGGTTTATCTCACGCCCACGCACCAATTTACAGCACACAGAACATAAACACAAACTTTCCACACCACCCACCGCATCCTTGAATTCCAAGCCACTGTGCTCAGCCTGCCAGCCATGCAGAAGTGAGTTTCACATGGGTTTGTCTCCAGTTACTCATAGCTACCTGCCTCAACCTGTAAGCGGAGTTTTGCCAGTTGATTGTGTGAATCGGTTTCTGTCACACCTTATCTTGTTTAGACTTTGCAATTACACATGGTAAGATAACTGTTAGTCAGCTGAAGCTGCTTACTCACTTCACACAGTGTCAGGCACTCATGCTGGTATTGTGCTGTCAATCAGGTTTTTCACTGTTGACTACAGTGCAGCTCCAGAGATGTTGTTTAACCTGCGTGCATAGATACAGAGGTTGTTTAAGGACAAAATATAAAACTCTCTTGTCTAGTGCAAGATTTTACTTTGGTAGAATCCCTAACTCTTCACCTCACCAATGAATAAATCATCTTGTTTTTTTATTTCAATTGATTTCATTTCAAATGGATACAGTGTACAGAATTGCCAATATTGACACTGGCGTGAATGCAGAATTGTTGCTTCCTCAACCTCACCAGTCCAGACAAGTTCATATCAACATGGTGTCATTTCACTGGGCTGCCAGGTGGGGGCGATAGCACACTATTTCATTGATGTTCATCTATGCCACATTTTAACTGTAACAGCTTCAGCCGTCTGTTAACCTGCCAGTCTCACTGGAACAATGATTGGTCACGCAGTAACAGCAGTGTACAGTATTTGCCAGGCCACCAACGTCGGGCTCTGTTAGAACCTCTGCTGGTTTGGGAAAGACCGCTCTTCCTCCAGCATGTTTGTTTGTGCTTTATCATGTCTGCTGGGATATCGGAGCAAACAGTCTCAATCTGGGACTGGAGCACCACTGCAGAGAATAGAGGGATTAGACATGAGAGTTGTGAGACATGCCAGAGTGGATATGGCTTATACATGTGTTACAGGCAGACTGAGGTATTTCAATGTGCAATGCTAGGATTTCACTAAAGCCACTAACCACTTCATCATGGGCCCTGCACAAGCTGGTGGTTACTGTTCTTTGCAAACAATCAAACTCATTGACTGAAACATATATAGACTGAAATGGATTTATTGTTACTTTCCTTTAAGGGGAGATGGTGATTTAATGTGTTGTGCCATCTGTGCACTCTCACCCCCACACATGTGTTTTAATGTAAAAAGAATTCCTGAATTTATCAAGAAAGTCACTTTATGGAAAATAAAGCAAGTCACTGGCAGCCACATTTGTGTTTAGTGAGCCTCCTTAGCTTTTCCGGAAATACCGCTGCCAGTGAATTAAGTCATACCCTAAAGGAGTAGTTTGACATTTTGGGCATTATGCTTATTAGAAAGCAGCAGGAGCCAGCTGCTGGTTATCTTAGATTTGCATAAAGACTGTAAACAGGGGAAACAACTAGCCTGGCTCAGTTTAAAGGTAACATAAACTGCCTACCAGCACCTCTAAAGTTCCCTAATTAACATATTTTATCTAATGTGTTTAATCTGTACAAAAACTCAACGTTAAAACTACATTACAGCCCTTACATATTTAGCACACAAGCCAGTGGTGTCAGTCTTCTCATCTTAGCATATTTCCTAAAATGCCAACCGTTCCTTTAAAAAATCCCCACTCTGCTGCTGTTAATGTAACCAGACTCAAATCATTATCTGAGGGCAGAAAACACACTGTGGTGCACCTTTACTCGCTTTTGGGCATTTGCCACCGCTGTCAATGGAGAGCTGGCCTGAGATGTGCAGACCTAAGAAGAACAGCTCCCTTAACCCACAGCAATTACTGTCTGACAGGCTCAGGTGTCTCCACAAAGTGTGGACTCCTCCTCATATCAGTCATATTCAGACAGCAGCATTACAGTGAGCTGAGAAAAACAGTAGTTGACAGCATCTCTGTGTTTTATGCATTGTATGTTCACATACACAAAATGTACACTGTTGTGCAGCTTTTCTTGCTAGAACCTCACATAAAGGTCTTTGTGCTCAGTTGGATGCTTTTCCTTTCAGTGTAATGCTGGTCCTGCTGCCTTTTGGCTCCTTGGCTTCCTGCTCACTCACCCAGAGGCCATGGAAGAGGTTAAATCAGAGATCAGAAGCCTTAGTCTCAAGGACACTTTCCTACAGCAGTCTTGCATCAACCTGCAAGGAGCACACAGCACCCCTGTGTTTGGTACGTAACAGCTGCTAGCATCCTTTTCACTTATTCACTTGAGCTCTTCCAGCATGGGGTTTAGCCTCTCCAGTGAAATGGAAACAAAAGCTCATTTGACTTCTTGGAAATGCAAGATGCGTGCAGCGTGCTGAAACAATGACAGTGACAATAAAAAGTATGACCTTTGATTCGATTCAATTATGATTGCCTTTTTCATAAATTCATCCACGCAAATGTTTGTACCACTCCAAATTACGCCCGAGGGCACCGCTGATTTAACTCACGCTGACACCCCTCTAACATCATCCACTCTGCTGTCCTTTCCATTCTGCAGATAGCGTTCTGAGTGAGACCCTACGGCTCACCGCCGCAGTAATGATCACTAGAGAGGTGGTGCAGGACAAGATCTTGCACATGGCCAATGGACAGGAGTACCACCTCAGACAGGGGGATAGCGTGTGTCTGTTCCCTTTCCTCAGCCCTCAAATGGACCCACAGATACACCAAGAACCACAGGTACTTTGGTGTGCAGACCTGAAGTGTACACAGGCCGCGATCACAGCATTAACAGCACAAACATGAAAACACAGCTGTTGTTGTGATAAGTGCATGAGATGCTGTAATTACCGCACATTTTGGAGGAATTGGAGGTTCCACAATCATGATAGTTGTGCATCTCTATTGTGATATTTTTAAGAAATATTGTAGTGCACAACCTTGAGGAGGCAGGATTAAGCAGTGTGATTAAAATCACTAATCATTAAAACGTCCTTTGGGATAAACTTCTAAATCGCTACAAATTAAACAACTAGGAGTTGACTATCAAGAAGGCGAGATCAATTCCCAGTGTTCGTTCTGTTTGTTGGTCTTCAATGGTGAGAGATGATGATAATTACATATTATTTTTAACAGAAGAAATGCAGCAGAATACATATGAGCAAGCCTATTTGTATGATATTATAATGTACTCACCTAACGTATGCCTTCATATATATTTTTTCTGGTTTCTTCTCAACAGATTTTCAAGTATGATCGCTTCTTAAATGACGATATGACGGTCGTGGATAAATTCTACAAGGATGGAAAAAGGCTGAAATACCACACCATGCCCTGGGGTGCAGGGAGAAACATTTGTGTTGGGAAAGAGTTTGCTGTTACAGCCATTAAACAGTGAGTCTAAAAATCCACAGTTTTATTTATTTATTTATTTATTGATTTTAAAGATTTATGTCTTTCCATGATGTGTCTTAAGTTTTAAAGTGACTCCTGCAATTTCATCTCAATTACCAGACGAGACCAGCAAAATCTGTCTCCACATAATATTCCCCCTATTATCGTTTCAGTCCTCATGTCCTCTATCATCATTAGCAACAAGCTGTAACATAGTAATGGCCAATACTCTGTGATGAACTGTATGAAAGAGGCAAAAGATTTTAATAGAGGACAGTCAGTTGGGAGAGCGCATTTTTGTCAAACATCATATCCAGTAAGATTAAAGGCATTGTAATCTACAACACGCAACAAGGGGGAGGGGTGCAAGTTAGTTAATGTTAATGTGTAGACCGGGAACTTTGGGAATCAGTTATTTTTAGGCATTTTTCAGCTTTTGTGATTTCCTCTTACATCATTTCTAGATTTAACTGGATGCCTGAAACATGCATTTGCTCATTTTAATATTGTCTAATTTGTCCTGTTTATTAGTGGGTGGTTGGTCCCCTGTTCTAAACTGCTAAACCTTGTGCCTCTAGATTTGTGTTCTTGGTCTTGACCCATCTTGATCTGGAGATGTGTGAACCAGAGGCTAAACTGCCGCCAGTTAATCCCAGTCGCTACGGCTTTGGGATGCTCCAGCCGGACGGAGATCTGCAGGTCCGATACAGATTGAAGAATGAAATGTGACTTGATAAACTGAAAAAATTGTTGATTGATAAACCTTTTTGTTATATGTACTGTAGCACTATTTATTGTTACAATTAATCACTGCATCTATGTATCATATATAAAATATGTTGTGTGTTATTAATATTTTCAATAAAAAGGAAGAAATAAAAGTAAACCAGACATATTTCTCATTTTTGAGAATACTTTGGGCTACACCTTATTGAACAATGTAGGCTTTAAAGCCAACACTACTATTTACTCAGTTACTGTAGTTAAGTACAATTTTAAGATACTTGTACTTTACTTGAGATGTTCCACTTTATGCTACTTTATACTTCTACATTACACTTCTCACTGCATCTGCACTGCACTGAAATATGGTACTTTTTCCTCCACCCTACTAACTTTATTTAACAGCTGTTGTAACTTCTGAGATTGAGATTTGACATAAAAACACGGGTTAGGAAAATGCAAGGCATTGTTTAAGGTTAAAACAGTGCTTACCACCCACAAAACAGTAAGTTGGGGCCCCTTGCTATGTTTCAATTATTAGCATTTTCACCAAAGAGACATTTCCCCTCTAAACCCCTAAGATGGTTTCATCTTATGGTTTCATCTTCTTCAGTTTAAGGCCCAGAGAGGTCAAATTATCCAATATTTCACAATAAAGAAAATATTTGGAAATAGAGATTTGTGTTGCAGACCTTTTTTTCTTCTTCCTCCTATCCGGTACATTTTGCTGCTAATATTTCTTTTAGTTTAGTTTTTAGTTTTTGAGTGCAACGCTAGTTTTACTATAATGTAATGTATAAGATCTGAATACTTTTACTGTTTAGGCCTATATGTTGAGACAAAGGGGAGGGTAAACCCATCTACCTTCATCAAATTAAGCAGTATTAAATGAACTTGTTCCCTAATTAGAAGGTCGTTTTTTTCAGAACGTGTATCCTATCATTGATTTTCATAGCCTACTGACCCATTTTTTTTTATGTGCACTCCTGTTTTTTTCTAACAGTAGGCCTACACAGCAGCCCCTCATAGTGATACAGCCAGGCGCCAAGGCGCGGTGCTGAAAGAGTTAATCAGATGTGGAAGCTGAGCTGCCACGGATCCACCTTCGGAGAAATGCGGCGCCTCCTCGCACAGCTGACTGTGAATCACAGGTAGTCTGTCCGAACTGGCTCTCGGCATACTTGTTGATCTTCAGGGGAAGCAGCGGTGCGATATGTGGGGCAGGAAAGCGGCGGGTAGGCAGTAGATCTTGCTGAGGATCTCTCTGCCATGTCGGAGGCAGAGGGGGGAATGGATTGGGTTAGACCCTGGCAATAGTAAACCAATAACGGCGCCTCCTTTTTTTTTTTTAAATGCTTCTGCTTCATCTGTACTAGCGGATCGCTTGTTCACGGAGCGATACGTGCTGGTTTGGTTCAGTGCAGGATGACAACAACTCACTACGGTATTTTTTAAGCTTATTTCCATCTTTGGACTTTGAATCATGTGTAACGTATCCATTGTAATAGATTACTAATGGCACAGAGGACTAAAACTGCAGCAATATGGAGCAGGCAGGCTTTGCAAACACAGAGAAATGCTTGACGATGGAGGATTTGCATTCACAACAATGCAGTAGTAGATGATTAAACATAACACTGAGCTTGTTTTCGTTCTCAATTTAGCTACGCATAACAGCAGCCTAAAGTGTGGACACGGGAGGAGATGTTTTAGCGGTGCTTAATTTATTTCATCGAAGCCTTGACTTCCATAAAAGGAGGGTGGAGGCTCCTTCAAATGAACATTTCTTGTTACTGCTTCCCCGCAGCCGGTTAGTGCATGTCCAAAAAGCCGACATAACAATCCTCAAGTCTGCATTCTGTTTTGTAAATGTTGTATGTGTTTTTAGATGTATGTGGACATAGTGCTTCGGCCTAATTGTGTTTGTGAAGTGTTAGAAACTTTGTGCGACAGATCACATCTGCAGGCCTGAGGTGTTGTTGGGTTCCACGCTCTCATAAGCAAAATGAACAGCGAATGTGCAGCTCGTGCCATCGTCTACAGTCTTTAATGGATCCAAGAAATGTTGGACCCTTTGTGAGGAGAAAATGTAGGCTATATATATATATATATATATATATATATATATATATATATATATATATATATATATATTATTTTTCTTCTCGGTGGCAGCCTGCCTCCCCCAAGAGAGCCCGCCGTGATGCAGGGAGTGAACAGCGCTTCCTGGTGTTTCAGCACCATTAGAGTGGACAGCGCTCACTCTGTTCCTCACTCATCACTGTGGCGTCCTGCGTCCCCACCCACAGCACTGCATGGGCGTCACATGAGCGGTGATCAACCAAATGCTAGGGATGGCAAACTACCACACACAAACAAACAAACACATCACCCCAGCAGGTAGCCTCAGCTGTGTGCAGCGTAACGTAAGTCATTCAAGAGAAGTAGTTTTTGTCATGCAAGACAAATATTTTATTATTGGTAATAATATAGATATCAGCGGCCATAGAGGAGATGTCTCCGAAAAGGAAATGAGTGCAAGTTGGTTTTAAAGTTTTGGTGGAAAGTTGATGTATTCAACAAGGTGTCCTTCCACTAGTTTGTGACAACAAGAGAACAAGAGAATCTATAGCCCAGCTATTAGTCATGGTTCCCAAATATCTTTTTCTTATTTCTAAATAGAAATGTATGATTCTGCAGGCTGCTATTAGGTGTGAGTCATCTCAAGAACCCACATCCGAAGGTATGTTTATTGTAGATTCAGGACATAATTTAAAAAGAATTCAAAGACGATGATACTATAGATGATAACAGCAAGTGAAAATCCAGAGATAATAATTCAAATTATCTGTCCCACATTTCGCTGCCCATGCAGGAGCCATTTAAAGCAGTGATTTTAAATGCTGGTCTTCAAGACCCTGCTGCAGTTCCATGCTGGGTTTCAATCTGAGTAGGTTTTAAAGTAGTTTTTAAAGTTTTGGGGGAAAGTCGTGGGAAATTACATTCAAGGAAGTTTCTCTCAGTGTCTTCTTTAGTTGATGACAGTATCAATATCAGTTTCCCCCGTGCTAACTCCTAATTTGCATGAGTTATGCCAAAGGTGATGAGGGTAGATGTATTGTCGAATCAAAGAAGATCTAAAAAAAGATAATAAGATGTAATAATAGTTAACAGTGAAATATCAAAAGATAATAATAAAGTGTCTCTGTTTCTTATTTCTCTGCCCTGGAGCCTTTTAAAGCAGTGATTTGCAATTCTGGCCTTCAGTTTCTTGTTAACTCTTAGTAGGCATCAGTCATCTGAAGAATACTAATCTGAGGGTATGGTTGAGAAGTTCATTTGCAAAAAAAGATAGACGCCATTCTTACTCAAAACAGCTCAACACCAAAATGCTGATCGAAATCAGTGGTTTCCAATCTTTTAGGCTTGTGAGCCCTCAGCACAGATGGCCTACAGCTTTATCACTATATTAATAAAGTAATATTTTATCTTATCTTATCTTAATTCAGAGTGGTGATTGATGTGTGAGCTTGGATCTATTGGGCTAATCCTGGAATACTAATGATTTCGTTTTGTTTTTTGAATCCTTTAGATACAACAATGAAGGAAAACAGGACCAACTGTAGTCCATAGCCCTGGATGTTTGCCTGCTTCCTCGAATCTAAAGTCATCATGGAGAAATCCTTGGCAGAGTTAAATAAAGCGGGCTCGCACTCAACATCATCACTGCCACCCGAACCGGTGGACATCATTCGCAGTAAGTCATGTTTCCGCAGAGTCAGGCTGAATGTTGGGGGTCTCCCGCATGAAGTCTTGTGGCGAACGTTAGATAGGCTACCACGGACACGTTTGGGAAAGCTAAGAGATTGCAACACTCATGAATGTCTGATGGAAGTGTGCGATGACTACAACCTTGAGGAGAATGAGTACTTTTTTGACCGACATCCAGGGGCGTTCACGTCAATTCTGAACTTCTACCGCACGGGTAAGCTGCACATGATGGAAGAAATGTGCGCCCTGTCATTCAGTCAAGAACTTGACTACTGGGGCATTGACGAGATCTACCTGGAGTCATGCTGCCAGGCGAGGTACCACCAGAAAAAGGAGCAAATGAATGAGGAGCTCAAACGAGAGGCAGACAACATGAAAGACAGAGAGGGAGAAGAATTTGACAACACTTGCTGTGCGGAAAAACGAAAGAAACTCTGGGACCTCCTGGAAAAGCCCAGCTCATCTGTTGCAGCAAAGGTAATTATCTTCGGATGTTGGGGTTAAAGAGATGAGTGTGTGACTGGTTGGAGCAATCCTCCATTAGCATGATGATGATTTGTAGTGGCCTACACACAGACACACAAAGGCACACAGAGAAATATGGCAAGGCTGTTGGTTGGTTGGTTAGTGCACCACTTTGGTCCAGACTGAAAAATCTACTATTAGCTGGACTGCCATGAAGTTTGTTTCAGACATTCATGATCCAGGAGGATAAAGCCTACTACCTTTGGTGAGCCCCTGACCTTTCCATTAGAACCACCTTGAGGTTGATATTTGTGGTTTTGAGTGAGAACGATTGGATTAAATTTGGTACACACATTCATGTCCTCCTCAGGATGAATTGTAATCCCTCAACATTTCCTCTAGCGCCATCCTCAGATCTGTGTGTCCAATGCTTTTGTTTATGACCAAATACCTACAAAACTAATGACATTCCCATCATCCCCATCTGTACGTTGTGTTTAATGCTAAATAGCCAATGTTAGTATACTAACACGCTAAAACTAAGACAATGAACATTAAACATTATGCTTCCTCTAACATGTTAGCATTGCCAGTGTGAGCATTGTAGCATGCCATCATTAGCATTTAGCTCAAACCACTGCTGTGCCTAAATACAGCCTCACCAAGATGCTAGCATGGCTGAAGACTGTCTTGTTTTATAGTGCATCATACCTTGACATATTGATACTTGATATAGTCCCTCTCCTGAAGTAAGTAATGTGCTTCTGGCATTTTGAAATTAACATGTGATGTTGAATCTGTGTAGTTTTTAGACCACTGAATCGTTATAAATAGGCCTACCATAAAAAATACCACAACCTTTACGTGATTGTGCACTGCTAAGTGTTCTGTGTGAGTAACAGGGGCAGCCAAACATAGATAATTGCCATTATTTAGAGAGGAAACAAAGAGGAAAACAAATGTTTTGCACCTGTGAAAATGTACCTGTGGCTTTTCAGACCTCCAAACACATTTTAGAACACATTTTTAAAGACATTTACAGTTGCACAAAATGGGTCAGTCAGGATGACTCCGTGTGTTGTGTTTTGGCGTTTACTTAAGTGGAAATTATAGAAAAGGCCAGTGGATGTGATTTATTAGTGTGGGATGTATGCGCTATTATCTGCCATTATCGTTGTTTAAGTACTAGAAAAGGAATGTCTTGACATGGCAGTTTGGTAACAGTGAAAGCAGCTCTCTGGATGTATCACTATTAACCATCTTTAAAACATGACACAAGGTTCATTATCTGTATCTCCTATAATGCTCTTATTACCAAACTTGTAGCAGAAGTGTTGGCCCGTTCCTGTATCATTAACTCACTTTTGAAAATGTGTATCTGTTCTTCACTGCAGAACCATTGCATACACCCCCCAAATAAACACACAGATGTACAAATGCAAGAGCATCAAGACAACACATGTGCATGTTTAGTCTTGGTCTGACGTGATGCACAAATAAATAATTCATAATATCACTTAGCAGCTCTCTCTTACAACATGAAAACGCATATTTGACTCTTGAAGCAATTTCTTTTCATTATCCTTCTGCATTCTGCTAGATGTTTGTTTGTGACCACCCCACCCTGCACCATCCTGAGCCAATTGAATTTGAGATATTCTGCTGGAGGCTGTGATATTGAATTATATCTTTGTGCACATAAACGACAAGTCAGAAATGATTTAGGTTTGTTTGGATCATTCGCATTAGTCAATGCTTTGGGGGGGAGCACTTTTTGATCAATAAAAGATGGTTGTGACCTGTCATTATCCAAGTACATATTTTAATAAACAACTAGAAGAGAGAAATGCTAGAAACCAAGAAAAGGTTATTTGGTAACTGTTAACAGTTAAGAAAGCAGTCAGACCATACTCAAGCAATTTATTATAGCAAATAACTTGGAAAAGAAAGGTGACAGAACGGGGGCTGCAAGAATTTGTGGTTGTGTGTTAATATTATGCACTGTTTGGTTGAATGAGCATGTGACCCTGCATTTTGTTTGTAACACCCGTGTGTTGAATATCTCCAGTCAGAAGTAGATGTTGTGGTCCTCACCCTACTGCACACCTTATTTCCTTATCTGAAGGCCATACCTCAGAGTGTTGACTTCTATCTGGTGAGCTCACCCTCAGTTTGCACAAAAAGACAGAGTTGGCCTTTTAGAGAGCCACACCTGCAACTGCAACCTGGGAGATCACAGAAAGTGTTATACTGGAGCAGCCTTTGATCACACTCTTCCAGATTATATTGGAGGGATCAAAGAGGACGCTGTCTCTTCCAACACTGTTTTAAAGAGAACAGAATGCCTTGTTCGGGAAATTCGAGAAATAAGACTATTGGCAGTTTGTGCTGGCTGATGCTTCGAGGTGAGGATTCATGAGAACAGCCAGCGTGACCCCACAAACAGACTGAGATGAGTGCTGTCAGTGAAATGTCTTCTTCATAGGAATTAAAGAGATGTAAGATCAATCTTTATTGTGTTAGGGCTAAGGAAGTGCAGTAGCCCACATAGAGCAGTCGACCACTCTGAGCTGGCCATACATTGCTGTCTCCATTATCATACAATCTCCATATCTGCAATTTATCAAAATATCACTGGAGAACAGTTTTGAAGTGTTTAACCAAGATGGGTGCTCTTTGCTCTGTATTATGACACAGTAAAGTGCTGAGGCATATTGTTTCCTGCAAACCTATAGCTCTCAATAACCACCAATTGATGAGTAGGTGCAGCGCTTACCATTAAAAAAAAGTGTTCACGATCTCTTCGTTTGGCATCATTATTAGCCTACAGTGGAGGATTGCGTGCCAGAAAAAAAAAGAACATTCTTGACACAGCAGAGTTTATCAATTCCTAATTAGCTTAAAAGGGCAATGTGAAACCACAGACCAAACTACTAAAAGCTGCGATAGGGGTTGATGTATTGTCTTAGTAATTTTTTTTAATAGGCTGGAACAATACTGTGGGCTTGTCAAGCAGTACAGCTTTTGACCACAGACTGTCCCAGTGTTAGCTCATCAGCTGTGCTCTCCTATCCTGGGTCAGAGATGGAAATGTATGTGTCGCAGCCCATAAACAGATGGTGAATGTTAGAGATTAGCACAAAACAAATGGTTACCAAGCAACAAAAGTACAATTTTGTCATCACTGAAGGAGTGGGTACTGAACATTAGAGTAGGTCTATTTGTATTTCTGTGTGTAATCGCACTTCTGCTTAGTTCCCATATTTTAATGTCTGTGCAAAGAACAATATTTCTCAGATGTTCGGGTAGAAATCCAGTGTTGCTGCCTGTGTTCTTTCTGCCCTGTCATCCTGACTGTCTCTTTTCCCTCAACTCTGCCTCCTTCCTCCCCTTCTTCAGGCTCCTCCACTACACCTCCAACTAAATGTCAGGGAAATGTCACATTAATTATTCTCCAGGAGACTCCGGGCCCAATTTGAAGCTTCCCTCTCTCTGTTTACATTCTTTGTAAGCCAAAGCATTGTTTGTCTCTCGCTCAAATCAGCTTTGAATCACCATAAAATAAGATTGTGTCTGACCGCTGGCAAAGCAGCGCCGAACAGTCAGATTGGCGCCAAGAAAAGCCTTTTTTCACCTGCTGTAGCATTTATATTTTGGGTGATTTGTCATTAATAATATCACATAATACCAGGACTGTTAGAAAGCATCAGATTAGCATGCTGAGAATCTCACTTAACAGGCATATCATCCTTTACGCTGTCACTTAGAAACGAAGCATTCATTTTAAAAAGTAGTGAATATCCTAAGTAATTATTAGAATAGAACAGTGAGATTTATAATTTTGATTAAAATTTATTTGGAAATATCCCTTTATTTAAGAGGCATTGGTGAAAATATTCACCTCTCCCCAGACATCAATAACTGAAGGAAGCAGATACACCAAGCCTGACTGTAAATAATCACATTTGAAATTGTTTTCAAAAACATTTAAGATTCAGTTTGATGCTTAGCAAATAAATGGAATACAGTATCAGCATGGGTTTGGCTTCAACCCATTTAGAAGCAACCAAAGCCAAATACAAATGTTATTTTGTTATTTTTTGTTGTCAATACGTCCTAAAACAAAAAAAAAAAAAAAAAAGGGAGAATTAACTATTCCTGCTTTGTCAGTGCGTATTGTGCATCAGATGGCAGGCAACAAATTCTAATTATGTTCCTCTCGTGTCACACTTATGACATAAATTGGGTTTGGCTATATTCCTACTCATAAAACAGTCTACAGCAGAATCCAAGACATGAAGCAGTCAGCCTAGAATCGACCACGATTTCTGTAAAGCCACAGCGAGTCAAATGGATGATGTATAGGTGGTCATACAAAAACAAGACTAGAATGCTCAGTCCCAATTGAGGGTCTCGATCTTCCAGAGTCTGCATCTCTTTTGAAAGACTGATGATTCCTTTCCCCATTTTAAAATCTGTTATAAATGTAGCATTCTTAGCACAAATCCCATAAATCTTTTTGTGGAGGTCGAAGCATTCATGCACTCCTCAACTTGTTTGGTGTCTGGAAGTTTAGACAGCCTCATTGGGGGGGGGGGCACAGTTTCAGCCTGGCCTTCAAATCCTTAAGATCCAGCCCTGAATTGTTTTAAATGGACTTACTGGCCAGTTTAATGGACATCACCACAGTCTTCAACAATCTAGTCATTTATATTTCATTACAGTGCAATTTCAGGTGCTTTTAACTTAAAGTTCTAGTCACTTACAGATTTTACAATATTATATATGTTATAAAACAAACTACCATATAACACATGATCTTGTATGTGAATGGAGATCCTGATGTACAACAAACTCATTCATAAAAAAAAAAAAGAAAATTACATTTATAATCTCTAAACAAAGTCATGTTGCAAGGCACACTGATAAAATGTAAAATTCAACCCCTTTGTCATGCCTCATTGCCGAGCTTTTGTATACATCTCTAAGGCCTATGTTTACGAAACGCTACACAGAAAGGACAGTAAAACACCACAAATATCGAGTATCTCATGTAACTCTGGCAGGAAGCTGATACTGAAGTCACAAATTTGTGCTTGATAGGAGACAAGGGGGGAAATAATGCATCAGACGTCCGCAGGTTATTTGTCCATGTTGTCCGGGTCTGGAGGCGCAAAGATATAAGCTGGGATCATGTGATTGAGTGCCTCAATGATTGCTTTCATGCCAGTTGCTCTCTGCCTGTCAGTGTCTCCTCGTCAACAGCAGTGCCTCTGAGTGGCTATGTCTGCCCTGAAGTCAGATTCAAATGCAGCTATAAAAACTTTCCTGAAACCTCTGGAGGTCAAATTTGACAAACTCCAAATTTCCAAACCACATTTGGTCAATATTTCGCTTTCAGTTATGGTATGCTTAACATAGGTTTATTGGCAGTGAAGAGCCAAAGGAATTGATTAACCTGACCTTTTACACCCCCCCCCCACCACACACACACACACACTCAGCCACACCCCTACTTAAATTTGCATATTGTAGTTTTTAATGTAGGGAAACACTACCCAGAATTCCCTAGAATGGATTCTTGTGATGACGTTAAATCACGTTAATTCCTTTTTCTACTCCTTTAGGTGACTGTAATCAATGGTGATCATATTACTACATTTAAAAAAATTTATTAAAGAATTCTGACAGTAAAATAACAGTTATAACTGTGGGGTGGCGGACCAGAAAAGGGGGGGGATTGAATGAAAGCCAACAACGCCACCTAGGGAATTGCACCCCAGGAAATACTATTTAAACCTTGATTGATTAATTGGACAAGAGAGATATAAGGCACACAGGAATGTTACTGATGAAGCAGAGACGTGATTTTGGTATAAGTATACCAAAATATAGAACAATCAGGGACTGGAATTGCTGAAAGGAAAAGAAATGTGAACAATAATAAAACAGTAGATAATTACATAATTATTACAATAATTAGTTAAAAACTACTTTAAGTTAAAATAAAGAAATACAACTCCAGCACCCCACAACAACTTTAACCAAAACTAAGCAGAAGGTCACTTGTGGAGAGGTAGACTATGCTGAGGAGTGCTACCGCTACCCACCTTAAGTGCAGCACTACAAACCTCACCACATTATTCACAGAAAAAAAAAGGGTGTAGTCTATATTGTGCCCCCGTGCAACTACTCGCATGCATAAAAGTGAAGGGACCTTGCCATGGGTGCCTAGTCTCCCAACAAGATGGCACCCTGCTCAAAATATAAACTGAATACAATAGAAACAACCATAAAGTAACAAACCAACCAAGTAACCCAACTGAACTAGAGCAAAACAAACTAAAGGGCTAAAACAGGAAACTAAATGAGGCAAAACAGCAGTGGTCTGAAACAAGGAATAAGCTGGAAAAGGGTGGGAAAGAATTAGCCAGGCTCAACCTTACTGCATTAAAATATATTTAAAACCATGTATCAACTCACCACCTCTGAGATGGGTCATGAAGATACATCAGTGGTCACAGGGCAGGAGAAAAGGAGGTTCCTAACAGTGTCAGAGTGCAGGTAAGTAACAAACTGTTAAGAGAAAATAGATATCCACAGAACTATTCCTTTCACATACCTGGGCCACAAACACCAACACCAACCACAACCACAACCACAACCACAACCACAACCACAACCACAACCACAACCGGGACAGATCAAGAAGCAGAGAGAGAGTAAGGGAACACAGGTGTCTTATATAGTCTAAGCCTAATAAGGAGGTTGGCCAGGGGAGGAGTTAAATCAAGGCTGCATTCAACACCACCACACCTTAACCTGCACTTGGGGAACCTTTCCCCACCACATAACGATGAAGATTTTGACAAGTCAACTCATGTCAGTTGATTTTACCAGCTGAAATTGACAAGACCACTTTTTTATCTATCTATCTATGAAGCATGGATGGTGGTGCATTGATGATTTGTGTATCTGCTGAGCAATTAAAGGGAAATGGCTCCCTTCCCTATCCTGCATCCTCATTGCAAATTCATTTGCAAGTCACAGCCAAAACAGTCCGGAGCACCCAAATTTGGTTTATATGCCAAGATGACGTCATCTAGTAGGTACTTTTCCATGTGACTAATGAAAGTCCAATATTCGCTCTCCTGGGTCTGTAGTTATTATATTCTCCATTGTGTTTACCAGCTAGTTACTAACTTTGTGTGAGATTTGATGCTGGACCAGTAGCTTACAGGATAAGTGTCTTTTTTGCTGGAAACAGCCTACTTTGGCCGGAAAACCAACAGATGTCAAAATGTCCAGGTAGCTGTTTTGATCTCGTAGTTACAGCAAGAAAAAACGATGAAATCATGAATAGCCTAGCCCATAAAACTTCATATCTTCACATAATAATTGACCCCCCTACCCCCACCCCCACCCCAAAGTTAAGTCTGTAAAGCAGTAAAGCAACAGCAAACATCCTCTACTTATACGGCACAACAAAACTCAGAACAACACTATTAATTGTCTCATTGTGATGTAATGTCATGTGTCTAATTATAATAATATAAGAACAAAACTGCGACAGTATGAACAAGGGGGCCTGGTGGTACTCCCCCAGAGTGTTAAACACTTAATTTCCTGTATTCTTGTATTTTTCTGCACAAATTTCTGCCTTTTCTGCATCAATTTATTGTGGAAATTATTTATGTAAAGGGACACACAAAATTCAGGTGTTGCTGAATTGTGGTGAATATTTAAGAAAATTTTGATATTTTATGACCTTGTAACTGATTATTTATTTCCATCTTAAATGTGCAATTGTACTACTGCCTGCCTTGGCCAGTACACTCTTGGGAAAAGAGTTTTTCTGATTTAATAAAGGTATAATTAAACAATTTAAAATCTAAAACTGTAACAGAATATAAAGCAGAGCAGCTCTCGGGCATTCTGGGTTGCTTTCAGATATGTTTCTCCTGTAGATCAACTTTTAATATTATCACTGCTGAATCAACACACACACAGGCCGTGACTGATTGAGATAACCTCTTTAAATGTGCATGTGGCACCTTTTTACCTCATCAATAATAAATTAAATCATTTTAATTCAGTTATAAACTCCTGGATTTTAATAGCTCCTGTGTTTCAGCAGGTTTTCTGCTCATGTTCAAAGTTCTGCACATTCAGAGTCTAACTGGGTCTCTGACATTTCCAGAATAAAGGATATACTTTTGCTGCCCAGCCAACTTTTGTTACCTGTGCCTTTTATTATGGAGATGTAGACAACCAAACCGCTTGCTTTGCAGTAGCACAGGCTGATACAGGCCAATACAATGTGATTATTCCTGAAGCATCTAAATAATCTTCACAAGGCAAAGAATTATTGTGGCAGTAACAGGAGAGCAGCTCGTTGTTGAAGCAGGTAAACCTGCAGCTTTGCCTCATGGGTAAAACCCAACCGGACTGTTTTATCCACCATATTCTCTCTCTCTTGCGCTCTCTCTCTCATCTGAAAAATAAATAACAGCTGAAAAATAAATAACAGCTGGTAGCTGCTGAGTGAAAGATTAGTTCCCCTTCAAGGGAACTCGAACTGCATCAGTGTGGACACTATGGGAACGCCTTTGGGCGTGGCAGGGCTGAATTATGAATGAAACTACTCCAATTCTATTGGTGTTGCTAGAATGGTAGCATGTGACGGCGTAAGTGGAGGCGTATATAAGCACGCCGGCACACAGGACACATTATCTTTTTTCTATTCAGCAGGCACTCTGGCATGTTTGAGACTACAAAAGAAGTACAACCACGATAGGAAATTTCTTAGTCTGGCAGAAGAGATGGCTGGTGAGCAGTTCAGGCAGTGTGTTTCCCATGCCCGCACTACATCACGGCTGGGGACACTCGTTCCCTTTGTGTGTCTTGTCTGGCAATGCCGCTTGCCCAGGCAGCTCTAGAGGGGGCTGCTTGCGGCCATTGCGAGGCCCTGCCCCTGAGGGTGCTGAGGTCCCGTGCAGCTCTTTTCTCCTTAGACGGCCGGATGCGCTCTCGCCGTGGCTCAGGCCCTGCAGTCGCTGAGACGGCGCGGTGGCTTCGGTCATGGGGCTCCCAGCGCAACATCTCAGAGGGCATCGGTACTGCCGAGGCTTTTTCCCGTGCCTCGTCTGCTGGCTCCGACTCCCCTCTTCCCCGTTCGGGAGCCCGCTTCTCGGCTTCTCCTGCTCGAGGTATGAGTCCGGAGAGGCTCGCACGGTCTGATTCTGATGAGTTAGGCGTGCTTAGCGTCATGGAGGATGACTTCCGGGAGCCGGGCCGACGTCATCAGTCTGCGCCCAGCTCTGATGAACTAAAGGCAGGCCGGCAGTAAACTAAATGGGTGTTTTCTGCGGCACCGCCCCCGCGCCAGTCCTTGCCTTTCTTTCCTGATTTACACAATGAGTTGTGTAAATCATGGAATAAACCCTTCTCTGTACAGCTGACTATTTTCCCTCTGCTGGATTACAGCAATGTGACAGAGATTAAGCAGTGCGGCTATGGAGCGATGCCTCGGGTTGAGGAGGCATTAGCGAGCTACCTTTCTCCCACCCTAGCGTCATCCTTCAAGCCGCCGGTCTGGGTACAGGACGGCGACGGCTGAAGAGAGACGAGCTCAGCCCTTGTCTAGCTCCTACTGCCAGAGTTTCCCGTGATCCCCCTGAACCAAACTGGGACGCAAGGCGGCACTCTAGCCCACAGCTCCGGAGAAGACGGATCTGAGGACCATCATTCAGTCTCGGCAGGCCCGGGGAAAGAGGTCCTGAGGTTTTTGAGGTTTCGAGTAGGGGGGCCCACTACCAACATTTCCCATAGTGGATGGCTACAGGCTGCAGTTCCGGGTCCGCCTCTCCCAGATTTAACAGGGTGGTCTGGACTGCGGTGCACGCGGAGCAGAGCCAGGTGTTGGGACAAGAAGTTTGCTCTCTGCTGGATAAAGGGGCCATAGAACTTATTTTCCTGCCAGTCAGCCGGTACTTCATAGTTCCCAAGAAGGACAGAGGGTTGCGTCCAACTTTAGATCTGCAGTCCCTGAACCTATCTCTGAGGAGATTCAGGTTCAAGATGCTCACCATCCCCGCCATCATCAGTCAGACAGACACCTGTCTCCTGCACGCGTCGAGTCCATTTTGTCCAAAGTGACCAGAGTGAAGCTAGGTCGCACCATCACTGTGAAACACTTTCAGAGGGTGTTGGGTCTCATGGCAGCAGCGTCCAGTATAATACCTTCTGGCCTGCTGCACATGAGAGCCCTGCAGTGGTGGTTAACATCCAAGGGATTCTCCCCGAGGGGAAATCCGCTCCCTCTGATACGGGTTACGAGCAGGTGCCTTCGTTCCCTGTCAGTATGGAGGAAACCTTGGTTCCTGTCCCAGGGTCCCGTGTTGGGAGTGTCATGTCAGACGCCTCACTCACGGGGTGGGGCGCGGTCATGGACAGCCGCTTTGCGAGAGGCAGGAGCATCATTTCTCTTGGCACATAAATTGCCTGGAAATATTGGCGGTTTTCAGAGCTCTGAGGAGTTTCTGCCCGCCCTCCGCAGTCACCACGTCCTTGTCAGGACCGACAATACGGCAGTGGTGGCCTATTTGAATCACCAAGGGGGTCTGCGCTCGCGACCATTATGCAAGCTGGCACATCAGATCCTCCTGTGGTCCCAGCAAAGACTGCTGTCTCTCAGAGCAATGTATATCTCTAGGACCCAGAATCAGGGAGCAGACCTGCTGTCAACACAGGGGCTGAGGCCCGGGGAATGGAGACTCCACCCCAAGGTGGTGGAGTTATTGTGTCCCAGTTTTCCCAGTAGTATCCCAGTTTTGGCCGGCCTGAGTGTGGTTCTCGGACATAATATCGCTCCTGGAGGGCCCGCTCCCTCTGAGGAGAGATCTGCTGTCCCAGGCGGGAGGCCAGGTCTTTCACCCGCGCCCCGCCCTGTGGCAGCCGTGGGTCTGGCCCCTGAGGGGGCGCAGTTCCTGGAGGCGGGCCTGACGGCAGAAGCGGTCGAGCTACTCAGCTCCAGAGCCCCATCCACGAGAAGGATGTATGGCCTGAAGTGGAATGTGTTCGCCACCTGGTGTAGAGAACGGGCGGTGGACCCAGTTACCTGCTTGGTGATTATGATACTGGAGTTACTCCAGCACCGTTTCTCTGCTGGCCTTTCCCCGTCCACGCTCAAGGTGTATGTGGCTGCCATTGCAGCGTTCCACGCCCCTCTGAGGGATGGGCCTTTGGGGAGGTTCCACTGGTCGTGCGCTTCCTCCGTGGAGCCCGGAGGATGAGACCCATGACTCGTTCCAAGGTTCCCACTTGGGACCTGGCAGTGGTTCTCGAAGCGCTGGCTGAGGCCCCCTTCGAACCCCTGGAGTCGGCTGAGGCCAAGCACCTGACCCTTAAGATGGCCTTTCTCCTCGCCATCACCTCTTTGAGGAGGGTGGGGGATCTCCAGGCACTTTCGGGTTTTTCCTCGATGCATGGAATTTGCCCCGGGGAGGGTCAGAGCCATCCTGCACCCCTGTCCGGGCTATGTCCCTAAGGTTCCATCCAGTTTGGCAGGGTCCACGGTGCTGCAGGCGTTTCATCCCCCACCCCATGTGACGGCGGAGGACGGGAGACTTCATCTGCTCTGCCCTGTCAGAGCACTGAGTATTTACACTCTGAGGTCTTCCCAGTGGAGGAAAGCAGACCAGTTGCTGGTGTGCTTCTAAACGGGTTTCCTTCACCTATGGCCGTGGGGGCACACTCTACTCGAGGCATGGCGGCCTCTAGGGCCCTCCTCACAGGGGCTTCGCTCCAGGATTTGTGTGAGGCAGCTGGCTGGGCCACTCCTCACACTTTATCCGGTTTTACAGTCTGGACCTTCCTTCTGCACCCGGCACCCGTGCACTCTCCTCTTAGTCGTGCCTACAGGTTTCTGCACGCTGGGGGCAGGCAGGGGTTTGGCGCAGCCTAGTGGGTATCTCGTTCCCATAGTGTCGTCACCGACGCAGTTCGAGTTCCCTCGAAGGGGAACGTCTCGTGTTACGTATGTAACCCTTGTTCCCCGAGAAGGGGAACGAGACACTGCGTCGGTCCACCACACCTCACCTCGCCTGGGGTGCCTTGCTTCATAGCAAAGAGCTAATGTGTCCTGTGTGCCGGCGTGCTTATATACGCCTCCAGTTACACCGTCACACGCTACCATTCTAGCAACACCAATAGAATTGGAGTAGTTTCATTCATAATTCAGCCCTGCCACGCCCAGAGGCGTTCCTATAATGTTGTCACTGACGCAGTGTCTCGTTCCCCTTCTCGGGGAACAAGGGTTAAATATGTAACCCGAGACGTTTCACCGGCGACATTCTGTTTATGGACTCACCATCGGACATCACTATAAAACAAATAGTAACAGATATGTATTAAAGAAAAGAAACAGGGTAATGTCCAAAGCGATGCTCTGTTCAACAACAGGACACTTTTAATATATCTCAATCAATGCAGTGCTCGTCTGACATAGATCTTACAGTGTGTAGTCTTTGCTCTGCAGAGACTAAAGACGCTTTTAATGCGGCGTTAATGGAAAGTGAAAGTATTTCACTTGCTGGCTCGTGAAAGAGCCACCCGGCTGCTTTCCAACAGGCCACCAGTGCCATGGTGTGCGCTCACTAGATTTAAGTTGTATTAGTAGTAACAATAAAGCCTTAAACTGAAAAGATATTTGCCTGATTTTCTAAATGTTTGCATCTGCCCAGCTGTGTGACTGTGGCAAGCGCCCGACCAGCGCTTTACTGCCTAACTGTGCGCACACAGCCTGGATGACAGCTCATATCGGTAAATGAAGCAAAATGCAGATTACAGACTGGTTAAGTCATAAAAGGTATTAATGGAAAATGTAGCGAAATTAACTTCCTACATTAGATGTACCCACCCCTGCTGCAGACATCATCACTGCTGCCTTCAGCTAGAACAGCAGCACACAAGAAGAAGCTGCACCGGTGTCGAGCAACTTTTTTTTTCTCCCTCAACATTTCTATACATTTTGTCTGCGACTGATGTGGAGTGTGTGAGTGATTGACTGGTCACTTAGTAGCTAAACCACATCCTATATGAACCAGCTCTGAAATCACCAGAGCCACCCAGCAAGCAATTTCACGGTTAAAAGACGTCTAATAGATGTCTAAACAGGGCCCAGACGTCTGGGCTAAAACATAAAAAACATCTAAACATAGCCCAAAAATAGTCTAGTCATCAGACCACTATTGAACGACTACATATAGATGTCTAATAGACGTTGAAAATCATTCTAGGCTAAAACAGGGCTGAATTTGGGCTGTCTGTGAAAGTTTGGTAGATGTCTAACCATAGCCCAAGAATAGACCAAATACACAGCTTTTAAATGACTACATATCTACCTTTAATAGACAACAGAATAGTGGCTAAAGGACTGTTTTTACTCAAACATAACAGGTTCTAAATAAATGGTAATCTGTCCAAACAAATTAAATATAAAGATTTTATTAAGAAAAAGGATTACAACGTAGGCAACTTAAGATAATAGGCTACAACATTGAAGGAATTATTGCTAAAATATTATAAATACAAAACAGTTCATATATATATATATGAAAATACAAACAATTTTAACAACATACGGTATTAAAAACATAAATAATGATAAAATAAATTGGTTGGCTACATCCAAATCTAGATCTTCATCTACGCTGCTACTTGATGCAGCAAGAGCATCAGATGGGTCTCTCGGTTGGCGCCAGTCTCTCGGGTAAATGGGATCTGGAACTGTTTAATATGTAAGAATATGAATATAAGTAAACATTATAATTTGACTGTTTTCCCATAAGACATGACTACTATCATCAAATGATTTTAAATGAAAACATAAGAGTATATTTATAAAGTTTTTTTCCTTTTCAATTTAAAAGTATTTATTACTGACCCATTTATCTCTATGGAAAATATAAAGATACTCGAACAGGACACATGTTTTAGCCATGTTGCATTAGAACAACCAAATAGAGAAAGTTGCTTTTATTCTTTTGAGAGAGCTATGTGTGGTGAATGTAAGTGTTCTGTTCTGAATATTTATTGTTGTCTTTGCTGACTGTATGCTGGAGAATTTGCAATAAATATTTAGTGTCAAAAGTCAAAAACTCATATTTTCATTTCGTAATGATCTAGTGAGTAAAATATGTGTGGCTTTCATTACAAATTATAATAGGTAAGGTTGTGCATGTTTTATGTTCACCCCTTCTGAATTCAGATAATATAATGTAAGAGTTTTTAAGGGCACGAGGAAACCCGTGGGTATCATGGAGTAACGTTAAGTTACACTTGCATGCAGCATGTTAAGTTAACCACAACGTGCCTTACTATATGTTACCCGCTGAAATGTCCCGGTTCCTACACGTTAACAAATAATTTAGATAAATAATGAAGACATGTCAAACAAAGACCCAGATACTTACAAGACCAAAGTAAATGTATTTTCGCTTCCAGTGTTTGCAGTAAACTCTCGCCCGTTGCTCGCTTAAAGGCCGACATCGTAACGTATCCCTCGTTTAAAAATGGCGGATGTCTTTATCGCGAGATCTAGCCGTCCCTGATGTATACTAACTTTCAAGTCTCGCGTTGCCAGTAGTCATGTGTCAGTAGGGCTACAGCTGCCATCTAGCGGTTGAAAATAGTAATTGCATTTTGTTTTAAATTAAAATGAAAGTGCAGTTACTGCAGTGAACGTTACAGCAAAAATAAAGATAATTTAAATGTTTCAAACGTTTACTTGCATTTGATGATATGATGTCACGCACCTCAACAGCTGCATCGGGTGAAAACTACATGTAACCTATTTGGTCTGAAACAGGGCTAAAAGCAGACTACACGTAGCCTTTCCAAATAACAGCTAAATCGTGGCTATAGATAGACCATGTCAATTTAATGACACTTAATATCTTGTTGATATTATTGACATTGCAAAAATAATGGGATATCAACCATCTCACGTGCTGCCAGGGCAAAACCCCACTGTTAATCATTTTTGACAAAACAAAAACATAGATTTTGAAATGAGATTTGTATAATGCCTCCTATGCCTATCAGGTGATTAACCTGACCACAAATCCACACAAGTTAATTTCAGAGCCTCTGATAAAGTGCAGCTCACAGCCCCTTCAGGTGGAGAGGACATACACAGAGTTACAGCTGGATCATCTTATTCTCTGCTAAGTTGCAGGAGAATAAATAATAACAATCTATCTCCCTCTCTCGCTCGCTCCCGCGCACGTAACGTTAGTTAAGCGAGTAATGTTCAATTTTCGGCCTTTTGTTGTTTGATTTTTAAAAATCCTTCTGAGATCCGGGGCTTTTCAAAAAAGCCCAGGGCTAACGACGCAGCTGATGGTAGCAATAGAGAAAAGGTCATGGGGGTTTCTAAAAAAAAATGATTATTCCTCTGAGGAGAATGAATGTTCAAATGTCACCCTGGTTCAGCCACAAAAAAACAAACAAACAGAGGTGACCACATAACCACATTGGCGGTGGTAATGATCATTTGATGTGTTAGAGGTATGTGATGAAACACAACAGTGCTGGTGATATGACCAAGAATAGAAAGGCTAAGCCACAGGACAGAGGTTTTGGAAAGAGTTTAGGACTATTTGGAAGCTGTTTTAATTTCGTGCTGCATATTTTAACTGTTCACTGTTAACGTGCAGAGGTCTGATTCTCTAGTGGTTGAGTCATGTTTATGAGTATTTTTCAAGTCATGTCAGCACTTTATAGTGGATAGTTCAGGATTTGTAGTGTCATCTCAGCTTTCCAGGCTTGCACTAGAGCACTACTAGGATGCTCCACCGCTGCAGAATTGGTTTAGTAAAGGCAGTAGGTGTGTCATGAGTTACAAAAATGTAGTCATCATAGCAATAATCCTGAAATTCATGAAATGTGATTGCACAGATTTGTTGAAAAATAAAAATGTATTAAAAATGTTTTAAATGATTTTGTCACTGGTGGATGAAAAGACAATGGAGGTGGTCAGTAATGGTGTATTGCCACTGCAGAGCTATACAGCTCCTTTGTTCATTGAATTTGGAGTTGAGCTGTTATGTGAGCACTGAGCGAAAGACACTAAAGGTGTGTTCACACTGAAAGCGAATTTAATATTCGCCTCGCTTTACTCAGGCGAGTTTGACTGTTGGACATTTTGAGTTTTCACACACAACGCGTTTTAAGTAAATAAACAGCCCGCGGATACTACAGCTATATAAACCAAAGAAAACCTTTGCTGTGATTTAATTGCAATAAACGGATCAAACTGATGCCAAAATAACTACAAATATGATGCCGTTTTGTTAGACATATGAATTCATGCTTTGTCAGGTCTGTCAGCAAGTCAGCAAGACAACAACTTTTAAAATGTTTGTTTTCTGAATGGAGTTCGGATGGAGCTGGGCTATGCTATGCTGACCTGTTCACAGTAAAGTACAACAATAGCTGGAATAAAGTTACAGACAGACATTTTCTGAACTCAACAGGTAGTTCAACTTCCTCGCTTTCTTTTCACCAAGTAATGTCCACTTTTTATATAAATATGAAGTAGTAGCCCAGCAGAACTCTCGTACAACGCTCCGAAGTCACCGGTGATGTTTGGACAATCTCACCACTGGTAGGCTTTCGCAACATCGCGTCAAGTGAATTTCTCGCCCAAGTTGAAAAATTTGAACTCGCGCGAATTGCACGACAAACGCCTCATTCGCGCCACCCGGAACGAATTTGCGTCTTTGCATTGACTGACGCTGGATTCGCTTTCGGTGGGAACGCACCTTAAGACTTCACTGTATCCAAAAGGAAGAAGCCTGAGGAGCAAAAGGGAGAAAAACACAGAGATCTGCAGTGTTGGAGTGTTGGAGACTAAAAATGAACAAGAAAAGTACTGTGATGCATGGACGCTGAATCTGAGCTAGAGAAACCAAAGAAGTATGTTTATGACCAAGGGAAAGACAGAATCTAGCAGCTGATGATAGTTGAATATTCCTTAGCCTGTGGGGAGAACACTTTCAATGCTGGGTTGTCAATGTATGACACTGTAATATTGTTGTCAAATTTGAAATTTGATCAACATACCACAGACACTTTCAAACACTGCCAACAAAGACTCTCTGCCATCCATATTCTCAAATCCCTTTCGGTTGCAACCCACCTTCTGCTGCTTCTCTATAATTCAACTCATCCTTCTTTACTGTTCAGCCTATTTCAACATACTCACAGGAAAGCCATTTTGCAAAGTACTTGCTAAGTAAAAAAGTATGTTTGGTTTGGTGTCAATTTGTGTATAAAATGTACGGATATACAGCATGTTGGTAGGTATGTTCATTTTGTTTATATGTGAGGTAATGTAGGTACAGATAGTAGAAACAAATTTCCTGAAAAGGACAATAAAGAATCTAATCTAAACAAAAATATATTGTTTACATTTTTGTGTCATATAGATATGGGACTTTGTTAGCAGATTGTGTCTGTTTGGCCTTATATGACAGCAGATTTTAATAAATATTTTCACTTTCCAAATGATACACATTAAGGTCATTAAAGTTTAATTATGAAGTCAAATTTAGGTTATGCTGTTTGGACCTTCACATCACACACAGAAATATTGCTGTATTTATGAAAAAACAAAATATTCTTAGTGTGATAATAAAACCACAACTGGAATCATTTACATGGGCTTTATATTCAGATGTAATAAATGGGATAAGAGTTTTTGTTAATAAAAAGAGTGTTGTTAATATTACTATAAAAATGGATATAAAAAGGATGCTTACTTTACTGTGCCCAGACTACTAATTAGGTATTAGTCTGCATGTAAGCACATTGAAGGTACTGAAATGTGCTGAGGTGCAAGAAAGATTATATAAGTTGATTTAATATAAATGTGAGAACCTGAAAAATCCACAAAATTCAAGTTATAGACTTTGATAATCACTTTTCATAATAAAAACGAGGCTCATTATGCGGGGCAATCACCCACATTCCCAGAGGCTAAAGGAACTAAAGCATCTTATTATTATTTTGTTTCTGCTATGAGGGCAGAAAACAAAAGTTCAGCATCAATGATACAAATCTTCTAACTCAATACACATATCAAAATCATTCTGGGACACACATGGTTAAAATAATCATAAAATATGTAGTATTATGAGAATACTATATAATACGATTTGAACACGGACAAATAGGTTTATGCAATGCTTTAATGTCTTAGCTCAATTTTCTGCACAGCAAAATGAATGAAAACAACAGTCTGTGTCTTCTCAACATGAGTCCATATACATTATGTGCTTCGTGACCTTTCCCCTATGGAAAAGAGGAACCTTGGCAGTGCAGCAGCTAGTATATTTTATTGAAGATGTGGTGGTTTTAGTCTTACGGTTAGAGTGACATAGAGGTCACTCTGTCCAGTGAAATGCAGTCTCACTCATAGACTTGTATGCTCCCTAAGACAGAAAGACAGAGTTAGTGATTCGAATGGAAACTCTGCCAGCTTTCCTGAATCAGTGCTAACCCTCAAGAGTGAGAGTGCTCTCAACGACTGTCACAATCTGAATCATATGCAAATGTATGATGTGGTTTACTGTAAACGCTACGAGGTATACAAGGTACCAAGTAAATCGTAAAGTAGCATAATGCTAGATGGAAGATGAATTTTGCTGGAAACCAAAACAGTGGTCACATTTAAAAAAATGAAAACCCTATAAAGTACTATGAATAGTGCTATCATTGGTGTGAACGCAGAATTAAAGTTTGGAATCTTAAACAAAAGATAGAAGAATTAAGTTTAATGCCAAGTTTTCAAGGGTATAAACTTAAATCTAAGAGTTTACATATAATTTGTTTCCATTTATATGTAAATGCTGTCTTAGATTACTTACTGATTAGCAAACAAAACACAAATTTAACTTATCCAAAGAAATGCAACGATTCCCCAGATGGGTTAGCTTACCCCAGAACATCTTTTTTAGTCAATTTTGAAACCATCACGGTCAAGTTAATGTTCAATCTCCTCTAAATCTACAATTCCCGAAAGGTTCACAGGCTTTGTTACAAGCTAAAAGAATGGTAAACTGAAGGTATCTGTTTGCAAATGATGACTGTGAACTTGCGTGAGCATCATTAACTCTCATCATTTTTTATGGCACTTGGAATGCTGAAAAAAATACACCACATTGAGTTAAAGACCTGTCAATCAGGATAGATAGAATTGTTGTTAAAATGTTTTTGGGTGCTGTTGGTGTTTCTGTCGAAGAAATTTGAACTTTGATAGTATGTTTTCAGTTCATGAAAGTTAATAGAAAAATTGTAATTTGATTGAAAGTTTACTTGAATTACAGATGCACCTTGCTAACCAAGGTATCTAGCTCTACACTCTCATCCAAATATGGTCACTTCTGGTTCCAAAAACCCAAGATAGCGACAGCCAAAATGCCTAACTCTAGGCTTCAGAACGGTAATCCACAAACCAATGGGTGAAGTCACCGTGCCTACATCCACTTCTTTTAGTCAGTCTATGGATCCAACATGGGACCTTTGTCATATGTCATTCCCCACTTTCTCCATCGCACAATGTCCAATGAAGTGGAAAATAACCACTTCTGTCTGTGGAATGGATTTATTTTATGTTAATACAGAGTACACTCAATACTTATTTGGTGTCCAAGCTTAGGCCTCTACTGCCACAAGCTCAGCACAGCAAATGTTGGGGAGTGTCAATAATAAACTCTCCTCCAGAGTAACTTAGAATCAGACCCTGCAGCTGGAGATGGAGTTTAGGAAGTGTTATATGAGCAGCAGCTGCAGTGGCAAGTGTTTGCATCAGTGTTACAGTAGTGTTTGCAAATGAGGGGGGCAGCAAGAGCAGAGCAGAGCAGAGCAGTGGACAGAGCACTGTCAGATAAGATACACAGCAGACTACCTAGCAGAGGGTGCATTGGATATTCTGTACGTTGCATCAAGTAGAGTTTGAGTGTATCAGCAAAACTTGGATTGTCCACCTGAATTAGCTAGCAAGCTTTGCTCCATTTCAATATATTTACACATGTTGTACTGTTTTTTCTTTCTGCTGCCGACCAGTATGAACTTAAAAGCTGAGGTGTTGTCATGGCATTTTATATCTGTGCAATGCAGTTTATGGAATACAGAAGATATGTGATTTGTTAATTTTTTTCCTTTACCATTTCTTACACAAACATCCAATCATCAACACCTGTATGTGTGCACAGAACAACAGTCTCTATAAATCAGTGCTCTCAGGTCCAGCCGCTGCTCCACTTGTAGCTGTTGCAGCTTTCCTCATTGGAGGATTTCACTCCACTGTGCAGGTTGTGTGCTGAAGTGAATGAATGACTTTGAGGGAAGAGTGAAGGCCAGAGGCAGAAATAGAATCCACTAAAAGGTGAAGGAGAAACCTTCATCAAGCCAACGGCTGCTTGTGAAAGTAGGGAAAAAGCACTTGACAAGTGGTGTGAGAAGCCTGTCTCCTTGATGAGCACTTTCACCTGGCCTGGGGACTACTTCCCAAGTGCAGTCACACACACTCTGTACACACACACACACACACACCACATGTCCAGTATTGTTTCATACTGCATTCTTTCCTGTCATCAGGTATTACAAATGCTTCTACATTCAAATTTACCAGCCCTCCCCTTAACAGTGATTGTCATCACAGCTTAGCAGCCATAACTAGGCTCTGCAGGTCTGTCAAGTTCTCCACATGCTGAAGCAGTGTACATGGGGTTGTAATAAAATGAGAGTTTTCTGCTTTTTTTAGCCTTTTTCAAAACCAAACATACAAATGGAAAAATTGTGAGGAATGGAATAAACAGGGTGTATGTCTGCTCTAATGTAAGCAAATAAGAATATCCAGGTTATGTGTTGTGATATTAAAATCAAAATACTGTTTGAAAATGTGAAAGAATATCATTTCTGTCTCGTTTGTACTATGAAACATAGGCAGCTAAATAGGGTTATGTTAGAAAAAGATAACAATTTGATTGTAATTTTTCCTTATCGTAAGACTGGCCTTGTAAAACGAGTAAGCTGGAAACCTTAAAAAGCCAGCCAGAGGTGGCATTTACAACCAACTCACAGAGCTAATGTTAGCTTAATAGTTACTTAATAGGCTGATCAAATCTTCCAGCGACAGTTGTCAATTTAGCCTGCAATATCAATTTCCTGGTATAAAATTACCCAGATCTTCCACATAGTTTCCGCATCTGTGCAGCTCAAAGAGCAAGCGCACTAGCCTTTCCTTTAACCCAGACCCCAACAGTCCTGTGGCTCTAATGCACATTCCTTATGCATAGGAAAATAATTTGGGATTGTACCTCAGAAAACATTATCCACTGATTTACTCACGTTGTCACAGTCAGGATGGCTATTGAATTTAGTCTGGACCAATACAACAGTGGCTGATTTAAGCTCAAAAACCACATGTTTAGCTCTCCAATTACCAAAACTTGAAGGATTTGCATGTTAATCTGAGTATAACTCTCAAAGGGATTAACAGCACTGACCCTGAATGGCCACTGATCTGAGCTCTCACAGACAGTGAAATATGGACTGAGTGTAATGTTACGCTGTTAGTAAGTAAGAGTATCTGCTGTAAGCATGTGTGTGAGTCCAGGATTAAGAGTAATCTTGTTTTGTACTGCTCTTGCTCTAGTGAGCAGAACATGTGACACTGACATGGTTCTGTAGGTCACTGATGCTCTGTTTTGTGCTCTCCCCATTTCTCTCCTTTATTTCCCTTTCACTGCCGTCACTAAAATGTTTAAAAGTTCACTGTCACTATCACCATGGCAACTGTCATTTATGTGATGCTTAGACCTGCAGCATCATTGTGGATTGACTGTGTGTACGTGTGCGTACAGAGGGGTGGTGTGTGTCTCTTTGCATTTCAAATCAATGCTTCGCTCGTGTTTACATTTTCCCACTGTGCTGCTGTCTGCAGAGTATATTGTGACATTCTCTGATTTCTGTAGTAAAAAAAATCATGTACTGCAAGACTGCGTGAACTGCATCATACATTTATTATTAGACTACATAGAAGAAATATCTGTAAACAATGTGATAGACTTTCCTTTTTATATATCTAGTATCTTCTATATCAGATACATAAGTCAATGTGTGTCTGTTCACCTTTGCTAAGGGCAGGCTAGTTTGTGCAGTGGGGATAATATGATATTTTATTTTTAGATACAATGGACAGCAGAAACCGTCTAAGCTTTTTCCACACATTCCCTTACCTCTATGACTGCTCTATGATATTTCCTCAATCTAGAAATGCCTCTACACAACACTGACTAAGCTGTATTTCATCTCCTTCCAGTCCTTACAAATGCTGCGTACTCCAAGTTGAAACTCCTAATGAAAACAGCCTCCTTTGGTGTGCCAGACCAGACCCTATACTGTTTCTATTTATACAGCCACCATGGACTAGCAAGAGTTTAAATATAGATGCTGAGTCTGGATTCTCTTCTTCATCTGAAATGCATGAATAATTGAGAGGGAGAGGAGATGAGGTGGGATTCATTCAGGAGATGGATGGTCCAGGCATAGATTTCCTACCTACATTAGTAGTTTACTGAATAGGGGTTGTGGTGCACTTTGTGCATGCAAGCACTGCATGAGTTTGGGAAAGTTTGAATAAGGCCCCAAAAATGGCTTCTTTCAGACTTTGCTATGACCTCAAAGTATGTAGTGTTTTAGGGGGCTAAATAAAGATAAGAAAATAAATAAACGCTAATACCATATACAATATTGCAGGTATTATTGAATGTTGAGGATCATTTAAATTATCACATCTAAATGTCCATTGCAACAGAATAAGCAGAATATTGCAAATATTCTGAAGCAAAGTCAAAGGGCCTGTAATGTAACTTAATTAAATTTCATATAATTCACTGGTCTGAAAGAAACATAATTCTATTATACTAATGTGACTTTCAAGGTATAAGGTACAAGGTTGTTTATTTGTCATTATACAGTACAGGGCTGCATTTTTTTCCAATACATGTGCAGATTATTTAAGCAAATGACTCTTAACCATCATGTAATATTTATAGAGACCAATCCTTCTGGAGTAGCTGCCAATTAAAAAGGACACAAAAAAGGAGGTCAGAAGTGCAGTAGCCTTAACGTTAGGGAAGCAAGGTCATGATCATAAGTCACCAGTATACATCTAACAGGCCTGTGCATTTGTGAAGAAAGCTGAACTGGCTGTAGCTACCTTGAAGAGCCACAAGGTACAGCTTATTCATTTGGCAAGATGTGGGAGGTTAAGATAAACGGTGCCTCTGCTCTTCAAAGTTACAAGCAGAAGTGATGTAGGGTGGGGAGACTACAGCTGAGCCATTGCGAATGTGTGTGTGTGTGTGTGTGTGTGTGTGTGTGTGTAAGCTATCATGCTGGGGCAAATGTGGAAGACACAGTCTCCTCCCGTCTCCATGGAAACCCCATCTCATTCACAGTCAGAGAGGCAGAGCCTTTCTACATTCAGAATCCGGGGTGTGAATTATTCCACATTATTTAACGCTCATATTATTACTCTCACACTATCTTCATCTTGATGAAGATGAAGATCAATACTGTGGTTGTGTGATGCCTGTTAGTCCAATCAAATCAAATAGCAGCAAAAGTGTGCCATACAATTCACACATCTACGCCTGAAGATGGTGTCTGGTAGTTCTGAAGGCTGAACGGAGCTTAGTGATTGAGCACTTTTAAGAACACAGCATTAAAAACCATGAAAAATGTACAGTACCACAGACCCACATTAACGAACTGGACTCATGACGTATGTAAAGAAGGCAGCACAGCCTGAAATGCAAATAGCAATCTGACACAAATGAGAGAAACACCCAGAGATAGAACAGAGACTACAGCAGTACAGATGGTTCAAAGCTGGGTGAGCTTTGAATAAGGTACAAATCAGGGATAGAAGGAAGGAGCGAAGGAGGAAGGGAGGAAGGGAGGGAGGGAGAGAAGGAGACTCTGTCAGACTTGCTTTTCACAAGCAGGTCCACGTAGCCACCTCCTGTCGAGCTTCAAGGGGGTTGTCATGGTGACAGTGGCTGGCAGTTGAGGCACGGAAAGTGTTGCATGGTATTCCTGTGGCCTCTGACGTGGCTCAGGGGATGATGGGAAAGCCAGCTAGCAAAGAGGATTTTAGTGATCAAGCGAGACCTGGATTTAGTCACCTTAAAAATAAAAACACATTAACCAAAACTCCCTCTGTACAAGTGTTGAGTGGAAGGTTAAGAGTATTACCTTTCATTATTAGGTAGGTTTTATGTGTCTCCCTCGGTGAGTGCTGGTGGAGTTAAGAGACAATGGTGTAGGGACTCAGGAACAGGAGCCTCCACTGCTAAAGCACAGCAGTGTGTCTGTTGCTCCTGTTGCTGCTAATGAGAAAGGTGCCAGCTGGAGCATTTGGGGGTCTCAGAATTATAGGACTGTTACTTGAGAGGCCACCAAACTTAATACAATGTGAGACACTAACCTGAACTGCCGATGAACCAGAGATGGCTGAACCAAACGAACAACTGAATCATGAGGAATGACTCTTTCAACATAAAACAGGAAATAACTTTAAAAAAACATGACATAACATACATCAGCAAGATCACAACTGCCTAAAAATGACAGAAACCTTCTTTGGGACACATTTATTCGACGTGCACTTTGATTTTTTTGTTTGCTCAAAAGGATTCAGAGGTTCTACAAATTATACTTCAGCCTGTATGTTTAAGTTTTTATTAGCTGGTGCCTCTGTGACCACTAATTTCTTTCATTTCAGTGCTCACGTTCACATCAGTGATTTTAAGGTCTGATTCATAATATTGCTCATTTTTTTCACAGTCTATGTAAAAAAAAAGTGCAGAGTTCAAGGTTCCACCATTGTTGGATGAGTGCAGGGAATACAGATGAATGGACCCGACCCTGACAAAACCAATGTAGCATGAAGAAAATTAATCATAGCTGCTGGTACACAACCAACATAAAACCAGGCCATCAAATCTCTACAAGAGCTGGTGGCAGAGCAAATTGCTTCTCTGGAGAGCAGAAATATTTCTGGTATGCGTATAATGTATGAGCCAGTAGTCTCTAGACTGTCATGTCTGAAGGCTTATTCCTTCTTCCATATATGAAATTATTTCTATCCCATATGTAACTCAGAGGAGACGGTCACAGGGCTACATACATGCATGTAATTGCCACAGAGACCAGGGGACAATATGGTCACTCCCGGGGACTTCCTGGTTGCAAAAACTCAACATGGCGTCACTATGACTACGTCAGTTTTCGAGCCGCACAACTCATTCTGGAGTCTGGCAGAATTATGGCTTCGTCAGACGTCGTTTGCCATGCAGTGTACAAGGGGTAGCAAGGAGCGATTAACTGCTCCTGAAAGGCTGTCTGACGGTCGGATGAATTTCTGACATTTAATTTCAATCTGAAATTTTGATCGGCCGTCGTCAGGCTGTGGCACAGTTAAAGCAGAAACACGAGTGGATTCCCCACGATCAGTGCCTTTTTTTCTCACAGCGCCTACGTAAAGTGGTAAACAACTCCTGAAAGTGCCATGGCAACACGCTCTCTATCAGGTTAACAATCTGCACAGTAAAACGTAGCTAGTTTACCTCCAATTCTCTCTGCAAAATTAACATACCATGCTGTCCACATCTTCCCAGCCCCCCGGTATATCGATATACAACAGCGCCTGTTTTTTTTAGATGTTTTAGCACACAGCAGATCAAGGCAACACATTTCTGCTCTGTTAGCATTATTGCTAACAAACAAACTTCTACTTCCCTTGGAGCATTCATATAAATCTTTATTGAACAGTCAGAACAGTCCGCAGGGGCTGATAGGCTGTTTTATACACATACAGTGTGAGCACTCAGGTCGTGGCTGACCATCTGACCGTACAGTGTGAGAACCTACATCGTGAGCTTTGGCTTATCACAGACAGTTACTCGGACAGTGTGAGGTGGAATAAAACAACAAGATTTCTAAAGTTGTGCATTTTATGCCCAGCTTTTAAGTCAACAAATCCCCCAGACTCTCAAACCAGTGCGACATTAACTAAATAAAAATGTAATGTTGCATGATTAATAATAATATCTGTAACCTGTAAACAAAAGCTCATTCATCTTTTCATAAAGAACGACAGTCGGAGTTAACCTCTGGTAGGTCATAGCTAAAGCAAGAAGCAAGCTAATGTTAAATGGCCAGTGTTGAGCTAAACATGTTCACTAACCTCAGGTTACAACATATTTTGCGTTCTTTGTTTGGGTCTTGTTGTATGAAGTTTTAAAGCCAAAGTTTATGATGAATGGCACAGCAGCTGCCGGTGTTTATTGTCCTCTCTCACGTGTACACATGCACAGCAGGTATGTGTTACATAGGCAGGTTATAGTTACAGCAGGGAGGGGAATAACAGCAAGCTCACCAGACGTTTCCAAAAAATAAACATTGTTCACGAGTCCCACACCTCAAGTCAGAGTCAAGTCTCAAGTCTTTTGAGGACGAGTCTCAAGTCAAGTCTGGTCACTGTGTGTGCGACATAAGTGCAACTTGAGTCTGAGTCTCAAACTCGAGTCCCCGTCTCTGGTTCACACCAGAAATGAACCTCTCCAGAGTTTACTTGACAGCAGTCCGAGACCACCTCTTCCAGGTGGACCAGGGAATGGTTATTTGGCCCGCACCAGAGTTCGACCCGCCCAAACGAACCACACCCAGGGGGTAAACACTCCGGGGTTTGAGTCAACCGGAGTAAACAAGGTTTGTGTGAATCCACCCTTAGGAGGAGGCTGGCTAGAAGGAGCACATAGGCCTATGGCTCCGGCTAAATTTACATCTGTCCACTACAAATGCACTATCCACAACCTGGAGGAGTAACTAGTATAAATTAGTGTATTATTATAATGTTATGCGAACATTAGCCTACATAAAATGTATAATGTTCATTGTTTTATACATATTCATTATAATTTCAAACAATAGTATAATAATAATTTGAGTTGAACAATACAGCAGATTTATTTTGTGGCTTGTTTTCATTCATTAAATCCTTGTGCAGAAAAATTATCTACATTGTAGTTAGTCTCTAATTGGTACTAAGTACTAACTTATTAATCATGGTCACTCATGCGTAAGAATGAGTTCAACACAAGTTTGCTGTAGCACATACATCCCGGCTGTGATTGGTTGGTTCACAAAAAGTGACGCTGACGATTGCATCTGCTTTATGAAAAGTTTTTGGGGGCGTCATTCACACCAATTGTGTCCCGGATATTGTTTCAAACAGCCTAATGAGGGTTGGTGTCACCTTGTCCTGTAGAAGATGGGGGTCTGTGCGAGCTTTGTTGTCTGCTGAGCCACACAACGATGTGCCATGAGAGACCCAGTGTGATCTGGCTTTGCTTAGAGTCACAGTGGGATTTTCTGTCAATCCGCTGTCAATCTGCTGTCTCTCTCTCTCTCTCTCTCTCTCTCTCTCTCTCTCTCTCTCTCTCTCTCATCGCTTGCACACACATGTTGCCTTTTCTTGTCCTCTAGATATAAATATCCCCCTGCCTTCATCTGTTCTTCCCTTTAGTAGGCCACCAAGGAGCATTCGCTGGGAGTGTCTATTAAATCTAGTTGCAATAAGGATTCATCATACCGAACTTGCATGACATAAAGGACACCATCTAAGGTGTGGCCATAATTAACGCCTTTTTTGTTGTGTGTGCCCCTGGGTCCACTGAGAGTCTATAAATAGTCTGTAATTGTGTTGATGTCATTGAAATCGTGTCTGGAACTCCATTCAATCTTTTCCTAGACATGTGTTTGTTTGCGGTCTATGTGCGAGAGGTTTATCTCAAATTCACAGTGCAATAGTTTGATGCAATTAGTGCCCTATGACACTAAACAACCCAGGACAGAAAGAGATAAAGACAAGCAATGCAGTGTAAGAGAGTGTTCAGTGTGTAGAGGCGGGGTCAATAGGGACATGGGCCAGTGGGAAATGTGCAGGGTTTCCTAGCGGAACTTGACCTCATAACCATAATGTTACACTGCAGCAGCAGTGTGCCTTCATTACCAACCTTTTTATAGCTTCTCAATCCTATTACCTCTGCCCTTTTTTTGTACTGCTTTCCGTAGCTACTATCTCCCAAGCTTGTGTTAGCAGCATGTCTGCATTCCTTTTCTGACTCATTACAGGTCTGTTGTGTCTGGTACCCAAGAGGTTGTTTTTTAACAAAGAAAGGTATAACCTCACATGAGAAATACACCCTTACACCCAAATACACTCTTATTTTCTTTGTACAAATATTTTTCTCTTTAATAACATCATCATTATCTATTCCTTGACAGCGCTGCACCCTGCATATCACCCCACTTCTGGGCTGCACTCATCAGCTCCACCTTCACTCTTCGGCCCCAGCTCCTCTCTGCTCTTGAAGTGTTTGATTCAAATATATTTTCTCCAGGGTAGGAGGAGAAAAGCACAGGGGGAAGAAAATAAACAGATAGGGTCATTATTCATGTCTGCCGTGACGCTATGGCAACAGTGTCCTCCTGCCGTGATTGGTCGTAGATAAGGTTGCCTCTTTAGCCATTGCTTTTACTCTGGGGAGTGGACAAATTATTAGGCCGTTGTCAAGGCCTGCACTGTCAGTCACCTCCTAACAACTGTCGCTATTGCCCTATTTCTGCTGCCGTGCTTTAATTTCCTCTGGACAATATATAGGGAAACCCTGCATCATGTACTCTACACTGGCCTTTAGTCAGTCTGTTTACACAAGTGACTGTGTGTTTAACTAGTAGATCCAGTTCATGGATTAGGTTTTGTTTATGCTTAACAAGAGTAGGGAAGAGGACATTTTATTTTGCACTGTTTTATGATTCAAATTGAATAACACTGAAATAATTAATTTCATAAACATTATATTATACTATACTATATTAAATGTTGCATGGGTGTATCATGAATATGTTGTATACCTCCACTGCATTGTGTTCTCAGCTGCACTAATTTTTAGTGAGAAAAATGTAACTATTCTCTGATTTATTTCATCATATAACTTCCTGACCTCATTCATGTGGGCTATTGCCAAAACAGGCTCTGCGTTCCAGCTACAACCTCCCACTCAACCTCTAAGTTGTGCTGCTTGGTTCTGTGTCAGGATTTCTTTTAGTAATTCAGGGTTAATATAACAACTGAAGACTATGGTTCACTTTAGCTCCACTAAAGGAGCAGATGCTCTCCTGTCACGTTACCCTACCTGAGTTCATTGCTCCATAGTCAGCTTCCCACAAAAGTGCATTATGGTGGCACAGTTACATAAAACTTTGAGTTTAACTTTAACTTTGTCTAGTCAGTAATCAAAATATGTAATGGTGTGTTGTGTAATACATGTGCAGAAGCATTAAAATGATTGTAAACCAGAATGTCAGAGCATGTGTCAGTTTATGATATTGCTGGATTATGCTCTCTATAAAACTATTATCAATGGGATGCACAGGGTAGCCAATGCCTGCCATTGGTATTTTTAAGAGTAATGAAAAAAACTTTAAAAATAAAACTGCCTAAATTCTAAAACTAGAATTTGCATATTTTTATAAACAGCAAAAACTGAAGCTCAACAAATCTCCCTTTGTCCACACAACCCAGGTTATTTACCCAAATTGTGTTATAGACACTTTAATCTAATTGAAAAAAAGAGATACTTTACTTACTTGTTCCTATTGCACAGACCTCTCTTTGAGCAGTTTTCATAGGCTGTTTATTTGGTAGTTCTAAAGACTAGTTCAAATGAAAACTGTTCCAGTAAGAGGTCTTAACAGGCCTGTGTATTATGCGGAGTGACATTTCAGCAAAGACACAACATTTTTCAGTAGCACAGTTAAAATTTTGTTCACCTTCCTTGGGGTGTCAAGCGTAATCTCAGTGGCTAGTATGTCAAAACATGGGTAAATAAAAAGTATTTGCATGTTTATATACCTCTAAGTGAAGAGAAAATGTAACTTTATGTAATTTTGGTAAACTGGCCTTTAGTCTGTTTTCTGAATTTAGGGTTTGAAATAAAAGGCTCTACTTTATTTGTTTCCAACAGTAGTGCTATCATGTCTTAATCACACAACACACCCTAGAAACCTAAAAAAATAAAATCATCACCCTATAAAAATATAATCATTCTGATTAATTATCTTTTAGCTGTACATGTGGTTGAAGGGATATTACAGACTGGATAGCAGTGTAACGATTCTTCTGGTATTTCTCTCTGTGGTATATGGGAGTAGTCACTTATTCAGGTTAAACAAGCTCTAGGTACAAGAATGATATACAGTACTTAAAAGCAAATGCAGTGATTTTTTGTTTACACTATGAACGCTGGTTGAGAGGGGAGCTGTCATATGGTACTAAAAGAGGTGTCTAGCACCATGTACTTGCTTGTTAGCATGATTGGCGGGGTGTGAGTGTGGGACTGTGTGCGTGTGTGTCAGGGTGCTGTTTTCTGACAGACTTCCCAGTTCTCTGTATTGTGTAATGTGAATCAGGCATGATTTAGTGCAGTGGATTCTGGGGACATTCTGCTCCTATGTGACGATTGCATGTTCAGTTTTCAGTGACATGGTGGTGTCACAGCAGGGGGTGCAAGTGACAAGCAGTGATAGGGCTCTCCCCTCTAAATATAGAGAGACCACTAGAGGGTGAAATCTATGTGAAATATCATGAGGATAATTTTTGATTATGATCACAGAAACCTTACTATTTCATCTAGTTCTAGTTCACCTTATCAATGTTTTGGTGTCTACTGTGTAGAGTCAGCAGTGTATGTGAAAATAGTAGGCTTGTCTTCAGTGCACATTTAAGGACTCTTTCTATGATCATAGAAGTGCGGTTACAATTCATAACCTGTTTTCAGTTATCATCATGCTAGCGGGCAGCATAACCATGGATGGAATATATCAACAGCTATTAGATGAATTGCCAGTGAATTTAGTACAGACATCGGTGGTTGTCAAAAGATGAATCCTTAAATCCAAAAATGTCTCAACAACCAGTTGATAGATTGCCATGAAATTTGGCGTACACATTCATGTACCCCTCAACATAAATTGAATAACTTTTGGTGATCTCCTGATTTTTCATATAACGCCACCATCAGGTCAAAATTTCACCTTCAGTGCTTTGGTTTATGACTAAATATCTGCAAAACCAAGGGCATTCCAATCAGCATCAACTGTGCTCTGTGTTTTTTGATAATTAGCAAATGTTAGCATGCTAAAACACTAAACTGTGATTGTGAACATGATAAACATTATACCTACTTAACATCAGCATGTAAGCATTGTTTTTGTGAGTATAAGCATGCTGACATTAAATGTGCATATATAAGTACAGCCACTAAGCATGGCTGAAGACTCTTTTATTTCTCAAATGAACAGAGTTGGAGTCAATAAAGTTATCAATAGAGTTTTTCCTTATATATTAAATATCTGACATTTGGAGACATTAGAGAAGAATTTCAACAAGCCACATGTACTGTATTCTGTGATACTTTTGTTTTTGTGTATTGGATGCTAAACATTATTTTCCACTCAAGCAAACTCACTGTGGATAAGTGAGTCATGAATAAATAAGTGGTCCAAGTCAATCCAACCCATTACCTGTATGCTCAAGTGCATATCTGATATGTGATTTTAACTGTATGTAATTCCCTGATCCTGCAATCCTTACTCATATTTCTTTCATAAATGTGTCTTTCAGATCCTGGCCATCATCTCCATCCTCTTCATCGTGCTATCCACCATTGCCTTGTCTCTGAACACCCTTCCAGAGCTGCAGGACACAGATGAGTTTGGTCAATCCTCAGACAACCCACAACTGGCCCACGTGGAAGCTGTATGTATTGCCTGGTTTACCATGGAGTACTTGCTTCGCTTCCTCTCCTCCCCCAGCAAGTGGAAGTTTTTTAAGGGTCCCCTTAATGTCATTGACCTGTTGGCCATCTTGCCCTACTACGTCACCATCTTCCTGACAGAATCCAACAAGAGTGTGCTGCAATTTCAGAACGTCCGCCGCGTGGTACAGATTTTTCGGATCATGCGAATCCTGCGTATTCTGAAGCTGGCTCGCCACTCCACGGGCCTTCAGTCTCTGGGTTTCACTCTTAGGAGGAGTTACAATGAGCTGGGCCTGCTAATCCTTTTCCTGGCCATGGGCATCATGATCTTCTCAAGTCTGGTGTTCTTCGCTGAGAAGGATGAGGAGGATACAAAGTTTAAAAGCATTCCAGCTTCTTTCTGGTGGGCGACTATTACAATGACCACAGTAGGCTATGGAGATATCTACCCAAAAACTCTACTGGGGAAGATAGTGGGGGGGTTATGCTGCATAGCTGGAGTACTGGTGATTGCCCTACCTATTCCCATTATTGTAAATAACTTCTCTGAATTCTACAAGGAACAGAAGAGGCAGGAAAAAGCACTTAAACGAAGGGAGGCCTTAGAAAGGGCAAAGCGAAATGGTAGCATTGTCTCAATGAACTTGAAAGAGGCGTTTGCTCGTAGTGCAGAACTAATGGATGTGGTGGTAGAGAAGAGTGAGAGGCCCCATGACAACCACCTCTCTCCAAGCCGTTGGAAATGGACCCCAAAGAGGGCTGCATCAGAGACAAGCTCAAACCGTTCCTTTAATGCCCAGGAGTTAGGCTCTCCCAACAAGGCCCGAGACACCAGTCCCCAGAGGCTAAATGTTCAGAAGCTGGAGGAGATGTACAATCAGATGGCCAAGACACAATCCCAACCAAACCTCAACGCTAAAGACAGGGGCTCCAGAGTTGGCAAGCAGAGGGATGAGATAGAACTGGGGGCCATCCAAGATCATGGGCCACCAGTGCTAGGAACCAGAGAAGGAGTAGGGGACATGAAAAGCTTGTCCAGCATTGACAGCTACATCAGTTGTGCTACAGATTTCCAGGAGAACCCACGCTTCCCCCATAGTCCAGCAATGGAGCTTGGCCTTCAGGAAAGCAACCGGTTCTCCCACAGTCCAGCTATAGCATTGTCTCAGCATGGCAGTGCAAAAACAGGCCAGCAAGCTACTGGGGAGCATGAGCCCATGCTGCCCCCCGTGTCTGTTGCAAAGCCCTCATACTCACAGAATGCACGGAAATTCTTCTTTTCTGGCAACTCCTCAAAAACCCTCATTCCCAAAGGAGGCTGTCGCAGCGAAGGGGAGTCGTGCCTGTCCCCACTCTCAGACAGTTCAGTCCTGTCAGACCACTCTCTGTTAAGCCCTGAAGTTTCTATCTACACCACTGCCAGCAGCAGAACCCCACCGAAGTCCCCAGATAGCACTGCCCCAACTGTCTTCACCTTCCATGACTCCTCCATCAGCAAATACATTGACGCCGATACAGATGATGATGAGCACCTCCGCGACATCTCTGATGCCAGTCCCTCTGAGCGTCTTTTGGCTGGTTCAAGCCCAAAACGCAGCATGAACATCAATTACCAGAAAGGCACCAACCATTTAGAAGCAGCCCAAAAATTGCTAGGCCAGAACTGTCTGTTCCCCATTGAAGGGATTTGTGGTGTAGCCCATGAGAATCACGTAGGTCCTGAGCTGGCACGTAGACCAAAGTTTGAGAGGGGGCGTCAAAATACTTTAGATAAAAGCCTCTGAGGTACAAGTGCAGCTGAGATAAACAGGAAGCTAGGGCCGGAGTGTTTGTGATGGAGACACTGGATGGACTAAAAACACTCTATAAGCCAGAGACAAAGGAAGAGGGAGAGACAAAGAGTCTCACTGAAACATTTCACAAATTAGCTGAGTGTGCCAATGGGCTATAAGCTCAGGATGAACATGTGTGGTGAATACTCTGGGAGAAAAACACTTCTAAATTGGAGAATGTCACTGCCCCTCCTTCAACTCATTCCTATTAGCGGTATTACACACCCACAAAAGAAAAGATCACTCCCAGGAAGCCAACTGGTTTGTTCAGAGATCCCTGTGGAAGCAGAGTCATCAGAGAAATTTAAATGTGGCTATAACTGGTGTAACACAACCAGTGATGGTTTTAGCAGCAGGGAGGAAAATTCCTGCTGCCCAGTATCCCATTTCTGAGTCCCAGTTCATTTTGTAGTCTTGAAGATACAGGAGAAGACTTAGAAGCCTATAAGCTACGTACTTGTGCCCTCCATTCCCAAAACTGGCCTTAGTCATTTACATTTGTAGGGGTGTGCATGTCTGCATATAAGTATGTGTGTGCATGTGTGTGAGTGAGTGTGAATGTTGATGGGCGATCTAATGGTAATTCATGTATACACACTCTTGAGATTGTCTTACCTGATTTATTTTTATATAGATAAGAGAAAGTTCCTTATAGAAATATGTGATTTGCTAGTCTGCTGTGTCATAATCATATGTGAAGAGTAATCCCGTATAAGGTTCAATGTCTTGGCACAGAGGCTACAGTTAACAGAGACTCCAGCCCAACAGCCATTGTGAAGAGCTCTCTTTCTTGAACAGTATTTTGCTATCCCCTATGTTATCATGTCATGGATGTTTCTTTCAACTCTTGACAAATGAATATTGTATTAGCACCTCAGTATCGGTTTTAAAGGATGGTAGTGGTAGTGGACCAAGAACTTTCATATGGGCTAACATAACACAAGATCCAGAAATAATAAGCTTGATTGCTACATAAAGCACATATTTATGAAGCGTGCATGCGTCCAACCGGTCAACATACAAAAACATGAGATGCTTTAAAAATCAAACATATGAAAATCCTCTAATATAGTTTTTATGTTTACAGCATATGATTACTGACATTAAGTTTATATTTTAGTAACAGATGTTCAGCATGCATTGGCCTTCCTTTGTCCAACATGAAAGTAGCCAAAGAGCTCACACTGATCAGATAATGGAATATGCGTGTATTTGATACTGAAGGCAGGGGAGTTTTTCTTCTCTACTTTAAAATAAAGTTTAACAGCACTGAATATACACAGCAAAGTTAACTTTATTCTATGTCAGGTGTAAATGCCCAACCTGATGAAACCCATGCATGAGCACACGTACCCACTAAAGATACGTACAGGTATGGATCACAATCTTCAGGATACACATTACATTTAGTTTCCATGGTGACAGCAGCTATCCTCAAAGGCGGGCAGCAGCTGAGCAATGGTTTGTTAATTGGGGCGGGAAGGTTTGGTTGCATGTAACGTATGTTCAACACATATACAAGAACACACACAGGCATGTAACCATAGTGACATGTATGCACAGTAGTCACATGTTAGCAGAGCCACTCTTCACTGTGCATATTTATGAGTACCGTGTAAAAGCAATTATGATGTAAGGATCTTGTACATTGTTATGTTTATGTCTAAAATATCTGTAGCATCCCATAAATACTACAATTCCCCACAATGCATTCTCTATTATCTGTTTAGATACCGTATTGCCTCATAGCAGAGAGACACAGTCCTACATAAGACAAGTGTCACTTGCCACTGTTAAAAACAACATATTATAAGAATGACCAATGCTCCATCTCCTGAGAGAAGCATCATAGAAATCTCTCTCCTCTCTCCATGATAATCCCAAGCTTAAGAATGTGAATGAATATGATCCATATAGTTCATGCTAACATGAGCAGAGTTAGTTTACTGTGAACTTACTTATTCTTCCTCAGCCCCTTGAAATCTAATTGAACACTTTAAAGAGCAGGTATATTTTATGTCATCACAACTTTCTCCAATGTTAATGAGATGAGTGAAGAAGAACCTCACTGCCAAATAAATTCCCAAAGAATACTGACCAAACTGTAAAAGCTTCCTGGCACAAATATATAAGTAAAATATGCTAATAAAAGAGTTCATACATTATACATGTAGGTGTTGAGTAAAATTTGATTCAGAAGTCAACAGATGGTGATCGACATCCTTTTTTTAGTGTTGTGGTTAAGAGTATAATCACAAACCCTGATTTCATTTCCTTTTTTTAATCACAGAGTTGAACCATTTCATAGTGCTCTCCCATAGTGAGAGGAGCTGAGGTGTGAAAAGAATAGCAATGAGACAGAGGGAACCATGTTTGTGCGCGTGTGTGTGTGTATGACTGCTGTAGAGTCAGGGCATTAGAGCTGTGTGGTTGCCACTTAATGGAAAAGAATGAACTGTTTCTGATATGAATGTATGCTTGTCGGGGAATCCTGCTTTTCCTTTTTCTCCGTATTCTATCTGCAGTTCTGACTCTTAACATGCAGCAGTAAGACCGATTGTAACGCCAAGAAATCTCTAATCATATGAGAAATTAAGATTATTTTAGCACACATTTAATCCTTTAAGTGCAGCTTCATTTACATCCTATTCATGAAGAGAGGGATGGGAGGAGCAATTTATGAATTTCATTTAGCATACTTCAAGTAATTAGGCAAGGATGGATGGTTTGAGCTGGTGAGAAAATGTATTTTATGCAGCATCATAGTGTCAGCTCCTAAATGCACTATGTCTCACTACATAACGATGTTTTGTATTCAAGTTAAATTTCTAAAAACTGCCCTTTGTTGCAGATAAACTCAAGTATTTGCTAAAAGTATATTATATTATATTAAAATAAGAAAATGTCTTATGGCATAACCACTGACTGCTATAATAGTTAACATTTTCCAGAAGCCTCTGTTGAATTCAGATTGAATCATTCAAGTCTCCACCAAAAACTTGCTGTAAATGGCTGCTCCTTTGGTTCTATTCATAATTAATTAAGTCTTTCCACAATAAACTTGTGCAATGCATATCACACTTTTAGGTGCAAGTGGCAGAGGTTAAATTTTACAATAGAAACATGGTAAAAATGCAAGGTTGGACCATTACATTACATTTTGTCTCAACAACAGAAACATTTGGTTGATATACCAACAGTTGGATGTCAGTTCCTGGTTAACATTTTGTTGCATATGTATCTTTATCTTATGAAAAGTATGGCAACAATTTTAACCTTAATTTTAATCTTTTACCCTCTTACACCTATTTACCTTATTTACACCTATAGTCCATGGAGATTTTAGATCAGTCTGAGGTGACCTTTGAGTGTGTTACATAATAAAAAAAATGGATAATTAAGTTTCACTTTTCAACACTAAGATAAAGGGCATTCAGACCACTCAAGCTGTCATGAAGCATCATGCGAGCTTCTGCGAGCATCATTAGGTTTTCTATATTACGGTAGTCAGGGACCACTTTTCACTGAAACAACGATGACAATCAATATTCGATGAATAGGCAGCAAGCTCTATTGTAGAAAACTGACATTTATTACAAAAATTACAACCATGTACATTACACACAAATCCTGACACAAGTATTGATACTATATACTATATAAAGCTTTTAGACATCATAGTGCAAAGAAACAACCATTATGTTGTGATATGATACCTAGACTGTGATACTGTGACATTAGACCAATGTAGAAACAAAAAACATTAATTTAATTTTACAAGTCATCCTTGTTTTTATTTTATTCAGGTACTCCCCTCCATTTTCCAAGGGAGCCATTGAAAATAATGAAATCTAATAGAAAAAAAGAGAAGCTTTTAATTTCAATTAGATTAATGTGGAGAAATTCTGATGTGAATCAAAAGACTAAACCATCACGCTTTAAGAAGAAAACACAAGTGACTTGTGTTATTTCTCATTTATTGAGACCAATTAAAATGAAGAGCACAAGTTTTCAAGCATTTCCATAACAAGACTCCCAACTGTACAGTAAATGCACTTAGTTGAAACCTGAAACATCAATTTGGATGTCACACTAGCTGCTAAATTTATCTGTAAAGAGGTTCAAGTTTTTTTCATTGTTTGTTAGAACCCCAGAGGACCCTTTTCAAGAACATTTGGCCCAGTGAGAAACACTGCTTTAGCAAGTAGCCCAATTCCACATGGTCTGAATCTAACACTGTATTACGGGGTTGGGGTTGATTCAGGATGCCTTCCTGGTGTAAAACACACATCACACATGACAGTATAAAATAAACCAGTATTAGAGCATGAGACAAATTAAAACCTAGTACAAATTAAAAACATAAACTATATTTTTTCTACGTTTTAAGCTCAGTGGAATTGACCCCAACCTTGCCTAAGCCATCAGTCTTTGTAAAGTACACTGTTTCCAGGGAATTGAAAAAAGATATTTGAACGACCTTAGCCAGCTCTTATACAATGTTGTTTGTAGGTCCCGAGGCTGTCTGTTTTGTAAAAAAAAAAAAAAACAACACATTTTTACCTGTTGACTTTCTATGCTGTTGTTTCTGTATAAATGTTCTATTGTTCAGTGCATGTTGTAACTTTGGCGTTGTGACTGGTTGTGATTCACACAGAGCCAGTACTTGTCACGTTAAAAAAAGTGTCTCAATGTCCCAAGATATTTCTATTTCTTAAGAAAAGCTACATTTCCCTTGGATGACTCAAAATGAATGAAATAAATCAGATCACTTTACATTTTGATTAGGAATTTCTGACTTTCATTTTACTGATAATTAGCCGTTTTTGATGCAAACCAAAAAAGGAATGTGTAGTAAGAACAGTAAATGTATTATATTCTGACTAAGAAATTAGAATTTTCATAGGCACACATTCAGCCATATTAATAAAATGTTTACTCTGGAGACGATTACATTTGGTCCTTATAACTTTAAAGGCGCAAGCGTTGACCAGCACTCTTTAACAGAACAAGTTTGGCAACCAGTGTTTGTAATTATTTTGGTCAGTTTGCAATTATACCGGCAGATTGTTCTTTATACATGTGTATGGGTAAACACGTACAGGAGTTAGGCTAACAGAAGGAAGGAGGAGGAGGTTAGATGAAGAGGAAGCTGTGGGCTGTTGGGCATGAGCAGGCCTCTAGCCTCCCCACACGCCTCCACACACCCCTGCATCGAGGGTTTCCCACCGCCTGCCACTGGAGAGACTGTCTTCTGCAGGAAGGAAGGAGGGAGAATCGAGTTAGTGGTCACAAGATTTCTCTATAAATCCAAGTGATAAACAATGTCACCATCTAGTGGTAGTGCTCACTGTTACCAATCTAATCTAAGAGAGAGATTAGTGGTCTGGGATGATAAAACGAACAAACACAAACCCTGGAAATGTGACCCAGGCCGCTCTATCACTACTCTATCCATCATTGACCCCCTCAAACCACAGACAGAAGAAACTGAATGTTCGAACAGTGTTGTACATGCTAGATATTTGCAGATAACACGACCAGGAAATTCTGTCTATGCAGTTGTGTGTATTAGCTGCACATAAGTACATATATCTGCAAATATATTATTACCATTTTATGGTAAAGGGGCTATGGTTATCCTAATTCTAATTTTTTAATTAAGTATATACTTAAAGGAAAAGTCTGGATATACATAATTTGCTTTCTTGTCAGGAGTGTGTACAGTAAATATGCAGCCGGTTAGCTTAGCGTAACACAAAGAGTGGAAACATGAAAACCACTAGCCTGGCTCTGTCCAAAAGTAGTTAAATCCACTTACCAGCTAACCTGCTTGTGGCTCCAGCTTCATATTTACAGTACAGGCATGTGAGTAGTATTAAGCTTCAAACATCTAACTGCAAAGAAAGCGTGTATCTCCCAACATGTCAAACTATTCCTTTAAACTGGAGTAGCCTACACCTTGGCAGATAAGAATTAACGCAACCATGTCATTAGTCCCTTCAGCCCTTTGTCAGCTTAATTCTTCCGTGTCATACAGTAAATCCCTGCTGCAATAAAGTTTAGGTGCTGTTCCATGAACAAAAAGGGAATTTTCTGGTCCAGGGGAGCAAGTTAACAACAGTGTAGGATTCACGAGACGGTAATATCCAGAATACATCATGATTACATTTCCTGTGCATAGTGCACCAAAGAAACAAATATGTTGTAGACGCCCTAGTAAACAAACAATATTCAAAGCATTTTAATTAATCTGTGATATTTTGTAACAAAGTTTCCTCTGTAAATATAAATACCTATTATTAATCATGAAAGACAAGTGGTGGGTAATCCCTTCCTAATTTACTCATGTGTTATACTGTTTATAGCTGGTAATTGCTGGTACAGAATACTTGACTCTGCAATTGGGTGAGATGGAAAGGTCACCTCTATTAGTTTTGTGAACTTGCGTTCAACACCGTTCTTGACATATGAGCAAAATTCACTTCAAGGTAATTTCATGGCTGAATAAACCCCTGGCTTGGCTTTAAAAAACAAATACCATATCCATACCATATCTCTTATGGTCAACACAAGCTTAACTCTGTGCGTTTTTTCTAAATTCGTAGAATCTTAAGTGTCGAAACTTTTTCTTGTTGTTATTACGGTGACAAAAAGGCAAGAAGTGAGTTTTGATTTGACTGTGTTTTGGGTGAGATGGAAAGGTCACCTCTATTAGTTTTGTGAACTTGCGTTCAACACCGTTCTTGACATATGAGCAAAATTCACTTCAAGGTAATTTCATGGCTGAATAAACCCCTGGCTTGGCTTTAAAAAACAAATACCATATCCATACCATATCTCTTATGGTCAACACAAGCTTAACTCTGTGCGTTTTTTCTAAATTCGTAGAATCTTAAGTGTCGAAACTTTTTCTTGTTGTTATTACGGTGACAAAAAGGCAAGAAGTGAGTTTTGATTTGACTGTGTTTTGATACAAGAAACATTCAAATAAGCTTACAAACACTGTTCTCCATTCTTACCTGTCCTCGACCTTTTCCTCTCCATCTCCGGCACAGTGTGTCTGTCCAGCGGTGAGAGCAGGCGGCTGGCACTCGACACACACACGGCGTCCCTCCCTCAGGTACTGCATCCACTGGGTGTGTAGGCCTGAGCTCTGCTGGCATCCTTCTGTCAGAGAGGTCAACCGAAACTGGATACAATACCTATTTTACAGACACACACACACACACACACACACACACACACTCACACACGTAACTCTAAATACCTATTGACGATTCATGAGAACATATCACAGGTAAAAAGAGTGTAATTTCACATTTTTCTGGACTCTCTGAAAGTGTTACCCTATGATGTCGCTGCTGTCAGGAATGTCTCTTTTCCTTCTGGCGTTGCCATAGCCACCCATGGTAATAAGTGCTGGGGCTGCAGAGGGAGCATCCAAGATAGGTAGAAGAACATTACATGTGACCATATGTTGCAATACTGGGCCTCATGCATTTAAAAGGAGCATGAGCTGAGAAAATGAAGAAGGATTCTTTGGTGTGTCATTTCCAAATTAAGGAGACAAGAAAAACAAATACAGGGAGAATTTGCACTCTTAAGACAACATCTGGTTTGATATATTTTCCAAGGTAACTTCAGAATTTCTGCTCTTCTTATTGAGTACTTCATTGCCACTGCAGCATAGACAAGGAGTAGCTATTATGACCCATTTTAAGTTTATGATTAAAGACTGCACATGTAAGATAATCACAACTTCTACTCACAATGTCTAAATTGTTTAAACATATATAAAACACCAACAAGGTAAAAAGTAATTAAAAAGAAACCCTTATTGTGCATGTAACTCTCTGTTTCATTGAATATCTTCCCAGAAAATACCAGTAAAGTGCCTCATTGTGTTACATTTAATTACTGATCTGTAATGATCTGTCCTCTGATCAGTTCATCAGTAATGGGTATAACATGTCTTTTACAGGTCAGTTAACAATTAAGAGGTGCTTTTGTGACCTTGCTCTTATGTCTAAGAAATTCCTGTCTGTCTCAGTTGTTAACTTCAGATGTAACCTGGTCTAATCAAACATTAGAATAATGTAAAAATAACCCTGTTTAGCTAAGTGACCCTTTAAGTCAGTCATATTTTTCATTTAATAACTCCCAGCAACACAAATTCTGCCAGTATACACATACTATATGACACAATGGGTGAGCTATCTTCAGGTAAATACTATTACTGCATCAAGTCATTCCTCAGACTCTTATTTTTAAAGAATGTCAGAGAATAATGAGATGATCACGTGGATGTGTGGAAGGATTCAGGTATAGATTTTACTCGCCAAGTGAGTTGTGACAGTGTCCTTGCTGAGACCAGTACTCTGCACAGCCGGCGTGCTCCTCCAGATGGGGACAGGGTTTGCCTGCATTTAGTGGCTCCTGCAGGATCCTCCTTCTTCGCCTGCGGACGGTGGCCCGGCAGGGCTCGGCGCAGCCGGACCACGCCGTCCACTCACTCACCGCACAGGACACCGCTGAGAGGGGAAAAGACAGAGCATATCACATATGCCACATTAATTCCAGGAAATCAAATCATTTCAGTGACACTGCAGGTACAGGGAAACTGGGTGTTTGACACATACACACACATACACACACACACGTAGTAGCCTATCATGCTTTTCATGTGAGGGGTCAGACGGGCTTCACTGGGTGTGTTTGGAGGAAGTCGGTTGAGGTAGATAAAACACTGAAGTTATGCATCACTGGAGATCAAACCTGTGGTATCCTATTAATAGTCTCACTATAACAATGTGCTAGCCTGGGAGGATTATGCAGACTTCAAAGCATAAAAATATCTTTAACTACAAAATCGTAATGTAATTTTATTATTTCTACCGTATTTTAAGTTTTTTGATTTTTAATGAAGGCCCATAGCCTATTGTGTATTTTACTGACAAAGTGGGATGCAAGTCAGTCTTAAACACTTCACTAACATAATCACACTGTGGAGAATGTTTAATAGTCCATGCACTAAACAAGTTTTCTTCAACACAAACCCACCTGGGCAGGCTGTCTCATAGTCGTGGCAGCAGTCCAGCATGGACACGCAGGCTTGGTCGCAGTAGCAGAAGCCATGGGACCGGTCAGATCTCCATCCTTTGCTGATGCAGGACGGGTCCCGGCCAGTGCAACAAAGACCTGTTTCCCGACAGCCTGAATGACACAGACTGACGAGGAATAAAGACACTGCGAGACAAACCAAAGTGACAGAGCTGCTCCTCCAGATTGTCATCACAAGGAACCGCGTAGCTGTACACTTCAGCAAGCCCAGGAGTTTCAGTGGACTATGAAACAATTTAAACCACTTAGGCCTAATTCCTGTCTGACGTTACTCACCAGAGGAGTGTTTTAAAGTACTGTCATTTTAAAGCCATTAAATGAACTCCTATCATCTGTGGTCAGTTAACTCATCACATCAGGAGTTAAAGCACTGGTCGGTGGGTTGGAAGTTATTCATGTGTCAACTCTGTTAAACTACTGTTATCTCTTAAAGGAACAGTTCACCACCATAGGTAAATTAATTTGTAACCTCACCAAAATGATTGTGTCCAAGCATCATGAAAGAAAATTGAAAAGACAGTCTCTACCTACTGAATTTTAATTTTTTTTATATAGTTTGTCCTGCCTTACAAGATATTAAGTATTAGCCTTTACCTGCATTTTCTTTAAATACTCTGTGTAAGAATGTGAGTACTATGGGCAGAAAAGAAAAGTGATCTGAAAAGATAAAATCAGCACGCTTAATTGTTGAGGCTGAGTAGCAGAAACAGAAGAAAAGGTTACATTTCCTGTATAGGTCTTCAGTTTGATGTATAGAAAAAAAATAAAGAAACTTGCAAAATCAAAGTCTAAAAGAAAAGTCTGGTTGCTTAAATTCTTTCACTGCCTCTCTCTCAATCTGTTTATGAAGCAGCCAGCTTCCCAGGCCCATGTGTGCCTCAACATGTGAAAAGACTGGATTAGTGAAACCCCTATGGCCGAGGTTATTCATGCAAAAAGAACAACAGTGTGGACAGTGCGGGCCTCCACTCAAACTAAGATTCCCAGTAGCCTTCTGCTGTGTGTGTGTGTGTGTGTGTGTGTGTGTGTGTGTGTGTGTGTGTGGGAGAGAAGACAGGAACAGAGAGAGGGGGAGAAGGGTGGAGCTGAAAGATTCTGATTCTGTTCAAAATTCAAAGGAAACATAAAACCACAGACAAAAAACATTACCACAGCAGCTGTGGTTCTTTTTTCCCCTATGTGTGGCCCTACCTTGTGGACTCCACGTGTATCTACAAAACTGTGTAGCTTGCAGAGATGTTTACCATGTCTATTTACTGCTCCAAAACAGACTGTCACCACTGACACCACTCACGGGCCTTCCAGTTGGCCGGGAAGTGCTCAGAGGATGTCAGGGGGGAGTCGCACTATGATTTGGCTGGCGGGGGTCTAGGGTCCAAAACGAGACACAAGGGACTTAGAGAGGGGGACAGGGCTCGGAAAAATCAGGCGAAGGGACAGGGCAGAACAGAACCGAGGGAACAGGGCCAGACAGGGTGCCTGAGGGCAGAGCAGTGGGACCAGGGAGTTCAGGTGAAGGCAGGACCGAGGGGGAGCCAGAGAGTTCAGGCGGGCGGCCCAAAGGCGGGACAGAGAGGGAACAGGGAACCTCGGGCGGATGTCCCTGGGGCAGGGCAGAGAGGGAACATGGGACCAGAGGTGGGCTTCCCATGGGCACGACAGAGAGGGAACATGGGACCTGAGGTGGGCTTCCCAGGGGCAGGGCAGAGAGGGAACATGGGAGGTCAGGAGGTCGAGAGCCTGAGCTAAGGTACACAGGGGGCCAAGCAGAGGGTCGACGGCGAGGACCGGAGGCCCCAGGAGGCTGTCCATGAGGCCAGCGGAGAAGACATAACCTCTCCAGAGGTCGGGCTAAGGGGAGACTGGGACGGGGGCAAGACCCCTCTGGAAGACGGGGAGTAGCGCTAAAGGCCAGCAGCGAGACAGCAGTAGGGGAAATCAGGGACAGGGCTGCTTGGCTGAGGGCCGGTGCCGAAGCGGGAGCAGGGGGAACCAGAGACGGGGTTGGAGGGTTGGGGACTGTAGACAGGGAACAAGGAGGTGGCGTGGTCTGGGCTGCGGGCTGGGCAAAGGCCTTGGTGCGAGCCAAAAGGGCACGAGGAGCAGGTGTTGGCTGGATCACCGGCGGAGTTGGAGCCGGTCGATTCACCAACAGGGTACAAGGAGCGGGAGTCGGCCGGACCACCGACGGGGCTGATGTCGGTCGGTCCTCCGACAAGGTATGGGGGGCCGGGGATGGCCGGACCACCAACATGGCATGAGGAGCAGGGGTCGGGCGGACCACCAACAGAATAGGTGTCGGTCGGTCCTCCGACAGGGTATGAAGATCAGGCTGGGTGCTAGGGGCCCTAGGAGGCCAGGGATCAGGAGGGACAGGCTGGAGGCTGGAGGCTAGCGGTGCTAGCGGGCTGGGGATCGGGACCAGACTGGGGGCTAGCGGCCGGGGATCAGGAGGGACAGGCTGGAGGCTAGCGGCGCTAGCAGGCAAGGGAACAGGCTGGGGGCTAGTGGCGCTAGCATGCCGGGGAACAGGGTATGGATGCGGGGTGGAGATCAGGCGGAAGACCAGCAGGCCTCATGCTGAGCCCATCCTGAGGAACACTGGAGGAGTTCAAAGCCATGAACAGGGCTCTTTTGATGAGTTCCAACTCCCAAATCAACCTCGCCGCCTCGGGAACCTCCCAAAACCGTGGTTCCTGGGGTAGAGACCAAGGTCCTCAGTCTGGCCCAAAGCCCGAAACAATCTGTCCACGGCTACTCTTATCCCTCCCCTCTCCGTGGGGTCGGCGAAGGGGAGTGAGGTTGCAACACTCAGGAAGAACAGGCTTTATTGAAGGGGAAAAGGGGTTGAGGGAGAGGCGGACGCCGGGAAAAAACGGGCACGGGGAACCGAGGAGACTGAGACAAGGGAGCCGGGGGCACTGGGGACCGAGGAAGTAAGGAGGCATGGGGAGGACGCCGTGGAAGAGGTCCAAGGGGAGAAGGCAGGGTGTCGAGCCCAGCTGATGGAACGGAGGACGGAGGTGAGTGAACATGGAGGGGAGACGGACAGACAGGGTTAGACACTGGGGAAATCAAGAGTTCAGGGAAGCAGAAATGACGCAGAATACTCAGAGCTTGAATGGTGAAGTGGCACCAGATAAGGAGCAACGACAATCAAGCAGGGGTTGACTGGAGAACCGGGGTAGAAGTACTGTCAGAGATGAGGCTGATTGCTGGCAGGTGTGGCAGGCAGAGGAGGTGGCTGACGAGATGCAGGTGCGGGTCGTTGGCTGGGCTCAGAAGCGGAGGGAGAGAGAGAGAGAGAGAGAGCACAAGTAGGGGAGGAGACACAGGGAGGCAGGCAGAGCACAGGAAAACACCAGGAGAAAACAGAATCACAAGCAAAAAGAGAAAAAATAAAAAATAAAAAATCAGGACACTCACTGTCAGCCGGGCTGCCACCACAACAGATAGCCTTCATTTCAAAAGCAGTTCTCACAACAAAGTTCAGCCTTTTTGCATTAAAAAAGGTGAAAGATAAATGGCTTCCCACCAGTAGAAAACACTACTCTCTATAATTTTTATGGCCGTGTCCAACAAGGAAACTCACTTTGATGTGATCTTTGCTGCTGTTTCCAAGTGTGGCTCAACGACTCACAGAAGAGCAAAATTCCTGGCAGCATTTAAACTAACTACCTTCTTACTGCCTCAACCCATTTCTGTAAAGATATTCTTTATTTTAGAAAGAAGAAATATTTATCTGCACCTCCATGTTGTTGTGAGATGTAAAGCTCGACTGGGTTCAAATGTTCAGGAAAAACAAGCATCTAAATTTTCTCCAGAATATACTGCATACACACGTAGATACTCTATTACTATTATTGGTGACAATTTCAAATGCACTTTCAACTAACATGCTACAGTAACATAACTGAAAAGACTATGCAATATTTTTTTTAATGGGGATTAATAATAACGTTGTTAAAACATGCATGTTCTCTGATTCTCTAAATGTGGCTCACATGCTAACATAGTACACAAGGCTGGCAGTGTTCGCCAAGAACACAAGAATGTGATACAGAAACAAGTAGCCTTCCTGGGACATAAGTAACAGTGCAAAGATTTACAGTTCACATATATGTAATCTTCTTGTGTTCTCGTTTAAGATGATTCTGACTGTTCTATAGGGCAGAGTTAGAGCTGGGACCGAATCTTGTCCATGATTGGTGTCCCTTCGCTGAACACTGAACTAAAAATATTAAACTTTATCACACTGCTTAACCACAAATCTGAGGCAGCAATGCTAACCCTCTGAGCCCCTGCACTGCTCTTATGTACAAGATATCTGAGCGCATTTAGAGTAGTAATTATACTTCATTAGCAGCTCTGTGTTCTCACTTTCATACTTCTGTGTTACTTAGAAATATGAAAAATACTCATCTGTCCTGTACATTAATCTGGTATGATTGACAGTGGTACCGCTGAGGCAAGAATTCATTAATATACAGAATCCACATTGTTTCACACCAGGAATATGTTGCATTGATATTCTCCCGCAATTGTTGTGGGGCCTTGAACTAACATAAATGAACAGTGAAAAAGGACCAATTTGTCTCATTTCATGATGATGATTAGCCTCTTCTCCTGATAAGCAGGTCGAAAAAACTATTCCACATCTCTTTTCCTGCCTTCTGTTTCTACTGCCTTAGAAATAAACTGATGAACGTTTACACACACATATACAATGCAGATAAAGGTGCAAGTATTTCATATAGTTAGTAAGTAAGTTATGTGCATCTATATGCTATGCAAAAGTTTCAGGTGTACAGCATGTGCAAACAGTGAGCTTATCTTTAACTCAGTGTAATGCCATCTGGCACATGTTATTTTCCTCAGTGGTGGTGAAAATGCATACGTTCACATTATTAGGAGCTCAAAGTATTTCCTCTAATCCAGGAGGAGAGTGTTTAAATAAACCACGGATTGAGGCTGAGGTTCACAGGAGGAAGGAAACACCAGCTTGGCTGTCTGTATCCTTTGCACTCCCACAATCTAACAGAGTCTGATCCACTGTAGGCTACTGAGATATTCGTTCTTACAATCAAGGCCATCAGCAGTTAAGTAGATCAACATGATTTTTCTAATGGACCTCCAGATGATGCTGCTGGATGTGATTTACTTCATCCTGCGCAATTCTGTGCGGGTCGTCATGCCTCCGCGCACCAAGTCCATTGACGGCGAGCTGGTGCTGATCACCGGATCAGGCGGTGGACTGGGTCGTCTCTTTGCTCAGGAATTCGCCAAGCATGGGGCAGAAGTGGTGCTGTGGGACATCAACAGCAGCTGCAATGAGCAGACAGCCAAGCTGGTCCGTGAGATGGGGGGTAAGGCTCACACCTACACGTTGGATGTGACCAACAGGGAGGATGTGTACCGCAACGCAGACCTTGTGCGAAAGGACCTGGGCCGGGACGTTACGATACTGGTGAACAATGCTGGAGTAGTGGCAGGGCAGCGCATGTTAGATTGTCCTGATGAACTGATTGAGAGGACCATGAAAGTCAACTGCCATGCCCTCTTCTGGGTGAGGACGCTTTAGTCAAAATGAAAAGTGCTGAAGACCAATCACTTCATCTGTTAACTGTTTTAATAATCTGCTCAATATGAACAATAACTGCTTTTCTAATTATGTAAATGGACTAAAATCATGTTCATATATGACATCAAAACAATCAGTTTGTCAGTGTAGGTTCATAGTTTAATGAAGTAGGCATATAATCAAGACAATGGCTGACAATTCAGTCATTGTCTTGATTGCTTGTATACAGTGATTGTTAAACACTACTTCACATTCACTGACTGCTTTGATGGTGTGCCACCTTTTTACATTTTGTTCCCTGATTAGTAAACACTATTTAATTTAAAATATATATAATCTACCCGGCTCTGTGCTTGGCACAAGTCTAAGATAGATAAGGATTCAGCACGGACTAAAATTTAGAGAGCTGGAATTGAAGCATTTGAATAAATCTTTCCACCATCAGCTGCTGTACAGAGCAGGTTATTGTGCGTAGTGTGACGTGTGACATGTTAAAGGTATTGCGCTAAGCTTTATCCCCTTCACACTTTGGACTGTAGGATTGCACGCACACACACACAAATCCTCTTAATATAAAGCTGCAATGTGCAACGTAAGCTTCCGTCACAATGAGCATACATTTAAGTCACTACAAGTCACCAAGTCACAATAATGACCCGTTGCAATATAACAATGTATGTATCTGTGCCTCAGACAGTGAAGGCCTTCCTCCCGCAGATGAAGGCGCAGAATCATGGACACATCGTTACTATCGCCAGTGTCCTAGGTCTCTTCAGCACCGCTTGTGTCGAGGTGAACTGCAACAGTAATTTGTGTGTCTTTTATACAGTTCTCTGCTTAAGCCAGCCAATAAAGTAACACAATTCATAAGCATTATCACAACAGCAGTCTGAGTAGATCTGACAAACTGCAAGTTATTTTTGTAAATGGTCACGTTTTGATTCTTGTTTGAGACAGGATTACTGTGCCAGTAAATTTGCTGCTGTGGGCTTCCACGAGTCTCTGGCCCACGAGCTGCTGGCTGAGGAGGTTGAAGGAGTGAAGACTACTCTTGTGTGCCCCTATATTGTTGATACAGGCATGTTTGAAGGCTGCAAGATAAGGTACACCAGCTAAATACTCACTGCTATTCTCTGTCTTTTGCCGCCAAAGAACTGCCAAAGAAATACATCCCTCCTGCTCCTTCAGAAGCTCTGTCCATCAAATTTTAAATCTCTCAGGTTTCTCCAGTGTTGAAAACCATTTCGCCCTTGCCTTGTCACATAACGTTCTTCTCTGTTTATAATCTTAAGACCTTTTCCTTTTTGGCTGTTTCGCGGCCATTTCTCCTTCTTCACAGTGCCTGGAATCCAGCACCTTCAAATGTGCTGGTGTAAAGAACTCTCTTTCCCACTGCCCCACCTCCACCAACTACTTCTGTGCATAGGCACTAACTGTTGGCTGCATTTGGCTGCAGCAATGTTGTCTGGCAAGGTCCACACCACTTTATTTGATTTCCATTTACAGAGCCAGGGCTGTGTAGGAAACAGGATATTTTTTCAGAGCACACACAAAACAGAGCTAGCAAACCGTGGGGAAATATTCGCTGAATTTAACAAAAAGTGCACTGGATTACAGTCACTTACTATCCCTTTAAATCTCATCACATCTTTAAACTGTATTTCCTAGAATCTAAATGGCATATTTGAACATAACCTGCTGGCACAACATAAACACACTAAATATCCATCATCATGTGAAGTGAAGTTCTTGGGTTTATAAAAACACATTAAAGACAATGTGAAACAACAATGGCATTTAGATTCCTTCATCCTACAGTGAACCTATGTCCTGTCCTACTTCCTGGCTTGCCTCTGGTCCACCAGGTTCAGGTGTACAGTGTATTTCCTCATAAAGGTTTTCTTGCAGTAATTGTCTTGAAATTCTAAAATATGACACTGGGGTTCATATTCTAAACTAAATCTCTGTCTACCACTGCGCAGCACATATTCAGTACAGGGACAGGGATGTTGACTTGGGTAGACATTCTGTGACTGCTTCTGTTTGACCGTGGGTTTGCTTTCAAAAACACTGCATACATACTCGTAACTGATCCATTTGTCCTTTGGTGCCACAAATAGGGAGGAAATGGAACTACTCCTACCCCCTCTGGATCCCCAGTATTGTGTTGAGCAGGCCATGAACGCCATCCTGATAAACCAACCATTAGTATGCATACCTCGTCTCACCTACTTGCCCGTAGTCTCCAGAGCGTAAGTACAAAGCTACACCTTTATATTAACCAAAAACAAATAAATACTTTTGGTAACACTTTGTTAATCTGTGATTTACAATCAGGTATCAACAAAATACAGTGGAGGAAAACAAGACTAACAGTAATAATCTGGTATTTTAGAGGAAAATATATATATATATATATATATATATATATATATATATATATATATATATATATATATATATATATATATATATATATATATATATATATATATATATTAACAGAACATAAAGTAATTATTGTGTAACATACAGTTGCAGGAAAAAGTATGTAAACCCATTGGAATTACCTGGATGTCTGCATAAATTAGTCATAAAATGTGATCTGATCTTCATCTAAGTCACAACAACAGACAAACAGTCTGCTCAAAATAATACCACACAAACAATTATATTTTTCATTGAAGAGCATTTAAACATTCACAGCAGGGTGGCAAAAGTATGTGAACCCCTAGGCTAATGACTTCTCCAAAAGCTAATTGAAGTCAGGAGTCAGCCAACCTGGGGTCCAATCAATGAGACAAGATTGGAGGTGTTGGTTAGCGCTGCCCTGTCCTAAACAAACACACACACCAATTTTAATTTTGCTATTCTCATTAAGCGTTGCCTGATGTGAACCATGCATTCAACAAAATAGCCCTCGGAAGACTAAGATTAAGAACTGTTGACTTGCATAAAGCTGGAAAGGGTTACAAAAGTGTCTCTAAAAGCCTTGATGTTCATCAGTCCATGGTAAGACAAATTGTCAATAAATGGTGAAAATTCAGCACTGAGTGGGAGTCCTGCAAAGATGACTGCAAGAGCACAGCGCAGAATGCTCAATGAGGTTAAGAAGAAAGAATTCTAGAGTGTAGCTGAAGACTTACATCAATCTCTGGAACATACTAATGTCTCTGTTTACGACTCTACAATACGTAAAACACTTAACAAGAATTGAGTTTATGGGAAGATACCACAGAGGAAGCCACTGCTGACCAGAAATACATTGCTGCACATCTTAAGTTTGCAAAAGAGCATCTGGATGTTCCACAGCACTAGCAAAATATTCTGTGGACAGATGAAACAAACGTTGAGTTGTTTGGAAGGAACACACAACCCTATTTGTAGAGGAAAGAGGCACAGCACACCAACATCAAAACCTCATCCTATCTGTGAAGTATGGTGGAGGGGAAATCATGGTTTGGGGCTGCTTCGCTGCTTAAGGGCCTGAAAGCGGTGGTATCATCGACAGAAAATGAATTCCAAAGTTTATCAAGACATTTTGTAGGACGACATAAGGCCATTTGTCACCCAATGGGAGCTCAACAAAGGATGGGTAATGCAGCAGGACAATGACCCAAAGCACGGAAGTAAATCAACAACAGAATGCAACGGAACAGTGAGAGCCATGTCCTTAATGTGCTCAAGAAAGCAATTCACACCAGACATCCCAAGAATATTGCTGAACTGAAACAGATTTATGAAGGGAATGGTCCATAATTCCTCACGACCGTTGATCAGGTCTGATCTGCAACTATAGGAAAAGTTTGCTTGAGGTTACTGCTACCAAAGGAGGGTCAACCAGTTATTAAATACAAGGGTTCACAAACTTTTTCCACCCTGCACTGTGAATGTTTACACAGTGTGTTAAAACAAACCCGTAACATATGATTGTTTCTGTGGTATTAGTTTAAGCAGACAGTGTTTATCTATTGTTGTAATTGAGATGAATATCAAATCCCATTATATGACCAATTTATGCAGAAATACAGGTAATTTCAAAGGGTTCACATACTTTTTCCTGTGACTGTATTTCACAGTTACACCAAATAGGTGATTTAGCCAACCAGCTTATGGTCTTTGAATTGCAGTACAATAAAACTTAAAATTTGAGTTTTGTTTCCCAGTACTGTATTCCCAGGACCATATGTGCCCAGTATTTACAAAAGTGATATTTTGTCCTTTTCTCCAAAATGGCCAGTTCCTACTACCTTGCTCCCCATAGTTTTATCTTACACTGTAGGAACTGATAAATATTTTATTAGTACCCAATTCAAAGAACAAAACTACACTTTAAATTGCATGCTGTATTTTGAAAGTGCTGCCCTGTTTTCTCCCTCTTTTTACATTTCTTCATGCGTGCAAAAAGCTGATGTTCAGTATTCTAACTTTTATCACGCATTTTTTCTTCCAGGTTGTTGCCATGGGAATCTAATGTGGTTACGTATCGTTTCATGGGGTCCGACAAGTGCATGTATCCCTTCATTGACACCGTGAAGAAACTATCACCTAATGTCTCCGCATAATCATATCTAAGTTTATACAGCTTTGGGAGTCAAATCCATAAAATTAAAATCAAATGTCATTCAAATGGTTTGTGATATTCCAGTTGATAGAAAAAATAATAATAAAAAATCCCCTCTGCATGCGTGGACAGCAGTGGGCCAAACAGCCCAGCTACAGCCAGGATTCAGTAGCATTTGGATGATGCAAATGGATGAGGCTTTAGATTTTGAAACTGATCATTCAGAAGTGTGTACTTGATGACGACTCAGCCAAGTGGTCATCAGCACCGCAACATTTCAATATGTTCAGACTAAGTTTAAAGTCCCTTTAAACAGTTTTCACCATAAACCTGTGAAATGACAAAATACTTGTGACTGAATCCTGGACTGGCCTAAAGGGGAATGGGAGTATCTTTAACATCGGTAACATAACAATGTACCAGAATATCATGCTGTATTGTGTTTACGTAAAATAAAATGATTGAAAACCACTACTCTAACAAGTGAGTCTGAATTGGGACATGATTCAGATGTATATAATATCCATGAGTTCTTTAATAAACATGTTTTTATATTCCTTCACTGATTACTACAAAAAACAGTTTTCAGTGGCCAATTTTGGACCTACTGCACTTTCTCCCTCTCCCTTGAGGATTATGTGCAGATTATGAGCATCCGTGCACTATTTTTTACAATATTGTGGACGAGTGTTTACAAGTGTAGCTAATCTCAAGCACAGCAATGATACAGTAAAACATAATCCCTGTCCCTAAAATAACCCATTTTAATTGCAGGGGAGCAAGTATGACTAATGATGAAGTACAAGGTATATTTATCAGAAATGATAAAAAAAAAAGAATATATATATTCAGAAAAAAACTATTTTACCTGGTTGAGAGCTGAGGATGAATGAAGGAGTCTCACAGCCTTAGGGAAGAAGCTGCTCTGGAGTCTGGTGGAAGGAAAATATTTGTCTTGCAGCAGGGAGAACAGGCTGTGGCTGGGGTGTGTACTGCCTTTTAGTATCCTTTCTTATGAAATCTTTCATAACTTAAATCCCTGACGTTTCTGCTGATCAGTACATTCATTTCATGTTATTAAGTTAACATTTATATACATAAGGATGACATTAAATGCACTTGTATAAATGTTCAAATGCATAGAATGTGTTATGTTCTCTTACTTTCAGCATATTCATTGAATAAACTATGTTCTCGTCTAACAGAACAGTATGTTACTTCAGTACTGTTCTACAGAATTACAATACATAGCACTCCAATGACAATCCCAACACTTAATACTAAAAACAATGTTTGATATAGATGTCATGGTTTGAAATGTATATTCTGACATGAAATAAATCAATCTTCTGCTGTACTATCTGCTACCAAGTGACATTAACAAAGGGTATGTATAATATTAAAGCAGGCAGTATGTCATATTACATTATAAGATAACTTGGGTGTGAAGACATTTCTTGCCGTCACCTGCCTCAAATTACAGTTTATTCTGACTTTCCAAAATAATTAAAAAACATGACTATTCTCTGATGGATTTGGGCTTACCATAGCTATGTCACTTAGGGTTAGACAAAGGGTTAAATTTATAGACAGATTTGAAATCCTTATATCAAATCCAAAACACAATACTCCAATTTCTAGAGGTATTTACAGTGCCTAATTTCAGGGGGATTTTTACTGTGCAATATTCATGAATAAAACGTACAATGTTTTTAGACATGATTATAGCATCGGGTGTGGGTCCATGCTGGCTGGGATGTTGTTCTTTATGTGCTGGAGAAACAGTTTCTCAAAGCACTTGATCAGAATGGGGGTGAGGGCCAGTCATTCAGAATAGACACTGCAGACTTTTTAGGTATAGGGACGCTGGTGGGTGTGTCTTGAAGCAGGTGGGAACCCTCTCCTAAGACAGCAATGTGTTCACAATGTTAGGAGTAACATCAACTAGCTGATTGCCACATGTTTTTAGTACACAGCCAGGGATATTATCAGGCCCAGTAGATTTACTTATATTGACTCTCAGCAGGACGCTTCTCACATCCGCTGTGGATCCTGACCGTAGCCGGTCCACTGGAGGTGGAGTAGACTTTACAAGCTGGCTCATCCCATCATACTCACAAGGTCCAAGAATAAGCTCAGGTTTAGCCATTCAAATAAAAACAGCAACATTTTGCATAAAAAGATAAGAGATTGTTCACATTTTGATTGATTTTAGCTTTGTATCAAAAGCCCATCACAGAATACATCATGATAAAAGTTTATAGCAGCTAATTCTGGTGAGTTATGTTATTTGTTTTCAACATTTCTTAACTCAAATATTATTAAGTAAGATAAGTATCAGAACCAAGCTATAAGCAGAATACACCATCAGAATCTTTCAAATTTAAACAATACCCAAGCCTGCATTGGGCCCTACGATTGGGCAATCTGATGATATACAATTTTGATACATTTTATAGTCAGCATGTTATCAACAATAGCCATTCAGTTTATTTACATTGTATAATTAATTACCTCTTTAGTTTTCATTGTAAGTTGAGTCCACCATTCCAGAGCTGGACTCAAACTGCCTACCTAAGCACGAGGGACTCACGGGAAACAATGCACGCATGTAATCCAGTGATTGTTTTTCCACTATTATTGACTGAATTCTTTATTAAAAAAGAAATTGTTGGTAGAACTGTACCCAAATACAAAAGTTGTTCCGTTGTACTGCTGACAGAGTAGCTAATCAAATCTTACAACTAACTGGACTCTGGAAACACTGACACATGATTGTAGTACGATGCCACTGAAAGTTGATAAATGATAATATTATTGCACAGTCCTAGATAACCTACACCTCAGTTCAGTTATATATTCTGGTCAAGAAAAAGACAAGTTACCAGAAGTCTTTGTTTTGTGTACTTAAGCACGTATGTTTAATTACCATGGGGAGCGGAGAGAGAAGGAAGATTGACGAGGAAAAGGGAGTATGAGGGGAACTGACATAACAGGGAAATGTCCCTGCCACACACAGCAGAGACAATATCACATTACCATACACTCTACATTTAGTCAGAAATTCTTCCCAGCCCTACATGGTAATGTTGTTAACACTGGTTGTTGATATAAAGCACTCTAGGAAAATCAACAAAGGTTCACCAGCTGCACCTTAGACAAAAATGAGGTTTAAACCTTTACAAGATCTTGTTAAATGAGCTACCTCATCAACGGGGGATAAAACATAAAACATTTAAAAACAAGAGTTAGAAGGTCTCACAGAGAGGAAACAAGTTCTAGACAAAAGAAAACACAGTTCACAGCTTCTTTTTTTCTCCACCAACAAAACCCCCAACTCAGTGACTAGGATGCAGCTGCTTTTTCTACAACGCAACAAAATAAATAATGTGTACAATTAAACAACACTAAGGGGAAGAAACACTTTTTTTCCTATCAATCTTGTTTAACTGTGAACATTTTGGAACAATGAATATGAACAGTGATGGTTTAGAGCTTACAGTGCCCGAAGCTTCCTGTAGCCTTCTAAAGCAGACTAAGAACACAGTGTCTGAGTTTTCTCTAGTGCTTTTACAGACAACCAAACCTGATCATCTAAACAGTGCCATCCAGGGTCTGTGCCAATGTGCTTGAGTTAGCCTGTTTGAGGTGCAAGTCACCTTCAATTTCCTGCTTGCCACACCTGTGGATAATAAGTAACAGTGTCACTGTTAGAAATATCCCTTTGATGGATAGCTGTGTTTATGTGCATGAGTGCCATTCAGTCTAATATATTGCATTTACAGATCCCATTGAAGTATTAAAATGCATTTACATAAACTGTCCTGTTTACACAATAAACATCAGGAAGAAAAAAACATGCATAAGAACAAACCAAAAGATAAAAGCCGGTTGAGTCATTGAAACTGTTAATAGCTTACTGCTGTGCTTTTAGTACTCAAACAACAGTTATATCAGTGTATACTACAACCAGAGTTCTTAAGCAAAAGCTGAGTCTTCTGTTTAAGTTATAAAAAGGAATCAATTATCTCCTACGGTTCCCTGGGAAACATGCACCACTTGGAAAAGTTTCAAACAACAAAGGCCATATTGATTATTAGTGAAACTAAATGCTTATTATAGACAGCTACATTTAGCGACAGTGTTTGTCACAGCTTACCGAGAGACTGGTCCATTTCCCGTCCTTTCATTTGGCTGCTGGTCCAACTCAGAGAGCAACTTCAATATATTCAGTGCAGCCTGTAGAGGTGAAGGACCGTATAGGTTACACGGCAGGCAACTGCCCCTCAGTTGAGTACAACTCTGTAAAGTAAAGCCTCAGTGTCTTGGTAGCAGGTATTCTTAAAAAACAAAAACTGGAGTGGGGGTCCAGGAAGCATCCTACACAAAACAGGGTGTATGTTGTGTCTTCGTAATGGTATGAGGGCATTACGCATCAGCCTATTCTTAACGGCAACTCCATTTGGTCACCGTCACATAGCTACACTCACTCTCAAAAGGTTTATCGCTAATCTACTGCATGGCATGGTCTTGAAATAAACTTTAGGAACAATTCCTGTATTTTTGGGAAATAAATGCTTCAACAGAGTGTGTTGGTACAACCCCTGGTACTACAGCTGCTCACAGGGGTTGTACACTAAAGAGGAAATATAATGCTCCTAATTAAGCAAAGAATTTATGCAGAAATTGCAGCGTATGAGCAAATACTCCTGCTTTGTTAACACTAGATAAAATATTTGTGAGTGACAATACTGCTTTTTTTACATTTCAAGCACCAAGCTAAACATGTTTCAGCTTTTCATTTAGTAACTTAACATGGGCTTGCAAGGACTGATCCTGTATAAACTTATATGTTTGACCCATTGATAGCCACTTGTTTTCAGCATTTTGTTCCTATTGGTTAGACTTTATCAATGATTTCTAATATGTGCTGGGTTTTGGCTGGAGCATTGTCCCTTCTATTACAGCTAATGTAGCTCACACACAATGTGCTTTCTCACATTGGAAGTTTTACAGATGCATTCTGCACATAAGGCAAAAAAACAAAACTCACCATATCATGACAGGATTCTACATCTTTCCCAATCCCATGACTGATGAGTGGTGGCTGAGAAGAGCAGTTGATCAGTGACACAAATTCATTCTTATTGTTTTTGGGAAAATCTTTGTATTCCACCTGCAAGAAAATAAATCATTTCAATTAACTTTTACCATTTTAGTCTAAATCAATTGCATGTACACTAATAGCCCTACTGAGTTCACCAAAAGCAGAACATGCTGCTGGTTACCTGCAGGCCCTGCACAGATGAAAGATAGCTGAGCTGTTCTGAAGGCCTGGTCAGGGGTCCGTGGGGCAGCTGGTTCAGGTTATTTTTGTTCTTTAGGATAGTCTCAGCAGTCAATGATGTCCCTGCATAAAGCAGCTCATTGGCAATCATGGCAGTGATTGTGGCCTTGCCTGGGTTGGGCATTGAACGACTGTAGTCCTTGGCCTGGGATCCTTGGCAGACCCCGACTGCTTGAGCCACCTCAGGGACCATGGGCAGGATACCTGCAGGCAGCTGCTGGTGGCTCAGATAAGGCAGACGGAAGTCCTCCTCCTTGGAACCTTTGCAAATTTGCAAAGGGCACAGAAGCACAACAGACATAATAAATAAATTATACAATATGACCACTGCCAAGTGTATGAGTCTAGTAGATCTACTGGCACTTACCCATTGCCACGTCCTCTACAGAGCCAGGCTCAAAGAAGGTCACTTTGCGGCCATCGCCAGGTTTTCTCACTGGGGTCTAGATATTATAAAGATAATATAAGGACTTGAAGGAATGAAGGTTTATCACACATACCAAAACTTTGTCTGCCACGTTTACAAGACTTGCTTAATAAATGTGTAGCGGTACCTTTTCATCAGTTTTCAGTGCCGGTTTAGGAGGCTGAGGCTGAGGCACTTTGTATCCCAAAAGCTCCAGCATTTTCTCTGCTGCGTTCCTTTTGGCCACCTTCTTACTAGGTCCCATTCCCTCAGCAGACTGGCCGCACACTGACACCTGTACCGAAAAAACAATGAGCAAACTGAAATGAATGAATGACTGAGAAATAAACAAGCAGAGGAAAACGGAGAATCATGCTACCGGCAAGCCTCAGTTTCTGTAAAATCACCTGCATGACAAACTCCCTGCGCCGAGGTAGACCTCTCTCTGTCACCATGCTGTACTCCGGTTCCTTCTCCTTCTTGGCCTGCTGGATCTGAGCCAGACGGCTGATGGGATTCATTCCCTGACCATATTCTGGGCTGGTCTGCAGCTGTTTGTGTGACAAGTTAACCATCACCACTTGATGAAGACTTTTGAGGTCTGTACTGATTATTCTAACTCCAGCTCACTGGTTACATTACCTTGATGATGGATTTGGTTTTCTTTTTGATGCGTGGCAGCGTCTTTTCCACACTGGGTATATGGGGTAGCCTCTTCAACTCTCCCAGCACCGCTGCTGCTGCCAGCTTCTTGGCAATCTTTTTACTCTTCCCTTCGCCCTCTCCAGTGAACTCCCCGACTGTAACACACACTACAAAACTCTTCATGTGGGGAGGGCCTTCTTCCTTTAAAACCTGAAAAACAACAGTGATAAATCATGACGTACGGAGGCATTCTTGTTTTATTATTAAACGGTCATACATCTTGTCTACATATCACTGAACTTATGTATTCCTATTAACAGTAATAAAAAGAAATGTATAGTCACCTCAAAGTTGACAGGTAAGTTGCGTTTAAGTGCAATTTCAAACACTTGACTGATTTCTGATTTGTTTAGGTTCTCCTCCTCAGGCTCTCCGTTCATCTGTCAAGAGCAAAAAGCATATTAAAAGAAAAATAGCAGTAAGTTTGAATAAAATTGCACAAAGGCCTAGCACCTTTTCACACCAAGTGTGCGCTCCTTTTCTCACCACTGGCAACTGTTGCAATATTGGCTCCTTGTGCAGCACTTTCAGGGCCTTGGCAGCAGCATCGTGTTTAGCTAACTGCCGTGTGCGTCCCTTCCCAACAAACTGCTGGCCTCCGATGGAAAGCTCCATGTGGTATATCATTGGTCCCACTGGAGGAAATGGGTAATAATACCTGGACAAACAAAAAAAAAGCTTTTTCCCCATCACAAAACACAATATTATTAAAAATTAAGACAAAATGAAAGAATGTCCTTTTTTCCGAATGAAGGAAACTCACTGTTGCATAGAGCGCTGGTAAGGTCCTGGAGCCCGGACGTTGTAGTTGAAGTTTGGTGGTCTCATCCCCGGGTATGGGTCGATGGGCTTATACATAGGCTTTTTACCAAGCTTCATACATAGTGCACTTAACTCGATGGTATGTGTCATGCCATCTGCTGGAAGGCCAACATAAAGACAACCAACAAACCAAATACATGAGCAAACTCTTATTAGAAAGAGACTGTGACAGAGCCAGTTGGAAGAGCCCACCTGGGTTCTTGCCTGTGTTGCGGGGCGTCCTTATGGTGGGCTTGGGAAGTGTCGTCTCAGCGAGGGCGGTTGCAGCAGCAGAATGCTGGGCTTTCTTGATACTGGTCCCCTCTGCTTCCCAGTACTGATCTCCCAGTGTTAGCCTAACTGAGAAAATCTGACAGAGGTAGAGAGGCAGAGTACATTCAAAAGATTCTCCGTCACTCGCATTATGTGGCGACAAAAGACGTCATAGCATATATAAAATTACACAATCAGTTTATCGGTAAAAATTATTCTCAAAGTACCTTGGAGTGAGCTGGTCCTTGCTCACAAAGCAGCTTATACTCAGGTTGGATCTTGTTGAAACGGGCTAACTCATTCACCAAACACATGGGGGTCTTCTCTTTAGGGTTTGCCATGTTAGATACTGTGAAAAAACAAAAGTCTGATTAAAATACACAAATGGTCTGAGAAAGACATGCAGGGCTTGATAAACCTCTGAAAACAAGGGCATAAAATCCTAGATATTTCAAATGCAGGCACAGAAAGACCTCCAGAGGCAGTGCAATATGAGGGAGGGGTCTGGAATACAAAGTGTGAATCTGACAGATGCACACGGTATGCTTTAGCAAGCCTTTAAGGGAGTAAAAAAAGATAAAAACGTGATATTTGCAACAAATGCTGGGCCAAAGGTAGACTTTACTGTGCACAAAACTATTTAATGGCAGCAATAAAAAGTAAGCTTTTTAAAAACAAATCAATAACCAACCTGTGGTGGTATTATAGGGAGTGGCTGAGCCCGCGGGGAGAGCGGAGCTCCTCATGGGCTGGCTGGCGCTCTCCGAGGGTAGGGTGCCCGAGGCACAAGGGATACTGTAGCCAGGCTGTGGCTGTCCCAGCTGCAGTGGAGCTGAAGCTGCAGTCATGGGGCTAACCGAACACTGAAACTGGAGCTGGGACATCCTTGCTGGTCAGTCGGAGGCTGAGGTCAAGATAAGAACTTTGTGGTGCGGCAATGGTGAGTGCCAAAGAGGGAGGAGATGTTTATTGAGGAGGTCTGAATGTAAGCTCTGCCTGGAAAGTGAGGAAAAAAGATGGGTAACTAAGATGTCCTTCAACATATGAAGACTGACTAAGAATACTCCCTGCAAAGATTGTCCATCGCAGGTCTGACAAACAACGGCAACCACATTCACATCTATGAACAATTTAGATTCCAGTTCATTCAACTTGCATGTGTTTGGATTGTGGGAAGAAAAGCCATGCAGAGATGGGGTGAACATGCAAAATCTACAGTGAAAAGGCCCCAGCTGGCTGGATCAGGTTTGAAACAAACAAACACCTTCCTGCTGTGAGGCAACAGGGCTAACCACCGAGCTTCACAGGTAGCTTTGCACCCTCCATTTTCAACCATAAAACTGATATATTTTACACCTAAAACTGAAAATAGGACCATATTCTTTTAATACAATGTTTGCCATTTGACAAGTGTGATTATCTGCCTTAGACGATAAGATTTAAACTATTTTAACTAGCTTTTCTAGATTGTTTGGGTATGGTAAACGCAAGATGTAGTCCAGAAGATAGCCTAGGCTACATACACAAATGTCTCACTACATGAAAAAAAGTAGCAGGACGTGTAACATAAAATAAACATTTAAATTAATGTTTCTGTGCTGTAGTCATTGGTCACAATCATAGAATATTTCTATCCTTAACTTTGTGAATAAATTGCACATGACGACACCATTTCCATGGTGATATTTCATCTGTGGCAAAAGACAGATAATTCATTATGGAGTTTATATTAGTTTCACTGTGACTCTTAAACATCAAGTTTCATGCATTGGACAGCGCTGCGAGGCAAGATGACAACTCTGGTGGCTAACTGCCCTTCACACATTTCAATAAGTTCTCAAAATACTGTATATTTGGCTTGTAAATGCACAACATAGGTGGCGATTTGTGTGAGGTCCCGACCCTGGACGAGACCCCGCCATGCCAACATTAAAGAGGCAACTTATGGTCAAAACCAATGTAACCAGATGGGTGGCATTAACAATACTGTATGTGACGTGTTGACAGAGCTAAAGAGACGTTAACCCCCCCGATACTGCCAACCTGGCCAAAATGGTTTGCTTGCTAACATTTTGCGCTACCCTGGTTTCCAATTACGTATGCTGCCGATCCAAACAGGGGGGGGAAAACATCGTTATTTTGGTCTCATTGAAGGTGCACGGTTGGGAGGTGTCGACCACAGTCTGGGTGTTGTAGGGCCCTTCGCTGATATAAATCCGCATGCACTGATAACGTGTACCTCATGCAACTGTAGTTATATGTTGGCAACACAAAATAAACTAACGAGTTAATAAAATATCGACTTGAACATTTGCTTTTGTTTAAAAATAACATTACCCCGGCAAACTAGGTAACGTTAGCCGTAACAAACACGGAGCTTCAAACACCTGCAAATACGCATAACTTTACACGAACAGGTCTCTTACATCGCTGGACTTGTATATTCCCTACAGATTTGACCATTGGTGTGAAAAGCTGACATTATTTTCATTAACTTGTTCTAAATGAAATCACGCCGCTGGGTGGGAGCTTTCTCAGAGGAGCACGTTAACGTTAGCTAACTAGCTTTACGGTTAACTCAGTGGCAGGGATGGACATAATGGGACGGCCGCTGTAAAAACTAACCTGTCAGTGACTGTAGCAGTGGTGTCTTCAGGAAGATGCTCTCACAACACATTATCAACAGTACCTGACACTAGTTTATTGGCTAATTAAACGCCCCATATTAATTTCCAACGAGTTTGGGACCAGCCGGTGAAACTGCTAGTTAGCTAACCCCCGACAAGTCACTACACAAAATAAACCTCACCTCGTCGCTCCTTTTGTTCAGTTTTTAGTTACTCCATAGCACACGTTGATTTACTTTCGTTTGCTTTTGTTAATGGCCGGTTTCTACAGTCAGTCTATATTATTTTTATATCAAAATGCGGGCTGTGAGGAGATGGACATTGGGAAAACAGGGCAAACACTAAAGAGAATGGCCCTATCTTGACTCTCTCTTCAGGAAGTGACATCGACAGAGAGGAAGTGCTTCCACAGTAATGCAGGATTAAAGTCGAGAATGAAGAGATATCACGCTTTTGTGCAAATGGAGAACCACAAAAGTAACGTTTGCTGGGACACAATTTAAAACAGTACACAGTATGAACAGGGTATTCATAATTTTATTTTGATAGTATCAATAAGCCAAATAAACACTGGTTTTGCAGCACAATTAATCCAGTCTTGTAAAAAAAAAAAAAAAATGAAAATGCACAAACAAATAACTATCAAGCTCATTTTGTTAGCTAATAAATATAAAATTGACCGTGATTCACTATAAAATATTGCTTCTATGGCCTATACGGCTTCCTAAACCTCATAGCTTGAGGATAAGAGCAGTGAGTGTGAGCTAGTTTGTGTCCAACAGGTTACAGGTTGTGTGCCTGACAGATGTTCAGAGAGTCTCTCAACATCAGGTCACGTAGGCGCCACAGTGCATCCGCCATGGTGCTGTGGGCTCCTTTGCTTTTCAGCCAGTGAGCTGGCAGCCGGCTCTCCTGCTCTTTGGTCAGATGAGTGTCTCGCCTTTGAGCTGATATGGAAACAAAGGGTTTTTGATTAAGTGCTGATCATGTGCTCACAACGTATGCTTAAAAAGAAAATGAATGCATTAGTTCCCTGATCTATACTTATGTTTTAACAAACCTGAATCTGTCATTTACTGTTCTTGATTCATACGTAAAAAGTTTCCAGTAACAGCAAACATTTCTACATCGACGTACTTTACTTAAAAAAACTGTTTCCAATGTGATGAATTTAGTTTGAAGATGGTTAGTTAGACCTACTCAAATCTAATCAGATCATGTGGGGGAATCCTGTGGTATAATAAGAAGTTTCTGTCATTATTGTGTCTACAACACTTCAACACACCCCAACTGAAAATGACTTAACACCTTTGAGTGTTTGGTCCCACTTGCTGACGGTGCTAGAATCTGAATTCAAGCCCTCAATGTACTTCAGGTAGGCCTCTGAGTGAAGCACCCTCTGGGTCTTTGGTGGTGGCGCCACAAACATGGGAGTGGTGGGCTGCAGGTGTGAGGGCTGGCCCTGTCCTGGATACGGTGGAGGAGCATGTGGCCCTGGGCTGAACATCCCAGGCTAAAATTGAACAATGACAATATATTTTTTAGCATGTGGACAATATGTAGAATACTGAATTATAAAAATAATGTTATATACAATAAATAGTATGCTATATATAATAGCAAGGCATGAGGATTTTGTTTTGTAATTTACATTTTTACCCCATGTTGTAACATGACTGAAGAAGAGCAATGCCAGTGATTAATGGTGGCTAATTATGCAAAAGAGCAAAATAATCAATATATTCATAACCATGATTTCATATAAAAGGTGATAACTATGTGAACTCGGTAGTATTTTTGAAATGGGGCTCACCTGTTGCATAAAGTTTCCTGGTACAGGACTTCCTGCCAAGCCATTCATACCAGGGCCCATGATACCTGTAAAATGACAATACTTGGTTTCTGTGCATTTTGTTACTATGGTAACCTTATGCTAATTTTCTTTATGTTACGATCTATAACAGTGTTTTATAACGACTTGTGGAAATGTTAGTTTCTGAATATCAGTGGAATGTTAGGTGTTTTCACATGCATTACATCTGTGAGCGTGGATGTGTATCCTGTATATTTCAGGTGTGGCATGTGAGTACACTTGTTGGAGACCAGACAGCTTTGACTGCTCGCTGAGTACATCAGGCTGCGTGGCCTGTGGACCAGGTAAACCCCTCCTAGCAGGAGAGACACGACTGGATGTGACTGAGCAGATGTGGCTAGGACAGTGGCCCCTTACCCTGATGAGGCATGCCAGGGTACCCGGGCATACCTTGCTGGAGATGGTGAGGAGGCAGATGGCCTACAGGGTGAGGTGACATTGGGGCCACACTCAACAAGCCCTCATGGGGGCCCTGCATGGGCATGTAAGGTGGGCCGTAAGCTCCCATCATGCCTTGGGGAAGAGGGCGAGGAGAGGACAACAACATATCCATGCATAAGTGACATGCAGATGAATCTAAAATGACATGCACTACTACTGCACACAGTGACCCCTTTCACACATGCACCTAATAATTGATGAGTACTTATTTTCTGTTTCTGCGTATGTTTTTATGTTTGAGAAGGATTAGTTACACATTAGCTACACATATGTAACTACAACTATAGTGGGAACAGACCGAGAAATATCCCTATGTAATGCCTGCAAGAAGCTAATCGTATCTATTAACTGTGATATGACTTTTTGATTGATTTAAATCAGTCATTTTAAGGTAGACTCTCCTAATCCAAAATGGCCGTCTTCTGTGGTGTACTTTTTTCTAACTCTCCAGCTGTGCTGACAAAAATAAAGACGACAAACCTTCGGTCATGCAGTGTGACAGGAGACTTGACATTGAATTTTTCTGTATTAGAGACCAAAATGAAAACCACCGCCTCATTCTAATAAGTGGACCTGGTGATGTTAAAAGGTTCAGTGTGCGGAAGGGGCAGACAATACAAATGGGTCTGAGAATGTTAGCAGACAAAACAAGCAGTAAAGTTAAATTGAATTGAAAAAAAAAGGTACGTATGGTTAAAAATCAATCATGCCGTCAATGTCATGCAATTCCAGATATGAAGTAGCGATAATGAAAACTATAAACATAAAACAATGTGAAATAGCAGCAAAAGAAGAAACCTGTTGCTTAAAGAATGTACTTTTGAGATACTTAAGTTTAATATTGTTTAAGAAATGAGTCCAGCCTCATTTCCCTGCTGCTTTGTTGTCAAACTCTCGTGCTGCCTCTGAGAGGGGTTACCTGACACAGGTGACATGGTCTGGTTTATCATTCCCATAGTGCTAGGCGAAGGCACCACCCCCATCAGTGCCCCTACAGGGGTACCTGCTCTAGGGGACGCTTGCTTCTGGGGTGGTCTCTCACGATCTTGTTGCTCCACTATTTTGGCCGCCCGTTCTGAAACGAGCAAATCATTTCTGTCTTAATGTCAGTTCACGATAGACAACTTTCACACCCGCGAATTGCTTCTTCTCACCTTCATACTCCGCCTTCTTGGTACCCTCAAGGTTCCTCCACTCGGTGCCCACGAGTCGACTCAGTTCCCCAAAGGAGTAGTCTGGGTGTCTAGCTTTAATGACTGCTCGCATTTCACTGCTGAACAAGATATAGCCACTCATGTTCATCTTCCTCTTGGCCCCTTCCTTCTTTGATAAGCCCTTCACCTTAGGAGTGGACTGAACAAAAACAAGTTGTGTGTTAATATTAGTAGCAGTGGTTTGAAGCCTTTAGACATTAACTTGGGCCTCATGGGTTAAGGTCTTTGGAGGTGTCTGGGTACCTGAGAAGGTGTGTATGGCATGATGTCCATATCGCTTGCAAGTGGGGTTTGCATCTGAGGCATGGAAGGTGTCTCCGGAGCCTCCTCTTCGTCGTCCATATCTTCCATATCATCGTCTGCATCCTCAATATCAGCCAATTTAAGCTCAAGCTCATCTATCTTCTTGTCCAAAAAGGGTGATGCTTCCTTCTGTGGCACCATTAATTTCCTACATAAGATACCAACACAGGAGTAACCAAACAGAAAATCACACTGGGCAAGAAACTGAAACTCTGAATCAGAATCGGTGCGCTGCTTGACTGACCAACCTGAAATAGAAGATCTCATCCTCCACTACTTTTGAAGAGTATGAGAAGCGTTTCAGACCCTTGAACTTTTTCATCTGCTTCTCGGTCTCAATGTAGCGGCTCTCGCACAGCAGCACGTCCTCTTCTGAAACCTCAGTGGGTCTGCATGACAGGTAGTCCTTAAAGGAGGACACCATACATTTACCTGGAGAGCAGACAAAAGGATACGACTTGTTCGTTAATAAGATTGTTGACGAATAACTTGTGTCAACATTCACACTGGCACAAAGCCTAAAGTGCAAAAATTGTAGCTATAGTGTAAATTAAAAGAAAGGCAGGTGAAATGAATAGTCTGACATTTTGGGAAATACGCTTATTTGCTTTCTGGTGGAGAGTTACTTTAACTGTACAAAATATGGTTTATGCAGGACTATATGTTGGCTACTTTTAGACTTTGTGCTAAGCTAAGCTAACAGGCTGTAGGCCTTATGTTTAACAGACAGATATGAGAGTTTATTTCCCACAACATTGAACTATTCCTTTTAAACGCATTACAAGGATGTACTGGCTCACTGTGACGTGTGAACGCAAGTTCTGAGGAGTTATAAAAGCAGTACCTATGACACAGGACATGGGCAAGGTCTCCTCCAGATGGCTCAGAAACACTTCTCGCTTGTAGAACATCTTCGTGGGTTCGTGCTCCGTTTCCTCAGGATGAATAAAGATGGGTCCAAAGAAGAAAACTGTTCCATTCTGCACCCACAGCTTCTCTATCCTGCAGCCCAGTCAAGGGAGCCGTGTTACCGAAAGTTAATAACTTATATATATATATATATATATATATATATATATATATATATATATATATATATATATATATACATATATATATACATACATACATACATACATTATTATATATATATTTTATATTATTATACTATATAGCAGCAATGCCCCATCAATCCCGATTTAAAACGTTCTTAAGGCCAATTTATACTTCTGTATGAGGGCTGGGCAATGAAACAATAATGATAATTATCGCAATATAATTTTCCTCAATAACAATATAATAACTGTTCAACATATCGTCAATAAATATTTAGTTTAATTAATTTGAATCACAGACAAATTAGCACTTAATTTTTCAATTAAAAATATTTATTTTGTTGAGAAAAAAAGAGGCCTGAAAAAAGATTAATCATATTTGTTGAAAAAAGATTTTATCATAATAGTTTTGAATGTTCCACCTCAGATTTGTGAAGTGATCCACTGTTGGCATCAAGTGTCACATTCTGACCATAAAGAAAAGTTTAACCACATAATTAACCATCTGGTTTTATCAATTTTCACTCAGGAGCAACAATCAGCTTTTAAACTTGAAAAAAATAATGATTTGACATATATCGTGATAATTATCAATATCGAATGATATGAAATGTTTTTATCGTGATAACATTTAAACCGATGGCTAAGGCGTAGACTCGATGTGAAGTATAAATTGTCTTTATACTAGAGAGCAAAATATACTTTCACCCACCTTGCAACCCGTGGCTTTGACAGACCATGTGACTGGATATAAACACAGTCTCCCACTTTAAACCACATGCTGTTGTAGCGTAACTGTTCATAGTGATGACAGCCGGGTTCAGCTCCACTTATCTCCATAGGGACGTCCTCTCTCTCCTAAATGAATTTAAAAAACGCACACACAGAGAACACAGGCGTTTGTTTATATTGTGACAAACAAACCTTTATACCTGGAACTAACTGTTCCTCTGCTGCCCAGCTCCTTGTCAGGACATGCCACCCAGTGAGTTAATTAATCCCCTGTGGTTGAAGCCAACTGCCAGTGTTTTAATTTTTCTTTCTTTCTCATTTAGACCTGAACTCCGGCCTTATCCTTTACAATGAATTTGACTAGAGGGCTAGGGTCCTGATTCCGGAGGCCTTTTGGGAGGAAAAACCAGCTTATTTTTGGATCAGAAATTCCAAAACAACGTCAAAGCTATGCAACAAATTAGATATTGTCATGTCCAAACCCTAGAAAATACAGTGTACTCTCACCTTGTCCACAAAACCGCCACCGCCTGCGTATGAAAGAGCCAGTTTGTCCTGGTCAGGCTTGGCAAACATGGAAGCAACACGGACAACGGGCAGTGGCACCTCCCGAGGGACCAGTTTCACAGCACTCACTGGCATGGCCCATATCTTGATCTTCTTGAACGACTTGTTCCTGGCAGCATAGCGGGATTCGCAGACGTACACATCCTCGGCTCCAAAGCCCTCAGGTTGCATTTTAAAATAATCCTACAAAAAACAGCAAAAAGCCATAATTAGGTGACCAGATTCCTGTGTCAAATTAAATAAAAGAACTTCCTGTAATTGGTTCAGGGTCTTACCTTCACAAACATGACCACGCATTTGCCCCGGACTTTACTGATAGAAACTTTGTTATAGTAGTCGCTCTTGAAGACCTCCTTTTCCAGAAACTTGCGTGTTGCCAAGTGGAAGGTTTCACTTGGTCTGTAGAACCAACAGCCATAGAGCCACTTCTCACCTTCACACACACAAGACAAGCACATATTAGCAAATATTCAATACAAGAACATTTAATAAAAACAACATTACCTAAAGGCAGTTGAAGGTTCTTTCTAGAACAATCTGCCTATTAATTTTGACTGGAACGTGTCATGGGAAAGTACAAAATTTGCAGTTTAAGACGTATGGTACTGTATGTATATTGAGATACAAGTTGTGGCTGATTGATAATGCCTTTTTTTAAGTTGTTAAAAAAGTGATGCATGTTACCTGCTTCATTCTCCCATAGGCGTTCAATACAGACGATGTGTGGCTTCAGGTTCGGCTCTGACGGCTCCACATACACAAAATCCCCCACATGGTAGGTACTGTTTTCAAAGCTGCAGTTCTGACTGTAAACACGCTCTGTCTCAGACTCTGACTCCCACGCCTCTCCTGGCAGGTCGTCGGCTTTTGCGCTGTCTTTAGGTGAGAAATATATAATGATCTCAAATTAAATACCACACCAAGATTTTAACAGATTATTCACACTTGTGTGTTATGCCAAAGGTTAACACACACCTTTGTTTTCCTCCTCTTCTTCCATCTTTTGCTTGTCCTCCTCCATCTCTTTGGGAATTTTCTCCCTTTTCTCCTGCTCTACGTCACTGTGCAGGTGTTTTGTCGTGTAGTTGAGCGCAGAGGACAGCAGAATCTCTCCATTCTTGCATAGCTCGTCTCTGATCTTAATGAAAAACTGTTGCAGTTCCACTGCATCTTCAAATATCTCTGAGTCAGTCCTGCAAATGCAAAAAAAGACATTACGTGAACACTTCTGAAGACAGTTTGGTTTTAAAGCAGGCCCAGGTTCAGGATGCATTCAATAGATAATTGATTATCTATTATGTAGTAAGCATGTTACACTGCACATACGCTGCAAAAAGGAGGTGATCCAAAATTCTTTTAGCATAAACATATGGGGCAATATAAATCAGCTTACTGAAAGCTGAAACCTTGTATAAAGTGACTAAAAAGAATAACTTTTAATAAAGTTTAGAAGACGACAACTTTATCATACTTAAATACTTAATGTAAAAGTCAGTAGCCAGTTCTGAATGAATAATGTTAACTTTATTTATATTTATCATAAAAAAGACCTGAAAAGACCCAATTGATCCCTTATTGAGGTTAACAAATTCTAGTTTTAATTTGTTTCAACATAATGACAGTCTGTTCCATAGAATGTTTCAGGGATGGTTTTTTTTTTTGTTTTTTTTAAATACCGTGTTATCATATATTGATAAAACATTTCTATATCATGCATCCAGTATATAATCATGTGAAAACCTGTCAGAGTAAGTGGACATACCTGTGTAGCCTCCTTGCCTTCTCCAGCACTTCAAACATGTGTTCCTGAAAGACGTCCAGTCTCCTGTAGCGGCCACGGTCCACGTTCATCCTGATGACATCAAAGTTAAGCGGTGGTTTCTCAGGTGCGACTGGATCCACAGCAGGAATCTCAGCCAGTGAGTCACTGTAGCACCGGCCTTCTTCATCCTGGTGGCTCAGCACGGACACAAACAGGTTCCTGATCAGCTCTCGCACCAAAGCTCCCACAGCAGGAGGCCCTGAGTCCTCGCCACCCTCTTGCTGCTTGCGTGTCTCCAGCAGCACCCGGTGCAACACCAGAGCATCCCGATAGATCAGAGACTCAGGCTCATTATACATGCAGGCATTGTTGAACATGAGAGCAAAGTCCTCCATCAGGGCGTCGACATCTTGGTAACGGCCGGCCACCATGTGGCTTCGCACACGCTCCATTTCAATGGGTTTTTTTATGGTAGCATAGTAGTCAGGCAACTCAGCACGAGACGGCAGGCGGAGGAAGATTGTGCTTAGACGCCGACCTCGACGGTCAGTGAAGTTTCGCACAGCATCATAGAGCTCATTTAACCTCTGCTGGAGAGGGGTGAGGTATTTGGACTTCTTTGGAGAAACACCACTTTTTCCTGAATCAAAAAAATAAGATTAATATTAATTAAAAATCAAAATTAAAGCCCAAAAAATTGGCACCAATTATTGCTATTATTTTTACAGTTGCCAATGCACTGGATGGATGACAATTAGAGATAGGCTCATGCTAGAGGAAAGATCATAAGAACAACAAACAAAGGACTTCTTCCTGCAGGGACCATAAATGTGTCCTGGCTGCAAATACTTTTATTTATGTCGAACAGGTCAGGATATATGCACAATCGGAAGGTGAAAAGTTGACCTGACAGTGGCACAAGGGAAAGCGTCACGGGGTCTCCAAGTGCAGTTGCAACCATCTAACTGTAATACATTTGTATGTGCGGACTTACCAAAGAATAATAAGCAAACATAATGTTTACTGTTGTGGCTTAGCTAGTACTCAATTGTTGAGTAATTTCCTATACCATAATGAAATTAACAAAATCCTGCAGTGCTTCAAAGGTTGGAAAATATTGTAGTACATTTTAGAACACTTTCGGTAGTAATGTAAAGTGTATCCAATTTTTTGTAAATGGTCTAAAGCATATATAAACACTCATGTGGTAAAACTTACTTAGTTTCAGTTTCGGAGATCCCACATCATCTTCTTCAGGCGGAGGTCCCAACTCCTTGCGCTTGTCCTTCAGTATCTTCTCCAGAATATCAGCATCATTATACACCTACGTTAAGCCCCCAAGAATTAGAAAAATATAGCTCATGTCATGATTATTTAGCACTCAATAATGGTAAAGATTAACTGTCTACCTGAGATCCTTCCTCGTTGTAATGCCGGGCGTTGCGGAACATCACCCTCATGTCTTCCATCAGTGCATCCTCGGTGGTGTAGCGTTCATTGCGGATGTTGTGCTCGATGGTCTTCAGGTCCATCGGCTCGAGGATGACCTTATAATAGTCAGGGTAGTCTTTCTTGGATGGTTTGACCATAAACAGATCACAAAGGCGGCGATTGGTGCCCACCTCCCTAGCCTCAGTCACGGCAGCGTATAAGGCCTTCATTCGGTTCTTTTTTATATTTTTCTTGTGGCTTAAAAAGAATCAAAGCACAATATGAATGGGCCAGATTCTTCATGTTTAAGATAACACATATATATATATAAATAAAAAGAAGACAGAAAAACCTGTATACCTTTTCCTCTTGATGCTCCCTGCATCAGATGACAGAATGCTGTCTCCATCCTCATCGTCTCTCCTCAAAAGTTCTCTCTTTTTTGCCTACACAAACAGACCGATCAACAGACAGGCAGATAATTTGGTGAACAATTACACTCACTGATCCATTTCTGCAAGATGCCACACGGTCTGTTTCAAATTAAGGCTAATTTCTTTCATTCTTGGCCTAACTAGAGTGAAAACATCTTCTAGTATAACCTGATGTCAAGAGAGAGCAGATATCCATACCTGCATGATCTGCTGCAGCCTAAAGGCCCGTTTGTAAATGCTTGAGTTAGGCATGTTGTAGCGCTTTGCATTCTCAAACATCAGAGTGAGGTCAGCGTCCATCTGTTCCACACTTTCATACTCGCCGTTCTTCATCTTTGCCCTTAAAAAAAATAAACAAACCGTTATCAAAAGTGTTCATAAGTGTATCACTAATGTTTTAACATTCTGCCTCTCAACATATCATCGCGTGAATTTACTGATTGGCCATTCCTTACCTGATCTGCTGCAGAGCGATGGGTTGTTTGATCTGCTGATAATAGTCGGGATATTCCCTGCGAGAGGGTAGTTGCTGGAAAGGCTCAGAGAAGACCTGGCCCTGACTGTTCCTGGCACCCCTCACAGCTTCATACAGTTGGAAGATTGGGTTGCTCATTTCCATACTAGAACTCTGACTCTCAGCCTCTGACTCTCCCTCGTCATAGCACACAGATCCTGCAAACATTTAAGTGGGACAACTGTTATTCTTTCAACACAAACTCCAAGGTAAATCTCTCTACAGCCTAGGGTGCTCATACTTGCCTGAGAGCACAGGGTCGTCCTCGCTCTCTGAGCCATAGTGAAGAGCTACGCTGACGCCAGAGAGTCGCTCCCCCTGGCCAGACCTGCGATTTCTGAATAGCAACAGCAAAGACACAAGACATACACCATGTATATCTTGAAACAATTGGTTTCCTGTAAGGGAATAATTTGCATTTGGGAAAGAAAAAAAAAATTTACACTGAAAACGCAATTGCAACTGTTGTTTAATACCTGATGCGAAGACTAGATTTAGTGGGTTCAGCGTGCTCAAGTTCAGTCTTCCGCTGGATGAAGACTTTCTTTATGGTGTTCGCATCCTATACAATAAGAGAACAATTGTTCATATTTAGGATGTTGTATCCCTGTGGCTGCATCTTCTAAAACAAGAAAATCAAGAAAAAGTGTTTACCTTAAAAACCTGAGATCCTGGTTCATTGTAAGTTTTGGCATTTTTGGCCATCAGATCAATGTCCTTGGCCATAGCATTGACACTTTTATAGTATCCAATCTATGCAAATAAAATAAATTAGTGCTGGTTATAATAAAACATCACGAAGTTCTGACAAGAATGATGCACAACAAAGCAATTGGTCAGCAAGTGAATTGACTACCTGTATTCTCTGAGCAATCATTCTCAGATCTATTGGCTCCTTTATGATGGCATAATAGTCAGGATAATGCTAGGAAAGACAGATAGGCATGGTAATGTCAAGAATGTGAAACCATTTCAGGTTACACCATTTGAAGTCCACAGAGTCTTCAAGGACCTACCATTTTAGAAGGCATTTTCTGGAACAGTTCACTAACCAGACGCCCTGAGGGATCAGTGTGTGACACCACAGCCTCCAAGAGTTGCTCCAACACTTCCTTCAAACTTCCAGTTGGGGTCTAAAAAGTTAATATGCGTAATTTACTTCTCCTCTAGCATGATGGTCCATGTTCTTTACTACAATACACACAAATGTCCATGAAAAGCATATAAATCTACTAGTGGTCAACTGATATGGGTTTTTTAAATGGCCAATGTCGATATTTAGAGAGCAGGGCGGCTGATTCTCGATATATAATGCGGATATCAGAACAAAGACAAGCCTTTACACCAGATTTAGGCCTATCACTAAAATCTACTTAAAAAAGCGAGAGAAAAAATTCACCTCCAACATTTAAAAACATTGAAAATACATGTTATATTCAGTAAAAAAGGTTAAGGTTGAGTTCATAAGTGACAGTCATACCAGCAGGCAAGGCACCTCATCAATACATCTAATGAGAAAAGGAAATTACCTCATCTTCAGTTGACATTCCTGGATTATCTATCATATCATCACCATCTTCATCATCCTCATCTCCGTCCCCGGGCTGCACAAACTCGGCCCTTGTTTGCAAATACACCTCCCACAGCTTGCACGCGGCATGATACTCCTCACTGTCACGCTGAATTGTTTAATGAGACAAAGGAATATAGAATTGACACAGGAATATGGAGACCACACTTATAACTAATGAATTTTGAAAAATATGGCATAACAAAAACTTGTCAAATTACAATAAAATACAGGGACAGAAATACTGTACTGATACTTTCTCCCTACCTTGTAGAATGATTTGGCATTGTTGAACATGAGCTGGAAATCTGCAGTAAGCTGCTCCACATCAGTATAATCTTCTGACTTCAGTTTATACTGAATTTTTGTCATATCAATTGGCTGTGACACCACTTCATAATAATCAGGCTGATTCCTGAAAAGAACAAGACAGATCAGACATCACTGTGATCTCCTTATGCCTGCATGAGCTGCCCTGCCAGACCCACCCACCAGTCCGACTGTCACTTGGACTGGTCTACCCACAAAGTTTCCAGTAATGTAAGCTTTGCCCAGGCCTTTATGTCACAATACCTTCTCTTTGGTACCCTTAGGAAAACTTCACAAAGTTGCCTCCCTTGTTCATCCTTGTAGTCCCTGACAGCGTTGAAAAGCTCATGGCATACAGCAATCTGGAGGGAACAAGTATTCAGAAACCTTAATACGTGTTAAAGCGTTTACTAATGCACACATATTAAGTAGTTAAGAAACGGAATCGCGTTATTTTAAGAAAACGTGCAAATCCTGATGCAACTACACGACACAATAAAGCATGTGCATTTACCGTATCTACAGGAGCAACATTGGATATTCTTCTTCTTTTTCTGCCACTTCCAGGAGTAGAAGAGCAGGTATCATCGAGGTCTCCCCCTCCACTGACACTGCTGGAGGGTGAAGTGGCTCTTCTCCTCTTGGAGCTGGCTGACATCGTTGGCTAGTTTAACAACAGGCTAGCCCGCTAGCTACAAAAACAAAAAAGGTTAACGTCAAACTTACTGTGGATTTTGGCCCGATTAATACGCCATTAACTTATGTTAAAATGAAAATTTGTCGTCCATCGAGCCATTCGCAGCAAAGTTTAGGCTAAAAAGGAACAAGAGCAAACTCAACTGGTTAGCGTTAGCACCGTTTGGATGTATGAAACAAAGCCAACAGTGGAGCGGCTGTTAGCATCTCATCCTGGCTGGCTTTTCGCTTTCCTATCAACTGAGCAAAACAAATATATTCTAAAGTTGCCAGGAACGACATGCAAGCTGGGATAAATAAACAAAAAACACTTTCGAAAACTTATCTTACCCAAAACTCAGCAAAGGTTGCTGTAATGGTAGTTCCCTGAGCAAAATGTGTATCGGCTAGCTACTTAGCTAGTGTTGTTTGAAAATTCCTACCCGGAAGTTGAGGTTGTAACGTTATTGTGTTTGTGTGTAGAGAAGGATAGCACCACTCGAGGCAATGCTGCACCCTTCAGTGCAGGAGGAGTAATGCACCTAATATGTGTGCCATATTGGAATATTAATTATATAATAGGTCTACAAGAGTGCACCAATTTTTCTTTTTTTTTTTAACGTCAGAATAAGTTTATTAAGGCAGAATTTATAAGTGGTCTATTAAACCGAATACCACTATGTAACAACAATGATAACATTTACCAAACACAGGTTTAAAAAGTGTTAAGAGAAAACTTTGTCCACAGCCTATACTATGGAGTTAGAGGTGCTGTAAGATGAACATGTAATAAAAAAAAAAATAGTGTTTGTGATTCATGATGAACCTGATGAAGCACAGAGCAAACATGTTGTACCTACCAGTGTAAAGATGAGCACAATCAGAGTCAAAATCAGAGTATTCTCTGCCTTTGGTTGTCTTCTTGAAACAGGTAAACAAGTCTTCAGCAACAGGCCTGAACAGATACTTCCAAAATGTCAAAGACACAAAAAGCTACATAAGTTCATGTGACTTAGTTTGTAATTTGCACAGGTACAGAGTACAAGTTAGTAGGCCTATTAAACGTTATCTCATTTAAAAGACAAAAAGGGAGACATTGTATTAAAGAAGACTCTTCAAAGCAGGCATTTACTGTAAATGCATGTACATGCATTTGGCTGTATTGGTGCATGCGCATGTTGGTAAGTGTAAGGGTTTTGGAGAGTGGGGTGAGGGGTTGGATAGTTAAGGGATGGGAAATGATCTGCTGTTCTGCAGTCCTTCAACATGTGGTAGGCCCCATTCAAGTTCACTTTACCTGAGAATACTCTTGCAAAAACCTAAAAAAAAGTAAAGGAGGAACACAAAGAACAATACATTAAAATATGGTTCACCATCGATGTCCTCACCTTGTTATGTATGATATGTGGACAATGACATGGACCCTCATAGAAAGGGATGGCAAAATAACATGAACACATCACAATATATTGCAACACAAATAGCCCAGCAATAAAACTTTGGGGTATTTTTATCCCTATGGTGTTGTTGTGTTTTGTTACCCTGTAACTTACAATAGATGTCATCATTAGGCAGTCCGGGCCCCACCCCTCTACACCTCTGATGGGCCAGTACCCGTGACAGCCAGTGTCCAGGTGGACTTTGGGAAGGGCCCCATGAGTGTTGATGCTGTGAGAGAGAGTGAAGCAGGGCGTTTCCCCAAGATTAGTGGAAAATCAGAACATTATATTTTCCTGCAAGTGTATTTTAGGCCTACTGACTTAATATACACTCTTTCTTACATTCTGCCGCACATTTTCAGCATGAACCTTGAAGGCTTTCATTTTATGGCTACACACCGCTTGCGTGTGCCGTTTCAGTGCTTTTATGATCAATTATTCACAGTGACACGTTATGCCAGTTTTGAAAAGCCTCTCAAATTGTCTGCATAGGCTACCCCGCGTACTCTCATCTGTACCAGCAAAAGCGTAATCAACTGTGCCGCAGAAAGCTTTCAGAAAAAAACAAGCAGATGTAGGCTACAAAAAAGCTGCTCACATTTAACACACGGTGACTCGACTATCATAAGGTGAATCGCAGATCACGTTGTTAAGAGAACAGTGAGTGATTTTGTGCTGCACTACGTCCACAGACGTCTGGTTTTCTTGACGTCAGGAGGAGAAGTCTGAGCGCACCCAGCGCTGCGCACAAGCACAGCAACCACATCGCTCCCAGAGGGAAGAAGAACACATCACAGCTACAGATCGCCATTTAGGTATGTTTTCCCCCCAGTTATATATTCACCGAAATGCATCATCAATCGTGCAGTTTTTTTCTGTCGGCGTACAACTTGTAAAGCTTTTAGTGCGCTTCCACGTCTGCAGCCCCCTGATTTAACCCAAAGATGCGGGCTTCCTTTGAATGCCATACCCTTGAGCGCTGCAGTACCTACGGTTCGCACACCCACACCGCCTTTTCTTACTTGCATGATCACCAACATGAAAATCGAACTCATTTCAGTATTGCAGACATCTTGCACCGGCAAAACGTTTTAATTTCCATTCAACCTCCAGTGTGTCATTCACGCCCTGCAGCCTTAATGCAGAACATGTTTCTCAGCGGAATACAGTTTCATTTGACCATCTTGTAGCCTATTTGTAGTTTTTTTCTATTCTTCAGATCAACCTAATTGCGCAAAGCTTCAGATTTTAAATATAGCACAGGTCCCCCAGCTGGTAATTGCCTCTACTGACCATGCGTTTGTTTTTGAGACACTATCTGTTTTTTGCGAGTCTCTGCTGCACCGTTTGCCCTACTTTCAAGCTGTTTGTTGCTATTTATTGTTGCTTGGCCGCTTGTCAGCAAAGAAGTCTGTAATTGTTGTGGGGGGTTTTTTGTTTGTTTTTTTTGTTGGGGATGGGGGGTAGTCATTCCCTCTGTCAGCCTGCAAGTTAATATTTAATATTTTTGTTCTTATATATTTGTTAGTAGCCTAACATTCATGCCATTTTGCATGAGTTGCTCTCTAATCTATTATGTCTTATAAAATAAAGAATAGCACAAGTAAATAGGGCCTACAGCTTCAGTGTATTCTCTACTTTGATTGGACTTTTTCAGCATCATGCATACAAGAAGAAACATGTCCTACTACTATCTTTTCTTCTTGTCATCCAGTCGAATCAAACTTAGTGGTGGGCAAGCAAGAGCTGCAACAACCAAAACACATAATCAGGGAAATCAATGCTTTATTTAATGGCTGAAGGTTTTATGCAACAATCGCATCAGTCAGCCAAACTGTAATGGACATTTTAAACTAATACAGAGGCAGACTATCTCTGCAGTCATAATTAACTACATTAAATAGTGCAAGAGTACCCATTTATTGCTGTGTAATATTTATCTAGATTTGAGTACACATGTGGTGGGTCAAAACATCATTGTGCATACTGTTTTTTTATTCTGCTCTTTCTTCCGCAGCTGTAGTGTGGCGAATCATATCAGCATTGTACAATGCCTCTTGGAGAGGATGGAAATGGATGGAAAAAGAAGACAACAGACATCAAAGAACATTATGACTTCAAAGAAGTGCTGGGAACGTAAGTTGCACTGAGAGTTTACTGCTATTGTGGATTACCAGTGGGGCAAAGTTGGCAACTGTACCAGTGGTCTCTGACCCTCAAGGGACCTAAACACCTCAGCTTGTGTCAGTTTTTCATATATAATTTTAGCTCCATTTGCATTGGTTCCATTTTCCTCCAGTGTGTTGGTTTGGCTGCAGAGTCTCAGCAGTGAGTGCCTCCAGGCTTTTGAAATGAATCTAAAACTATCAGTATTACTAAATACCAAAATGTTTTGTGTGAATTGGATGAAGTGACCCTTAAAAGTGGGTTAGTATAGAGGCCTTGTCTTAGAAGGTGCCCCTTGTCAAATCTATTCTTCGTTATCAGAAATTGTGTTGTTCTTACAAGAATTACATTGTGTTTAAATCAAATTACCTAAAAAACAAACAGCAAGCACGGGGCCAGGGTGAGTTCCAGCACTGGTTGATTTCCCGAGTTTGATGCAAAATAAAATGAAGCTGCCATGTGCAGTCTGCAGTGTGCACTGTAACTGATGGGCACACGCGCAATACACACAGAGTTGGTGAAACTGAGGGGTCAAAAGGGGGCCCACCACTAATTTTTCCCCCCATCTGTCTGTGCTGTCAGAGCTGCAGTCTCTCAAGAAACATGACTGACATTTTGGAAGTGCGTGTCACTTGCGCCTATTTTGACTCAGACTCTTCCGGTTCTTGGCCACTGTTAGATGCTTACTCAACTATTTCACAATCACCTAAAAGTATATTAAAAAAAAATGATTTTCTCCTTTGATTTGACTTTCTTCTGAGCAGTAGGTTTTATGGATTGACTGATCAAAGTCAATAGAAAGTCAACAGCAGAATATATGAAGACAAAAACATTACAAACTTAACTCAAACAAGTTTTGGAAACAGCTTGCAGGATTCCAAGTTGGTGTTAATTACAGACAATTAAGACAATTTGCCACAGACAATTTTGCTGACCATGAATTTAAAATGACAGCGCTAGAACTAGAGCTGCAGTCGTGTGTGTTTAACGTGCATGTGTTTTATTTGCATATTCAACTATGCGTGTACAGGCATGCATGCTTACATTATGTTTGTATGTTGGTTAGTTAAGTTATTGTTCCTGCCTTGGACATTTCATCAGTATTTGTGAACATGAGTAACTGTATTTGAAATTTAGCACTTATTTATGTAATCAACACAATATCACTTGGAAAGCTAATGGCAGATTCACACTGGGATCTTTATTTTAATCATTCAACACAAATATATTATAATGTAAAGCACCAATCACTGATTGAAGCCACTACTGCGAGGCCAGTGTAGTAATATGCTTGTGGAATGCACATTTCTGATATCACAGAGGTGATGATATTTTGGCAGTCTGGCCTTCATATTAGCTGTTTTCTTGTTGTGAGGAGAGTAGGAAGAGTCCTGAATGGATGCAAGGCTGTTGTCAGGGAACAAACATTTTTCTCTTTGTATGAAAAGAGTGAAAGCTCATGTCTCATCCTGCCATTACAATTCTATAAAAATTAAGTGGTTCTTTCTTATTGCTTAAGTTATACCTAATCAAATTATGATACAAAAATAATGAAACCTGTAATACTTAAATATATTTATTTATTTCGTTCATGCCATTTTACAACATTTTGTTCATCTTTTTTTCAGACCAACAATAAACACACACATATACATATATATATATATTTTATTTTTATTTTTTCCATGAACGAAAAAAAAAGGAACAGGAAGAAGAAAAATCTTGTAGCACCTGTCGCTTTTTGTGCACATCAAAAGAAACTGCTTTATGAATGGATCAACCCCAATCCTCTCCCCAATCACCAAACATTTTCAGTAATACCTATCTTTACACTTAATTATTATCATTTTTAAATCTTTTTTTTCTGCCTTTTTAAACGTGTTTATCATCATTTGTCTTGTAACATTCCTGTATTTTTAACTTAAATTTACAAACATTTTTGCAGCACTTTGTGCACTCTGCAGTTCATAGTTCAAGGTGTTCCACAGTTTAACTCCGTAAATAGACAAACACATCTGTTTTTGTGTAGTACCTGCAAAAAGAGTTTTAAAATAATATTGCCTTCTATGGCCATCTTCCTCTGATACGAGAGTGAATAAATTTTGTAAAACCATAGGCAGAACTCTCTGCTTTGTTTTCCACATAAAAATCAAAATCTTCAAATCAACCAAATCTTCCAGAAGAAGAACAAGTCCAGAATTTACAAATAAACTATTGGTGTGTTCTCTGTAGCCTGTCTTGTTGATGATCCTTAATGCTTTTTTCTGTAACAAAAACAGAGGTTTTGTGTTACTAGGGTATGTATTACCCCAGACTTCTGTGCAGTATCCAAAATATGGAAGTATTAGGGAATTGTACAACATATGCAACGAAGAATAGTCTAAAACATCTTTAACTTTATACAAGACCCCAATATTTTTACAAACTTTACTCGTAATACAATATATGTGAGCTTTCCAATTCAATTTATCATCCAAAATAACACCTAAAAATGTTTTCAATATCAGTTCCTTCATTTGCTATTCTTACATTTTCATTCTTTTTACGATAACCAAAAATCATGTATTTTGTTTTCTCCCAATTTAAATATAATTTGTTTTTTTCAAACCATTTCTTAATTTTTACCATTTCTGAACTTATAATTTCTGTAATTTCTGAATGTTAATATCATCGGCAAACAACAAAAACTGTAATATTTTAGACACTTCACAGAGATCATTAATGAACAAAATAAAAAGTAATGGGCCTAAAACAGACCCTTGTGGAACTCCACATATTATATCTTTTAACTCAGATTTTTTGACCATTAATTTGAACAAACTGCTGTCGATTGTTGAGATAACTTTTAAGCCATTGATGAGCTGGACCCCTGATGCCATAGTTGTATGATTTTAACAATAGCAGACTGTGATTTATGGTGTTGAATGCTTTGCTTAAGTTGATGAAGACCCCCACTGTGTATTGCTTATTCTCAGTTGCAGATGTAATTTTTTCTATGAGTTCAATTAATGCTAAAGCTGTTGATCTTTTTACTCTAAAGCCATATTGTTTTTCAGTAATTAATTTATGTTTTTCTAAAAAAGTATTTAGTTTTTGAGCAAACCACTTTTCAAGGATTTTAGAAAACTGAGAGAGCAATGACACTGGTCTGTAGTTGTTGAAGTGATGTACATCTCCATTTTTAAAAAGTGGAACAACAATATTAATAAAAAATGAAATAAATTCATTGGCCACATCTATGCTATTGTTCATAATAGTTTCGTTGTACACAAAATAGTAACTTTGTATATTGTGAATTTGGTTTCATTATATTATTTAATATTTTACAAGTTGTTTTCATATTTCCTTTATTATCTTTCAATTGTTTCTTTTAATAATCCCTTTTTGTTTCTCTTATAATTGTCGTCAGTTTATTTTTGTATGCTTTGTATTTGGCCTCACAATTGGGTGTCCTATTATTTTACAAAGTCTTCATACAATCTATGTTTCTTTTTGCATGCTTTAATTAATCCTTTTAGGGGGTTTCTTTGACAGCTTTAGTGGGCAGCATTTATCATAGCTATATATATAAATGTTTAAAAAGGTTTCATATGCTGCATTCACATCAGTCACATAGACACCTGACCAGTTCTGTTGTGAGAGCTCACTCCTAAAGTAATTTATTGTTTTCTCAGTTCTCACTCTAAAGTATGAAGTCTGATGTGAACTCTTGTATATCTCAGGTTGCATGTCATATATGGTAAAACAGGCAAGTGATTGCTTAAGTCATTTATCAGTAATCCACTTTGAACAATTTTTTGAACATCATTTGTGACAATAAATTAATGTGGCACACGAGCTAGTGATTCTGCTAGGCTGTGTAATTAGAGAAAAAAGAGATCTTGTATACAATGCATCTAAGAAATCTGAAGTAAACTTACATTTAGATTGATTGAGAAAATCAATATTGAAATCACCACTTATTAAGAATGTTTTGTGGTTATTCTGTGTATCAAGTAATTGTTCAAATTTGTCCTGGAAATCGTCTATTTTGGATCCTTGAGCTCTATAAATGCGAGCAGCAATCACATTCCTGTTTTTTCCCATGTCGATTTCAACAGCTACACATTCAAAGATTCCCTCAATTGCAATAGACATTTTTTCAACAAGTTTGCATTTCAAATGACTATCAACATACAACGCCACACCTCCTCCCCTTTTTTCTGGTCTATTTATGTGGTATTGCTTGTATCCTTCTATTTCAAAGTCTACACCCTTTTCATTGCTAAGCCATGTTTCAGAGAGTGCTATTATTTTGAATCGACTTGTGAATTTACTGATATAATCCTTCATTTTGTTGAAATTTGCATAAAGACTTCTGATGTTGAAATGAACAAGCGACAGACTTTCCCGTGAATTAACATTTAAATTAAGTTCATAATCAGTATAATATTTAGAGGTGTCACATATTTCATTCAACCAATGGCTATCAGGGTTATCCAGGTCCTTATCAAATTCATGCATGCTTTGCTCTCTAATATCAAATCTTGTCAGTGTTATACTTATCTAGTTTTAAATAATAACATCTAAAAAACTCCATATATCCAAAGATGTATTCAAAAGACAGGTAGAAAACAAAATATAACCCGTCTGTCTCCCAATGTGTCAGTATCAGCTGCACCATCCTGTTCTCATATGATGGTTGGCCGGTACGATGTGAGAGACATTGGAGCAGATTATGTATTTCTCTTAATTTCTTAAGTGACCAACAGGACACATATGCTTACCATAAAAAGAAAGATCACATAAACCCAGTCCTGCACCTGCTGCCTAAGATTTGTCTGAAAAACCTTTAAAGCTGAAGTTCAACTCATCTACGCATGTGATGTGGTCTGGTGGAATCCTATATTTCCTGTTGCCCTTACACTGACCCTGATTACATTTTATTATTGCTACATATTCTGAAATACAAACTAGATAATATTTACAATTAGATTTGGATTTAATACACCTTCATTTTGTAATAAATTGCAAAATTAATCTTCAACCAGTGGGGTTACCTTGCAGTCAGTAATGGTCAGGACTGAACTCACACAGACCTGTGACCGCACTCTCCGGGGGAACAGGATTGAGCCCAGATGGCCGGGCGGCACCTCTCCACTCCCCCAAACTAAGTACAAGTGACCTAGCACGCGTCCACCTGTGATGACACGAGTGTGCCATATGGAGGGTGGTTGTTTTCTTACTTCTTGGAATCACACCTGCTTCCCCAGAGAGGCTGCACAGAATCGGATTTTAATGACGGCGCAACTCTGGTTCACATCCAAAAAAGTGAAATAGCAGTGGGTAGATGATGAGGCTGTTTGGTAATGTTGAGTGCTGTAGGAGGACATCAAATAAGAGTCAATCAGCCTGTGTCAAGGCTGTGCATGCTGTATGAAATCCACCTGACTAGCAGATTGTATATTTGAGAATTCATGACTGCTGCTAAATGATGATAACTTCTGTTGTGATTCCACTAAGACTCACAGGAACTTAAAACAGTGATTGTAATTTGAAGTATGATATTAAGTGTTATGTAACAAGGATTGAAAGAGTGAATTGCCAGAATAGAATGTTCCCATATTTCAGAAAGAAATGGGGAAAAGCCGTATTCTATCCCTCCTGTCGCTATAGCTGGACCTGGCAGAGGGCAGAATTAATGTGTTGATGGAAAGCTCCTTATGCTCGGTGAGAAGATTACAGAGGAGCTTTATCCAGAAATTCAGTGTGCAAAGTTAATTGATTTATGTTGAAATATTATATTCAGATCCAGCTAATCCTCACAGTTCTACCTCAGTTTGGAGTCAACTTCAGGACATGCTGTCCTCAAGGTAGTGTTAGTGGATGAAAAAAAAACACTACAGTTATCATGTCTGTCACCGTTTGGTTGCACGTTTTGATTTTTTTTTTCATTAATGTATTTCTCCTTTAACAATGTAATTTACTGAAGATTAAATTAACAAGATAGGCGAAGTGTATAATTCTGAAATAACTCTCTATAACTGTGAAGCTTTTAGAGTTGTGATGCTGTTTCTGAGTGGAATCTTCTGTTTCAGCTTTTTTTGTCAAATGAAGACAGGGCAAGGCAACACACGTGATGAGATTCTAGCTCACTCGGGTTTTCTTAACTGTGATCTGGATGCCGTCCTCACCCAGAGAGCTTTTGTTAAAGAATGAGGATGGAGAGAGAGAGAGCGCAATTCACCCATCACTGGAGATGTTATGGGTTATTGTTGTAATCAGTGCAATTTTTAGAAATGTTAGCTTCTCCAACAACTCTTCGAGTCCTGTGGACAGAGAGTGGCTTATTTGTTAGAAATGAACAGCGTGGGGCCAGTCAACAAAACTATTTCAGACCACAACACATCAGTAAAAACTGTTTTAAACACCCACAGCAGAGTAGTGTATTGCTGACACTCAGTTCTCCTTTCAGATGTCTCCATCACAGAACTATTTACCAAACAAAATAGTATGACACTGAGCGGTTGTAGAATAAACCACTGAGAATATGGGCGGCCTTTGTGAAGTTGTCTGCAAACCCAAAACAATGAACTTAAATGAACTAAACTTGCAAAGAGCTGTGGAATTTGGTGTTGATTCTCAGAGGGATCAGAAGTACCAGCTTTCCCCTTCATAATACATTATTTGATTCAGTATTCAACTACATAATTTTTAATTGAGCCTTAACATCAGGAGGGACCAAATTGAAAATCCAAAGAATGAATGTTGTACTCATGGTGCCTTAAAAAAGAAAGTAAGATATGGGACAGTTTTAAGAGCACTTATGAAAAATGTTTAGGGGCATAAACAGTGTGATGATGCAGTACTAAACACTGTTGGAAAGCACTCATGCTGGTTGGTTTGTTTATAGAGAAGAGCAGAGGAGTTAAGAGGTTTGACCTATGCATGATTTTCGTAGAGTAGGTGGAAAACATGCAGTTGTACAATTGTTATTGAATGGTCCAGTTCCAAGTTTTGTTGATATGAATGTATGAAGTTATTTTTCATAATGACTCCATCGTAAGAATTAATCTGGGGATAGTTTGTCATAGAATAATACTCTATGGCAACGCTGTCTCTCTCGCTCTCTCAAACACACTCACTCACACAAGCGCACACACAAAATGGATTAGGCTAAAAAGAGGCAGCTTTTTTTGGGACTTGGGGGCATGTTGGACTTGAAGAGAGCGGTTGCATCAGGTGAGATCAATACACTGATGGATGCTTGTAGCTGTCTGCGACAGGTCCAGGAGGCCTGACTCTGCTATATTGATTGTGTATCTTTAAAACAACAACAAAAAAAGAACATTATGAATAATAGTTGCCTTTGCAGTACACATTTTGAGTGAGACGTGTATATACTTATTATGCAATCGGTGAGGTGAAGCCGGTTGGACCAGCTGCTGAATAAGTTAAAACTTATTCTAGTTATAATGTAAGTGTAAGTAAGTTACTAGTAGATATAATGATTGCATAGCTGGTAACCGACCAAACAGTTTCTCTGCTACAACTACAACAACAAAAATGCAACCCATGGCTCACTTGGAGAGACTAGATGAGCTAATTTAAAAAGGTACTGCATATTATTGCAATTTCAACAGGTAATATGGCAGGAGAAACCCACTTGATGATGTGGATTTATGTCCATTATGGATACAATCTTGAACACCAAACACATGACTTCTTGTTCTGAAAGCTGATTGCTTTTGATTGGACGGTGCTAGCAACCATTTACACACTCGTCAAGTCTGAACTAGTTAAGACATTTCTTATGTTTTAATGTTGCCGCTTAATTGAATAAATCACCTAGTTTGAAGCTTGCTAGTAGCTACTAATTTAGGATGGACAAACTTAATTGATTTACGATAGATTTACAAATAGGTGGTGCAGCTAAATCCTGGACCTCTGGAGTATGTATCTGCACCTTACAGTGCAGCAGTCTTTTTATGTATTTTACTAACAGACCATCATGTTAAAACTAAATTGTTAAATTGTTAAATTGTGAGGTGAAGCCTTGAAGACACGGAGGACGGTTGGTAAGAGCACACTTACCATAGTGAAAGTACTGTTAGACACTGACAGCGATATAAGAATGTATGAATCAATATTTTCCCATATGGACAGCTAGGATTATCTTACAGCAGAGGTTTTCAAAGTGTGACGCAGGCCTCTCTAGGGGGGCTCCAAACAGTTTCAGGGCAGGCTCAGTTAATGGAAGTGAAACAATATCACATTACTTATTGCATTACTTTTCAAAAGGAGATCACATAGAATAGCCTACATGTGTGAGAGTTTGGAGATACAGAAGTTTTTGGGCACTGTTTTCAGAAACTATGGATGCCTTAGGACAGACCTTTTTAAAAACTATTTGGTGCAGTCAGAAGTTATGTCAAACAGCAATATTAGGCTATTTTGGCTCAAATGTTGAGTGTCTATGGGATCAAATAATATAATCATGATCCCATAGGCATCCAGGAATTGAGCAAAACTTACCAAGTAAACTAAAGATGTGGTGGGGGGGCGCCGTTTCCCAAGCTTTGTCTGAGGGGAGGCCTGCAGTCTCAGACTTTGAAAACCCCTGGCTTACAGTGTCTTCAACGTGTGTATGTGTGTGTGTGTGTGAGAGAGAGAGAGGGAGACAGAGAGAGAGAGAGACCCATGCTGTGATGGCTTTGGGGCAGAAACCATCACTCTGCTACAGATGCATGATCTATCTATCTATCTATCTATCTATCTATCTATCTATCTATCTATCTATCTATCTATCTATCTATCTATCTATCTATCTATCTATCTATCTATCTATGTGTAGTTATCCATGTCTAAAAATGTGTGCGGTAACAGTCTTGTTCATCTACACAAAAACAGCCGAGCATCAGCTATGATTCTTGAGACCAATGACTTATATGAAACTTATTTATTTAAATTTGATAACAGCGAGTTAATGTGCATGCCAAGATTATTTATTGGCATGAAATAGATAAAATGATGTGTCAAGATTTCAGTGGTCTGTTGCCAACTGTTTGGAGTAGAGAAACTGTATGTTATAATCTGAGCCAGAAGAAATTTAAATCTATATGGCTGGACAATAACATAAACCTCTCATTTTAGTCCTGTCAAGACTTACACATTAGCTCCTAACTAAATCTCATCAGTTCAGAATAACAGCTACAGCAGCTTTCTCTCTTCCTCTATCTACTGTTCCTCGTCCCTTAACCCCTGACAGCCCCGCCCTTTCTCCAAGTAGAAATTAGCAACTGAATGGTTAAATATAATGTGTCTCACAGCACCAGAAGAAAAGTCTGTGTGCAATATTTTTTTCTTTTTAGGAGTACTATAGATAAAGCATGGATCAGGCCACATAAAGTACACAAACATTTAAGTAAAAATGTATAATCAGATATTTACTGTAGTACAACAGGCAAATTGAGCAAATTGTTCTGGATCAGCGATTCCCAAAGTGTGGAGCTGCCAATAGGGGGTGCGAGACAGGAAAAATGTAATGGTGGTGTAGTAGTGTAATAACTACAACAATATTTTTTTTGTGAAATAAAAACCTGAATTGAAAACTTTCCTTTGTAAATTTAATTTACAAATTTACTTTCCTTTGTAAATTTAATTTAAAAAGGTCTGTCCATGTTAACAATAACATGGTTAAGGATGCGAGAACACACTATTTTTATGAACTCATTACTACACATAAACACAATCCCAGGTTTCTGTTTAAGACTGTGGATCAGCTGGTAAACCCAACCCCTCCTTGTGCCTCAGCTGGAAGTAATGATGACTGTGAATTGTTTTTATCTTATTTTACCAATAAGGTGGTGTCAATCAGAGCCTCTATTACCCCCGCGGCCTCTTACTCAGAGGTTCCTCACCAGCAACAAGAGAGTTTTAACCAGTTTTATCACATCGACTTGTCTGAGCTTTTGAAAACAGTAACACAAATGAGAGTGTCCTCCAGCCCACTTGATGTAATACCTACAAAGTTTTTACTGAAAGTAATGGATTCTGTTGGGCCCCATTTGATCTCTGTTTTCAACAGCTCCCTATCTACTGGTTGTGTCCCTGATTATTTTAAAACGGCTTGCGTGAACCCACTTTTAAAGAAACTTGGTTTAGATCCCTCCCTCCCACATAATTTTAGACCAATTTCAAAACTGCCTTTTATTGCAAAGATTCTAGAAAGAATTGTGTCCAAACAGCTGCTCACTGTACTGGAAAATAACAAAATATTTGAAAAGTTTCAGTCTGGTTTTAGGAAGTACCACAGCACTGAGACTGCCCTGCTTAAAGTCACCAATGACCTTTTAATGTCTGCTTATGAAGGTATGTGCTCAGTCCTTGTACTCCTGGACCTTAGCGCTGCTTTTGACACCATTGATCACAACATCATGTTAGACAGACTGAGGCACTGGGTGGGGATCTCTGGTACTGCCCTAGAATGGTTTTCATCCTACCTGTCAAATAGGAAGTTTTGCGTGTCTGTAAACAACTATGTCTCTTCGTTCTGTCTAGTTAAATATGGTGTGCCTCAGGGGTCGGTCTTAGGACCCATTTTGTTTTCCTTGTATCTGCTTCCCCTTGGACATATTATCCATAAACATGGCATTTCTTTTCATATTTATGCTGATGACACACAAATATACTTGCCCTTCAGATCCACAGACCCTGGAATGCTGAGAACTGCCTTTGTGAAGTTAAAAAATGGTTGTCAAATAATTTCCTCCAGCTGAACTCAGACAAAACAGAAATCCTGGTCATCGGGTCCCAGCAGATGGCAAAACAAATACTGCCATCTGCTGGTTCCCTAGTAAATCACATTAAGCCTGTGGCAAAGAACCTTGGTGTTTGGTTTGATAGTAATTTAAATTTCGAGCAGCACACCACAAAGCTTGTTCAATCATGTTTTTATTAACTTAGAAATATAGCTAAAATTCGATCTATGTTAACTTTTAAGGACACCGAGATCATTTTACACACCTTCATCTCATCACGCCTGGATTATTGCAACAGCCTTTTCACCTGTTTAACCCAAAAAGCTATTGATCGACTCCAGACTGTCCAGAACTCAGCTGCCAGGCTTTTAACCAGAACAAAGAAATATGACCACATTACTCCTATTTTAGCTTCACTACACTGGCTCCCAGTATGTTTTAGAATTGACTAAAATTCTATTGATCACTTTTAAAGCTCTTCATGGCCTCTCGACTTGTTATATTTCTGACCTTTTAGCCCCATACACACCAGCACGCACCTTGAGATCCTCGGGCAGAGGTCTGTTGTCTGTTCCAGAGTCTTGACTGAAAACTAAAGGGGACAGAGCGTTTGCTGTCAGGGCCCCGAGGCTCTGGAACAGCCTGCCCGAGGAAATCAGGTCAGTGAACTCTTTTAAGTCCCTTCTTAAAACATACTTTTATAGGAGAGCCTTTCCCGATCTTATTTGACTTTATTTTATCCCTTTTATTTTATTGTATTTTACTAATTTTATATTTATCTGTATTTTAGTCTTTTCAATGTTTTCATGCTTTTATCTTGTATTGTTTTTTGTATTATTGTCTCTTGGGTATTATTGTCTTTACACTTGCTAAAGCACTTTGTAACTTGTTTTTGAAAAGTGCTCTACAAATAAGGATTATTATTATTATTATTAATTAAAAACATTATTATTAATAGTTAGCTCACAGGAAATGGCTACTCACACACCTCTTTCCCTCTCCTTCTCTCCCTATCCCCTCGCTTTCTCTCAGGCTGAGCCACCCGCGCTGTAGCTACTTACAAATCCTCATATGGATCCTCTTTTTGTCCATGTTATCTGTTTATGAGGCTTTACACAGGGTGTGATTTATCCAAAGCAACTTGCAATTGCTGTTTATGTCAGAGGTCGCACGCCTCTGGAGCAGCTTGGGGTTAAGTTTCTTGCTCAGGGATACATTGGGGGATGTGTCACAGTGGGGAGTGGGAAGTAGGACCCAGGGCTCTCACACCAAAGGCATGCAACTTATCCACTGCGCCATCACCAGCCCACTACTTATAACATGCAACATATAATAACATTGTATTTATTTGTAATGCACTTTATATTTAAGTAAATCCCAGAGTGCTATATGATAAAACAGGTAGTGCTAAAAATAAAATTAATTATACGCTACTTTTATTTGTTTAAATTTCCCTTATTTTCAAATCTCATTGATGATCGTAATGACTCCTATCTGTAGCCCACTCTCCCTCTCTCTACCCCTCTCCCTACCCCCTAAAACCCACAGAACCTGCCTGAGCTTTCCAGAACAAAAAGCGGCTACTTCAGAGTTTATCATCAACCCATGATGCCTGCGCTCCTTTATTAGGGATCCCAGCAGTGAAGCTGCTGGAGCCCTATTGTTTTTGTTCAGATTCTTCTTCTCCTTTCTTTCTTTCTTCTTTTTCTCAAATAAAAGTGTTTGGGCAGCCAAAACTGCTGGACGAAAACTCACCAAAATTGGCATGTAGGTTGGAAATTCTACCCACTACTCATGCAAAAAAAATTGGCACTCATAGACCTCATAGTGGTGCTCTAACAATCAACTTTGGGTTTTTGCAATTATCTCGAAAACGGCTTCATTTAGATTCAAAGTTTTATCATCATTTTAATCTCTGGATTCATCTGCATCTTTGCTTCAATGGCCTAAAAATGTCAAATTATGTGACTTTTTATCACTTTTCTCAAAAACCTATTTTTGCGAACTTGTCCCAGACGGTTTTGCCAATTGACCAGAAACTTTGGCAGGATCATCTAACGACGTCGCTGTTGTCGCAAAAGTTATCAAAAGAATTTTGATTTGTCAACCTTTTTTTTTTTCATAAATTTTTACTTACTTACTTTACATACAAATTTACATAAATGCCCATAAATCAAAATTGGCTTCGGCTATTGTAACAAAACTTTACGGGTCTGTTCAGATGCTGGTTCCGAGCTTCGCTGAGCAGTCTTGGGATATTCTTCCACTAGGGGGCGCTACACTTGCATAAAGTTTATACCTTGTAATTTGCTTCATGGATTCGTTCAAAATTTGGTTTGTACGATCTAGGTCACTACTCAGTTCATACATAAAATTTGGTAATGATTGCTCAAAGTGGTTTTGGCTTATTACAACAAATGTAAATTTCTAGACATTTCTTATTCTAAACTTCAAAAAATCTAAGAAAATCACCCATATGTCTTGGAGAGCTGAACTTTGAATTCAGAAGTCAATCACTCTATATTTTTCAGAATATGCTAATTAATTAACATCTATATCTCCTTTTTTCAGAATTTTCTCACAAACATCTTGACTGTTGTAAGCGTTTTGTTTAAACTGACAAAACTATCCAGGTATGGCACATGTGACGACACTACCTCAACCTGTGAGGAGGTATTTGCTAACAGCCTTTCACCAACAGCTCAGTCAGTCAGTCACCTACTCTGGTAATCCCAAGTTCCAGGGTTCAAATCCCCAGGTGACTAAGTCAGCCTTGCTGACAATAAGGATTTTTCAGATCATAGTGAGTCTAAGTTCTCTATTTTATTAGGACCCCGTGACACTTTCCTCTTATCTCTGCTTAAAAGTGTTTGTGAAGCTTAAACTTTAAATCTTGGAAACACAAAATGTTGCAGGTGGGTTGTTTGGGGTCGTGGTGTAGTTAAGGAGAGGCAGACCACCAGGTTAGTTGCAAGCCATCCTTTAGTGGGGACACGAGGCATTAAGCAGTTACAGGCAACAACAACAACAGCGCGGGCTGGTGCACAAGGCTCCTAGGCTACATGCAGTAGCATCGCAAGGCCACACATAGACGAACAACCACTCACGCTCACACCTAAGGACAATTTAGGGTCACCAATTAACCGAGTCCGCATGTCTTTGGACGGTGGGAGGAATCCGGAGCACCCGGAGAGAACCCACGCAGACATGGGGAGAACATGCAAACTCCACACAGAAAGGCCAGGGCAACCAGGGTTTGAACCCATGACCTTCTTGCTGTGACATCTCCCTTTTCTTAATTAAGGAAAACTTCACTTGTACTACCAACTTGTGAATTTAACTAAAGCAATCACATAAAAAAATCACATAAACATAATGGGTCACTGAGACCAGTCGAACAATACTTCTTATCAGAATCAGAATCAAAATCAGTTTTATTGCCAGGTATGTGTACACATACGAGGAATTTGACTCAGGATTGTACATTGCTCACGATGTGCTTACTTGTACAAAAATAAAATAATAATATAATAATAATAAAATATAATCAGACACAAACTACAGAGTAGACAACACTAATATACACACTATGAACAAAACAATATAGACATATTGACAAATAGTGCAGTGATCAGAGTGCAAAGCATGCAAGATTAAACTATTCTCATTATGTACATGTTGAAGGTGGATATGATATACAAGTACACATACATGTACACATGTACACAGTGTGATGGAGCATAGTGCAAAGGATGCTGGAAAAAATAAATAAGACCTATGACCTGAGGTAGGTGTATTGGTATACAGTATATGCAATATGACATAGTATGAACATAGTATAAACAGCACTGAAATAGAGAATGGTAAATAAATAAATAATAAGTGGAAACCAGTAAACAGGTGCTGATTAGAGACAGAGTTACTGGGTTATTATAACATAACCAAGCTCTGAAACCAGTTAAACATTACTTCTTATCTACCTGCATTTTCTACACCAGCTCTGTATAGAACTACAGTCCATGTGAAACTCATAGGTTCAGTCTGTTAGGGCGGCCATATCGAGAGAGTGCTGGGGAGTGAGGCGAGACTGTGACAGCCGATGTGTCCAAAATCTGTGTTGGGCCAGAGGCTTGCGGACTGCTGTGCAGCCTGCTGGGAGTAGGTTGAGGAGAAAGCAAGCATGCCCTCTTGCTCTCCGTCACATCGCACTGTGGCTGCAGCCCACCACATTCTGGTGAAGGCCTGATTTTGCGACGGCAGTGGTTCAGCCAGGCGGAGGAAGGAACCCTCGACCTCCACCAAATATGACTGTGGAGCCACCTTCCGCAGGTATACTCCCCGCCGCCAGATGCCTGTTCTGTCCCCTGGTAGTGGCTTCATCCTAACCGCATCTCCCACTGCCAGCTCAGGCAAGTCCTTAGCAGTTCTGTCATAGATGAGTTTAGAGACTTGTTTCCTGTGTCGCAGTTTGTCCACTACATCTGTGGACAAACTGCGACAACCTGGGGCTCCAGAAGTGTGTGAGCCACTGGCAGTGCAGACTTCAGACATCGTGACATCAGATGTTGGGCAGGACTGCTGTCCATACCCTTTGTTGGGGTGTTTCGCCATTGTAAAATTGCCTTCCAGGCATCCTTACCTTACCGAAGGGCTTTGTTGCATAGATTTTTTGCGATTTCGACAGCTGCTTCCGCCTTGCCGTTGGATACCTTGGCGAGGAAGTGAGATGGTCAAACTCCCACTCCACAGCACACTGGCGGAACTGAGAGCAAACAAACTGGGGCCCATTGTCTGAGATGACCCTATCAGGTTGGCCATACTGTGCAAATTGAGCCTTGCAACGTTTTATGGTCATCTCAGCCTGGCATCATGGTCTTTGCCTGCCTCTTCCTCGCTGTCTCCACAGTCTACGATGAGGATATCGTCACCTATAGGCTCCACCCCATCAAGCCCTTCCAGCAGCTCGTGTTGTTTTCGCTGATAGACCTCTGGGGCAAGCGACACACCAAATCGAAGTTTCAACCACCTCCAGAAGGTGGTCATGAGGCTGCTAGCCTGATCCAGCCTGCATTGCAGAAAAGCGTCTCTTGCATCCACCAGTGTGAATACTTTGGCTTTTGGCAGTTTATAAAGCACATCCTCCAGTGTGGGCATGATGTAATGCGATCGCCTGAGCGCCAGATTGAGGTGATGAGGTTGTAAACATATGCATAGCTTTTCAGGTTTTTTGACTTTGACCATATTGCTGATCCAGTCTGTGGGCTCACTGACTGATGTGATGTGGCCCTCCGCTTCATATCTGTCGAGCTGAGCCTTTACAGCCACCTTCAAAGCCACCGGGACGTTGCGTGGTGCACACTGCACCAGCTGAACTGCTGGAAGTGCACCTCTCTGGGGAGTGCCTCCACAGGGTTGTTGAAGACATCATGGAATGCTCTGATGACCGTACTTTTGGTGGTGTGGTGAGGCTGTCATCCTCCATGTTCAGCCCTTCTACTCTGAGCTCCTCTGGGATGGTGAAGTATAGGAGTCCCATCTCCTCTGATGTAGACCCCGACAACAGTGGCAACTGCCGTGTGTGCACTACCTCAAAATCTAGGTAATATTTGCAGCCCCGTACAACACACTCTGTAGTATAGACCCCTAATGATGGCAGACCTTGGTGAAAGTACAGTTTCAGGGTGGTGCTACTAGGTTTTAATTTCTCTCTGGGAGCTAGCCTCTTCTTGTCTCTGAGACTTAAGACATTGCATGTAGCTCCTGAGTCAAGTTGGCATCTCTGTAGTTTGCCATTTAGCCGAAGATTGACAAACCATTTTTTGCCTTTTGTTCTCACTGCACCGATACTCTCTGTTGCATACACATGATTGGTTTCCATGACTGTGTTGTCTTTGTCAGTGTTCAATTCCTCAACTGTGTGGAGTTTCCCATCTCTTCTCTTACTTTTATTACACACTCTTGCAAAATGATTGGTTGTGCCACAGGCATTGCAAGCCTTGCCATATACTAGGCAGTGTTCTTTTCCCCAACTATGTGATGTTCCACAGTACTTGCATGTGGAGAAACCCTCACCCTGCGATCACTAGTTTTTTCTGTAATGTGTAATGATTTTTTGAATGTTTGTTTGCCTATGGCATTTACAGTGTCCAAGTGAGATCTCTCATGCTCCATGGATCTCAGCTGCCAATCACTCAGATCTACTGCTCGACATGCATCAATAGCACTGGCTAGCGTTAAGTCTTTTTCCCTTAGCAGCTGTCAGCATGTGCCCTCATTAGCAATGGCGATAACTATTTTGTCCCTGATTAGCTCATCTCTCAAGGCTCCATATTCACAAGTAGCTGCTTTTTACCTGAGTCGAGTCACAAAACTGTCGATTGCGTCACCTTCCTCTTGTTTGCAGTTGCCGAAGATGTAGCGTTCATAAATCACATTTTTTGCCGGCTTGAAGTAGCGTTCCACAGAGTTCAATATGATGGTCACGTCCGCTTGCTCCTTGCTGCTCAGGTTCAAGTTGTGTTTATAGACATGTCGACATTCCGCTCCCATCACACTTCTCAGAGTCGCTGGTTGGGCTTGTCTGCTAGCCCTGTTGCTAAGGCAATATCTTCGTAGTCCGCCCAGAAGATCTCCCGGTTTGCACTTATGTTGCAGCTGAGCTTCATCGGAGCTGGCGGGGGTATGGTTGCGGCCACGGCTATTCTGTGTGGACAAGGCATAAGTTGCAGTGAAAAGACAGTAACTTTCAAGTGTCGCTTAAGCCTAGTTCACACTACACGATTTTTAGCCTGATTTGCTGCTCGGCGATGTCAGGCTGTGATTGGTGATAAATCAGCGGCTGATCGGCGGTTGCCAGTCGTTATGTGTGAACTACACAACGACACATCAAAACGGCTCCCCGACACATCACTGCCACATCACCGACGTCTGCCAGATATCTAGCATGCCAAATATCTAGCATGCCAAATATCTGGAAGAGTCGACCGACTCGACATCCACATCCAGCCAATGAGAGCAGGCATACTTTTTCACTGCAAAACACTTCTTACTCCCCTCCAGCTCTCTCTGTAGCTCAGTAAAACCCTGCTACCTGCATGTGCTAATCCATTCTTTCATCCATATTCTTTGTCTTTATAATTTCTATCTTTAATAACAAACAACAGCTGTTTCGTGTGTAGGTCGCGTAATTTCCCGTTTCACATTCATTATAGAGCTTCATGTATGTTATATTGACAAAATGTGGTTTGGAGACCAGCGTCAGTGCCACAGCCGCTGTCAGCTCTTGTAGTGTGTGACCCCGTCACTGATCAGTCACGCAGTGTGAATGCCACAGCGACTCCCGTCACAAGACAGCAAGTTGTAGTGTAACGACACTAAAAGTCGTGTAGTCTGTACGTGCCTTGAGTGAAACCACTTAGGGCATGTTCACTGGTGTAACAGGGACACTGCGCTGTGATCATAGAAACAGATCATTATATGTTTATTGCACCTTCAGTAATATCGGCTGCCTTCTCTTCAACACAGCTCCGCTAGGCTATTATTCGCAACATGTAACCAATAAGAGTGCTGTGGGTGGGACATTGAGCAAATAAATAAGTAAATAAATAAATAAGTAAAAAATATACATACATACAGGCCTTTATATAAGCAAACCTACCCAGTCAAGATGTAGAAGGGGGTGTTGCCAAAAAAGTTTGGGAACCGGTGGTCTAGATGACATCTTTAAGTCTAATATCATCGTTTTTATTACTTGGAGAAACGTGCAGGAACTGTACTCATCCAGCCAATTGAAAAATGTGACAATAGGACTGGTGACCATGAATAAAATAACAGACAATGTTGCTTTACTGATGCTATTGTTACTGTTGTTACATAGTTGTGTGGCTAAAGGTCTCTTGTTAGCTGTGTTAGCTGAGGATTGCATTACTCACCACAGTGCCAATGTGACCATTTTCCATGTCTCAGATGGATTAATTTTGAAGCTAACCAGCTTGAATGGTCGATCGACAAAATGACGTGGCAGCTATTTTGATAATCAAATCTATAAATATCTTAGGGTTTTAAACTGTTGGTCAGACAAAACAAGACATCAAAGACACCTTGGGTTCTGGGAAAATGTGGCGTTAAATTGTCACTATTTTAATGGATTGGCCATTTAATAGACAGAATTATTAATTGCTTTATCAAGAAAATAATATGCAGTAAAAGCTTTTTCTCCACGCAGAACCAGAACAGAAACATTGTTTTTAATTGTAAAATTCTGCCCCTGATTCCCAGTATAAATGCAAATATCAGTGAATTTAAGGTCCTACCCTTCTGTCTCCCTGTCTTGGCCCATTGACCCATCTAAATAATAATAATCTATTTAGCTAAATAGATCATTACTCACCGACAATACAAGTTTAGCACTCTTGACCCTCTGAGGAGACCCCGGCTGTAAATGCTGCAGACTTAAACACATTAAAATGCTTCTATGGGTCAATGAGAATTGGAGCTTTATGTGATTTTACTTTGAGGTTATTTTAAGGACTTTTCAAAAATGAAATCGGAGATGTGTGTGAGAATCATTTCTCTTCATGTGCATCAGCTTCACTATGCAACGTTTCTGCTGCGCTGGTTCGTTGAGCACAAGATGGCCTCGGTACAAAGCCATCTCAAGGATTACCACTGATCCACACTGAGCATTTATTATGACATGATGACGGGGGGAAAAATCCACATTGGGAGGAGAGAGAAATGGTGTACAGAGAGACGGTCAGGTTGCACAAAACTCTGCTCTGTAATTAACTGTTAAGAATCATTAAAAGCAGAATAAACAGAAAGTGAGAGATGTTTGCTTCCTTATCACATGGTTGCCATTGGCAACTGCACTGTGAAGTCTGCATTCGTTTATTTAAGGTTGCAGACTTAAGTGAATAGGTGAAGAGTGCTAACTCCTCACATGCTCCACAGTGTGACAGATGGAAAAGGAGAGGAAATATATGCTACAACGTGAACATTGAATTTGCATTGTGTATTGCATGACAGTGCTGTTTCACACACATGTAAAAGGCCCCCGTGGTTGCTAACAATGTTTGTGTGTTCAGGCCTCCTCTTGAGTTCCCTCCCACGCTGTGGGGACACTGTAAAACACACACTATTCCCCCACTCTTCTACACCATAATCCATAATGTAGTCTACCTCAGAAACAGCCACACTACATTTACTGTATCCATTATTGAATGGATTAAAAAGAGTTTTTTTTTTTTAATTAACTGATATTACTATACATGTCTGTTTGTGACTGTTGCTTCACCTCCTGAGTCTTTTGTCAGCACCCCCCCCCCCCCCCCCCCCCCACACACACACACACACACACACACACACACACACACACAAACCTCTCGGTAATGTCCCTATTTTGAATTATTCATCTGACAGCACTCTCTCAAGCACACACCCTCCAAACACACACACACACACACACACACACACACACACACACACACACACACACACACACACACACACACACACACACACACACAGACAGATGGCTGGTACTTTGAGATCTTTTTCAAAAGCTCTGGCCACAAACATTTCTAATAATGGTCTTTATTGTGTTTTATGTGGAAATCAACCCAAAACACACCTTTGCACTGAAAATATCAAGAATGTAATAATATTTTCATGAAAAGCTGTATGTGTGTGTGTGTGTGTGTGTGTGTGTGTGTGTGTGTGTGTGTGTGTGGGTCTACTGCCTCTGTTTTAGGGGAGCTTTCTCAGAGGTGGTTCTAGCAGAGGAGAAGAGGACCCAGAGGCTGGTGGCAATCAAGTGCATCCCCAAAAAAGCATTGGAAGGCAAAGAGAACAACATTGAAAATGAGATCGCTGTACTACACAGGTGAGGTCACCAAAGTTCCCTCGACACGACGCGTCAGCTGCCGCTTTGTGTCCGGCAGGAGGAATTAGTCAATGCAGCCTCTCACGGCAGTGCATGTACAGATGCAGAATATATGCAAGGGGTCAATTGAATGGGTGACTAAATGCATGGTGTCAGTAGAAACAGTAGGATTGTGCACCGGAAATGTCAGGAGTAAAGAAGATAGACCTATTTTTAGTGTCCCTGTTGCCAGGGCAACAGCACACAGAGGCGGAGATAGTGTGGAGTTCCCCGCAGCAGTGTATTGAAGAAAGAGAAAGAGACATAGAGGGTGGAGAAGGGGGGGGGGGGCATGGTATGAGAAAGATATGGAAGAATGGGAGTGGAGTTTGACCCAATACTTAAAAGTCACCATTAAATAAATGAGAGAGTTAAGAAACTTAAAAAATAATCTGAAAAAAACACACACAGAGGGATGCTCTATTCCTACTAAAAGTCACATCCTCTCAGCAGCTGATGTGTTATAATGATGGCACATTCATATGCTCTCAACTTGACTTGAGAGCCAAGAGAGACGCTCGACTGTCTGTTGGCTTGTTCATAACAATAAACGATCCAATTCTATTTTGTGTGTGTGCGTGTGTGTGTGTGAGAATAGCATTTGTTAGGCTACTGTCATTCTGTCAAGCCCCTGTAGCTCTATAATCTCCAAAGCCGTTCTTTGTTAATGCTTCCAGCTGCAGACGCTGGTCATTGTAATTCTTAACAAGAGGTCGTTACTGTATCCAAAGCTTTCCTGTGATATGATTTGAGAGGCTTTTACAACTCATGTTTTAGGAGAACATGGCAAACACAGATTTGATCCCAATTTCCTATAGGGCTTTCCATAGAAAAGAGAGAACATGCCGCTCTGAATTTTGCAGAAAGAATGCCATCTGGTGACCAATTGACAGTAAGCATTACAGAAATGTGGCTCAATTAAAAATGCAACTTATTCTTTCTGACAATGTCTGTCTGTTTATCGTCCTCAGAATCAAGCACCCCAACATTGTTACGCTGGAGGACATTTTTGAAAGTACATCCCATCTATATCTTGTCATGCAACTGTGAGTTTCCTTCCTCTTTATCCTACACATAGGAATAGGAGATGTGCATTCATCGTGCATCGTTACTGTGAAATAGAGCTGAAGCAATGATTTGATTAGTCAATTTGTTGATTTACAGGAAATTAATCAGTTTATTAAGCTGAAATGCAAAACATTCTTTGCCTGAGCATATCAAATGGGACATTTCGCTGCTTTGCTCTGATTAACATCATTGTAAGTTGAATACCTTTGGGTTTTGGGGTGTTTTTTTGTCAGACAAAACAAAACATTGAAAAGTGTCCACATGGGATCTGAGAACTTGTGATGGTGGTTTTTCACTGTTTTATGTAATTTATTACATAAACATTTAATTAACATACAGGCATCCCCCTCAAATAGGATGTAAAATCTTCTTATTTTACAGTCTAGTGTCATATATAATCATATATGTCACATATATATCATATTTAATCAATTATCAATTGAAATACTTAAATTCATGATTATTATTATAACTGCACAAGCACAATAAATGCTAGATGCCTTAAGTATAATTTTATACAACATTGTTTAAAAAAATATAGAATTTAAAACAAAGACTGTTCTGATCAATATTTGGCTGCACAGTATGAGTTTGTAATGACTGACCCACCGGTAAGAAGTTGCTTGTTAAAGGGGTTTTAACTAAAACCCACGTCTTCAGTAAAGGTACAGGACTATTGAGCTGTTTTCCATTATTTTCGCCTGGCAGGGTGTCCGGAGGGGAGTTGTTTGACAGGATTGTGGAGAAAGGTTTCTACACAGAGAGAGATGCCAGCCAACTCATCCACCAGATCCTGGATGCAGTCAAATACCTCCATGATATGGGGATCGTCCATAGAGACTTGAAGGTATCATTGCTCGGGGGGAAGACAGAAATATAACACCTCAGTCTGGCTTGCAGTTGCCTCCTTTCCGTTCCCCCTCCCATCTGCAAACCCTCCTATGTTATCATTCTTCTTGTCTTTGCAGCCAGAGAATTTGCTGTATTACAGTATGGAAGAAGAGTCCAAAATTATGATCAGTGACTTTGGACTGTCAAAGATTGAGGGGTCAGGCAGTGTCATGTCCACAGCCTGCGGTACTCCTGGATATGTGGGTAAGGCATTTATTTCTCCGGTCAGCCAGACTCTCCTCACCTCCCCCCTCTCTTTCATGTGAGCTCAGCACTTGCTGTTTCAGCTGATATCCCCTCTGTATTCATTGCGTTTTGAGAGGCTCTTTCATCCACTACTGAGTCAAATGCAAGTGTTTCAGAAGTGCTCTCCACCTGTTTAACGTGACCTGCCAGATCACATGGTATTACCGAAAGGTCAAGATTACTTGAATTTGCCCTCACTGCTGCTCTGTGTCTCTCTGAGTATTTTCCACTTTTCCCGAATGTCTGCTGTGTGCGTTTCACAGCTCCTGAGGTGCTCGCTCAGAAGCCGTATAGCAAAGCAGTGGACTGCTGGTCCATAGGAGTCATTTCTTATATTCTGTAAGTCTGAGCTCATTCATCACTGAGAATTATGTAAAGTGACCACTTTATAGTATTGAATATGTAACGTTATCTCTCCCTCAGGTTATGTGGCTATCCTCCGTTTTATGATGAAAATGATGCCAAGTTATTTGAGCAGATTCTGAAAGCAGAGTATGAATTTGACTCTCCATACTGGGATGACATCTCAGATTCAGGTACTACCGATTACTAAAAAAATCTACAGCAGTGAAAACAGTGAAATTCAAGTCAAACAAGTCAAGAGTGGACTGTTACAACATTAAGGGTGGTGATAGTGCAACGGATAAGACTGTTCCTTTGGTGTGAGAGACCCGGGTTCAATCCCCCACTGTGACCCATCCACCGTTGTGTTCCCTGAGCAAGACACTTAACCCCTAGTTGCTCCAGAGGCATGTGACCTATGATATGTATAGCAATTGTAAGTTGCTTTGGATAAAAGCTTCATGTAAATGTCATTCATTTTTTGTTTGTAGCCAAAGACTTCATCTGTCACCTGATGGAAAAAGACTCTTTGAAGAGATATACGTGTGAGCAGGCCCTCCAGCATCCATGGTAAGAAAGTCAACTGTCAATCAGCTGATAGAAAGAACTGAAACATTTAACAAGTTCAGTTTAATTTAAAATTTATTTTGAAATTAATCTCCAACCATTTCGATAAGAATAAATATTTAAAGATATTTACAGCAAATGTGCTAAACATTAACTTAATATGAGGATGAGTATGTGCTTTATATCTTTGTAAACTGATAATCTTTAGGATTTGGACTATTGTCAACATTTTACAGACTAGAATTCTTTTTTCGTAAAAATCGATTCATTGGAAAAATGTTAGGGCTGCAATGCACAAAATGTTAGAAATCAGTGAAAAATGCACATTTTCATTTCCCAGAGCTAAAGGTGACAAATTCAAATGTCTTGTTTTATCCAACCAACAGTGCAGAACTCCAAGATTTTCAGTATACTATCATAAACGTATTAAATTAGTACACATTCTGTACATTTGAGAAGCTCGAAGCAGATAATACATACCATCATAACAATAGTTTATGATAAATTTCCCATCAATCTCCTAATTTGATCAATAATAATATTATTATTATTATTATATATTCATATGATAATAAACCCTAGTCAGATGCATCAACTGCCTGTAAATTCTCTAATTCTTGTTGACTTTGCAGGATCTGTGGAGATACAGCTCTGGACAAGAATATCCACGAATCTGTCAGCGCTCAAATCAAGAAGAACTTTGCCAAAAGTAAATGGAAGGTCAGTGCCTCGCCTGAATCATACAGTGGCATGCTGAAAGAGCAGTATTAAGATTGGCAGGAGTTAGAGCACATACTGTACGCCTTTGCTGTTTTTCTCCCTCAATAGCTGTCAGACTCAGGAGGTTTTCTCTCTGTCCCTCTCTCCCTCTCTGTCCATGTAGCAAGCATTTAATGCCACAGCAGTGGTGCGCCACATGCGGAAGCTGCAGCTGGGCACTAGTCTCGAGGGACCCAGTCAGATTACTCCCACCAGTCCCTGCCATGGACATCTGCTCCCAGAGGAAGAGGAGGAGGAGGAGGAAGATGATTTGGGAAATGGGGAGGAGGAGAGCTGTAAGTTATCAATTCACAGTGAATGAACAAACACCCTCTTTCAGTCTGTTTCAGACCTAAGGTTTAATGATGTAAGCTAGCAAGGAACAGACATGGGGAGCGGGGTGAAAGGGGATGAAATGAAAATATGCCGTGTTCATGTACTATCAGAGTTGCTGTGATTACCATTTTATTTTACCAACAAACCATGTCAGCCAAGATAATTACTGAAACTTGGATTCTCCTGAAAGCTCTGATGTCGCTGACTTGGACGCTTAATAATACAGAAGTGCCTGAAAACCAAACAAACCTGGATGCTACACATTTGCCAAAGTCTGTAGTTCAAAGTAACTAAACCCAAATTTAATGAATTTAGTGCCACATTTTAAATTCACAGTATTTTAACCCTCTTGTGGGCCAACTTTGCAATCATAGTCCTCCGGTGATGTGAATACTTGCAACTAGTGGGGATCTTTCTCATCACTACCAACTAGACAGTACTTCAGACAGTAGAAAGAGGCTATGCACAGGATTAAATAGAAGATCGAGGATGAGGGGATGTGATGATGAATGGGTATGAAGAGGGTTAGGGTTACAGGGTGGAATTGGAGAAGTGAGGTCAGGCAAGGGAGTCGAGAAAATTGACAGGAGAGGATAGATCAACCAGTTACAAGGATAACTTGTTAAAGGAAAATTCAGATATTTTTCAACCTGGGTTTCATTCTTATAATTGTGGCAGTTCTAACTTTTGGTCGTGCTAACTTTGCGCTTGCCACCTGTATTGTAGAGATTCGGCAACGCGAATCTGGCAAAAAAACAAACAAACAAACAAAAAACGTATATTGGGGCACCCATCCTAAATGTTATAATAAACCAATGTTACAGAAATCATTTCCAACACTTATCTCTGCAGCTGACTGAAAGTAAAAATTGAAATTAGCACTCAGGGTTAGCTATTTTTGCTAACTGCAAAGTGATCTACTTATGGGGCAACCAGCTGGCTAACCAGGTGTAGCTGTATGGTTAGCCATCTTGCCATATGCACAAATAATAAACCAAAATATATTTTTTGTTGTTTCATATGAAGTTTTTACTTAAAGATCTCCTCCATTCAATGATGTGTTTTTCTCATAATTTTTTTTCACATTCCTCTACTGAAAAGGAAAAGGTCTGTAGAAACCTGAGATTCAAACGTACTCCAGGCAAGCTAGATTTGGTACGTAAAAAAACATTTGAGAGACAGTTGCTGTCTAGCAAATGCCACTGGCAAAGAAACCTCCAGAAGCAGACTTGTCAGTATCATAGACTGTATATAAAGATAAACGACATGACAGCTCCCCAAAAGGGTCGAGTCTAGATGGTAAACCTAGATTTGCAAAACTCTTATGAGATTTGTACGTGTTGTTTCTGCATGTTGGCCTACAGTGCCTTTCGCCAGAAATGCACTGTTCGTGTCCCGTGTGAAACCAAAAGTCTGTGTTGACTTATTATTTTATCACAAACTATGATCTTATCCCACACCTAATCAAGCCGTTGTGTTGCCTAAACCTAACCAAACTGCCACTGAAAATTGGAAATAATTTTATATTTATAATCACTCTTTACAATAGGTCACCTGACTCTTTTTGTACAGTGGGAGGAAGTGGAAATGCGTCGTTTGTCTTTCTATGTAGTCTATGGTCAAGACAGAGACCGAGTGTTTGCACTGGCACAGTGAAAGTTTTGAAAGTAAACATGGTAGAGAGTGCAGTTTCCATCCACTATCTACTACTGTGCGTAACAATGCGACAATGTGAATGCCCTGGAACATTGTAGCAGATATTCACAACCACTAATGCTATGTCAGCAACTGCCAATTACAAACTAAACAAATAAAGCCCTACCTTATCTTATCTGTCTGATCTTACAGCTGTTGCTTAACTTATAGAGAGCTGACCATTTGGCCCAGGCCCAGTTGATTTTGGGGAGGTGAAACAAAGTCTCTTGCACAGCAATATTCATCACAGCTGTGAATTTGTTGTAGTTACACAGCTGGTATCGCTCCATCCATGTACACTTGCGATTGTCCTCCTTGTAGTCTGCTGGATAACATTAACAAAATATTCTCCCATTTGTTACTACTTCTCTAGCATGAACACACGCTAGACAGCAACCCACAGCCTCACACCTAGAAACAAACCACCGTGTGCAGGTAGCTGTTTGGTTTGCCGGCTGATTGCATATAAATCAGTCAAAAACAATATCTAATCCAGGGGTGTTTACTTTTGGTCAGAGAAAAAAGCATTTCAAATGACTTTAAGTTCAATTTGAGTTGATTTGGAAAGCTTTAGGAGGCTCCCGCTGCCTGCTTGAATATATGTTGGTTAGCCGGAGTCAAATTTCCCATATCTCTACAAAGGAAGAATGCAAAGTGTTAATGACCCATAATCAGAATGACCACAATTATGAAAATAAGACCCTAGTTAAAAAAATACTAGAATTCCCCTTTAAATTCGTATGTTCCCTGTTATGCCCTTATCTCCAGTGTCCCACTACGAGGATGGCCGTCGCGGAAGCGCTGAGGGCAGCACAGATCGGGACAGCCTGAGAAGCTGCACCTACTGCTGCAGGCCAGCCAGTCGCGTCTGAGCACAAACTCCCCATGTCATGGTGACATTGTATCCCTGGAGCGTCCAGAGCCCGCCCGCCCAGTCTGGCCAGGAATGCAGAGTAGTTATCAGGCAGTGTCCACCAGGGTACATCTACAGCAAGCAGGTCACTGTCACAGTGAAGAGAAGCACACTGTAAGTCTTTGTCCCAAAAAAAATCACATCCTGACTCAAGATAAATATGTTATAACTTTTTTGCAGAACAGAATGCACGGCTGCTCCGACAGCGATCTATAGAAAGGGCCTGTCTGCATGATTATCCTGAAATAAATCTCCTAGCAACCTAACATGTAGTTGGCCTTTGTGCAGCTATAGCAGACAGTGGTAATTTGCAGTGCGTGCATAACAAGAAGTGGTTCTGGATGTTAGCTTCAGGAAGGATCCAAGCTTCTGGAGTCTTAATCAAAGATGGGGCAGTGGCCGAAAGGCAGTCTTCTCCATTGTTTTTGTTCTCACATGATCTGTCACATCTACCTCTAACCGCGATTACTGTCTGTCTACATGCACCTGCTCAAAACACTCTACATTACTGTCAGCTTTCTCCAAACATCTGGCCAGACAGGGCACAAAGAAAAGGGGAACGCTTTCTAAAAGGGAAACAGTACTGAAAGCTACTCCTGCATGTCTTTATACTCTTTACCTGTCAATGTGACTCAGTCCAGTCACTGACCAAGTAGCTGTTTAGTTGAATAGAGGCATGTCTTCACTGCCGATGCCACCTGCCCATTTGATCACACTGTCTTTTTTCTCATATTAAGTGTTTTTGTCCTTTTATAAGTATTTACTAGTTTTGTTTAAAGCCTTTTTGGATGGTGGAGGGTGATTCTGGGTGTTATGGACTCTATATACTATATTCTGGCTCAGACTGGGCTTGTGAAGAATGGTTCTGACCCGGAGTGTCTGCATGCTTCTGTTGGGGAAAACATTGAAACGTATGAATATCAAAAGGACTTTTTTTTGTTTTTGTTTTATGGCTGTTCTGTTATCAGAGGCTCAAACTGAGATCCCCCGCAAGTCCCTAAATCACAGGAATCTGACCATCTGCCATGGGCTCTAGGAGGAGTTATTTTGAAGGTGCAATTATGTTGAGAATCCTCTAAATTCATGGGTAGAAAACGATTATAGTCATATGATGCTCATCCTCCCTCTTCTGTTTCTGGCAAGCATCTCAATATCCGCCTGCTGTCAGTCTCTGGGCCTCTGGGAGGGATCTCAGTCTGGGCGCTGCGCCTGCTCTGTGCTGTGCACCTCTAGTGGAAGAAGTTTTGGTCTACTGTTTGCATGACCTGGTTAAATATGTTTACATGAATGATGATCAATTAGTATAAACACACATGATTATTATTACTCTGTTGTATTAAAAAATGATGTAATACTGTAATTTTGAGCTATATAATGTGAAGTGAGTAACACCAGAAGTAATGTTGTTGACAAAGTACAACACAGCACAGTGGACTTAACATTTGCATTGACTGTCTTGGTCAAGTCTCTACCTGAGTGACATTTCTCCTGTACTATTTATTTACTCATCTCGAATTTTATTTTTGTTAGTCTGTTTTCTTGCCGTTGCTTATGTAGAACCTCTTAAACTATTTATCCCTGTGTGATAGCCAGGCACAAGCAGAAACAAAAAAAGGTTACACAGGCGCCAGCCCAGCCACAATGCAAAACATGAAGAAAAAAAAAATAGGGCTGGAAACATCACCTGCCTGCCATGGGAGTAGCCTTCAGTGCGCAAGCTCTGCAGTCCTCCTGAGTAGATGAACTACGGTACTAAAGCCATACAGTGAAGTGGGGATGTTCTACTGTATAGATTCAGATATGTTGTCTTCTTATAAATATACGACTCAGATGAAGGATGGTGATGCTTTGCAAATATTTTATGTAAAAAAAAAAATAAAAAATTCTCCCTGCGACAAGTGGCTGAAAACAATTAAATCATACCATTATTAATTTATTATTAGTTAGCTGTAGAGATAGCCAACCAATCCATAAAAAAAATCATGCCCATATAAAACAATCTGTCATTGATACTTTCAGGTCCATAGTACAGTAAAATACAGCAGTCACTCTGGATTTACATGACATGTAATTATGGAAAATATGCAAACTGTGTGTGAAGGGCTTCATGTTAACTGTAATGTTGATGACTCTGACAACATGGCTATTATTTGTTTGGTAAATGACCTTATGTTGAAACTTACTTGGGATTTGTTTCCACTTGGCTGTGTTTTGTTTTTTTTGAAAAGCGTATTTTACCCATTACAAACACATCTAAATGCATAAAGAAACACGTGTATATTATATATATAATATAAGTATATATTGTATATCCTTTTTTGTAAAAGCTGTTTTGAGCTACAAATGTATGGATGCAATGCATCATGGGTTATTGAACAAGACGTAAAAAATACAATGATTTGTACCCACAAAGATATGATTGCAGGAAATGAAATAAATCTTCCTTGTCTATGCATTGTGTGTTCTGTCATTATGGAGTAACTTTAATTTTAGTGTGGTTTGGAAAGAAGTACCATTTATTATTTTCCAAAGATTAAATTAGTTTAAAACCTTTCCATACATAATCAAATGAATGTTCACTAGAACTTGATGGTTGTGACGTCGTCTTTTTTCTTTGTTTTGCACTTGCCTGCACATTTCATCACTGAGGAAAATATTCCAACATATCAATTTCCTATTGATACATATTTGTTAAACGTAAAACACACAAAGGACACAAAAGTCATTTTAATAGTCAACTTGGAATTACAATAACTCTCTGTGTGGACCTCATTCACATTGCCAGACATCATGTCAGTGCCCTCTTGAAAGCTCAGACAAATATACCTGAATAGACCACCACTTAATTGATGATGCTACACTCCACAACATCACAAAACCGATCTAACATGGCTGTATAAAACAATGAAATGTGTATGAAAACTGAATACACCAAAAAACAGATTGTAAATTGTGCTATAAAACCTCTGCCACATACTGACAACATAGAAAAATGTCCATCTTAGTAGTAGTATTATGGAAACAGAAACAAGACATATTACAAAATAGTAACACAAAAACTAACATATTATGGTGTAAATTCTGTTTGCATTGTTGGGAAGTGAGAAATTATATATGTAACAGCTACCGTACACGTGCAGCTCTCAGCTGTCACCACTGTCTACATAACAATCCAGCAGTCTGATTCAGCCATGTAGACTTAATGGTGTTATTCAAGTGAAGTCACTAATTTATTTTAATATTGATCACAACAGAAAAAACTGCTACTTTACATTTGCAGCTCTGGCCAGGTGCTTCACCTTATCTAATTGTTTTGCTGACCATGGATGCTCAGCTGTATAATCTATTTCTTGTACAGGTTTTAACACAAAACCCCTAACCCTCCAATAGCTATTTCATATTCTGTGTTGATATCCCCATCAACAGTCCATTGTAGTGACTGTCAACAGAAAACATTCAATCACGAATCACAACTGGCAAGCACTTCTTTTTCTCCTGCATCCAACGCTGCAGTTCTTCTCAGTCTCTCTTTGACTTGGAGGAACTCTGGTCCCTCTCGCTGCTGTCCTGTCTCTCTCTCCAGCTGTGGAGGAATTAAGACATATTAAAATTTTAGAGCTCATATGTGTAGCCACAGTAATGCAGCACCATTTTCACAAGATACTTTGTGAATAGGTTTTAAAGATAATTCTCTAAAATGAAAGGCCTGGTTCCATAGTTGTAAATGGTCTTACAAAATTCATTAAGTGCTGTATTTTAGTTTATATAAATAGAACACCTAGAAGGCATGAATACACACAGGATGTCTAAAGGATCAATGGTTTTCTTCCGGAGCCCAGACTGGACTGCTGTGTCGGAAACAATGTCTACACTGCCCTCCAGTGGCTGACTGCAGAACAGCTTAATGCTCCACATTGTACTGTATAATCACCATAGGATAATCATATACCACCATAGTCAATCATGTGTGTGGAAATACTGAGCAATTTCATTTGATACAATCATTTTGCTCTCAGAACAGATCATTTACTTTAATGTCAGCCACTACGACAATTTGTTAGTCAATGTGACGAGATTGTGTGTGAAAAATGTGCAAAAATAGAGCATGTTCTGTGCAAACCATTTCTAGCTTCTGATGTCTTTTCAACAGTTCTTGATGAAGTGGCAACCTGTTCTTCTTTGCCTCTTCCTGATCCCTGCTCGCTTTCATCCTTTGTTCCCATTTCCTCTTTTCTAAAGCCCTCTGGAGTTCAGTCTTTCCTTCTTGTGACACTATTCTGACCGAAACACAGAAGGACTTTATGATTTCGGGAAAAACAATAAAACTGGAGTGTGAATGTTCACGACACACTGTGTGTCTGCCCAACCTCTTGTGGGTCATCCGCAGTTCTTTATGGAGCTCCTGGTGACTCTTGGAGGCCGTTAAAGGATTGAGAGGTTTCTGGGGTCTGATGAGATTACTGCCCTCTTCCTCACTCTGTAGCGGAGGAGCCTGAAGCTCTGAGTATCGGTCTTCCTGCTCAATTTGGTGTGTCTGCATTACTGAGGCTGGAGAGAGAAAAAAACATACCAGCTTACAGTATATATTTTCCTACCAAGATTGTTTTCCTGTTCACCCTCTTCTTGTGATGCAGAATTCATCATACTTGCAAGTGACACATTCACCATTTACAGCTGGTTAGGTTTCAGTATTACAAACACATTATCTGTCCAAAGTTTTCTAATATTAGCCACCAGAAGCTACTGGTCCAAATAAGGTACCAAATGAGGCTGTAGCAACAAAAGCACAGAGTGTATATTTAGTTGCTTTCAGATTCATCTTTTCATTTCCGAAAGGAAGTTTTCAAAGTTACATTGTCTCGTTTATGTCCCTCAATTATGTTTTTATTGATTTATTATTACTCATCACTATCTTTACATTGTTGTATATATATATATAAAAAAATGACTTAGTTAAAAACACATTTTACAGACTTCAGTGTTGAATGTCAGGCAAATTGTTTATTGACAGCCACATAACAGTTCACTGACTTAACAAATGACAGTCAAATCAATAAAAATGCTTCTGCAGCAAACACTACAGTCACCACCTGTGCTTCATAGCGCAGATTCACAGGTGGCACAGACAGTTTCCTCCCTCAGTCATACAAACAGACCCTTACCCTGCCTCATTTATGACAATGATAATAAAAGCTTTTCAAACATGTAAATAGAAGTTTATTTTATTGGCAATCATAAATTTTATGTTTGGTTGCTAAATATTTTTAGATTTTGTTGTTGTTGTTGTTTGTATTACTTTGAATGTATGCTTATTTTAAATTGTTTGTTGTTGTTTTTTAACATGTTTGAAATAAATATATCAATCAATCAATCAAAGCAGTGGAAGAAGTACTCAGCAATGTGTATTAATACTCTGTTACAGCTAAAAGTCATGCATTCAAATGTATTAATAAAAAGTATTAGCATCAATATATACTCCTATACTTAATAATAATACTCAACAAAGCCCCGGAATTATAGTGGAGTAGAATAAACTTGCAGAAAATGAAAATACTCAAGTAGTAGTACCACAGTGGCTCAGGGGTCAGTACTGCTCTGCCTCAAAAGCAAGGTTCCAAGGACCCGATTTTATAGATTTTATAGTCAAAATAACAATTTGGAAATCTATATCTTCCAGCAATTGTCCTTCCATCAGCTCTGCAATAACATTATGCGTGTAGTAGCCTACTGCTTGTTGTTGCTTGTCGAACATGAACTGAAAATGGTAGAGGTGGGAAGACAAGTACTTACAAGATGGCATAAAAATCAACAATATCACATTGGATATTCATAGGTTTCTCACCAGACTGGACCGAGTGTGTCGCACTTCTACTTGGAAAATGTTGGAGATCTCTCTGTCGGCGGGAAAAAAGGAGATGATATGTAAAACAGAATATAACATATCTCACAGTTACTACCAACTTACCCATAAGCTATAGTGTGTGTAGCATTAAAAACAGGGAAGGATGAATATAGTGTGACACATGATAGCACTCCAAATAGATAGAAATCTCCCAGTCAGGTCAGCAATGCAGTTTCATGCAAATGGCAGGGAGAGTTGTGAGCAACACAAAGCCGCATTATGATGCTGACAGACAAATGAAGTGTCAGCTCCAGTTCCACATGTCCAGTGAAGCGAGGGCCCTTACTGGTGAGGTGGAGGGCTGCCACCTCATTAATGTCAGGATCAAACAAAACTCAGTTTGAGTCCCACTGAGTTACTCATTTGCTGGAGAATTAATAGTCGAGACAAGAATTATTCCCCTGCGGGCTTCAGACTGGGCTGCTGTCTGTGAAAGTGATTATTTCTGTATTTGCTGTTTGATGAAATATTTGTTTAATGTTGTTTAGATGTTTTAAAAATTAAAAAGCGTAGCAGATATACTTTTTGTTCTGCGCATTATCTACTATAGATACATTTACGTTATCGATCCATGTTCATGTTACATGATGGTTGTTGTAGCCTTGGCATTAGATAGATGCAATTCAGCTGCACCATGTCTGGCCATCTACACACACACACACACACACACACACACACACACAAACAATATATAGTAGCACTGCTAAATGTGTTCAAATAAAGTAAAGTTTAAACAAGATGACAGTAAATTGGAGGGAAGGAGGGGAAAGTGCAACCTAAATGAGGCATTTTAATGACAACTCTGCTTCTGGCTGCTGTTTGGTCGATGAGGGGAGAGTCACGCTGTTTGGCTAAATCTCCGACAGTGGATACTGTGTGGAGAAGAATTAATAGGACATGACGGGATAAACACTCTCCAAGGCCCACTCTCCGGCGTTGGCAAGATTTTTTTTTTTCATTGGATAAAGACCAGTGTTTGGTACAAGCACTCACTCTCTTTGGGAAATAAAAGATAGAGACAACAGTAGCAGACAAACCTACCAGAATGAAGTTCTGCAAAATAAAAGCTTTAACATGATACTCAAATTAATACTGTTGAAATCACTCATTAAGACAATAATATACTGTAACACTGGGTTTCTCATCATCTTTTAGTCTCTAAATCTTCTCAAACACACAATGCATGCCAGTCAACTACTGCTGCCACATGGATGCTTCTGCTGGATTATCTTAATGTGACTTGAGTAATCATACATGTGTTATGTCTCACAGGGAAGGACAAAAAGCAAATGAAGAATAAAAATCAACAAACTTACTTTCTTTCCATGGGTGACTCCCATGTCCTCACTGTTAGTCCAGTTGTAGTTTCTGCTGAGACACCTCCTGGGCTCAGAGTGGACAGAGTGTCAGTAATAATTAGAGGTTAGTCTCTTGCTCTGCCCCAGCAGCCCAGAATGCCAGAGAAAGAGGTAGCTGCCCTGCGTTTGGACCAATGCTGATGCTCCCAGGGAAGCGGCAACCAAGTGGAAGACAAACCCTGGAGAACAAGCCAAAAGTGCTGGAAGAACATTGAGTGTACAGCAGGGGTGGAAGTACTGCTCTTAAGTACTTGAGCATCTATTTTATGTTGATCTATATTTTAACTCCACCACATTTATCTGATAGCTGCAGTTAATAGATGCTTCTCAGATTAAGATTTTTCATAATAAAAACCACATGATAAACTTAATAATGACACCGCATTGTAAAAAATGAAACTATTGCTCCCAGACAACAAAAAAGCAGCATCTGGTTGGGGTTCCTAGTCATGTTTCAGATCTCTATGAGTTCTAGTTCCCATCTTAACTATAAACTCATATGATGCTCAGAAACCAGATAAGTCAAATTATAAATTTTGTACAAAAAAAGCAAAGCTTTGTTGAAAAGTCCAAAAAGTAATCCAAATTTGTGTATTGGAACTTACATTTTTCTTTTCTCCTCTCCCATTAATCATCTCACGACCCGTCACATTTATCTTGTGACCCTTGGGAGGCGGCCCCAAGGTGGGAGCCAGTAGACTTTAACTATCTAACTGTGCATACAGTAGTTAAAAGTAGCTCCACCTCAAGCAGCTATAAAATGCTGATTACACATGATTACACTGACACTTTTACTTACTGTAAGTAGAACACATATTTTCTTATGTATTTTGAATGCAGTAATTTTACTTGTAGGAGAGAACACTTTACACTGTAGTATTGGTAGTTTTACTTATGGAAAGTACACCACTGGTGAACAGGATGAAATGGAAAAGTATGCAACACATATTAATAGGAATAATAAGAAGTAATGTGAGAAGGAAAGGAAGTGCTGCCAAAAGTAAAGAAAAAGTGAGAAATATGAGATTTTAAAAAAAGGGCACTGCAGATTACAAAAACCGGAGCACCTGGTTTTCATTGACAGTTAAATGATAAATGATCTTTCACCTCCAGGAATAAGAACCAATATTGCTCATTTATCCTAGAGGGACAAAACTGCTGAAACAGTACACTAGTCAAGTGGAGACATTTTTATTTCTATATCCCAGAATCACATATGACAAACTTCCCTCTGACGGCTTTACAGTCTGTACAAAATGGTACACCTTCTGTCCTAAACTCAAGGAAAACTCCAGGCAGAGCAACAGCGGAGGGACCACACTTTCAGCATGAACAGACATGCAGTAGATGTTGAGAGTGGACAGAAGCAGCAGAAATAAAACTGCACACAATGCAATACATAAAACATAGCTTAAGCGAATAGTGGGTCCAACAGGTTACATCTTGAATTTCAGAAAGAGTGTAAAACTATTTGGTATGGCATCATTTTAGAGGGAATTCTTGAAAGGCCATGAAAAAAGGAAGATATTCTCCTTTTCATCACAAAGGTCCTTTAAGGTTCATGTCCGTCAGTTATGGTCCTTTGGAAGCAGCCGTCCACCTCCACCATATCCGGCCAGTTTTCATAAACGTTGGTTTTCTCTTCATTAACAGCTTGCTGACAGGTGAACAAGGAACACAGACATTTGTTTTGCCATCAATTATCATGCTTTTTTTTCTCTCTCTTTTTTTTTTTTAAACTTTTGGCGTATTTTAAAATAGACGGTCTTTTCTGACACAATTAGAACAAAGGAAAGAGGATGAACAGGCTCACTAACCTTCTCAAAGAGGGTTTTATTTTCTGCCCCTGCTCTTCCAGCAAACACCCAGCTGTCTCTGTGTTTTACAGATGTGATCAAAGTGCTTCCCATTCCAACAAATACATCCCTCATTTCTTTTGTCATCCTGCCACAGAGTAGAAGAAAAGGGTCACATCGTGTGATAAGAAATCGTTTTTAGCTGTTAAATCGTTGGGATTTGGACATACTTTGTTGTCACATCATCAAACGAGGCCACCAAAACAATCATTCCAGGTTTTATCGCGTTCAGGTACGCCAATATGTCGTGTGGGTCTTTTGTGTGGAGAAATTCAAAAGAAAAACATCATCATTTTAAAAACAAACTTTGAAATTGAAAACAGGATTGAAGAGATTATTTTTTAAAAAGTCCTCTTACTTCCAGATATCATATTAAGATAGCCACATTTTTCCACAACTCCTTTTTCACCTGAGGTGGACAAAAACATAATTAACAACTGACCAAATAAAACAAACAAAAAACAACTCAGCTCAAGGTAGCTGTTCTGGAGCTTTTAACCATATCACATGCTCTTCATATAGATGGCCCAAATGTTGTTACAATGTTCTTTTTCATGAGTACTTTAATCTACATTAGCTTTTTACATTAATAAAGAACCCACGAAGATCATGGAATATGACCGAAAGCTCCAGAACAGCTATGGACCTTTAGGCGAGATTGTTTTTATCAACTGCTGTTTCAAAGTTAAAAAATGAACTTTGAAGCCCAAATTGTTTGCTGTGTTTCATAGTCAAATCATACAGTCTATAGTACAGCAGTACTTTTAATATCTTTTTTAGTTTTTATCGGGGAGACTAGAGAATTATTTACTCACCATTTACCACCACAATGTTCAGTCCTGGTCCCACATTATTCAACACATGACTCATGATGCTGTTGAGATACCAGTAAGGTTGAGTTTCACTGCAGGGACACTATTTTCCTCTTGAGTTAATTTAGGCGCTACCATATTAAAAACATACATTTTACCATCAAAACAGATCTTTGGTCCGATAACATTAGCTGCTCCGCTCCTGATGTAAAAAGCGAAATGGTCGGGTGGACAGGCTCTAGAGAGGTTGCACTTAGGTGTAGCTGAAAAGGCAGGTGGAAAAGTGCTTCTGATGTGGCAGGAAGATAGTCATGCATTCAGTTACTGTGGAAGTTGTGATGTTGGAAATATCATTGAATGTACCTGTTTTGAATGTAGGTTTGATTTGATCTTCGTAATTAAGCCCTAAAATAAAATAATGGAGACAAAAGTATTAAGATGTGGCAAATAAAAGTGAATGAAAGCAGGTAGTCTAGGATTTAAGATGTAATAAGTAGAAATGAGCTCACTCAGAATACTTCTTGCTTTCCGCACATCAAATGAGTTAATGGAGATTCCCCATGTTATTAGGAGGACAGCAGTTACAGCAGCAAGGCGCAGAACAGCTGTCAACCACAATGAGTAGACAGATGAAGATTTGCAGACATACAACCAAAACTACCTGTTTTTTAAAAAAAATCTCACCTTGATATCTCATATCTACAATAAATCAGAGAGCTGTCTGATCCTAAAAGGTAGAGCTGAGACCCTTGAAAGGCGCTTCCAGTATTTCCTGTCAAGAAGAAATACTGTAGATAGAGCAGAGCTTTGGTGTCATCTCATCTGTGGAAATGCTTCCTGATAATTCCTACAACCATGCCTTGTGGGAGAGGCGTTTGGAAATGCAAAGAAAAGTGTCAGCTCCTGCTCCTCCTTGTGCTACATAAAACCAGGATGTGGTATTATATATACACACACACAAACACACCCTGCCTAAACTAGAGAAGATCAAGTTACGTTCTTATTTATTTATTTTTTTTACACTGTCAAATATGGGAAGGTGTCCAACAGTAACTGATAGTGTTTGTAGTGAACAATGGTGTGCAAACAAGCATTTGAAACCTTGAGAGGGAATGACAGAGGAGAAGAGAAAAAAAGGCCTTAAGCGTCATATTTCAAATTGCCTCAGTAAGAAAAAAAAATGTTTAAAGAATCACTGTCTGTTTATCCGTTTTCTATATGTATGTAAATTCTAGTAAATCCCATATGATGTGTGGAGTTATCTGCATAAAACTGCTGATACACCAAATAAAATGCTTCAGACTACAGCATAAAAAAGTAGTATGATTTCACTCAAAGCCTCCCTAAAAGCAAATAACTAAAAAAAAAAAAAATAAATCTAATAAACTCAAATTGCAATAACATCAGATGAGAAATCAATTTACAAAACAACCTTTAACCCCCTTTTCTTTTTTTACCACATAGGACATAAGGCATTCATGTCCATATTTTTGATAAACAGGCAATAATGATTGCGTCAGTCATTACTGGTGTTTAAACGGTAAAAGACATGATTAGGCATGGGCAGAGATACAGTACATCACAATGTAAAATAAGATCCTAAATATCCTAATTTAAAGTGTATCAAAACTACACAACACAGTAGCCACACCATGTATAATCTAATGAGTCACATGATTAATATGATGCATGCAATCAGTTAACAGATCAAATATTCACATATCCCTTTTCAAATCCGGATGAAGGTTCATTTTAAAGTAACCTACAGTTTAATGTTTAACTCACAGTCTGCTTTGTATCCTAACAGGGTTACTGTGTTATGTTACTGTTATGTTTGGAAATAAATGACCTACTTTGCATCCTCTGTTACAAAAAACACTAGTGCTGGATGGGTTGACAACCTGCTGTTAAATGTCATTGCAGGACAATGTTGTTAATGACAATAAGTGTGTGCATTTTAGTTAGAAGTTACTCCGTGGCATTATAAACAATTGTTATACAATTCTAAAACACGTTTTTTTTGTTTTGTGCACAACCAATGAAAACTCAACAAAGATTGAAAGTAGCAAGCTAATGTTAACTGTGAGTGCTGCTACTCAGGACATGGTCATAGTGAGCTGACCCAAAGCCCTTTAGCTCTTTAGATAAAGCGCTCCATCACGTAATTTGGTAAATGATTTAGCCCTGGCTACTAAAATGAAAAACAAAACTTAACAGGAACTAACTACAAGAACTGTAGCAATGGATGCTAAAAATGGATGGAAAGCTCTAACATGGACCTCCTTCTTAAGGTCTGGACAAAATTACTGAGTAGGCACCAATCAGAGGCAGCATTTTTATGATATCATCACGCAGACTTCCTGCAAAGTATTTTACCGTGTTTTTAAACTACAAACTACAAAACTATTTTGAAACAAACAATGAACCCATTTTCATCATCCCTATCAAATACAAATTACAAAACCTTATTTTGTATTTAAATACGTGTCATAAACACTGCCCATTCCTGGACATGATGATCTCATAAAGCAGTCAGTAAGCGTAGACCATGCTGATCAGCAGCTGAGCCCTAGCTTTCACCTGCCTGGAGGGGTCCAAACAAAAATAGCATTTCGCTGCAGGCAGTGATGAACTGATGTTATTAAAGTTACTCTGGCCAAATCATAAAAAGTTCATAATCATAATTTATCCATCAAAAAACAGTTGATAAGCTGACTACAGAATTAAAGCTACTGTGAAGCCAGCTCTTAGAGACAGGGGTGAGATATTAACATTAGATGTTGCTTAGATACATTAAATGCCATGAATTATTTTCCTGTCTGGAACCTGAAAACTCTTGTAATGAAATGTTAAAATGTACTAAAAGACACACTAGAGGTGAATTATGGTCCAGAATGTTTGTTGTTTGTGTCTGACCTGCTCTTTACTCAAACCTTGTCACTGGTTTGTTTTCAGTCTTCTAGTTTGTGTCTCTGTGGCCCCTGACACTGACTGCCCTGTTTGTTGGTAATGATTTATATTACATTCTGTGTTTAGGCTGTTAGTGTTACATATGAAGAGATTTACATTGTAACAGCATCTTAACTCATGGGGTCCTCAAATTCCCAACATGGTGTAATACTAGAGAGAACCAGCAGGGGGTCTATGTGTACTACATTTCACTGATGGGAGGGAACATTATGCATTCAGAGAATCTAACTGGATGGCACTGTGAGAATAAAATATGCGTGTTTTGTTGTTCTTTTTCAGTGAACAATATGCCTGTCCACTTTAGCAGGAATAATAAAACACAGCTAGTTTTAAATGGGCCGCATTAGGAAGCGAACAGTACAAACAAGCAGAGACGCTCTTCAGATAAGAGACAAAACAGGTAAATTATGCAGGTCATGACTCCACAGTCCACAGGATGAATATATTTATTAACCACCATACATATTTCTCAAATGTACAACATAATATAGTGGTACAGTGATCATTAACATCATTCACCATCATCAGTAACTGTAGAACAAATCCATATCATTAGATGTTGCAATAATACTTGAACTTCAAACTCATAACACTCATAGGGGGAGGGGGTCGCAGGGTCGCAACAGACAACAGACTGATTCAGTTGCTTAATTTGTTGATCATACAAACACTAATTAAAAGAGAAACTATAGCAAAATGATTTCTCATTCTTAATCAGTTTGAGCATCCTGTGTCACTGAAGTTCAACAAAATAATGTTCACTCGTAACTCCCTAGCAGGTGGAGTTTCTGTGTTTATTTTGTTTTCTTTGTGGCAAATGTACGTAGCTGTCAAAAGATAACGCGCGGCATCGCTCAGCCTAGAAGTCCATTTCAGTGGAATTCTACAGCAAATTCAATTTAAGTGGGTTAATGTTGAAAAGGGGAATATATTTCAAAGGGAACAGGCCAACTGGTAGATAGCTGCAGTCTTAGTGTGCCTATTTTTAGCTGCAAGTCAATTAGGGTGTTTGAAATCATCAGAAATGTCAAATCTCCATGTGATGCTTTATAGTAACCACTTATTTCATGACTGCTGGTGCGTTCTCTGAAACATTCAGGCCGATACTGAACGAATGTAAAGGTGTTAATTACCTTGAGTCCATTGCAGGTGAAATACAGTAACGCTACAATAAAATGTTTTGCTACATTTTGATTTATTCATATGTATATTATATTTAACCACATTCATGCAAATTATTATGCTGTTGCTGTTAAATTATTGCCTGGCAACCACTTTATTTGTTTCCACAGGTTTTATTTTTTTTATCTCTCCATTCTTTAATCTCATGTGTATGAGTGCCAATAATAGCAGACTGTATACATATTCATTTGTTATTTTTTTAACTGGGCATTTTATCATACCAGAATTCATTATAAAGTCATTATACATTTTTATTTACAAACTAATTGACAGAGCATTTATATGACCAGTGAAAAATCTGTGCAGTGGAGTGTTGATTCTCAGTGGGATCAACAGGACAAACCTCCAGAAGTCATTTGATCAAGGGCCTAGGTTTGGTTTCAGACGTCAGGGAAAGGAGAAAAAGTCTGAGATTATTCAAGTAAAAGGTATGTGAATGCTGTTTCTGGCATTTTGATTATTCAAAACAATCTAGAAAATAACAAATTATTATGAAGTATCTGTTGCTGTTTTCTTAATACACTAACTCTACTTAAAAATCATCTTTTGCTTTGTTGGTTTGTTTTTAAGATCAATAAATATCACATGTATCTTCACAAAAGAGTGCTTTTCTGCCATATCTAAAACTGAACAGCACATTTTTAGGAGAATATTGACAGCGAAAAAAAGTCAGGGTTATTTTGATTTAAGAAGCTCCTCCACAGTAACAGAATGAATTGTGTAACTGTTTTCACAGGCCCTGATAAGACACTGATGTTTAAAATCTGTGAAGTGTTGCTTTAAAAGATCTGGTTGATCTGGTGATTACTGTCACTGATAATACAGATTAAAAGCAATATCTCACATTAGAAACATAAATAACACTCTGATAAGAATTCAAGCCAGATGATGAACAGAAATAAAGAAACATAAACTACTTCACAGCTGTAACTCAGATTAATCGATAAGTCAAACGACTTATTAATCGGCAAACATTTTGATGGTTGGTCAATTATTTGGGCTATTATGTTTAAGCAAAATAATTAGCTCTAGTGTGAGAATGTGTTGCTTTTCGTTGTCTTAAATCACATAAAGTTTTGGAATGCTGTTTGAACAAAGCAATACATTTAATGATGTCATGGGCTGTAGGAAAGAGAGACGGGTATTTTTGTTGTGTGGACCAAATGATTAATCAACCAATAAAAAAAAACATCTGAAGATGAATCGATAATGAAAATAATCATTAGTTGCAGCCCTAAACCACACAACTCACGGACAATAAACTCTTTTTCAGTGGCCCAGCAGCATCCCGGTCTGAGATTTTATTCCAAAAGATCCTGTCACAAGGTAAAAAACAAGGAAGTTACAAATGACGTGATGTGATGAGGAAGGTTACAGCTGTGTCAACATTTACTGTGGGATGGATGACAGTGAAAGCTACAATCAGGGAAGCCCTGATGCACTGACCTCATCTGACTCCTCTCCCACTGTGCAGGGCCCCCTGTCACCATCCTCCTCTGTCACTGCTGAACCCTGAACCTCCATCCGCCTCAGCACAGAGTATCTATATGTCGCCTCACTGAAATAAAGTGATGTGACAGACTCGGGTGATGTGTTTTGACTGCACTAAGAATTTGAAATGAGCTCGTTAAGGCTCATTAATAAAGTTGCTTACTTGACTGGGAAGCAGTACTTTCGGATGATCAATACAGCAGCAACGACTGCTGCCACAGAGACGAAGATCACCGATGCAATAATCCCAGGGTGAAGCCTTAACCCAGCCTAAAAAGACAAATGAATCCAATAAGATCTAACAGTGGGGTAGTTAAAGAGCCCATAAACCTAACAGCTGAATTCATGATGTGTGGCTCAGATAAAAAGGAAATACGGGCAGGAGACATGACAGCTGAACAGCACTCTGTTATGAATCACACTGGTGTGCGACCAAAAAAGCTCAACAGCAGGGGTGTGAATCACTGACCGAGCAGGAAAACTGATGCCTTTTTGACAATAACTGATCACAAGCCCGTATCTTCAAAGTCAGAGCATAAGACCATAGGTAATGTTAGGGGTAGAGCGTGAGAACATTAGTTTCTTGATGATTCACATGGAGTGCGGCCAAAATGTAAAAATCCAACAGGAACAGGATGTGTCCCATATGAAAAGCAATGAAACTGTGATGAGACATGACTGTAGTGACATAATGACATTACTTTCTCTTTGATTAAGAAATATTATTTGAAAACATATAAGGAACACAACAATGTCCAATTGTTCCTTTAAACAAAAATGCAACAGTCAAAATCAGTCAAATGTGTCTGTAAATAGGGGGGAGGGCTTTTTGTGCAAGTTCTGAGCACACATTTATAACAGACAGAATCTCTGCTACTTTTTGTTTAGCCTCATATCTGGCTCCTTATGATACTTTATCTTACTTTATGTAAGGTGCTAAATCATACTGGGTTCTGCAGTTGAAAAGTATCAGTCAAAGCCAAATTTGGAGCTCCCACACATTCATAAAGCATATGCAGTCTCTGCGCAGAGATGGACATAAACCCAAAGTCAGGAACACCTATTATTATTAAAGTACTCTGTAATTTACATGCTATTCTACTTAGTTAATCTACTACATTATGACTCTGAAAGTGAAGTGAACTTGGCAACCTGAACGATTCCAGATAGATTTGTAAAACAGTTTAGAGTACTGCGCAATGAAAATATTTGAGCCTCGCAAACATAGTATAGAGTATTTGTTGTATTGTTCCCCTCTTAAATGTGGTGCTTTTACTGCAAAGTGCACCTATTTTAATAATCCGACTACAGCATAATTTCAGCCTGTTAGAAACACGCGAAACATTTCCATCTCTCTGCTTCCACATACTGTATGTCAACAAGTTTAAACGGCTTCACGGCTAACATAATAGACGTAGATGAGTAGTGGGCGAAGTTAATGTCAAGCAACTCTGATGAATTATCATATTAAGTGGTCGTACTATTGTATTAAGTCTACAAGCCAAAGACAATTACAGCAGGAATATAATGGATCTGCTTGCCTTACTGAGTCTTTATGTTATTTACCTGTTGTGCTGACATCCTTGTCCTTTCTCTGGTCTGGTTAACCTACTTTCATCATGAAACAATCAAGCTCAGTACACTGTACCCTAATTGATTGTAATTAAGCCCCAAACTGGTGGTGAAAATGTGGATTATTTAATACAAATATTTGCTGCCTGACTTTAACGCCATGACTTGTTTACTTCCTGGTTGCTCTCACCTTTTGCGAAAGTCGCATTTCCACGCCCCCTTTCAGGAAACGTGACATCTGGGTCGCGTGTCAGTCACGTGGCCCTCTAATGAGACACATTCAAAACACTACATTTCACCATGCATTTCACCCACTCACTCCACTTTTTAAATGTAAAAATACCCTGTCAAATGGCAACATATTACTGATATAAAGCCTCAAGTTCACAGAAATCTTCTGAAAAGGAGCACATTTAGTGGATGACCCCCTAGGTCAAATAGCATACATCACTAGATAAAGCATTAAGATCATCCAACGAAGGTTAAAAATCAAGGGCAACTGGACTTGGTTGAAGATACTGGAAGACGTTTCGTCCCTCATCCAAAGGACTTCTTCAGTTCTGACTGACTGGCAGGGAAACTCAGCTATTTAACCTCAGTGGGGTCGTTATCCCGGGTCATCGATACCGCTGGTTCGTTAGTGTTCCTTGTTGCTGTGACGACAGTCGTTAAGACTACCTGTGGCCAAGACTGAACGACCATCGTTGGTATCTTCACCTGAGGCCAATAGGTTACGTTTGTTGAGTTTTCATTAAGATCATGTTTCAACTAAAGGAATGTAAAAAAACAAAGGTGCTTAAAAGCAGCTTGTGCATTCCTCAAGGCGCAATTAAACCAGTTTTCGGTGCCATATAAAAGTATATTCAAATGTTTAATGTTGTATCTAAATTGTTGAGTTCTATGTCCAAGAGTGTGGCACACAGTATTTGTTGCTTGAGCTATTGTTTGTTGAATACGGCACATAAACAGTGTGAAGTGTCACAAATTATGAATCCATTTTCTCTGACATTTCATGAAATGTAATTGTGAGCAGCCCAGTGTCCTGGCCGGGCCAGCAGGATCACTGATCCAGTCGGGTTATTGTTTGATTAAAACTACTGAGAATCACAATGTGATAAATGAATGTTGTTTTTCCCTCTGTTTTGTTTCATTTTTTCCCGTCATTGGGAAGCAACAATTCATCTCAGGCTGAAAATGATGAATCAATCTCGTATCAGCCGCTCATCAGGTGTGATCAGTGTTTTGGCGAGACTGATGAAAAGACCCTGCCAGCCCCATGAGCTCCCCGTCTGTTCCTAAAAATCCTAGTTCATCTGAGAATACAGTTATTACAACAAGGGACACTTTTAACTGTGGAATGTTCAACATTTCAAATGCATTCAAAATCAATCAGTCTTTGATCATTTTTGTTGTTGGGTTATTAAATAAGTACAGCTCTGTCCAACCAGCACCACCAGGAGACTTTAATTAAAATCCACACGTGAATCCAACAGCCATTTCAATTCAAATTTTATTCCAAATAATTTATACACAACATATTTTCAATTACTTTTTTACACAAATGATAAATAAAGAACTAAATGACCTATACTGTAATACCAATCCAGGCAAAATTTAAATGTCAGAATTCTCCTAAGTAAAAAGAAGCTCCAGGATGTTCTTTGAAAAGGCTTACATATTCATTTGCTAGCCAAGACTTCTGAAAAGACTCTCTCTTCCATCAGATGTGCTACTGAATGGGCAACAACTGAATTCCTTGCAAAAAGCATGTATCTGATTTACTGAGTCACACTCCTTTACACACTAACATGACACTACTTATGGAGACACGAAGCTCCTGTTAGTCTCTCAAAATACAAAAGCGGCAACACGGAAAGGTTTTTGTGAATGGGGTATTCATGGCTGATCAATAAGCTAGGCCTGAAAAAAAATCCTAAAACCATTCATCCACTGTCAGTGACTTCTGATTTATTAATTTCGATTCTCTAGAGCTTTGAGTCAAGCTAGTTCATAGTACTTCCCCGTCTTTGGATCGAAATAGCAGTTCAGGCAAGGATCATAGAGCAGATTCAAATACTCGTCCTCATTCCCGTCTTCATCCACCGTCTCATACTCTCCTGCAAAAATGCAAGACAATCACTCTGCGAAAAAACATACATAGATAACAGTGCAACAGTAATTCAAATCAATTACGTTTGCACAGATAAAACATATACAAATGAATATTGCATTTTCTATATACAGTAGCATAGCCATGCCAGATATGAATATGGTGGTCCTCTATCAGCTGCTGCTGAAATGAAATGAGAAGCGTGAATGGTGAGGTGACCTTCAGACTCAGGTGGATTTAAAAGTTTTCTGCCGCTGCCATTCTTTCGCTCATCAATCAAGACCTAAGACACCCAGACCCTGCACCACATTATGAAGCTGTAAAGAGATTCCCTGTAATCCCCACTACTTTAAAGCATGAGAATTTAGCTGTTAAATTGACAGGCAGTTAAATGCTAAAAAGGTTATGGGATGCTTCGGGAAGAACATTTTATCTTATCAGAACTTTGGTGACGATAATGAAAACTAATTATAAGACACATTGTGTAAGAGGTTTAAAAAATGATGTTGTAAACTGAAAAGGTTTCATCAATTAACCTTGTGGATGTGTCTAGGGGGTACAGACCTGTAATGAGCCTGTCTCTTTTGACCTATGGAGTTATGTGGAGGACAGAGAGCTCCACTCTCATGGGTTCTTACCCTTAATTAGATACACTTTCACACGCTCTTCCACCATGCCGAGAGCAGTCTTAGGTGGAAGCTTGACATTTTTGTAAGCCTTGACACCAGTGAATGTTTCCATTAGTTCTATGCATTTGCGCAATTAGTGTGGTTAATGTTAAGGCATTGTATTGTTTGCTGTCTACCTGACATTAAAGGGCATAAAAGGCGGTCTGGGGGTAAAAGGATCAAAATTAAGGTTACTGTACCACCGATTAGATTTTCCCGATTTCTCCACGTGTTGCCTGACCTTCTCCGCTGGCTGGGAGGCACAATAGGAGGGCTGAGCACATCCATCCACTCCCTAGGGAGAAGACCATAAAGGCACACAGTCATGACAACGCATGCCATTATGATCCCCATCCTACTACTGTACCCTGCACATCAAATTGCCTCTATATGACATTTTAACAATGAAGTCCCATCACTGTGTGCTCTCAGAAGCCCATCTAAGCTTCCATCGTCCTTGAGCCACTTCTGTTGCACACTTAGCCTCTCCGCCTCACAGTTTTACCTGAAGGATCATTTATTAGATTCTGACTCGAGCTGTGTCCACATTCTGGCCCAGAGTAGGGGTCTTAACCTTGTCTCTGTAAGCGGGACTTCCTCTCACTGTAAATGAGTTTATCCTCCCAGTCTGAGAAGTACACAGCTACAACTACACATCAATCATCTTTCAGTCAAGTCAAACACTGCTCTTTTAATATGGTGCAACAGATTAGAGGATGAGAAAAATGCCACAAGATGAATTATAGGTTAGAAGCACCACAAGATTGATTTGTTAAACATAATTCATCAACCATTTTAGGCTATACATCAGTTGCACAGTTGCAATTATCCATTTACATATTTTGCCTGAGGGCATAAACATCTCAAGCATAACATCATAGCATGTTTAATGAGGAACTATAATCGTCTTCTGGGCAATATTCAACTAACAGCAGGCAATTCAAATGTTCATCTCAGCTTGGTCTGTCTCGCCATCAAGAACTGCAATGACTGATAATGTCTCTGAAAACAAAATACATTCATTAACTGCAGTATAAGCTGTTTACTAAGCACGTGCACTACTGACAAAATTCTGGCATGCTAATACCTTCAGCAGACTACGTTCAAAACATTTACAATTCTAGTATTTTATCTGATTAACTTTACTGTTGTAGACCAGCAGTACACGTGCATCTATATTAGTGATATGGTATTTGGAACTAGCAGTAGTAAAAATACCAAAGATGCCAATGCTATCTTAAAGAACTTTTTAACAGTATGTCAAAAAACAATATCTTAACACCTGTATGAAACAGTAAGGTAAAATGCAAAGCTTTCATTTGATATACACACAGCTGAAATAGGCCTATACATACATGTTCATACACTGTGGCTCCCATAGACCAACAAAATGAAAGAGCAAAAATTTCAAAAATTAACACTTAGAAACAGGAAGATTAATTTTATCAGATCCTTCCATGCATTTGAGCATGAATTTGAAATGTCCTACTTTCTAACTATGTGCCTCTAAAGCGATCAAGCACATTATCTCTATTGAGGCTCTGATTTTTCTTTCTAACAAAAGGCATTTACTACACTCTAACACCCCTTTGACTGTGTGATAGGCAGGAACATCGTACAAATGTTAATGGAAACAATTTTCAAGGACAAAGGCCTCTGCTACAGAGCCGCAAATTGGACTTCAAATTGTTCAAAGGGACTTGGCTAAAGTGATTAAATTCCTTTCTAGAGAACCTGTGATAAAGATAAGAAATTAGTTTGATTTCATTTGAGTCCACTGTTTTTGCACATTGGTGAAGTATATTGAAATTAAGCTTTCCAAATATCTCCCAATGAAACTGTATCACGGCAACCCTTGTTTGTCTGACATCCTGGCTGTACTAAATTTCACAACTGTCTTTATTGTAAAACAATTGAATTGAAACGCAGGGTCTCTCTGATAGCCTAATTTGTGGTTTCACATTTGGCATGCCAGCCAAAGGCAGACACAACCATCACAGGCAAAGCAACATGTTAAAAATGCTAGAAAAGCCCTGCCAACAATAAGCACAGAACCATGAGCGTTTTAACTGTCAAGAAAACTGTAGCTCTCAACAGCGATGAAGCCTTGCAGTGATGCCAGAAAGCTCAAAAAAACACCATGATAGAATTCACTGTAAGGGTGTCTGAAAATGTAATGCCTAAAAGAAAAGGAGCGGAAAACAACGACAAATCCTGTGCAGCTGCTCTTCAATATGTAAATCAAGGCTTGCTTCAAAGTCTAATTTCAGTAAGTACCGCTGCGGATGCTCTAGTGCTGTTTGAGACAAGTCGGGGAGTATGTTTGAGGTGACTGTCAATAGTAATATTCATTTCAGTGGACATATCAGAATAGCCTCACTGAATATTTAAACAGCTTCAAAACATGTTAGCACTGAAATATAACCCCCCCCCCCCAAAAAAGGAAGCAAAAATTGTTCCCTGCGTGTGCCTACTGTTGATTTCCCATTTTTAAACCCATTTTAAACAATAACACCTGGCAAAAGATTCCAATACATATGTTCACACAAGGCTAGCTTGCTTTTCATCAATAAATCAAAAGTGTTAGAGAGGAGGTGGTTGCATAATTTGAGTAGCGGAACTATGATGCAATCCCTTTGTCTTGTTTTGTAACATGCCGAATGGTTGTGTACACCCACGAAGAGATGGAGATGTGCAGAGACGGGGCTCTGCATCAGTGGGCAGTGGGGCGATGAAAGAGTCTCCAGAACCCTCTGAAGGGGAACCAAGGGATCGAACTATATGCTGCCATGGTTGGGTCTTGAGATGGCTATGTAGTGCTTGCTTTAGATACTGCCCAGAATTCATAGTTCACTATGCTCCCAAAGTTAATGTGTGTTATTGTATTATTAATAACAGTATTGATAGTTTTCTCCTCCCTTGTTCCCACATTCAACACATGAAAACCTGCCTCCTAGAGCCTTAACTCTGAGCTATTTTCCCTCATTGCAAAAAAAATAGTACTTAATTTTACTTAATCTTTCCTAGAAAACTACAAAGTCCATTTAATTCCCTTTAAAGAAAAACACCCAATCTCAGATTCTCTTTCACTGCTACATAACAACAATCTGTCATCGTACCACCCAAGAGGGTATTTTCAGGTGAAGTGTTGTAAACTGACCACTTTATCTCATTTCACTTTGTCAACCTCTGGTTCATTTGGTGGTTTCACAGGTTGTCTGGGCTACATAATTCCTCATGAGTTCTTCTTAGCACCATACTTGCCTGAAGCTGATATTGGATCCGCTTTCCCAAATATTTAAAAGTTGCAAGTTCTTCTGCCTCCTCCAGTAATATAAGCCCATTCATCAATATGTTTTCTTTTTGAGGTTTTGAGAACTTTAACTTTACTCTGGTTTTGAACCTGTAGGCAGGTAAAACAAGGTGGAACATGTCTTGTGGCTGCTTTGCATTATAAACTTCTGAGGATTTCTCTTTGTATGGTTGCTGAAAGTCATTTCTAAATTGTGAGTCTAACCCATGCTTTTGATTTTTAAGGACTTGAACCACAAACTTTATGTCTAACATTAACTGTCTGGTAGATAAAAAGTTGCCTGACAAGAACAATAATAAGTGAGAAATAATATATACTTGTGAAACTGACAACAGCAGTTAAGGGAGACAAAACTACAGTACCTGGCACACTCTCAATTTATTTATATGGATCTATGAGCGAGATAAGCCCCAGTCTGCAGATCTATCTGGCAGTTGACATTTAGCCTTAATTCTGCAGTCACTGGTTACCATCTGATTATGAATTTCAGGTTGGGTTTTATGTACATGCAGCCAAATATAAACACAGGCTACATCAGGCTGTTTTTTTAATAATTTTTATCAGGCAATGCATGAAGTACATCACTGTGGCTTTCTAATAACAACCCTGTACCCAAAAAGTTGTGTTTTTGGAGACAATAAGAAAACTACTCTATTCATAGCCTGATATTTGTGCATGTTCATGAGAATGGCACCACAACACAAGAGGAACCATTTCTTGTAGTGTATATTTTATTATACATTTAAAAAATTGGGAGCTCAGCAAAGTGTTTTCACTACAAATGTGTGCAATACATGCTTACTTACCTGGGGTTTGATTGCAGGAGGGGGTTCATTTCCTTCTGATAGTGATGGCCCTGATTTGCTGGCTGGATCAGCAATGTAAGTAAAAAGTCAAAGGTTGTGTTAAAAATATCACCAAACACTCATAACTCAAGTACTTACAGGAGGTTTCAAAAATCATTGATATTATGTTGTCTCCATTCGGTTTAAAAGACCAGTAAGTGATCTGTAGGGGGGCATAAAAAGAATATAACATACACTCAAGATTGAAAATGTTTTTGGGCTTAGAACTCTCATTCGGTCCACCACTATCAGACTACTATTTAAACTCAATTGCTTGACAAAATGATGGCTGTCTCTAAACAAAAATTGCGTACTTCTGCACAGATAAAGTCACAGGCCATATTGTCATTGTTGTGCACATGGAGAATTTTGTAATATCAAGGGCAATTATTGCAGTGTACTTGGATTTTATTGCCAATGGAAAACAGGTTGTATCCTTAAATCTGGGACACAGAAACATATGAAAATGTACCTTCTATTTCTTTCTGTGCTTTTCTGAATACATCTACTGCAGCTTAGCCAGAGAAGTCAACTATGTCATCATGCCACTTAATAATTTCTGTCTTTCTACAAAGCGTCACTCAGGGTGAGGAGCAGACCACTGTCCAGAACATCACCTCAGTTGCCCAATTTTATATACAATACCGCATTGAAATCTACAGGCACCCATCAACAACATAACCGTAGCAAGCCCAAGGCTACATGATTTTCACAAAAACCTTAGCACAACAAGAAATTGAGCTTCTAAAGGTTTATGGAAATCATTGTGCAGCCTGTTAGGGTCAGGACAAAAAAGTCCTTTTTTATGTTGTGTGGCGTGCTAACTGGCTAACAAGTCAAGTATGAAAGATCGCAGCCTTTCTGGCAGAGGAGAGAAAAACATACAAAAGAAAAATGGAGAGAGCAGCAAGATGCAGAAAACATGGGTGAAAAATGAAGGGTGACCAAACCGAGATCAAAGGAGCCGTAAAATCTGTTCAGAAATGTAGATGTACTCTAACCGTAGGGTAACAAAGGATTGGAACTGGGTTGCATTTCTGATCGGCTACATTCTTTGTGAGCTGTGAGTATAAAAGACGTTTAACTGAGGTGGAAGATAAGAATGGTTTCACTTTGAATATATAGTAATATTTAGCTGTAAGAAACACAAGTGCATTACCCTCTCCATCTCCATTACTCTCCAAGCCTCAGGAGGCTATTTAAGTCTAGTGCCTGCTTAAAGGCTATTACATTACATGACGTTGATGAAGAAGCAGTCATGTTGAAGCTGTAGTCCTTGCACTGCTAAAGTAAATTTTACCTATCTGTGTGCTCCAGCACCTTCTGTATTTAATCCTCTTCTAAAAATAAGACGGGACCTAAAATTGTACCCTGTAGAGTTCTGCAGGTAATATGTACTGATGATGATGAGTTACCTGTGAGGTGAATATTCTTCTGGGGAGGTAGGAGCTGAACCATTTCTGTACTCTATCTGTAATATTGAACCCAGTGCCTCAAACGGTCATTTAAACTTACATGAAGTGAAGAATCAAAGGGAACGCTTAGGTCTACAATAATTGGAAGAACATCTGCTGCCAAAAGAAGTATATTACTTATTTTGAACAGACATCAACTCTTAATCCAACAGCAAAATGTGGTCCGGAGTGTGAACCCAGCTGCAGTGGCTGCCTGCAGCTGCAGAGTCAGTGCAATGACATGCCCAGAAAAACCCAGGATAGGGGTTGGCTAAGAGGTCACTACACACCAAGTATGGCTCTGATCATCATTGCCGGAGACTCTATCATTTCTGGCCCCTTTTGCAGCCCTCTGGTCTGGAGATATAAAGCTCGGTAGCAGCAACCTTCAGTTCAAAACATTCTGTTGTAAAACTATGCTGCACAGCAATGTCTGGGCTGTGCAGACCTATATTGCAATGATGTTCAACAAAACAGTGCTAAGGCCAGATAATTTCTTAATTAATATCTATCTGACTGCCTTATTTATCAAGGTAGTTTCCAGGTGATAGCTGGCGGATCAACTGTGGATCAACTCCACTCCAGTCCAATCCAGCTTTTTCTTCTGTATATTGTACAGTTCATATTGTTTACCCCCCATTGTGCAACTGCCCTGCAGGCTGAGCAGTACATTAGCGAATCTCAGACCTATCACTTCCTCTTCATACAATTACACACTAATATTAACAACCCTCCCTTGATTTCAAGAACTTTCCTAGACTAACTGCACACCAAAATGTAAGGAGCTTGCTTCCAAAATTGGATTTGTGCCATTAAGAGCAACTGCACCAGAGAGACCTCACGAAAGCCTGGCTCAAGGAAGACATGAATGTTGCTGCATTTAACTCGTTTAGATGTGACATGAATTGATATGATGTAAAGAATTGTTTCACTGTAGAATTAGCTAACTATTCTTCAAAACTCTGACTATGTTGCTCTAAATATACAGTATATGCTAGGGGAAATACTTACATTAATTGCATATTGTATTTACCTCTCCCTTTTTTACTTATGGTTATCCTTAATTAGAAATACTCCTTAGGGGTGAGTACCAGTTTCATATTTTTCTAATAAACTTACCCCCATTGCTCAATAGATCTAATCTGTAGTTTTCACCCCTTTACTTGCTGTGGCTGTTTGAAACATAAAGATATAATGATCCACTGCGAGAGCTTTTGGCACAAACACTGCCTGGTTGAATTACAGAAGCATCGTCCTTTTTTATAAGGTGCAATCATAGTTACTTTTTTAGTAAAATTTTAAAAACATTTTGAATCCTTCTGCTCTCATCATAAATTAAATGTTTATGTAAAAACTAACTGTTCACCATTGCCATTTGAGTTCATTGTAACTTACACATATTCAGTGTGATGGAAGAAACGGCCTCTTTTCAAGCCAAGAGGGGGTGAGTACCTCAGATCTGACATCTGTAGTTCTTACTACAGTCATGCGCCCACAGAGAGAATATGTATCAAATCCAGAACCACATACTGAGGTGTCTGAAATCTAGATCACACAATCTACAAGGTGATTCTTTTGTGTTCAACCTAGTGACCAAAGCAAAGCATATAATCGCCTGTGGGTTAAGTTACGTCTGGGCTTGTACAACAGCTTCAGCAGCAGAGACAGAAGCAGCAGCAGCATAGATAGCAACAGCAGGGCCACCCGAATCACAGCATCAAGGGATAAGAAGTGGCTTGTCAGTTCTGGTGGAGCCGGCCCTAGACACTGACTATTCCCTTCATAAAACCATTATCACAGACGCATATTACGGCCTTTTGAAGTTTTATTTGTTATGTTCCCAAAACTATATTTGTATTTGAAAAATCACTTTTATGGCTATCTTTATCTCTCTTGCTCTCTTTATTGGCGAGCATTTTCCCAGTATGCTGATGGTGGTGCTGTTGCCATATGTATTTAGAACTGTAAAGCACTGCAGCTGATTCTGAAAACATCACTTCAGGGTTTGATCAAGTCAGATGTAAATTCCATTTTGTCCCCGTGGAAAACTGTAAGGTCTAAAGATACATGTTTTTTTACTGGTGGCCACATCACTGTGTCCTCAAAAAGGAACCATGAGACGATAATCCCTGTGGTAATACTATTCATTGTGTGTGTTCTGCTTGAATGTCAGTATATTAATGGATACCTGCATGTACAGAATTGGTAGCAGGCCTATAACTCGAGCATCTGTAATGATTGTGTTCACTGGGGATCCTACAGTGGACCCGGTTGGGCCAGACAGGGCAGTGCTCTCCCGTCACAAGTGCAATGCGCTTATGCTAATGGACCATAGATCTAAATGACCTTCAATAGCCAAGAGCAAACTATACTATCTTTGAATTCTAAAAGACTTCTGGGGATAATTTCAAATGACCTAAATAATTTTTAGTCACTGGGGGAACTGTGGATATTCTGCCAGTGTACTTTTAAAAGCTCTAAGAGGCCAATTAATGTGTATCTATCTCCATAATCTTTTGTAATGCAGAAAACACGCTGGAGAAAGAGGTGCATTAGCACTTCATGGTGGCATAAGTTGGGGGTTTGAAATGGAAATTAGCAAGGGTGAGGATCAACCAGGGTCAAAAAAATTATTCCAGATGGGAGATAGAAAGAGGGATAACCTACTAATGGTTGTAAATAGTACATGATCTGCACATGAGCTGTGTTGCTTGTTAGTGAAGAATTGACAATAAAAGATCAAGAGTAGCACATATGTATGATAGCACAGACCATGGAGATGTGGGTCCAGGTTGAGGCGTCGTCGCTGCTCATGCTGATGCTGACATTACACTGGTGGATCTGAGATGCACTGAGGCCCGGGGCTCTACATTCATCTTCCTCCTGTTCCCTTTTTAGACTTGCCAGCATTTGAAGCTCCTCATCATCACCTCCATGCATTCGTAGACTGCTAAGCAGGCGTAAGTTGTAATCACTGGAATCAACAGGCTGCAGGGTTTTGTCTTCTTCTTCCTTTAAAACGAGCACCCATAAAACAGAAATTACTTAATTGGAAGCAATCCAAAATGACAATGCCTTGCTTTTAGTCAGTCAGAAATACTCACTGAATCCACATAGTTGATTCAGTGTTTTGTGTAACAATTAAAGCAGTGTGAATCTTAAAAACAGCAGACAATAGTCCCACACAGAGCCCGAGGCAGTGCTGGACATAATTCACTGTTTTGACCCTCTTAGGAAATGTCTATAGAGAGTGGATCTATTGATCTAAGAGAATACTATGCTGACTTGATTTGTGACAAAATGCTAGGAAGCCTGGTGTTACCCTGATGTTGAATCAATGGTAGTCAATAAACCAGGGCTGCAGGGAGAGAAACAAACTCCTTGTCATATTTCTCTGACAACCTTTCAGTCAAAGCCTTCACTGCATGCTGCCTGTTGGAGTAGGCATAAATCGACAGTTAGGAGCTGCACTGATAAAAGGATGCTGCGATATGTCTCTGCAGTGAATTGTGTAAATGCAGGAAGCAACAGCCAAGTGACAGATCTCCCTTCAGGCCTTGTTGCGATCGCTCCAGTTGTCTATCCTCTGATCCTGGTCTTTTTAACTGGAGTAGCAGCCAACCTCAATTTGTAACAGACCATAGTATGATCAGCATGGAATTACAAACCTTTTCATAAGTCCTCCTTAGCTGTTCACATCAACAGTGACCCTGCATTACTGTGGGCAAAGAGAGACAGCTAGACAGAAGAGCATCAGAGCTTTTAATGAGCTACACATCTACCAGAAGTCCTCCAGAACCCACTCTGCATACCCCAACTAAAGATGAATATCATTTAAATGGTAAATCTTCAGAATTGAGCCAAGGGAAGAAAAACATATTCACTATTTTTATTCTGGTGTGATCTCCACCAACTCCTGAAAAAAAATATCTGGATCTTTGGTCGAGTCTGCTAGATGATCAACTTCACCAGATAACATTGTCTGTCTGATGTTAAGTGTTTGGCAGATACTGTACATTGGATTTATCAAAGCTTTTTTTTGGTGGAAAACAGTTGCCTACAGGGATTCTTGAGAGTGGCTAAGACTCAAACTATAAAGTAAATATGCGGTCCATAAAACGAAAATATGTGCTTAAAGAAGCTTAAAGTTCTGTAGAGTTAAGTCTCCTTGATTTTAAAACTACGAGAACCCCCTTTTAAAACATCAACATTTTCCAAATGTTTTTAGTTTAAAGATTGTATCGTTTCACCAGGACATGAAACGCATACTAATCAGCATTGCAGTTCTTGTGACATAAACAACCTCGTCTAACACATGTATATCAAGTGTGCTTGGTCTTGCTAGTTTTCTCAACAATGAGGTAAATCTTAAAATCAAAAATCATTAATGATAAAAATGGATAAACTCAGCTTTCCATTGCAAATATAGGAGGTGTTTGTTGGGATGCCAAGCTTGCTTTTGTGGATAAGTGTGACATCTGTGTGATAAATAATGAGCATGTTTGCTTTGTGAGTGTTGACACAGTGAGAGGTTATCCAAATTGGCAATGTCTTTTGTGTCAATACAATGTTGCATCAAACATGGGCATATCACAATGGAGGTAATTAGGGGTGATGGCCAATAGACAGGTGTTCAGTTAATTATAGGCTGGAACTTCAAAATAATAGTCATCTGTACCCCTTTCTGAATTATAACATTTGACGGCATAATTCTTTTGTGGATTGGTTGCCCAGGGAATGCTGATGAAATTTAGCTATTTAGCTAACTCTGGGACAGTCAATAACTATCCATTGTGCCTGTTAAATAAACAAATAAAATAAAATAAATATGACTGTCTCTACATCACAAAAACAGCATAGCACTCTGGATGAGGCCTGGTGTTTGTAAAAGTTGTAGATATAAGCGGTACCTTGTGCTGTGTGGAGTCATCCAATTGGACTTGTTGCAAGAGTCTCCTAGACAGTGATACACTGATGTTCCCCTTCACAACCTGGTTCACTACCTCTGATCCACGTGGGCCACACTTGTGGTCCAGTCTGCTGGGTGTCGCACTGGGTGAGAGACAGCGTGTGGGCACAATCCCAGCTGTTTCAGCTATCCCACTGGAGGGAGACTGCATACTGGTGGCAGCTGGACTGAGCTCTTTTGGTGTTGTCTGGTCCATGTCCACAGTTGGATTGGGAGATCTGGGAGTGGCAGGGTTGGACTCAACACTAGTTCTTTGATGCTGGAATGTGGTGTAGCTGTTATCCTGAAAGGAATACAAGGACTAAGTGATGATTAATGATTAAAATTATTGTAAAACTCACTGTGGGAAGCATGATTAGTCATGACCTAAGAGTATATGGTGGACTGTTTCTTATGTTTCCAGTGTTAGCTCAATAACTCATGATAATGAGATGGCAAACAGTAACTTGGATTGACCAGGTGTTCATCAGTGAATTAGTTCAACATTCGGCCCCCACCAGTCAGGTTACATAACACACTGCACATAAAGACACCGAACATGGTTCTCTTCAACATTAAAGAAATACTCTACTGAAAACCAAAGTTTTGAATATCAAACATCCCTGTAGGCTTGAAAGTTACAGATGGCTGGATTCACAACAGTAACAATGGATTCCAATTGTGACCCACTTTCACAGCAAAAAAAAAACAAAACACCCATGGAACATTTCTTGCAGCAAAAACAACTTCTGTCACCGACACCACAGGCGAACCAATTCACCATCCTTAGAACCGCACCCCGACATAAGTGTAGTAGGTGCATACATAAAGACAGGCTAGCAGCACACAAAAGCCGGCCATGAAATGGAGACCGCAATTACAGAATACTTGCAGCCAGATTGCCAGCAAACCTTCATTTCTTAGGTTCATAATATAGACATTGTTTCTCATGAATTAAATAGCTTGAACCTTCCATCTCTCTCCCTCTCTCAATTTTTTCCTTCTGCTGTCTCTTTTTGAGGTGTTTTCTTTCATCTCTGAGCTTTGTTTTGGGTTGGAAGGTTATCATAAGCCCCATGAGGTTTTTAGCTCACCTGCTCCCTATGTTATTTGTTTTCTCTTTTATTTCTATACTTTATCATTTTCGAAAGTGTAAGCGAATAAACAATGAACAACATGGATTATTGAAATGTCTTATATGGGCAAGGCTGTGTGTGTGTGAGTTTGCAGTGTGTGAAAGCCAGCCTGTGTGTTTAGGACAAGCAGCAATGCGTTGTTTGGCTAGCATGTGAGTGTAAGTGAAAGCAGATTGCTAATCTCCTGCTCAACTCTACCACTCCTTCCGTTCAGATATTGCATTAAAATAACTGCATTTTCCCGGAAAATATAACAAATGTTGCACTGGTCTATTGTATCTCATACATGTCAAAATAGTTCATACACTGAAAGTTCATTGCTTTGTTTTGCTTTTAATATTTCTCTATGTTTAAGAACAAAAGTTAGCTCAAAAGAATTGCATGAACCTGATGCAACACCTTGAAAGATGATATTGCTCCAAGTTGAGAAATGAGCAACCTGCCATAAATGAATGAAAATCAAAATCAAGGCAGCTTGTGGCAGAGGGCTACTATAGTCTGATTTATCACTATAGCCATGGTGGCAGAAAATGCTCACTTAGCAGGCTTAAGCTTAAAGCTTTGCAAAGCTTAAGTGATATGTTAAAAACGGGTGTTCTACGTGAATGATCAGTTGATCTGTTTAAACCACCTTTGTCAGGCTGAGTGTTATGACCAGCACAGCCAAAAGTGGAGCTTGTAGAATTTCAGGCCTCCAATGTAGTCACAATGTCATTTCCATCACAGGCAAGCCTATTTTATATATACAACTTTTTTTTTTGGAAGTCAACATTCAAAACAGATAAACATTTTCCTTTCTTACACAGATCTTCAGACAATGACTTCCTGCTTTTTTACAATGCAGATATATTGCTGCTTGCTCTCCACTCTGCTTACATTCTTTTGATGATATTCTTTTTTATTTCTGCTAAAAAAGTTATTGACAGTGGCTCCTGGATATGTATAATTCGCTAGGACTTTAATTTCTGAAGGACACAGAGGGAACACACTAGTACTTCCGTACTACGCAAGCATGGCCTACAAACAACACAAGCCTTGTGCTGTGTCACTATACTAACCTACAGTGATTGGAAACCTGGGGTTAACTGACGCTGCTTAGCAGCAAGATGCTCCCCCTCTGATCCACTATTAGAAGTGAAAGTGGATGTGGATGGACTATGTGGGAGTACTACCACTTTACCATGGACTCAAAACAATGGACAACAAGAGAATGCTGACACACAGCTAACTAACACCAACAAGACAGAAAGACGAATAGTAGCCAGAGTCCAGCACAGCTGTGGACAGATACAAAAGGGAGTGTTTTCAACAAACCTCCCCAACAAGCAAGTGTAGAACTTGAGAACAGAATTGCACCTCTGCTGCAAGACCCTGGACCTCTGTCAGATGACCTGGATAACCACTGATCCCACAGCAGGGTAAGGTCTAAGAGTAATTCTGAAAGCAAAATAGTCCGTTACGATTGTGGTTGGCTTTGCTATTAAAGATGTAACAAGCATAAGCAGTAAGAACACTAAAATATATAGCTTTCCCAAGGATATGGTCTCTGACATAACAGAAATAATCTCACATATTCTGGCTATGAAAAACATTGTAGTGCACATAAAGGCCATTGTGAAACAGCAATCAGAGATACTGAAACAAGATATTACTGATGTACTGAACACAAGCAGCTCTCTGAATCTGAATCAACTGTTTTTTCCGGCTTTATTGCCAAAACACAGATTACGTTTGACAGATGTTCATTCATTGGAAAATTAAGAAAGGGTTTTTGGATTAAACAGCAGCGGCCCACAATCCATATGGCCCGATCAACTGGACCAGGTACCATGGCGTGTGTGGTGATCGCTCAGAGGAAAGATAGCCTGGAAAGGAGCAATGTTGGCCCAGCTTTGACTCAGGCTGCTACTAAAGGTCCAGTCTGGACAAAATGGGACTCAGGTTGGCCAAGCAATGGAAAACAGAGACTGTTGTGTCCTCATCTTCACAGAGACCTGACCCATTAACTTCCTGGATTAAGTGTGCAAGACTCCGGCAAGATGAGAGGAGGTGGACTCTGTGTTTTACATCGATCGCTTGGTGCACAAACGCAGTCAAGTTGTTTCTTAAATGTCAGACGTTTTATTGTTAAGATGAAATATTTTCATCTTGTTGCTGCTGTTTACCCTCTCCCCAGATGCAAATTATAAAATTGCGCTACGGAATGTCTGGGGTAAATACGCATATATATATAGCTTTTGGATATAAATATCTGTATATAGGCCTACTGTTTTATTTATATGTTACCATATTTTAATTTACACATAATTAAGTGCTTACTTCTGTGCAGCATGAAGGGACTACAAATTTCTTTTTGTTATACAACATGGTGCTGTATAATGACAAATAAACAACGTTGTACCTTGTACATTGAACGTTGAGGTGTTTATCAGTGGCCCACTACCACCAGTCAGAACAGGAGTCAAGAGATTCAGCAGATTGTTGGCTTTCAACTGCATGTAACCTGCTTTCAGCGCACTTTACTGAGAATTTTAACTTTTTCTGGGACCGCAGACATCTTTATAGAGCAGATGGAAGTTGCCTCAGCAATTCAGGCATAAAGCTGTTCATCTATTTTACTTCCTGCATCACCCATCTGCTCTGTCTGCCAAACAATGACAAGACATAACACAGCACAGCAGAAACCTTGAAGGAGAACCATTTCAGCCCTACCTGAAGAGAGTTTTAAAACATGAGGGACTTCAGAACCAAGAGGAAGAGTCTCCTGTGAGGACTAACTTCTTCACCCTCCTGAACCCTATTCAGTTATCTGACTGCACAGTGTTGAAGGCTGATTTTTACTGATAACTTCACTGAGCTGCTTCCTGTTATTTCAACAGAGTTTGAGAAAATCGAGTTATCTTTTTATAACTGACGATTTTCTCTTTGACATTAAAATTAATAATCCCAAAGACAAAAAGTAATTCTGTGGTCTATTTGAAACGTTTGATTTTTTGCAGCATGTGAAAGGGCCCACACACACAGTCAAGGGCACACATTGGATTTGGTTTTTCGCAAGGGTGTTGATGTTTTTAATACTGTTGTAGGGACAGTAATCTTCAGATTCAAAACAAAATCTTTAAAGAGAGGCTTTGTATTTCCAATGCCGACATAAATTAGGCTAGACAAGCCTTTTTCATCATTCTGGTGCCTTTCTTACCACTACTGAGAAGCTAACTAGCCCATGACTTCCTATCTCTCAATAAGTGTAATGACTTAGAATATTTTTTTATGTGTGTGTGTGTGTGAAACAAATGTAAATATGAGACTGGTCATGAATTCCACTATGTCAAACAATGGAATTAGAACACTGCTGCAACCACACAGAGAAACTATTAGGCTAGATTGTCAACAGTCAATGCTATCAGTACTAAACCTCTGGATAATGTAGTGAAGCATTATCAGGCCCCTGCTGTTTTGACACCATGCCAACCAGCTTTATCAAAAATGTTTTCATTTGCTTAGAAATGTATGTGCTGAAAATTGTCAATGACTCATTCCTATGAGGCATTTCCCGCAAATCCTGAAAACTGCAGTTGTTAAACCCCTTCAAAAGGAAAGCAACGGGATCCTTCAATATCAAATAACTAAATACCCATCTATAATCTTAACTTTATCCTGTAATATTCCCTTCATTATCTCACGGCCAGGGGCTATGTTGTTTCTACTGGTGACCATAAATCTGAGCAGATCATGACATGTGGAGTCCCCCAGGGTTTGATTCTTGGGCTGCTATTATTCAACCTGTACATGCTCCCTCTTGGTCAAATCATACATTACAATAACCTTGCTTATCACATCTACGCAGACGCCACTCAGATTTACTAGCTCTCTCACCAAATGACTTTGGTCCCTTTTTGTCTTTCCAAACAGACAACTTCAGCTCAGTCAGAATGCTGCTGCTGGAATTCTAAGAGAACTGAGCATTTCATTTCATCCATTATTCAAATCCCATTTTATTCTATTTTAATTAATTACATTTTGGTTTTGATTCCGTTTTGTTTTTGAATGTCATACCAATGCTTTTCTTTGCCTATGTAAATCACTTTGAGTTGTCTCTACTTTTGAAATGTGCTATATAAATAAAGCTGCCTTGCCTTGCTTCTACATAGAGCAGTAGAACCTCAACTTTTCACTAATTTTGGATGGCTTGGTGGTTGCCAATACCCATGTATGAAATGTTTCCTTTCTGCCATGTATTACCTGGAATGAATCTGTTAAGTTACATTTCTGTTACACCCAGTGCTCAATCTAAAAGTCTGTGCTGAAGAAACATAACATGTATATCTGACCAATTTGAATATCTATAGTAGCTTATCTGCAAAGCTGGACATTGTGTCTGAATCTTATTATTCCATGGTTTAATTTTCACATTTGGGCTACAATTGGTCAAATCTCAGAATATAAGTACATTTATATCAATCTACCAGAATGATATCAATATGTTTTTCTTTCTTCTGGTGTTATTTCTTAAGTCGTAAGAAAAAAGATTTGATACTGACTGTTTAAAAATTGTTTTACAGCAGGTTTCCTCTTCAGCAGGACATCAAGACAGATCACACCCAGTTGGACATAGGTAACATAGTTTATCATGAGCCATCACAGCTCGCTGATGTTTAAATGGTAACTTATCAAATGTGTTTCATGATGATTGAGTGCCCTTACATGTTGCTATACTGATTCTTTGTCATTATATGAATAACGCATACTGCATTTCCTGATTGGTGTCTGTATGGCATCTTAATTAATAAATTAAAACGAAACCACATTTGAAGTTATTATTTGTTGTTATTGTTAATTAACAATTATCCTGACGCCAATAAAAGTCATTTAAATCGCTTTACATCTGTGTCTTCTTCTACCCTGTCTTTGCAGGTGTATTGCTGAATATTTGGGCTCTTACCGCCCCCAGTTGATCAGTATAATAGTATCGAACCAATGGCAGATCAGTGGTGTTCGTCTTCATGCTCGCACACCAGATAAACAAATCAGGGACCAGCACAATGCGAAACATTTCCATAGCACTACTAAAACTCAAAAGCTCTATTGGGAACCTTTAAATTGACTTTCTCAGTTGATGTTTGTCATCTTTGTCCAATGGGAAGATGTTCTAACTATCCCACAGTATGTTTCCAGCATATCTGGGGCAATATGCAGTTTGCAGCTTTGTGCTCCACCAAGTATCGCCTTGCTCCATCAGCCATCATAAAAATATATCACAAAAAAACATTTCAGCATACTCTAGCCTGTTGAGTGTAGTTTATAAATGAAAAGGTTGTGCTTATCCAATACATAATCTTTGTGGATATCGGAAGGAATAGCCATTGTGTCCTCTTAGAAAAACTGTGTTTTTTTTGAATATTACAAAGTGAGGCTCTCTCACTTTCCCCTTTGAAAAGCAATCACTTCCAAAATGACCATCTCACAGAAAAGTTGCAGGTGGGAAACCTAAAACAAACATAAAACATAAAAATGCCCTTTTTTCTGCTGGCAGTTTCAAAATACAGTGCATTGCAATGGATCAAATTGCTTACTCTGCTCTCACAGAATTAAATTATATGCTTCTTTCTTCACCCTCTAACCCTAGTTCATACCAAGTGATGGCAGCTGATTTTAATGTGTTAAAGTGAAGACACCCCTCTCAGACACACTTTCAGTGTCATTGTAAAATGCTGTAATTACAATCGTTTTGTGCATCCTTTTCTCTCAACCTCAGTTGCTAACAATGGTCATTCCCTAAAAATTTGCATTGGTGGTTTTTACATGTGAAGATGGAGAGAGAAAACACTAACTATAAGCTATATATATATATATATATATATATATATATATATAGACATAGCAATACTAATGGCAACAGTGTCCCATCTAAACAAGCAATAGAAAAAAGCTACATACTTACAGTAGTTTCTCAATCACAGTCCAATGTTCAGAGATGCGTTGTCCTGGTAATAATATTCTACTAGTTAAAACCTTTGTTACTTTTGAAAGTGTTTTGATAGGCTCAATATTACAGCAGTGTTTGAAATCAGTGTTTGAAAAGGCTGTGTGATCATTCTCCTTTTAACATGTCACTCTCTCAGAACCTATGCGTCTGTGTGTGTGCCATACGATTTCTCCCCTCCTTGCCAAAATCTGCTACTTGTTTTGTTCTCTGTCTTTCTTTTTTTGTTTTTGTTTTGGACAGTAGTACCAGCAGACGCTGCTTATAATAAGCTAATATTAAACATTTTTTGGTTTGTAAGCCATGTAAAATGGCAGCCAAGGAAACTGAAAAGGTTCACACATTCGATAGAGGTGAAAATAGATATAAAACCATTCTCCAAACCAAAAAGTAACGCACAGTCTAAAGAAAAATGTCAGCTCAGGCTAGAGCTTTGTAGAAGACATACCATACCTGCACTTTTCAAAAGGTCACCATAAATATAATCAAATGTTTTCAAACAAAAACAGTTTTATAGTGTTTTTTTTAACTAAATCACCCTGGTTTGAGTACTATACATGCACATCAACTATGCACACAATGTCGATGGAAAATATTGTGTCTTGAAAGAAGCCCTGAGTTACTGATACCAAAAATAAAACATTTACAGTAAATGTACTGTTTTAGAGAGATTTTTCTCCTGCTTGACTCCATTATAGATTATCTGGAGATACACTGCTGACATAGTTGCACAGAGTCTATGATTAGTACATTATCCACATCACACAGAAATGCAGTCACAGGGTGTTAGCAATAAGTTATAAATACACTCTCAAACATCAAATTTGGCACATGCAGATCCCTGTTTTTCTATAGGTTTTGTGTTTTAGGGTGGATTTTGTCTTTGACATGATGCATAAATTGTATTAAAGCTAAACTAATCAGCTGCGCAACAAAATGAGGTTCTTAAGTCTGAATTATCAGACTTATTATAAAGTTTTAAATAAGTAAAAGCAATTAGCATTTCTTTGAAGATAGTCATCTTTATACTCATAGTTCAACAGTTTAATTTCCTTGCTCAGCATAAAGAAAACTACTATTCTTTATTTTAAGTCTCATAACCATTAATAAATTATCTGATGATAAATAGCCCCACTGACCCTTGAAGTTAAATTATACTCCATGCTGTGAAATGTGTAATATGAAATTACACTCCACTAAATATACTGTGTATTTTGACCCTTAATCAAATTTAAATTAAAGTTTTAAATGTAATCCAATTAAGCTAAATCAAATAAAACAGTGGGCACACTGTGATGTCTTATGATATACTGAATGTTTGCTGATGAACTGAGATTGAATTAGATCACACAAATCAGATTAAATCCCCAAAATGGACAAATCATATATTTGAAATCTGGTGTTCATACAATTAGTGTATGTTATGTAATACAAGTATGCTTATTTAAGGCAGATGGTATTTAGTGTCATATCTTATACATATCTTGTGTCAGAGCAGCATACCGTAAGATGCCCTTCAAATGCATGTGCATTAAAGTACAGTGTACAGCAGACATACCTCATCACTTTCACTGCCGATGAAGTCATCTTGAGGCTGGGCCTCATACCGCCTCCCACTTTTGCTCTGAACCTGATCGTCTCCCATCTCCATCTTCTCCTGGTCACCCTGGCCTTGACCTCTTTTGGGTGAGTGTGGCTGGGATGAGAAAGTGAAAACCTCCTCTTGCAGAGTGAGCTGGGGCTCAGACCCCTCATTACTCTCCCAGCTGCTCCAGACCTGCAGGTCACAAGACAAACCTGACCAGATCGTGCAAGAGAGAAACTCTGCTGGTGTGGGAGCAGCTCCTGAACTTTCCCTGGCAGGACTGCAGCTACACTCATCTAAAATAAAAGAGCATGGAACAAAATAAGAACAAGACAGTTTTAACTTGAGCAGGAGTAAATTCTCTCTTTGAAACATATCTTGCTGCACATGAATGTTTTAAAATAATTAGAGTGTGCATTGTATAATACATGAATGAAGTCTTTCAGAATACACATGAAGGACTTAACCGCAATGACTGAGTAGACAATAATGATAGGAATTGAATTACATTGAGTAATAAATTGAATGTGGCTAATGTCATTCTCAAGGTTATTTTAATAAATGCACATAAAAAATTGTAATAATTAAATGCAAAATTGTTATGAATTCCACTGCTTGCAGAAATAGAACATTCATTTCTCTCCATTTTTGTATGTTTTGTTAATAGCTTTGCTAACCTTAACGAGAATGTAACAATATAAACAACATAATCAGTAGTAGGAACACTGGTTTGCTGCAAAATTGTCACTCATGAAATGACAGCTCTGTCCAGACATCGTTAGCTTTAGTCTTTTGATTTTCTGCTTTTGTTAAAGTAGAAATCTTACAGCAGCGTTACAATATCTGACACTTTTTTTCCTGAATATACATCCATGGGGTAAAATCTTTATCAACCTTGAGTGAAAGTTGCAACCATTCTTGTGTGCATGCAAGGAACACTGATTCCCTAAACTCCGCGATATGCCTGAGATCAAAGAAAAGGCACCTCTATCTGAATGAGAGAGCACATTTGAACCTCTCGACAGTATAATCACTTTCTCTAATTGCCCACTGTGTGGCAAACCCTGGGCCCAGGAGATGTCCCTCTGACTTTTATTTAATGTGCCACATTACCATTAATGAACTAACTACTTTCCATCTGTGGGCAGGGCTGCAGCAAAGGAGCTTACTGCTGTGGAGAAACATCCATAAATGAGCTTTCAGAGTATGTGCACTCATTTTGTGAGGACAATACTGGTGTAGGTCTGTATGCGTGTGTGTGTGTGTGTGTGTGTGTGTGTGTGTGTGTGTGTGTGTGTGTGTGTGGTGGTGGGGGGGGGGTGCAGATTCAGTGGGTTGGAGAGTGGGTACTACAGAAATCCTGCAAATGGTCTTGAGGTGGGTTATGCAAAATGAGAAAAGGGGAACAAAAGTGATAGTGTATGCAGCATAGAATGAGGCTCATTAAAATTCATGCAAGTGATCTAATTTATGAATTAGAAGAGGAGTAGGAATAGGTATTTTCTCAAGTATAAAGGAGCTACTTAGTAAAATCAGTCATTCAAAGTAGACCGTCATATCATTCAACATGCATATTATTCTCTTGTGTCCCATCCCCCGTTGTCTTTTTACACTTTTCTAACCATCACTCAGTCTGAAAGTGCATGTCTCCCTGCTGCTGCTTCCTGCTGTCCTGCTCCCCGTCTATTCACAGCAGATGTGAGCCTCACCTGCTGCTAGGCGCTTTGTGTTTTCTGTTCGAGGTTGTTGCCTGCTTTCCTGCCTGCTGGACGGAGGAGTGCACATCTCCCTGCTTTTACTTCTCTTTCTGTGGCCACCAGGTACAGCATCTGGAGGCACTGTTCACCAGAATTTAACACCTTTACCATACATTCACCAAACCATGCTCTATATTCCCATGTAGACATACACACAGAATCTAAGATGCAGTGCTTACCTGACGATGCTAGCCTCTCTCTTCCAGCACTGTAGACCTGTAGCTTCTTAGATCCCTGCTTGTCAAACACTCTGTCTTTTGGGGGATGTGGCTGTAAACTGCCAGGTGTACCTACATTCATTACTTTCAACATTAGAAAAGCTTTATAACACAAAACAACTGTGTCAACAACAATATAACTAAAGCTTACCATCTTTGAACTGATTATGCACCGTGAAAATCCCTATTAATGAAGGCATTTCAGTAACTGAGCTTCTTTCATTCATTCAGTGCAGAGATAATACACATCCAGCTACATTATGTTCAGCTGAATTAAGGAATTATAATCATCCGTTTTTGCATTCAGTCATGCTGGAAGGATGGCGTATTACCAACTATAAAAGCTGTTATTAGGTGCTTTGGAGAACATGCTCTGTAAGAGCTGGACCCTTGTTTTGTTGGTTCATGTGTAATGCTTTTACCGATGCACTTAGAAGAATAATTGTGTGCACTCTTAAGGCCAAGAAGAATTTAATAAGAGGAATACAGTACAGTGTGCACTTTTAAAACAGCGACTACACTTTAAGTTACACAGCTATGAGCCTGCTCTGCATCGGTGCGCATTATATTCACATGCAAGATTTTCGTCTGTGAGGATTCTCTGTCATCCAGGACATAAGCTATTTAGAGGTAAAGTCAAAGGCAACTAGACTCACTAGCAAAACTTCTAGCTCATCATTCACTAACTGAAGTCAAAGTCAGTGTTGTTAAAAAATATCTATTTTATTTTGACACTGTTTTTATATCAATGTCTATGTCACAAAAGCACACCTTTAATAGATCCATTAAAGTTTAATAACTAACATATTAAAGTTCATGTGACATGGTCATGAATTGTGTACCAACAAGATCATGGTGAAACAACTTCAAAAACCCTACACTGCATACTCTTGATTTGCTTTGTTGGCAAATGAGAAAAAAGTGGCATTCAAGCTCTGTACTCAAAAAACAACATGTTCTGAGTTATGAACTACAGAGGGTTTGATCAGTGGTGAAATTAGTGTCTCCCTAATAATCAGTTATGATTGCTGAGCAGTAGGCTTCGTTGTTTCCCAATAACATTTTCAAGCTACTGGAACCTGTATTTCTCTGGAAATTTCCCAAAACCTAGCAGCTATATTTCTGTGCTGGGTCCAGCTTGTTTTTAGTTCATTTTCTGCTCCTTATTCCCACCAATAAGTCACTTAGTATCCACCAACTTACTCTCTTTGCCATATATATGTCTCACTGCTGCTCCCTTCTCAGCTTTGTTTGCATTCACTGGTTGCTTGCCTATTATTGACCCTGCTTTTGTGCAAAGACCTTGTAAACGGCCTTTTAACTGCTCTACCTCTACATCGTGATTCTGGGTCCACATTACTACTTAGCCTTTAAATTTAACAATTTATTCCTTTTTTTCCACACATAGCTGCTGCCATTTTAGCTTATTCTTATTGGGTCCAGGATGAGTCGCAGCTACCGTATTTTGCCAGATAACCACAAGATGGCTGGCATGGCAAGCCCATGCTCCACAAACAACAATTTGGACTCAGATATGTGCAGTACCCTGTACAAAAATACCCAAACAACACCCAACTTTGGCAAAAACCTTCCTATCCAGCCTTTCATCATTGAATTTAAGTGGTTAATAAACTGAAGCTCATCATGTAAGTAAATCACTTTACAAAGAAACAAAGAGGTGAATGAAACGTGAAAGTGACACGGGTGATTCTAGGATCAGATGGTCTAAAATCACCCCTGGAAAGTGATTTGGTGATACAGCTGGATGAGCAGGGTGTGTTTAGGTATAGAAAGCATGCAGGATAAACAACACTCTAATTCAAATTTACCCTCAAGAACAACATAGGAAGACTCTCCATGTGATAAACTCTCATTGAAGTTGGCAATGCTCTGACTTTCTGCAGTGACTTTTTGGTTCCTCCTACTGGATGGCGATCCCTGCAGGGCACAGCAAAAGAAGAAAAACACATTTCAAAGACAACATGTTCTATTTTGTACTTACATTAATGTATGAGTTTCATGCATTTACCATATTTGAGAAAGATTGTAAAAGTACACTTCCATCCACTCCGTCTGAGGCTGCACTGCTTTTTCTTCCAGTTTGAGGGGGTGGCCCTGAAACCCTGGAGCCTGCGGCTGTATGCAAAACACCCTGGGGCCTGCTTCTTCGATAACTTGTTGATCTGGCAGTGGCAGTTTGATCAGGAACTGCAAAAAAAATCCCATTATTCATTAATGGAAATGTGGATGTTTAATGTTTGAATAAGATTTTTCTTTAAGAATTACCTTACATCTTAGAATGATACATCATAAGTGGTGCTGCAAATTTTAACCAATTTCCTTAATCTGCTGTCAGTCTTGTTAATGATCAAGTAGCCACTGTAACTTCTGAAGGATACGTTTCAGATTTAGAGTTACATAGTTCACACAGATGAAAAATGAATGCTTGAAGCCAGTTCAGTGAGAAGCTGCCTTCAAACTTGCCACAAAGTTTTTCAAAGTCACTATGAATATATGTCTTTTTTATACACTGGAGTATGTTTTTGAGAAAGCATGACACTGCATTGCAAACATAACCAATCACTCTACTTCTACTACTATAAACTTGTGTTTATGTCAAGTTTTCCACATTAGTCTATTTTGAATTAGCGGCTATGATGGTTGAATATAAATTAGACTCCACTGCTGAACTGATTGAGCTGATGTTTTTCTTCAATCTATCAATCTGTTCCAATTACCGCCCCGCACTTGTATGCCTTTTTCTTCCATGTCTGTCCAGGCTCAATTAATAAATGTAGTGTATTTTTTGGCTAAATGGAAGTTGTCACTATATTTATGATTCATATATATGATTTAAGTGATTTTTAAGGCAAGGCATAAAAACATTTAATTTCAATAAAAAGAGTTAAATAGAAAATTAAAAAAGATAAAAGGATATTAATCAAAAGCCTCACATTTGATTTAATAACATTTGATTTTTTTTTTCATAAAAAGGCAGCGGCAAAAAAAAGTCTTCAGCCTTGAGTTAAAGGAACTGAGAGTTTCAGCAGACCTGCAGTTTTCTGGGAGTTTGTTCCAGATAGATGGTGCATAAAAAATAAATGCTGCTTCTCCATGTTTATTTTGAAGATTTGGTAACAGAAGATCAGAAATGTATGTTGGCCCTAAACCATTCAGCGTTATACAAAACAACAGTATTTTATAATTAATTCTTTGACCGAAAGGAAACCAGTGTAAAGACCTCAGAACTGGAGAGATGTGATTGATTTTTCAGGGACACCTGTAAAGACACGGTTGCAGTAGTCGCGTCGACTGAAGATAAATGCATGGACAAGTTTTTCTAAATCCTGCTGAGACATAAGTCCTTTAATTGTTCACAGTCATGTGGTTCTGATGACGCTCGAAATTCAGAATGAGGCAGGCAGTGAAAGGCTGAACAAGGGAGATGGAAGAGAGCCTGTACAGTGCTAATTATTGATTACCCAGTCAACTTCTGTGTGAAATCTGGAATCACCCAATTCATTCTTAAATTATGGCTAAAAACCTATTTTGATCTTTGACCATGGAGTCAAAAGTGTCACCTATTCAATGTACAACCAACATGGTGTAATATGGTCACAGCTTCTTCCAGGTATTCCTGAGATACTGTGTTCACGAGACTGGGACAGATGGCCAACCAGAAAACATAATTCCTCTGGCCATTATTATGGAGGCATAATAATGGGCTGTAGTGGGAGTTGTGATAGGACCATGACCTGACCCTGATGTATCTGTACCAGGGCTCATTAGGATCACCGGCGCTGATGCTGACAGCAAAACACACATTCTGTCTGATCCCCATCTGAGCAGAGAGCAGACACTTTCCATTCCACAAAACACACAGGATCGTCAAGATAATATAGACCGAGCTGAGTTGGATGTACTGAGAGTGAAGAAAAAGAAGAAGTCGCACTCCTTTGATGCGGCAAAAATACTCAGAAAATGACCCAGCTTTAGGGGTGAGTACAGTTCAGTGTATTTTAAATCCGCAGAAGCCCATGAAAGAATGTGGTAACAATAAGGAACAGAATGAGACATAGGATAGCTGATAGACTCAAAAATATTTAGATTTTCATCTATGAAAATTCATTGACCTTGAAAAAAACTGAATGTCTCTGGTGTATGAGATAATCATGGTTTGTTTGTTGACAAGCTTACTTTTAACAGTTTCTGACAGATTGGATTCTGAAGCAAAAAATATTCACCAAGTAACTTTGTCACAGTTAAATTGTATGCCTACTTTAATAGCAATCGTTTTAATTATGATTAGGAATGTTATGCTAATAATGCAGATGCTAATTATGAAAAGCTATTTCTTGTGTGGTTACTGCTCTCTTCTATGGGCATTGCCGGTTGACTCAACATGACTTAGACAGCTGTCAGAACAAATAAATAAGCGCTGATAAAAAAGGCCACAGAGGCGGCAGAACTGGATTACTGGTGCATGTCTTTTTATATGAGGAGATAATTGCAGCTCTCTGAGAACAGGTGAGGTGCAAATGAACACCAAAATGAGGACCACAGGAATTTCATGTGAGGAAAACAAATCGATTATCATCACAGTCTTTTCATAGAAAACAATTTCTCTATGTGCAACCATTTCTGCATCATGATTTTGCATATTAACAGTCTCATCGGTAGATCATGGCTGGTTGTAGATGTATAAATTCATACTCAGAACATCAAATAAGTGAATATATATATATATATATATATATATATATATATACACACACACACATACACACAGACACAGACACACACACACTCACACACATCTCAATCCCAAACATAAAGGTGCTGCTTTAATAGCCCCCACTTTTCTTGGAAGGCTTTCAACGACATTTGGAACCTGGCAGCTGTGATTGGCTCCCATTCAGCCCCAAGAGCATTTTTGACATAGGGCATTAATTTTGGCGATAAGGCCTGGCTTTCATTTGGCGTTCCAATTCACCTCAACGGTGTTGGATGGAGTTTGCGCAGGAGAGTTAATTTCTTCCACACCAACCTTGGAAAAACATTTATTTACCATTTCTTGACCTGGCTTTGGGTGTGGGATCATTTTCATGTTGAAACATGAAATCAGCATTCCCCAAACTGTTGCCACAATAGTTTGTCTAAAACACCATAGTGTGCTGTAGCATTAGGATTACCCTAATAAGTAAAAGTCCTGCATTCAAAAATATATGCAAGTAAAGGTACATAAGATCAAAATATACTCAAAGACCTCATTAAGCAGAATTGCCTATTACAGAATCATATTCTATCGTTGGATTATAACTATTGGTGTCTATTAGGTGTGGCCAACTGTAACTACTTTATATACTGATGAGTAGCTTAAGCTATAATACACTGAACAAAAACACTTTTGTTTTTGTCCCCATTCATCATGAGCTGAACTCAAAGATCTAAGACTTTCTCTATGTACACAAAAGGCCTATTGCTCTCAAATATTGTTCACAAATCTGTCAAAATCTGTGTTGGTGAGCACACATAATCTATCCACCTCACAGGTGTGGCATATCAAGATGCTGATCAGACAGCATGGGTATTGCACAGGTGTACCTTCGGCTGGCCACAATAAAAGGCCACACGAAAATGTCCAGTGCCATCACACAGCACAATGCAACAGATGTCGCTAGTTTTGAGAGAGCGTGCAAAACGTTTGACTTTAGACAAAATTTAGAAGTACAGTACTTGAGTAAATGTACTTAGTTACTCTTCACCACTGTTTATTGATCAATTTACAATCCTGTGATTTGCTCCCACCTACCACAGTCAGAGCTCAACAGTCCAGCCCTCATGTCTGCCTTCTGCAAATGCTCCATGTTCAACACCTGAGTGACGTGGCTGACATCCGGCAGGAATTGGCAACTGCGAGGGATCAAGTCCGTGAGACCAGCTCCACAGAGAAACATATCTAGATTAACAGGAGAATAATTTCAGATTTATCCTGAGCATAGAATAAACCAAAACACATTATCATGACCATCACGCAACAAAGATAACACTTTGATCAATAGAAAAACACAAAATGACAAGCTGTCTTTACTGGCAAGTAGTGTAGGTATGCACAGAGTGGCCAGCACTGGGTGCAGCTGTTGGCACTGCTCAGCCATAACTGAGTTAAACAAAAAACACCACTGAGCTCTCAGCCAACTGCCACAGAAAACAGCCAACTGTTTCTCTCTCTCTCTCTGTCTCTCTCTCCGCACACGTACACAGTATTTCATATAAACTCCACTCACTTGCTTCAATGACAAATGCTTAGCTGTTGTATGTCTTAAAAAGCCACTCATGGCAGGGACATTAAGGTAAGCTGATAAAACCTTTTTTGACATTAATTATTTAGGCTTGGCAAACTCCACTACCATCATCTGATGTTCCTGTAGGCTCGGTTTTCATGGTGAAGATTCTGCGGACTTTACAGGTAGCGAACAAAGTGATGCCATCCAGCTTCAAAAATCCCTTGAACAGTTCACCGGTGAATGATACAAGGTCGATGCACAAAGTAGACCACTGAGACAATACAAACAATGATTTTGTAGTTACAGGATGCCTCAGAGACACTCTCAATAAGATGTGAATGCCAAGCATGACAAAGCACATAGCTGAAAGCAAATGCTGAAAGAATATGTCAAGGATGAGTTAGTTACTCACAATATTGCGTTTCAATCTTACAAAAGGTATCTTTGCATGCAAAAGTGTGGAAGACAATTCTTTATGCACTGTTGATAAGTGAAGTCTTCTTTTCAGGTTCTCTGAATCAGTTATCCTGCGAATAGTAGAAAACAGAACATAAATTATCACCGGCATCGATGGTGTCACTAAAAAGTTCTGACCAGAGAAAACCACAAGCTTTATTGGACTCTAGGGTAAGCTCTTAAATGTGTTTTCACTTTAATCTAGTGCCGTGAAAGCAGCTGTCATGACGTACTCTAATGGAAGAACAACAAGGCAACAATATTTCCCTAGATTTTCTTAAAATGATGTAGTGTGTGAGTAAATAAGTAGTTAAGTAACTTTATAGTAAGAACCACTGACAGTCTGTCTTCCTAATGCAATGCACTTGGCCGTTGTCTGAAAATTTGCACAACGTGGTTAAAAATCCTGGCGTTTTCTTGGACACGTCATTGAATTTTAACATTTTAGACTCTATTTATCTCATAACATCCTGGAAACAGTTACCCATGTTTTATCACCCCTAGGTTTGACTGTAATTTCCTGTATATGGGGTTGACCCAGTCCACCTTTTCTGGGCTCCAACTGGTTCAAAATGCAGCTAATAGGCTTTTAAATGGAACAAAGAAAAGACATCACTCCTGCTCTGGCTCACTTGCGTTGGTTACCGGTAACTACAGAATTGATTTTACAATCGTATATATGTTTTTAAAACCTTAAATGGATTACAATACATCACTGATCTGCTTATTCCACATTCTGCCCACAAGACTCTAAGGTCAACCTCACAACAACTCCTCTCAGACCCTCACTCAAGACTCAAAACCAAAGGTGACAGGTCTTTTTTGTTGCTGCTTCCAGGCTCTGGAATAGCCTCATTAAGTCCTGTTCCAACACTCACCATTTTAAATCAAATTTAAAGAGCCACTTTTTCTCTTGCTTTTAGTGCAGTCTGAGGTTGCCCCATGGTCACAGTCAACATATTTCTAACGTCCTCTTACGGCATTTTTAATCTGTTGTTGGTTTTATTCAATTTCTCCTAACTGCCTATTTTATTACTTTGATTCAGATTATTCGTTCTGAGTTCTACTCCATTTCTGTTTTGCCTTCTCTGTATTATATGTATTTTTGTATTATTGTATTAAATTATGTAGTATTGCCTTTTACATATTATTCTTTGAATCACGTATACCTGAATAGGGCACATCTAGCCCATCTGCCTCACTTGGAAAGCACTTTGGGTCAACTCCTGTTATCTTTAAATGTGCTATATAAATAAAAGTCACTTGACTAGTTTTGTTTTCTGCAGTATATGGTTCCCATGACTTAACAAAATCTAAACAGCAGAACTAATACTGCATATCACAGTCTGCGTCTGTAATAAATAGAATTTTAACATAAAGTAATTTCACACATAAATAGTTTTGAGCACAAAAAAGACCCCATACAGACTATAAATATAGACTTCTGTTCTTGATTGCACAAACTGTGTTTTATTGATCATAAGAACACTGGTAACTCACTGTATTGTGTTGTACCACAAATTGCCTCTCAAAGGACATTAAGTTTTTAAGACTAAGAATCAATAAACATCCACACATTATAATATGTTTTATTATTTGGCTTTGTATATAACCTGGTAGAATTTACTGTGGCTGCCAAGATAAAACCCTTCTTTGTAGCAAGTAGTTTAACAATATCTTAATCACAATCGACAAATACATAAATAAAAGTCATTGCTAATATGATGCATTCAATTTTTCAGGTGGCTCAAGGGGTTTTCCTAATAGATGTAAACATTCTGTCTTTTATTAATTATGTCAGTGGTCTGAGAGGAATTCACTGTTATTAAATTATTATTTTGTACATTTTAATATTAAGTATTCTCTTATGTAAGAAAAATGTTAATTTACTTTATTAAGCATTATTGTGGCAACCATAACAGTAATAAAAGTCAATTATCAGCCATAGAGTTAAAGATTTAATGAGATGTACAAGAGGCACGCTCTCACAAATGTCAATAAAAGTGAGTTGCCATGTATGAAGTATAAGAAAGTATAAAAATTACTAACTGCTGTACTTACACAAGCTCAATGGAGAAATCTTTGCTCTGAGGAATATTCACTTGTAGGACCAAGAATCTTTGGAGAAGCCCGACTAAGAAACAAATAGGCAAAGAAGTGAATTACTATTAACATGTAAGGATAACAAAGTACTATTTACAAATGGGTCCAAGTATGGTAGTGACTTACGAGATACTTTCCCATTCTCTGGAATTTGCATCTTGACTGTCTGGCTGCTACCCTCCAGACAGTAAACAAATCCTTTGACTTCTTTATCATACTCCTGAGGGAAGAAATAATACAGAAGAGGTCCTTGCTAGTATATCCAGTGTTGTGTAGCTGTGGTGCGACTGCTCACAGTCACTGCAAATGTCTTCACACTTTGTCTGAACAAACTGTAAATAAGTTATATGTCAAGAACAGCTCTATTATGACATAAAACAGCAAGAGCTGCGAAAATGTATAGTTTGGGTAGCAGCATTCCTAGCATCTACTTAAATTATCAAAATTTGAGTTTGTATTTTCCCACATTTTGACAGTTTGTAAGTAATATCTCAGTTTGTATACTGTAAGTTACTAGCATCCCAAATGTTTAGGACTCAATCTATACATCTCATGTAAGGATGTGTCCATGACTCATGGGAACTTACACATACATACACATTTTTCATGCACTGTTTTACTCAATGGTAACTGTATAATGTTTATTCGATTGCATTTTGGATTATGTTTGTTACTGTCTACGCATGTTGTGCAATAAGTAAGCTATCTGGGTTGTGTAATATCTAATTTATGCCATGTAGACTATATGGGCTGTGCAATATTTAATGTGGGCAATGCAAGCTGTATGGGTTGTGCGTGTTCGATTACCTTAAGAAGTGGTGGCCGTGGTGAGAAGGTGTAACTTTAAATGCGTAAATAGGTACCTGTCTTATGTATGAGAGCATGAGAGTGTTGAAAGATACCTATTTTATTGTTATTTTGTGATGTTTTTGCAAAGCTGCAGAACGGACAGAGGATCCAAAACAAATTTCCTTCGGGGGTGCGGGGGGGAGACCTTGTGTGCTAGTTTGACTTTGAGGAAATGTTCAGCAGTATAATATAGTTACACGTGAGTGTATGTAAAGCGAGCGTGTTCAATCACCTTAAGAATAGGCTTTGGTAAGATAGCAGCTCGGAAAAATCACCTTATGTATGGCTGACGGCCCTCCACATAGTTTCCATCTTGCTGCAGGGTCTTTCCCCTGTCCACTGAAAATCTCGACCACAGCTCCACCCTGCGGGAAACAGGCTTTTTAGTTTTTGACTATTAGCCTGCAGCTAATGTTACATCAGGCTAAAGCTATTAGCCTAAAAAACAGAATAACGTGAAGGAGCATGGCTTTTTAAAGAACAGGATGCCTAACTCGGGTTAGTTGGGTTAAAATAAACTTACCTGATAATTATTCTTGAACATTTTACCTCACGTCACGTCAACGTTTGGAAAAAACAAATATTTTACATGCGGTGTTAATGCGGATAAATAGTGTTTTAAGTTAAGCGTTACACTGGAAAGCAGCGCATCTTATCCTTTAGAGTTTAGAACAAGCCGAAACTGTTGGACACCACTTCAGCTAACTCAAGTATGTCTACGTCTCCATTGGTTACCTGACGCTTCCGCAGTAACCGGTGACGTCGGCTAACGTTCACCTAGTGTGTGATGTTCTTATCGCGTCCGGATTTGCCGAGGCACACATCTCCTCGACCTGTCCTGTCGGAAAATCCTTCAAATGAACACAGTTCTGAAATTTACTTTCCCTGCATCAAAATGTTGTGAGAAAATAAATTAGAAAGCCCATTTTGGAGGCGTCCCAGTGAGATGGGGCATCTGTTCAATTTAAAGCAGTAAGGCATTGTGAAATAAACATGATTAAATGACCGTGACATTTTGAAAGAATACATTTTTTAAAAACCTTTTTATTATTTTATATTTGATTTAATTCCAGTGTTTTCTATTTATATACTTTTCAAAGACTGCTTTTATTTCACTGGACTCCTCAAGAACAAAACAATAATTTATCATACCAAACAATCACTATAGGGTTCATAGAGTGTGGGATGGGATGTTTTAATAACTATCATACCTAAAGATGTTGCTAAACAAAACAGTTAAAAATAGGCCTGTATTAAAGTTGTATCTTCTCTTGAAATGCAAAAATCCATTATTGTGTCATTGTCACTTGCTTTGTTTATCCTGGCAGCAAGGCTATTATGAGATCAAAAAGATGTCTTTTTAATTAGCTACTGAGGGAGACTACATCCGGAAGTACAACTGTATGGCTTACAGCTTATTAACATGTTTTGCATGTATCTGACTTCAAACACGCGGTGGTCTCAGTTATTTATGGATATAGAACAAAAGACACGACAAAAATGAAATCTGTCCAGTCACACATATACAGAATACAGTGATTTTCATTGTTCTTGAACAAACCCCTCAACAAAGTTTAATATCACTGTCCCCATTTTCATTGCCATGGATTTTTTTGTGTTCAAGCTCATTGTAGTGATAAAAAAGGCTAAAAAAAAAAAAATAAAGCATTTATGTCCTTTCAGAATGAATGGTTTGAATGCATTAAAGAAAAAAGAAATTGCAGGAGTAAGGATGCCAGATCTTCCATATCCATGCACTTCCATGAGTTCCTGTCTCAACCCTTGCTGGTTCTGCCATACAGCAGATCTTTAGGATGCAAGAGATAGGTCAAAATGTGACATGACATGACTATATCCAGATGGTATCAACTTTTCAAGGTATTATTAATCAGTGATCGTTCATCTTGTATATGTGCGTTTTGAATTATTTTGGATGCTTCCCCTTGCACCACAAGATATTGTAAATGCAGGAGCATATTTATAACTTGCCTTATAAAAAAATATGCCCTCTGGGTTCATCATCATCCTCATGTTGACACCTCTGTCAGTTTCATATGTGGATTTTTACCTCTGTACAATAAATGAACTAAAATGTATTTTTGTATAGGCCTCTCTACTCAACTGTCAAATGACAAAAAGCTTGGACTTGAACTTAGTGGCCGCAGTTATCAGACTCATTGTTGCTGTCCCTTTCTTGGCAGCATGACTCTCTTACTATATGTTCCCCTTAAATGAAAAGATGCCTTTACAAGCCTGTGAAAGACATGTATTATGCTGTGTATATTCTAAGGATCAAAATGTCCACTTACGTCACATTGATGAAAGAGTTTTTTTTACATAGATGTTGTGTTGATAATTTCCCCTTACTTATATTGTAATGTTGTAATTGTAATATTACACATTTTACCACATATAAACAGAACTAGTATAGCTCATGAAGCCCTTAACTTTACCATGATTCATTTTTAACATTAATGAACATGACTTTGGTGAAGTACTTACTGCTGTAGTAACTAATTCCTATAGCCACATCACCCCTGGACTTGTTTCTCTCTAACTGCCCTATTTTGACACTCAGTGCAGAAATGTGTAAGATAGAAATAGTGTCAATAGAGCATAGCACAGTGAAACTTTCATAACTGACTTTTTTTCTCTACAGGAATGGCTTGACACTGATTGGGACAGGCAGCCTCATTAAAACAATGCCTGCCATGCAGTGAACACTGACGAAGCCGGTATGGAGAAATCAGTTAATAAATCAGGGCTTGTTAGCATACTTAATTATGACTAATTATTCACTCATTATTTTAAAAAGAATCTATTCATTTGCATCAGTCACAACACATCAATTAGTGTAGACAATGTTAGTTTTGATATACTGTAGAGTGACAGCAAGACAAGATGGGGTTTTTTTCATTGTAATGATTACATTCAGGTCGCTAATATTCCCAAAACATTTGTTTTATGATAAAACTATGAATGCAATTAAAGGGTCCAGATTTAAAATCATCTTTACCATGGCCAGTGATAATAATAATAATAATAATAATAATAATAATAATAATAATAATAATAATAATAATAATCTTTATTTGTAGAGCACTTTTCAAAAACAAGTTACAAGTTAAGTGCTTTAACAAGTGTAAAGACAATAATACCCAAGAGACAATAATACAAAAACAATACAAGATAAAAGCATGAAAACATTGAAAAATACACGTTTAAGATAAATTAAAATTAGTAAAATAGAATAAAATAAAAGGGATAAAATAAAGTCAAATAAGATCGGGAAAGGCTCTCCTATAAAAGTATGTTTTAAGAAGGGACTTAAAAGAGTTCACTGACCTGATTTCCTCGGGCAGGCTGTTCCAGAGCCTCGGGGCCCTGACAGCAAACGCTCTGTCCCCTTTAGTTTTCAGACGAGACTCTGGAACAGACAACAGACCTCTGCCCGAGGATCTCAAGGTACGTGCTGGTGTGTATGGGACTAAAAGTTCAGAAATATAACAAGGCGAGAGGCCATGAAGAGCTTTAAAAGTAATCAATAAAATTTTAAAGTCAATTCTAAAACATACTGGGAGCCAGTGTAGTGAAGCTAAAATAGGAGTAATGTGGTCATATTTCTTTGTTCTGGTTAAAAGCCTGGCAGCTGAGTTCTGGACAGTCTGGAGTCGATCAATAGATTTTTGGGTTAAACAGGTGAAAAGGCTGTTGCAATAATCCAGGCGTGATGAGATGAAGGCATGTAAAATGGTCTTGGTGTCCTTAAAAGTTAACATAGATCGAATTTTTGCTATATTTCTAAGTTGATAAAAACATGATTGAACAAGCTTTGTGGTGTGCTGCTCGAAATTTAAATTACTATCAAACCAAACACCAAGGTTCTTTGCCACAGGCTTAATGTGATTTACTAGGGAACCAGCAGATGGCAAATCAAATACTGCCATCTGCTGGGACCCAATGACCAGGATTTCTGTTTTGTCTGAGTTCAGCTGGAGGAAATTATTTGACAACCATTTTTTAACTTCACAAAGGCAATTGTTAAGTGAACTCAGCATTCCAGGGTCTGTGGATCTGACGGGCAAGTATATTTGTGTATCATCAGCATAAATATAAAAAGAAATGCCATGTTTATGGATAATATGTCCAAGGGGAAGCAGATACAAGGAAAACAAAATGGGTCCTAAGACCGACCCCTGAGGCACACCATATTTAACTGGACAGAACGAAGAGACATAGTTGTTTACAGACACGCAAAACTTCTTATTTGACAGGTAGGATGAAAACCATTCTAGGGCAGTACCAGAGATCCCCACCCAGTGCCTCAGTCTGTCTAACATGATGTTGTGATCAATGGTGTCAAAAGCAGCGCTAAGGTCCAGGAGTACCAGGACTGAGCACATGCCTTCATCAGCAGACATTAAAAGGTCATTGGTGACTTTAAGCAGTGCTGTAGTACTTCCTAAAACCAGACTGAAACTTTTCAAATATTTTGTTATTTTCCAGTACAGTGAGCAGCTGTTTGGACACAATTCTTTCTAGAATCTTTGCAATAAAAGGCAATTTTGAAATTGGTCTAAAATTATGTGGGAGGGACGGATCTAAACCAGGTTTCTTTAAAAGTGGGTACACGCAAGCCGTTTTAAAATAATCAGGGCAACAACCAGTAGATAGGGAGCTGTTGAAAACAGAGATCAAATGGGGCCCAACAGAATCCATTACTTTCAGTAAAAACTTTGTAGGTATTACATCAAGTGGGTGGAGGACACTCTCATTTGTGATACTGTTTTTAAAAGCTCAGACAAGTCGATGGGATAAAACTGGTTAAAACTCTCTTGTTGCCTCTGAGTAAGAGGCCGCAGGGGTAATAGAGGCTCTGATTGACACCACCTTATTGGTAAAATAAGATAAAAACAATTCACAGTCATCATTACTTCCAGCTGAGGCACAAGGAGGGGTTGGGTTTACCAGCTGATCCACAGTCTTAAACAGAAACCTGGGATTGTGTTTATGTGTAGTAATGAGTTCAGAAAAATAGTGTGTTCTCGCATCCTTAACCAAGTTATTGTATTTAATTAATAAGACTGAGGTAATGGACTTGGAGACTGGATTTTTTCCATCTGCGCTCTGCTTTCCTACATTCCCTTTTGAGGCTGCGAATGCTGTCATTTATCCAGGGTTGCTTACTAGCTTTAGACGTAGGCCTAACCTTTAGAGGAGCAGTAATATTTAGTGACGACAAGCAGATATGATTGAAGTGATCGACCAGATTGTTGGTGTTTGAATCAGACAGGTGTTGGCTTTGCCTCTGAAAGAATGCGCAAAACTTTGAAACACTTTGTTCATTAAAGATGCGAGAACACACGGAGCTTGGTGAGGCTGCATGAGTAACAGGCGAATCGCAGCTAAAAACAATACGTCTGTGGTCAGATATGGTCATATCCACTAATTCCACAGAGGAAATGAAACCAAGTCCAGTGTATGACCACGGTTATGTGTTTGCCCTTTGACATGTTGTTTGAAGTTAAAAGAAGTGGCCATATTTAAAAAGTCAGTTGCATTAACATTGGTGGGGTCATCAGCATGAATATTAAAATCGCCACAAAGAACAATTCTGTCATAATAAGCATTGTATTTACACAGTATTTGACTTCAGAGTTCCTTAAAAGAGCTTGTTTTGTGGGGGAAGGAAGCTTAAGTGTGTGCAGGGGGTGACCCTCACAGATGAGTTACCTGATTAAAATGCATCTCAGTGTATATCATGCATACAGTGGCTGACTTCTACCGTAAACCTATTGAATTGATGCAGTCTGTGTTTTTCTTCCTAATGCTTCATCTTCGCTGAAGCAAAAGCTCCTTTCAAAGTAAAAAAAAAAATGACTCGCTCGAAGACAGTGTAGAAAAGTTTCCCAGAAGGCCAAATACACTGTACAGAATATTAGTAAAGCCATTTTCATCCAATGTCTCCCTTTACGCAAGTGGATTTCCAATTTGCCTTTGCTAAATGAAATTAATTATCATTGAAACACATTTGTTGTTAGCAGTTGCATGAGTACCTTACCTTTCTAACATTTAACCAAAGAGAAGACATTCTTAATAGGTAGCTTTGTTTTGTTTTTGTATGCATTTGTACTGATACTGATGTGAGTGGTCATTCATTGAATAATCTTTTTTTTTATTTGACGAGGGCCAACAATAGAAGATAAACAAAATATAAATAACTGACTAACAACCATCATTCTGCAAATCTGTCTAATTTCAGCGTGGTATTGTGTGAACGCACGAGACTGTTTTTGTTGTTATACTAAATATATTCACTTATAACTCATAACACTTTATTTTTTATGCCATCAATACAATTTGGACCAATATAATTAAATATTTAAAAGTGATGGATGTCATATTTCACAGAATGTCAGAAATGTATAGTACTGGTTTGAGTGTTGTTTGCATTCAGCAACCTAGTGTGAATGAAGCATCTTTAAGGCAGTTATGGTAATTGGGATTAAGACATTTGAAAGTTTTTACATAATCCTTTCTGCCCCATATGCCATGAACATTGAAATAATAAGTTACATGCTTGTTTCACTTTTTTATGTCTGTCCTTTGCATATTATGAAAGAAAAATCAGGAACAAGTACTGTTCAAGTCACCTTAATGGTATCTGGACACACTGACTGTGCAACCTTGAATATGCAACATCTATTTATAGAGACTTGCCCTAAGACTTGTCTTAAGTTCACAAAGAAAAACTAATCAAAGTGAGATGTCAGTAGGTCATTACCATCCTCCATATACACACTTCCTGTTCTCGTTGGTGGCAAGTGGGACAAACTCTCAACCACTATGACCTCTTTTTAGTACTCCACAAAGCCATGATTCTAACCTTAAATAGAAACTAATTGGGAAAATCCAAAAGCTTCTCATACCTTGTGTCTGCTCATATTCCCCAACATGCTAATTTTCTTCAGTCCAGTAGCCCCCAATCTCTGACCCCCACCACTGAACTAATCATATGTGTTAGATTATTGCCAGTATTTGCTCTGTCCTGCCTTTGGTTAACCTTTGCACCTACTGCAAAACATTCAACTTTGTATACAGACTGTGTCCGATTTTACAATAAAATCGGACACAGTCTATGTAATTTAACAGCGCAGTAGGAGCACAAGCAAAGGGGTTCAGCCTCTGGCACAATAAACTGTATCACCTTGAAGGTCATTTCTTCTTTTATATCTGAAGACATATTTAGGACACTCAGCTAGTCTACCTTGATCAGTGGGTCAATGTGACCAAGCCCATTAATTTAGCAATCTTTTAACCCAATGCAGAGCAACATACTTGTTTTAAAGCTTTATTTTTGATTGAGCTGAGTTGACAATGACACAATACAAACCCAGCTGCATGTGTACTAAACAGGACTGAAAATGTCTGCGGTGAAAAAAGACTTATTAATTAATTTACTCATTGAAGCTGAAAGGTAACAATTAAGATTTAACTGCCAAAATGTTTAGTTTTTTAGTAAAATTTATTTGAAAGGATTATAGGAAAAAATAAAGCTATTTAAGTTGGTAAAATGGCTTGCTATTGTTTGCAGCACATTAAAATAATACATTAACAAAATGTTCTAGATGTTTATTATTTAACAAATACATTAAACTACTTAATATTTTTAACAATACACTAATGCAATTGCCCTTCCAAATACAGTATTTGCCTCAGCTGTTAGCTGTCCTGCAGTGCAGATTTATTTGATCAAAATGGGGAAACATTTTCAAAGACCAAAAGGTTTCTCTTCAGTTTGAAATCTCAGCCATTTATATTGGGGTGGTGAATCAGTCCTGCTCCGCTCTTGATAAAACAGAGTTTCTGACCTCAAACAGGAGTAATAATTCCTCTATAAAAATGAAAATCATCTTGTCTTAATACCATGTAACACAGGCTATGAAATGATACATCAATGTACAGGCTTTAGCTCGTAACACAGTGAATTAGTTTTTCTCAAAATTCTCTTCAGCGGTTTTTATTTGATCTTTATTTCATTTTATAGCCATTTTGGATTACAATCATACTGTGATTCAATCAAGTGTCACCCTGGACGAGGAAAACATGCATTAGACAGTGAGCTGGAATAAATCAGATAATGGCAAGGGATGGCCATTCAGTAAAATTAGCCTGGGGCATAAGCCAAAGTCAGTAAAGTCTCTGTCAGTGGGAGAGTGTTGATTCATTCGTCAAGGAATGTCGTTTTCAAATTACACTTCCTTGCTGCTCTGAAAGAATGGGTCACCTCTCTGACAGGTGATAATTCACATGCATGGTAGCAGACAGACAAGCTGCTTTCAGTATTTAAGTCACTGAATTTGGATAATCGTGTCTGTCATGAGAGGGGTTTGCTGCTGAGGCTGCAGGGAAGCAGACACATTGGACTGCACACACACACACACACACACACACACACACACACACACACACACACAGTAGTACCTCTAAAAACTGTCTTACTGTGTGTTTCATCTTTAACACAACAGTGGCCTGAGACAAGGCTTTGGAGCAGCAGAGATTGATGAGTGTGTCTGTGAAATGGAGACACTAAGCTGGTGATCTTTGAATTGCCTAGGACCACGAGGCACATGATGAAAATACATGGCCTTTCTGATCTTTGTGAAGATAACTGGAGAGCTCTAGAGCTACAGTACAGTAGCTTAGCTCCAAAAAGGAAATGATGAAAAATGAACTGGGCCACCTAAGTCACCCATGCTCAACTACCCAACCCACACAGTCAAAGTGGTAGTAAAGTATCAGTACTTCAGATTCTGACTCTTCTTGACCTTGACACAAAAGCGTGACTGTTTCTTTGCTTTGAACTTCATGCATCTGATTTTGAAAAGGTGAATGTTAATTGAACATGAACTATGTGAATTATTTTATTCTCTCTCTCTCTCTCTGCTCCTTAAATATACCAAAAATGCCAAAAGCAACACAGGGTAAAGAGGTAAAATCTTAACATTTTATAAATGTTGCTTTACAAATTAACTACAGAAAACAAAGAGAATTCTGATGTTTGCCATTAGATATGTGTTAATTTATATATCTGATGGCAAGAAGGACATTAAGGTCCTGGAGTGGCCCAGCCAGTCTACAAACCTTAATCCCATAGAAAATCTGTGGAGGGAGCTGAAGGTTCGAGTTGCCAAACATAAGCCTCAAAACCTTAATGATTTGGAGAAGATCTGCAAAGAGGAGTTGGACAACATCCCTCCTGAGATGTGTGCAAACCTGGTGGCCAACTACAAAAAACGTTTTATCTCTGGGATTGCCAACAGTGGTTTTGCCATCAAGTACTAAGTCATGTTTTGCAAAGGGGTCAAATAATTATTTCACTCATTAAAATGCAAATCAATTTATAAAATGTTTGACATCTGTTTTTCTAGATTTTCTTGTTGTTATTCTGTCTCTCACTGTTCAAATAAACCTACCATTAAAATAATAGACTGATCATTTCTTTGTCAGTGGGCAAACAAATTAAATCAGCATGGAATCAAATAACTTTTCCCCCACTGTATATATATATAGTATATTTATATTGGACCTGCATACCTTGGTTGTAACGAGCAGTTATTTGAGTTACTGTTGCCTTTCTGTCATCTCGGACCAGTCTTCCATTCTCCTCTGACCTCTGACATCAACAAGACATTTTCATCCACACAATTGCCGCTCACTGGATATTCACTCTTTTTTCTCATTCTCTGTAAACCTTATGGTTGTGCATGAAAATCACAGTAGATCACCAGTCCGTCTGGCACCAACAACCATAACACGTTCAAAGTCACTTAAATCCCCTTTCTTCCATGTCTACTTGAGTTGCTGCCATGTGATTGGCTGATTAGCTATTTGTGTTAGAAGAAGACATACTTTATTAAGTGTTATTAGTATACAATCACACACAGGTCTGAAATACACACATGCACATGCAACACAGATGTCAGAGTGCCTCGAGCAGTTGGGTCTTGCTCAAGGCCACCTTTGGCAGTGCCTAGCTACCCAAACAAGTTAACAAGCAATTGAACCGGTGTACCTGATAAAGTGACCGTGAGTGCGTGTGTATATATATACATACACATATGCAAGTATGCAAAAGATGTACATTTGTATGTCCACTAACTTTTGAGAAAGTATTCATATTATAATACAATCTCTGGTATTGCCCATTCCTTCCAAGCATTTGTGGATGTATGATGTTTCTCTTAAATATGATGAAAGTCAGTGATGAACATATATATTATATATGCACATAGACTGGTATTCCTATAAGCACTGCTCACTGGAAAAAAAATATTCCAAACAAACCAATCAAAGCAGGGAACACGGAGTCTGTTACCTTGGATTGAAAATGATGTATCCTGTTTCATACCATTTAGATGTCCAAAAAACAGTGAATAGAGCTGGAGAATTTTTATGGTGCCAGCAATTACTGCAAAACCTCCCTCCACATGACAAGAGCTGGCAACACCAAACTTGTATGTTGGCAAAGCTGCTAGCTCCTTCTCATCAGGTTCTATTAATGCTTTGGCAAAGGTAGATGCATGGTGAGACAGATAAATGGGAGATTTACAGGACTCATTAATTTTCACTCTGATTTAACTTAGTGGTTGTTTTGCTGAAATACTTACATCTGATCATTTGAGGACTCCTCTTTGTATACAGTACAATTCAAAATAATTGGAATTTGTCTTATGTTTAATCAGATATTGCAGATTTGTGATTGATCGATTCATCTATTCATGACTTGTTTTATTATTGTTGTTATTGTCACTTATACGTAAGGATTACAGCTTCATATGATTGAAATCATGCCCAAATCTTAATTGTTTCAGTTGCTACATTTTTTTTATAAGTACACAATAAATAATAAACATGACATTAGAACCATTAAAACCATGTTAAAAGTTAGGTTATACTACGATGAGTCGATTTAAAGCTGATTATGATAATTACACATGAAAACCCATGTAAGCTGGGTTCACAACTCCAGTAGTGGAAGACTTACACACTCACACACAACAAGACACTGGTCATTAAAAATAGTCTGGCTCCGTTTGTTTTGTTCCCGTGTCCTTTGTGACACTTTTTTCCCCAATGCTTAAAAAATCTGGCTATACCAAAGCCAGACACGCATCAGGTTCACTTGACTGACACGAACAAATTGGAAGCCTCAAGATTCATCACAAGAATGCAACATCATGTCTGGATAGTCTTTTCGCATGAAGCTCTTTGGAAAAGGAAAAGGAAAATGACAAGCTGTTCATCCTACTGATGTTATTGATATTTTATTAATTGAACGAGTCAAGCACACAGCCCATCTCAGACTGTAACTGTAAGCAGGCTTTGTGCTCATTTAATGAGAGGTGTGCTGCTGCCGGACAGTCAAGACAACTGAAAAGCGGTAGAGGGAAGACCAATTTTTCTAACCAGCTCGATTCTTTTCATGTTGTTGGACAGCATTGAATAGATTCAAGACTGGTTCATTCCACCCTCCTTTGGAAAGAATTACAGTTTTGTAGCTGTGTGTGTGTGTTGGCTGTGCTTGTCTGTGTATTGAGGTCTGTGCGTGTGTTTGTGTGTATGTGTGGGAGAAAGAGACAGACAGACAGAATTGGTTATTTTCTGCGGTAGTTGGCATGGCTTCATTGAGAGCTCAGTGGTGGTTTTGTTTAACCCTTGTATAGCACAGCGGTGCCGACAGCTGCACATTACTGGCTACCCATACACACCTACTACCTGCCAGTAAAGACGGCTCTGTCATTTTGTAATTTTCGACTGATCACAGTGTTACCTTTGCCTTGTCATTTTTGTTTTTGGTGTGTATATATGAAAATGTTCTCATTTTAACTTAGACATGTTTCTCAGCGGAGCTGGTTTCAAGGACTTGATCCGTCATAGAGGCCAGCTTGTGTGTGTGTTTGAGTATACTGCCCTGGAGGTGGGCTTGGTAGCATCACAATGTTGTGGTTGTTAGTAGTTTCCTGCAGGTTCAGGTAGCTCATATGAGCAGACAGAAAATCACACATTTGCATCGCAACCAATTTGGTTTATGGGTTGTTTGTTTTGTTGTTGTTAATAACCCTCATTATGTATGACATGGTGCCAAATTATTCTGAAGAAGGAAAAAAACTGTCAGAATATTAAGATTTTATATAATAATAATAATAATAATAATAATCTTTATTTGTAGAGCACTTTTCAAAAACAAGTTACAAAGTGCTTTAACAAGTGTAAAGACAATAATACCCAAAATACAATAATACAAAAACAATACAAGATAAAAGCAAGAAAACATTGAAAAGACTAAAATACACGTTTAAGATAAATATAAAATAAGTAAAATAAAATAAACTAAAAGGGATAAAATAAAGTCAAATAAGATCGGGAAAGGCTCTCCTATAAAAGTATGTTTTAAGAAGGGATTTAAAAGAGTTCACTGACTCAGCCGACCTGATTTCCTCAGGCAGGCTGTTCCTGAGCCTCGGGGTCCTGACAGCAAACGCTCTGTCCCCTTTAGTTTTCAGTCGAGACTCTGGAACAGACAACAGACCTCTGCCCAAGGATCTCAAGGTACGTGCTGGTGCGTATGGGACTAAAAAGTCAGAAATATAACAAGGCAAGAGGCCATGAAGAGCTTTAAAAGTAATCAATAAAATTTTAAAGTCAATTCTAAAACATACTGGGAGTAGTGAAGCTAAAATAGGAGTAATGTGGTCATATTTCTTTGTTCTTGTTAAAAGCCTGGCAGCTGAGTTCTGGACAGTCTGGAGTCGATCAGTAGATTTTGGGGTTAAACAAGTGAAAAGCCTGTTGCAATAATCCAGGCATGATGAGATGAAGGCATGTAAAATGGTCTAGGTGTCCTTAAAAGTTAACATAGATCGAATTTTTGCAATATTTTTAAGTTGATAAAAACATGATTGAACAAGCTTTGTGGTGTGCTGCTTGAAATTTAAATTACTATCAAACCAAACACCAAGGTTCTTTGCCATGGGCTTAATGTGATTTACTAGGGAACCAGCAGATGGCAGTATTTGTTTTGCCATCTGCTGGGACCCAATGCACATAAGGGAGGCATTAACCATGTGTCACTTGTGTGCATAGAGATATATGTGGGATAGGTAGTGCAGATGACCCCTTTAATGGATGTGGCCCTAAAAGCAAAAGAGCCCTTTCCGGGACAAAGCCTCTATTTGGAGCTGTTTAGTAGATATTCAGGAGCAGGGCTACACCTCAATCACGCCACTATCGGCATTTCCTGTCACGGGTTGGCTGAGTGCAGACTAGGGTGAGGACCCAAATGCAGACAACGGCAAGGCGAGAGGATGCAGTTTATGGTGATTTATTAATTCAAAAAACTAAACTGAAACAGGCTTACATGGAGCTCGAGACAAAGTCCAAACAAAGGTAATCCAGAACAGGGAAAACAGAGCACAAGGCAGAATACTCAACAAGACGCACAAGGACGTGACAAAAACTGGAGACACAAGCAGGCATACATATACACAGGGACTAACGACCGGGGCAGGAGCAACGCAGGTGAGATACATGAAGGAAATCAAACAAATCTAGACAAGGACACCAGGTATAGAGGGTTATCAAAATAAAACAGGAAGTAAAGTTCACAGGAACACACAAGGACAGATCTACCAAAGTAAGACACCAAAACATAGAAAGTCAGCAAAATCAGGGCACGGACAGAGACGTGACCAAACAGGAGACAAGACTACACTAAAACATGGAAATATAAGACTAAGGACTAGGATACAGACCATAATGATAAAACACAGAAGTAAACAGATCAGGAAAACACTTAACTAAAGCACAGGACTAAGAACTAACTAAACAAGACTACACAGAGGAACGCAGAATCCAAAACAGACTTAAACAGGAAACATGAACACAAAACCACATTCCTAACATTTCCATAAATACCCACCTAACCCATCTCCTATTCTTTGCTCCGTTATTCTGCGCCCGCCCCCCTGACCCCTTTATCTACCTTGTTTCCTCATCTCCTTCTTCCTACCTGTCCGTCGTGCCCAGGTGCTACGGTGAATTTCCTATCGCAGCTTCCCCACAACGCTATACAAACATCCCTATCCAGCGAGTCCAAGCCTTGCACAATCTTTTTGTTCATCAATAAATCATTTCAACGTATCTGTTGATAGTGTGATCCTTGAAAAAATAGAATAGCAGTTATACATAATAACATGAGTTCTGTTATATGAAACTCCAAAGTTGCTAAAGACTTGGATTCAGAGTGAGGTCATCCTTGTTGGCAAGTTTCACTGCATGGAAAAAAAAGATGTTTTTCAAGCATTAGTTTGTGCAAAATGTGTCCTTTTACTGTAGTAAGAAGAACAATGCACTGACATTGTAACGAGTTTACAGATTAAAAATAAATAAATAAATAAATAAATAAAAAGCCTTTGTGCAGAATAATCCACTTCTCTGCTTTCCATTCATTCGCTGAATATGTTGCAAACATGAATAGTTTCTCCAAAATACAGCTAAATACACATCTTCCACTTTGTTTTACCATTCTCTGCATGATATTGTCACACTGTATAAGAACTGATAAATTTAACTCACTTCTAATAACAAACTGCCAAAATGCAAAACACACCTTTGTTTTAACCCCTTCATGAGATCGTAATTGCCGTAATGTTTTCATGATGTCAGTGTCACTGAATGTAAATTACATGTTAATCAAATTCTCATTAGTGCCAGAAATAAAATTTTAAAAACTGTACAACTTGGCTCCTGCTATTGTTTAATCCCTGTTGGACATTTTAATTTAATTTACTACAGAGTACGACGCATTTGCTGAAGCAAGCTATATCTTGAACACATGCCTGCACATAATAATGTCCAGTCCACTGGGGGAATTTATTCACCTAATATGCTTGCAGTGCCACAAGCTAAGATTGTCTAATGTAATATAGTTATTCCTAAGTGGTATGAAGTTGAGTAAGTAAGGAATAATCCATGATGCACAATACGGTGAGGTGTGGGATTCTGGTTTTAAACACAAGATATGGACACCAAGAACATGGCTCACCGACAAAAATGTAACATAAATATTTTATTGAACAATTTCAACTGAGAAGTAAGAAGGAAAAGTTAGCCATTCCATGCATGTTGCATGGTTACATATATAGGTTGGTTAGCAAAGTTATGACTGTCAAATTAATTAAAAATGAATTAACTTTTCACAGCCGGGGGCAGAAAGGCTCAAAAAATAAACTTTGGTAAATTTTTTTTGAAAAAACGATAATGCGGTTTTCGTCCTGGTTGTGGAACAACGGACCAGCTCTTTACTCTCACAATGATCCTGGAATGGGCTTGGGAGTATGCCCATCCAGTCTACATGTGCTTTGTAGATCTGGAGAAGGCGTATGACCGGCTCCCCTGGGAGATACTGTGGGAGGGGGAGGAGGGGGACCCTTCTCAGAGCTATCCAATCCCTGTACATCCAAAGTGAGAGCTGTGTCCGAGAACTCAGCAGTAAGTCGGACTCTTTCCAGGTGAGGGTTGGGCTTCACCAGGGCTGAGCTTTATCACCAATCCTATTTGTGATATTCATGGCCAGGATATCGAGGCGTAGTTGTGGTGAGGAGGGGTTGCAGTTCGGTGGGCTTGGGATCTCGTCGCTGCTTTTTGCGGATGATGTGGTTCTGATGGCATCATCGGTCCGTGACCTTCAGCTTTCACTGGATTGGTTCACAGCAGTGTGAAGCGGTTGGGATGAGGATTTGCACCCCTAAATCTGTGGCCATGGTATTCAGCAGGAAACCGGTGGGGAGCCAACTCCAGGTAGGGAATGAGTCCTTACCCAAAGTGAAGGAGTTCAAGTACCTCGGGGTCTTGTTCACGAGTGAGGGGAGAATGGAGCAGGAGATTGGCCGGAGAATCGGAGCAGTGGGGGCGGTATTGCACTCGATTTACCGCACCGTTGTGACGAAAAAGAGAGCTGAGCTGTAAGCTCTCGATCTACCGGTCAATTTTTGTTCCTACCCTCATCTATGGTCATGAAGGCTGGGATCATGACCGAAAGAACAAGATCGTGGGTACAAGCAGCCAAAATGGGTTTCCTCAGGCCGGTGGCTGGTGTCTCCCTTAGAGATAGGGTGAGAAGCTCCGCGAGGAGCTCAGAGTAGAGTCGCTGCTCCTTTGCGTCGAAAGGAGCCAGTTGAGGTGGTTTGGGCATCTGGTAAGGATGCCTCCTGGACGCCTCCCTAGGGAGGTGTTACAGGCACATCCAGCTGGGAGGAGGCCTCGGGGAAGACCCAGGACTAGGTGGAGAGACTATATCTCCACACTGGCCTGGGAACGCCTCAGGATCCCACAGTCAGAGCTGGTTAATGTGGCTCGGGAAAGAGAAGTTTGGGGTCCTCTGCTGGAGCTGCTACCCCCGTGACCTGATCCCAAATAAGCGGATGAAGATGGATGGATGGATGGATGGATGGATGAATATCAGTGTTCAGCGCACCACTGAACTTGTTTTAAAATGTTTTTGAAATAATGAAATAAATTGTGCCAAGAACTCCTAGAAATATCAATAATTGTTAAATGATGTTACTTTCCTATCTACTTTTATGTCATTTTATTTTCCTGGTACAAGATAAATTGTTTTCCTTGCAGACATGAATCCAACAAAGGACATCGCCTTTGTTGTGTGATTGACAGGTCAGAATCTGCTTGTTAGAGTTGAGAGAATTGCATCTCAGCAGAACTTAAAGTAGTCTAGATAATGAAATTCAGGAACAACCTGTCCATTTGGTTGAATTTTTCAACATAAAATGTACAAGTATTGTAAGTGAAACGGAAAAGGGATATTTATATGCAGCGTGCATTTCAGACAGAATTCAATATAAAACAAACTGGGCTTATGGTGAACAAGATTTAGTGCAGGACACAATAGCTCCATTGTTGGGCTTCTGTGGAGCTCAGCACTTGGTGTTTGGGCAGACGTGTAACATTAAAGGCTGTGTTTGGGATCTCTAAATTAACAGGCCCTGTTCCCTGCCTCAAATACACATACACACACAGTGAAAAACTTTTGCCTTTCATTGAGTTGTTGTATTGAATTGATTCAATGAGTAACAGTCAGCTGGTTCTCATTTCTCAGATGTATTCATAGTCTGGCAGTGTTCGGCACAAATGTGTTGCATTTTGGGTTTTATGTTTCTGAAGGTTGCTTTGTAGTATTTTCAGCATGTGTTGTATCTCACTCAATAATAGTTTGCGGAGGCCTCTGCTATCTTTGTTGCTGTAGCATGTTGCTATAGTAATCACAGCTTCTTTTTTGTTGTGTGGTGTGCTCAGGTCAACTAATCTGCGTTATTAATGACCTGAATATTATTTGTACATTGGAAGATTTTGGAAACATTTTAACAATTTGCATTAACACAGGAAGAAACAGAAAACCAGACATTGTAGTTGTAGGACCAGGTTTAGGCCTTGCTGTTATTTCTTGAACTAGACCCAATGATGTAGCATCTCAATTGACCTGACCTCAAACTGGGGTTGTTTCAAACACTTTCCAGGATCTCAGGTGACAAGAGACACATGCAAAGTTGGATTCCTTTTTTTAACTTTTAACCGAGGCGGTTTCTATCTGCATCCAATCTTTGTGCTAAGCCAGGCCAACACCCCTTGGACCAATATTTGAACACAAACAGATAAATTTGTTGGATTGATGTTATATCTAACTCTGAGAAAGATGGCAAACAAACACATTGCCCATAATGTTGGAATGTGGCATATTTCCAAGTGAAGTGATATGATTAGATTGCTCAGAAGTGGGCGTGGTTTAGCAAATATGAAGTAAACAAATGCATTACAGTACCAGCTGAAATCCAAACACGTCTCTTTAACCCATGATATTCCTCTGCTAGCTACTACATCGACATGCTAATGGTCAAGAGTGTGATGGTCAGGTTAGCTAGTCCAGTGGTTCTCAAAGGGGGGTACGGGGACTCCGAGGGGTCCTTTAGGGCGTTCCAGGGGTTCCCCAGCAAAAAGATCCTGGGACAAAATTTTATCAGATAAGGGTCTGTGGTCTAATTTGTTTGAGTTTAGGGGTCCCTGATGTGAAAAAGTTTGAGAACCACTGAACTAGTTAATCTAAATTGCTCTTGATTTGCTAAATCTATGTATACTGTATGTTTCAGTCTTTAATGGAAGCTTCAGCAGTTTTCCAATGAATGATTTGGATATTAAGCACTCTTGTTTAAACTCTTCACCCAATTGAAAACCTTTACTGAATTCTCAATAACAAAAGAAATAATAATTTTGGCAGTGATGAAAGACAAACTTTATCTCCTTTCTTAAATGCAACATAGAATAAAGCTGCCACTCCATGAAACCAACGTATCATTTGTTTATATCCTGCATCCTCCATAACACACGTTTTTTTCTGTAGCTGACTATAAACAGGGCCAAGTTAGAAACAGGACGCATGAAGAATGTTAATATTTACCAAGCAAGACAGAAAATCAGCAAGGAGGACTGATCTCATTACAATGGGAGAATAAAAATGGTAAGTAATGTTTGAAAAACAAAAAAAGAAGTGTCACATTTGATTAACTCATCATGGAATCTGTTTCCTGAGTGTCTAATCATTTCTTTAAAACATTCCTGAGTAATCCCCTGCCTGTCTGTATGACACCTTTGGCCACAGACAGCGGCCATCCTTTCATCATTAACCTTTACCTCACTTTCAAATTACTGTATAATAGAGTAAGGTAATCTTCTGCTCTGCTTAGCTAAGACCTTATGCACTGCATTTAGTTCATTGGTTTCCACAGTCTCCTTCAGATAAAAAAGTAATTTCTAATACACAGACAGATAAGACCCAACGGAAACTCTTTCATTTTCTGCTATATGGCATTTTGAACTTAAGTCAGAATCTTTACTTCACTATCTGTGAGCCTAGAGACTATTATTCCCTGCATATTGTCATTGGCCTTGTTCTTTTTGAAGAAACACACCTTTGCGCTCGCCATGAAAAACTGTCATTTCCGAGCCTCCACCTCTACATCATGCTAGGTGTTAAAGCATAACCAAAATAATGCAATAACTTGTGTCCGAAACAAATGTGAACTAAAATAAAAATGATTCATTCATTGTCATTTAATATTAGTGAGGAAGTGAGTGGGAGACTCCTTCCTGCAGCTCTTCCTCTTCAGGTTTAAGAACGCGTGGTTGACAATTCTCCAGCCCCTGCAGCCATAGCGGTATTCTCAGATCTGCCTCAAAGTGACTCATCAGCCCGTCGGCCCTCCAACGCTCTTCTTCCCAAACCAGGTCTGCCTGTGCCAATGTCTCTTCTGGGGATGGAGAGTTCTCCCGAGCCCCAGAGCATCACAGTTATTTTACTTCAAGGATGTTTTGCTTTAAGGGAAGGGAAGGTCATTCCTTTGCCTGTTGTAGACACATAATACACTTTGTGCTCACACACCATTTTAAGTGATCCCATGGGCCATTCTACAGTGTGCCCAATTCATAAAAACACAGTGTAGTCGGATGTTTTAAGTGCTGAAGCAGAAAATATCTGTGGATTACTTACTAAAATTACCAAATAAGCAAACATTTGCTGGGAGGTTGGGGGATGGGTACTTTTTGGGTGACATTTTTCCAAAAAACAACATTACTGTTCACGTATTATGCACTTTATTCAATTTATGACTTATCTGGGTGCACACAATTTAGTAAACATTCTGTCACATGGTTCTTTAATTTGCAAGTAACACTTGCATTGGTTTTATATCTTACCGAGCTCCTCTGGCAAAAGGCCTGAAGCCTGGGAAGATGACCTTTTAAGCCTTTTACAGCACCCAGGAAGTGAAAGAAGCCAACAAGGAGATGGAAGAAGTCTTGAGTTTAGCATTGTCAAAAATGGCTTTTTGTCTGGCTTTGTTATTATTTGCTGGAAGCTTATTCTTTCTTTGTAGATTATTCCTTTTGATATGTTGTTTATGTTTTGATATCTTTAAGCTTGTTAGATGTTTAATGTTGTTGTTGGTCAAGTATGACAATTTCAGCCTTATTCTTTCAGCTGCAGCCCCAGCGGTGTGAAACAGACTTGGGAGCAAATAATAAATGAACATAAAAACATAATTCTTACTTTCATATCTTGTAAGTACAACAAGTACAATGCCTTGGTGCTTTACTCAGTCTCTGTTATAGAAAATCAGTATAGAAAAGCACAACACTCAGACTCTCTACATCTCCCACTGCATAGGTATAAAATTACCCCATAGCAAAGTAACACAAGGCAGTGCGTATCTGTGGCTCAAGGTGCTGACACAGATATGTCAGTCGGACTTTCATATAAAAAAAATCATCAGGGAAAGCCAAAGGGCTTTGCCAGCCTCTGAACACGCTTGTCCTTCTAAGAGATCCTTTCTCTTCCTCTTCCTCCTCTGAGCTCCACAGGATCTATTATTAGGACTTAGGACTAATTAATACATCTATGGATCTTCTACAAATGGTGATGCCATTTCCCAAGAGAACTGATTAGTCAGTAGGCGGTGCTTTCACACGCCTGATCTGTTAATCCTGAACAAAACCTGCTCCAGAGCAGTTAAGGTACACACTTTTTCCTAACATACAGCGAGCGAGCTCTAATGGATGTGTAAAAATGCATGTAAAACTATATGCGATGTCACTCATGTTGACTTCTGACTGGAGGGAAAACAGAAACATCAAGGAAGTTAATCTTGTCCACTGAAAATATGTTGAAGGTGCACAAAACTTCGCAAAAATAGAACCCGGGTGTATTTTAATACAAGCGGCACAATCAGTAATTGGCTCATTCGGAACACCTCCTAACTGAAAGTGTGTTAGTTACCATGGTGATGTACCCCAAGTTAGAAATGAACCCCTTTCCTATCCCTTAAAACCCAGCGTTAATCCTGGAGTTACCTCGCTAACCCAAATTCTGTTTCGTAGTACAGGTCTCAGGTCCATTTAGTTTCTTTATTGCTTAGTTGACCTCCTTTGAGTTTGGGCCTATAGGCTCTTTTGTAATATTAGGTTTTCTTTACTTTTGTCTTTTGTTAACAACTTTATTAAAGCAATCTTTGTTTTTACACCTTTGTCCTTTTGCCTTCTTGACACTGCCATTTTACCATGATTTTCCACTTTATGTATATTATCCACTGATGATTTGGTGACATTTCAGTGCTACCAGCATGCATGTGGGTAGAAATGTGCTGGTATGTTACAGTATTAAGGGTGCATGAACATTACAGCATGGCCAACAAGTCCTCAAAATCACACCACAAAATTCCAAAATACGTCCTCGGTCTATGCCCTTCAGAATGACACACAGAAGCATTTCTGATCTGACGCCAGTGTTGAGGACGACATTGCAGTTTAAAAAACAACACAGTTTTTTTTGACACTGCTATGGTTAAGGTTTGGTTGGGTTTAGACACAAAAACAACTTAGTTAGGAAAACATTGTGATTTGGGTTAAAACTTCGTAAGCGAGAAGTCAAGCCAGAAGCTTCTCCCTGTAGGGGCGTAGTAGTCATACTACTACGCCCAATGGACAAGTCATAATTCACCAGCGTGGAATGGCAGGGAGTTGCACCATAATGGGCACCAGAACCGGAGCTGGGCGAGCAAAAGAACTGGGCACAGCAGCCACCCAGTGAAAATGGCCGGGACCGAACACAATTTGACGACAGGGAATACAGTACCAAGGTGATTTACAGTGGCTCCGAACCAGACTTTGACAAAATAACGTGCGCTGAGAAGCAAGGGAACAGAGAATGTTAGGACTAACGCCACGTCCTCCTGTAACCCTCTAACTGCTAATCCCAGTAAACACAGCTGGACTGGGACTAAACCCAGCCTCCAAGACCAACGAGCCTGAGCTGGACTATCGCCTCTTGAGTTACAAAGTTGTATTACGAGACAGGACGGACCAGAGCTAGCTACATTGACATAATTCTGTTAATAATGTTAGTACAATTTTAAACTGAACTGTTTTAACCTAAAATTCTGGGGTTATCTTACACATTGCACCTTTAAAACAAGTTACTTGGATTTAATGCAAACTAACAGATAAACAAACAAAACAAACCTCCTTAGATGGGGTCAGAATAAAGGCTGCAAACATCATCAGTGTTTCTTAGATGTTTTCATAAAGACACAGTGGACAGCCAAGAAAGGAACAAAATAATACAAATAAATAAATGAAAACCAGTGATGTGGCAGGGTGAATTATGCATTATCGACAGTGTGATGACTTCTGCTAATGAAAAATAATAGTTAATAACAGACTTGATTGTGGAAAAACAGAACACTCCTCTCTACAGGATATTACAATGACAGAAATGGATGAAGGGCTTTTTAAAAAAAAATCTTTATCCTTTACTCATTCAACCATCTTTCTCTACATAGCTGAGACTTTTATACTCCAACTTTTAAGCTATCATTTCAAAGAGCAATTTACAAAACTCCTGGCAGTGATCTATCTGCAAGTAGTGTTTGTAGAGAAGTACATTTTAATACAGATTCCCTTGGCTTGTTTCTTTTCACCCGCGATCCCATTTGTGTTGGATTGGTGGATGAGCTGTGTCTCCGTTGAAAACCACTGAAGAGACCTTGATAGCACTCTCCATATGTTCAGCCAAATGAGTTCAAGCATTATACAGTGACTTGAGTGATGAAAGACCCCATCACTGCTGAATGTTGTCATTAAAACAAGCAGAAGCACGCAGCGCTCTCAGTATGAATGATCCTATGGTAAGAATAAGACGTGGACTTATCCAGAAGATAGAGTGTAATAGAGGTCAAGCCATAATATGGAAGATTTTTACATACATTTTACCCTATTATATGCCTATTCATCAACTGGCTGAAGTTAATAGATGAGAAAAAGGAGACTAATCAATCATTTTAAATGCATGCTTTCTTTATGCTCACAGTCAGTTGGTATTCCACACATGATGTCTGTATGGCATGTTTGCCCTCATCCAGTCATACCATGTATAAACTAAACAAAATTATCTTTTTGACTGTTCTCATTATTGTGTGGTCTATTTTTGATTTCAGGGAAACTATAGAACTTGAGAAAACTGTGCCAACGTCTGTTAGTTTGAATAATGAACATGACCTGGTAAGGTTGAAAAAGACGCTACTCTCACTTTAATTTATGAAGCTTCAGCCCTGGGGTACCAGAATATTAATTTTTTACAATGATTTGATAAAACACTCATGTTGTGAAACAACATGGAATAAATGTCACGTGTATGTGTTTCTTAGCTATATGTAATCTTAATTAACTAATTATTAATTAAGATTACATATTATTTATCTTTATATAAGTAATTTGTATTGAAATGTCTTTTTATATTGCCCTATGTTGCTTTTATGTTTTATGTAAAGCACACTGAGTTGCCTTGTTGTTGAAATGTGCTGTACAAATAAACTTGCCTTGCCTTAGCTAAAACAACAATTTCTATACATTGCTGGGGAGCAGCAAATTGTAATGTGTTTGCATAGAAGCAGATTTTTATATTTGTCTTGTTGGAAAACATTTCAAGCAAAATGTATGTATTATTGTGACAAGTTCTGTCTCTACTGGGGTTATTGAGGGACAAAAAGTAAAAAACATGTCAGTCCACGCTCTGTGTTGTGTGTGCACGTGTGTGTGTGTGTGTGTGTGTGTGTGTGTGTGTGTGTGTTTACCCAGGCTCACTGTAAGAAATGGAAAACATTAAGAATATTATGAATGGTATATGTGGCCATTGTTTACTCAGCCGTTAATTCACCTACTTAAAGCTGTGCAATACGCTCTTTTCAGTCACTAATCACTCTCCAGTCACGCATGATGTCTGAAACAGCGCACTGCTGCCACATAACCCCACTAAACAACATCCTGGGGAGTCATCCATGCAGTGATGACTCCCCACTGCCCCACAGAGAAGGAGGAAAAATCTGCCACCACCATGTGCAACCCAGGGCAAAACCTTCTTCTACTTAAAGTAATATAATGTAAGACACCAGCAGATGCTCATCTTGCAACAAGCCACCCGAGTGGTCCACATCAAAGACAAATGGGCATCGTTAGCAATAGAGGGTACCACCTGATGGCCACACAATGTTCTGACTACCTTGTTGTACCTAGTTTCCTGCTGATGTACAGCACCAAGGATATATTTAGTCAATAAGCTGTTTAAAAGAGACTGTATCGCTAAACAGCCCAAACCAATCTCACACAGACATAGTAAAGCTGAACTTTGTAGATAAAGCCATTTGTTTTTCCCCTGCACCCAGTGGAATCAACAACACCAGTTCAGTGAGAGACACTTTTGTTGAATTGATCCTTTAGAGCAATTGGTCATAAAGTTATATTTGGCGGTAAAGGCTCTGCTTTTTGAGGGAGCTCTCACAGAATACTAGAATTCTGCTGAGAGAGCGAAACCCCCTTAATAAACACATATGAACATAAATCTTAGTTAAATCTGCAACACAAAATAGCACATAAGGAGGAGGTTGGGGCGGTGGAGGGGAGCTGCGACAGCAAACGGCACTGGCATGAGCATAAACACCAGAGCAACAGTGATAAGTCTCCGGTTATATACGTGCGTGAATATGATGGACGGTTGGACTTGTGAATGAGACAATAATTGTGAAGCGCATTGACAACAGCTGATGCTAATCAGTCAATATGATATAAACAATCTTATAGAAACCAATCATATTGCATGATGTGATGCTTCATTCATCTTTCAGTGGTTCCCCCAGAAAGCTAAGTTTTGAGCACAAACACAATGCAGCTACTACATAAGTCACATTAGCTGCTGCTCTTATACTATTCCCATCTTGTGGATCAGATTCCGACTTTTCAAATACTGTTGCAATTTCCAATGTTACTACAAGTAAAGAGGGACATTCTCCTTTCATGCCTTTAGCAGGTTAAGGTGGTAGTAAACCTGTGTGGCTCTCCCTCTATCTTCATCTCATATTCATCATCCATCACCTGCCACCTATCGCGCAGGTAATGTTGCTTTTCATGTGCACAGTGTACAGTTCTCCAGGAATAAGTGTCTGTGTGTGTGTGTGTGGGGGGGGGGGGGTGCATCTGCTCTCAGGTCTAGGATGTATTGAATTTCAGCAGTAGAGGGCACAATGGCACTTTCACAGCAGCCAGTTGATGGAATGATTTAATCAATTTAAATTAATTAGAACTGTCTTCTGTGAGGAACTTCCGAACCTACAGCATATGTAATTTTGCATTCAGCAGCTTCATTACATTGTGCATTTAACTGATGTTGCATTCAACATACTGTATGCAACCTCTGGAGGCTAAAGTCAAATCGTAGTCCTTGATTGAAATCAAATTCAATAAAAACATCCTGTTTTTGGTCTGCAGTGATGCAAGTCCTTGAAATATGCTACTGCTAAATTCATTAAAAGCTGATATGTAACTAAAAACAGAGTGTTTAGATCTATTTGATGTCTTGCTTTGAAAATATTTAGAAACCTGTAGAAACTAAAAGTTTTTCCAGGAAAGGGTTTGTGACCCGTCTACTAATCTACACTTTTAATTCTCAGAAACCTGGCAGCCAACTGGCACATGTAACAGAGTTAGAAGCAATACAGGCCTACAACCTGGCATAAGTCAGATTAAGATTTTATAGTATAATATATCAAATATAATATAATATGAAACAATTTTATTTCTTGATTTCTAAGTTACTGAAAAACAAGAAAATCAATACATTTTTAGTTCCTATAATGTTTTTGTTGTAGTTTCCTCAATAACTTCTAAACTGCTTTCAAAATTAAAAACAGACACTCTTTCTACATTTCAAGATTGCATTGTGTTATTTAAAGTACTCAGTCCCTCTTTCTAAATGGCAGGGGACGAATTTCTGTCAAGGATAGAAAGAATCAATCAGACGAGATGGTCTTTTTCTGCCTTTCTCTTCCTTTTACTGTGAGGACCTTGTGCATATTCCCTGTGGACCATGCCTGTCTAAATGTGGACCCTCTCACACGATTGAATGTGTCAGGGAGTAGTTGGTCTTCACGTCACAGCGGTGATGCCAGTTGCCTGGGGGCTTCCCTCGGGTGTAGTTTCCTGACAGCCTTTGGATTTGATCCCTGATCCCTGTTTTTTTTGTACATGACATGAGCACAACATTAGCAGCAACACCTTATTATTAAAGCTACTATTTCATTCAACAGGCCCAAGTGTGTCATTCAGAGTGTGGATAGATGTTCCTGCTAAAGATTCAGAGTCGGGGTTTCAAGCTAGCTTTGTCTGTCTGCTGTTTGGTGCTGTGCAGGAAGTGTACACTGGGTTTTTAGCTGAAAACAGCTGCCTGCTGCTGGTGGAAATTATGCTATTAGAGCATTGAGAGTCAACCAAAACAAAACAATGAGTTGAAAGATCCTAAAAGGGTGATAATTAGTAACCCTTTCATGTACAAGTAGTCATGTGATTCACATTTACCGTAAAAAAAAAAAGGATTAAGGATTGCATTCAAGTGTGTCCTCCTTTATCCCGTGATCTTGAGCCTCTGTCATTAAGTCCCTGTGTCGTAGTTTTAAGACCTATATTGTTTCAGTTTTGTCTTTATAGGATACTTGATTCTATTTTTCTGACTCATCACCTGTACATAAAATATGCATGATATATATATATATATATATATATATGTATATGATATGAATATAAATATGCATACTCCCACATTAACCTTTTTAAATCATATTACCACTATGCAAATGTGAAGCAGTAAAACCAGTCGAGTAATCTAGGAATTACATCCGTATTGAAAGCCCAGTGCCAACATTCAGTACCAATGCAGGAAGTAGTTTGTGCTTTTGCAGGGTGGAATGTAAGGGTGTGGAGGCTGAGGTGGTGGGTAGACAAGTGCAGTCCAACTCTCCTACAAGACACTGGAGTTTGCATCTCGTCAAGGTAACTTCTGCCATGATCTGTAACCATGCTCTTCCCCTAACCTTACCCTTTCCATAGTAGCCATGAGCACATTATAGAAAGTGTGAATAAAAAATAAGAAGTTGAGAAAAACTGTATGCACTGCATAGACAGTAGGAGGAAACGGTGGGCGCAGTGGCTCCTTTTTGCCTGCATAGTGGTTCTCTTGCAGCTTAATCCAGCCATGGATTATCCAAAAACCATTTTATTTGGAGTTAAAACAGAAAGTGAGCACACCTGAAATGCTGTCAAGAATCCCTCATTGCACAAATAATCTGTGTGTACACGCAACTACGGCAAGTTGTCTACAGGAGGTTGAAACAGGAGCTCAGACTGTAAACTAAAATGGATGTTTACCACAGACAGTTTGGGAAATAATTTTACAGCTCACCTATGTTTGGTCTCTTCACAATTAATTCAGTTAATCTGTGGGGGATTCTTAAGTACCTGCAGGGACAAAATTACATCTAAATGTATTTTAAAATTAGACACTAAATATGCCATGTATCAAAATAAGCTAATAAGAATTTTTGTATTTTAAAAAGACTAAAAATACTTTTCCCAAGGTACCTTGAAATAAAATTCTACCGCACTATTTGATCTATCCCTTCACCAGGACACTGACTCAGTTGATTAAGTGGACGATGTTTGAGAGCAACAGCTTTTCTCTGTCTAATGTGATTAATCTGACATATGCAACCAGTTAACAGATCAAATATTCACATATCCCCACGATTCCCCAGATGAATGTTAGTTTTACGTTAACCAACAGTTTAATGTTTAACGAACAGTTTGCTCAACTTTGAATTGCTTTTTTTTTTGTGCACAACCACTAACATCGACTGGAAATAGTAAGCTAACATTATCTGTGAGGGCTGCTCGGGTCAAATAGTTAGCAAGAACATTACATAAATTGGTTAACAATTTAGCCCAGGCTACTAAAAAAAGCACCAAAGCCTAACAGGAACTGTTAAAAGTTGTAGCAAATTATGGTAAAAATGGATGGAAAGCTGGAGACCTAACACATTTCTCACCTTAAGATCTTCTTCGGGTCTGGATCAACTTTCTGTTCTGATCTCAACAAGTCTGGGTAAATCACCAAAGGGAGGCAGCATTTTTATGATGTCACATAGACTTCTCACAAAGTATTTTACTGTATTTTACAAATTACAATAGCCTATGTTGTGTTTCAAATACGTATTTTAAATACATGTATCATAAATATTGCCCATATCCGAGTACCTGCATGATGGTCTGACTTTTTTTAGTGATGTTCATATCAAGATCTCAGCAGGTAACTTGGTGAGTATGTTATAACTGATGGACAAAACTACAAAAGACCCAATTTGTTTTAACCAAAATGATCCTTTAACATCCTCTTGTATGAACAGTACAGTGATAAAATGTCACATGCCCTCATAGCCTCTAGTTTAAGTCGTATCCAATATCAGCAGAGAAGGGAGAGTCATAATTAACATCAAGATCCTTAAAAAGCTATTTGATGTTGACGATCAGAAAATTTTAATTTTCGCAACCAAACATGCTCCACTGGCTTTACCCTTTTCATAAAGAGATGCATCTCACGTTTCTTGTCACAGCCGGCGAAGATGTTGATGCCTCTGTTCAATTTCTTAGTTGGCCCAGTAGTAACTCTCCCAAGGACTGGTTGTCTTTTTATTGAACCACAAGAGCATTGTTATAAAAAGCGTCCTTTTCTTCAGATGAAACAAAGGCTGTTTAGTGTGTGTTCATATCTGTGGTCACTGTCCCCAGGTGGAATCAGTCGATGGGAACTGTCACAGGCTGATTTAATTTCCATAGGCTCGTTCAAAGGGACTCTCTCTTCATTACACTCCCAATGCACATTCCCCTCATTTCTACAGACAATCCATCTGCCGTTCTAAACCCTGTTTTGTCAAGAGTTGTTAGCGGCTCGGCCCCAGGGATGAGCACCGCAGGCTATTATTAATCTTGTTTGTTTCGTGTTTCTCTGTCTCTGTGCACTAGCGGGACTGAATGCCCAGTGGACTTTCTCTTCCACAGACATAATCAGTGATGTAAGTAAGTGCAGATTATCATTGAGACTTGTGAAGGAGGGCCGTCTCTGAGGTCTGCAAGTGTCACCTTGTGAATGATTAGACATTTGTACAGAAGCAGCTTTACTCTGCTTTGAATTTCTACTAAATTAAGTAAAAATACAAGGTCAAAGATTGGAAAAAAGAGAAGCATCTGAAGATAGATTCTGAAGATAAAGCCTCTGGACCTTTGTGCTGTGCATCAAGAGTTACAAATTTAATTAATTGTCATGTAAATAACAAAAAAATTTCGTTTCTGTGTTATATTTCTGCTTTGTGAAATTTAATACCGGGGGGATACTGCTGGAAATGGAATTTGTAGCTATTAATTAAACACCCTCAGCGAGGGTGATTTCCAGTAAAGTTATGCTGACCAGTTGTTAATGCTGTGAAGCCAACGGTGGGAAAAGCTGACAGAGTCAGATCCCTGATAATCACGATCTTGTCAGAGAAGGACGGGGCCAGAGGAGAAGGATACTGCTGATTCTGGCTCCAGCAGCTTTAATCCAGCCAGAGGCACCGAGGATTTCTGAGCACTTCTAATCAATACGTTTACACCCATGTTTCTCATGTAAGTGAGATCTGATCTGGAATCAATCCCACTTTGGTGACTCTGATGCCTTGCTGACCTCATCTTTTTTCCATCACATTAGCATCGAACAAATTAGCTGTATCCCCTTGTGCTGCCTTACAGTCTCACAGACATCTCAGGAATCAAACTGCAAAGAAAAATTATTTTAGTTTTATTGCACTGTGGATGTTTTTTCTTTCAATTTAACTACTGCATAGTTCCCTGAACTCATAAATCTGTTGTCACTATAAAATTTAGTTTCTGCAAAAACAATGCACAGAATAATAAAACAAAATCTATTTCAAGTTTGAATGCAAATTAATCACAGCACTTTTCACTGAAGGCAGTTGGAAGAACACTAAACAACAATTTTTCAGTTACATTAAAATTCAAAGGCACTGCAGATTGAAATTTCATGAGAAACACCTCAAAATAATGCAATACACTATACAGTATGCAGGCTGCTGATGCTCTTGGGGATAAAACATTTTGTGCAGACGTTCATGGTTCCCACACAATATATCCTATGACTTTGGTGATATCTAGCATCACCATGAGGTTGACATTTTGTGTGTTTTGTGAGGGAAATGTCTCGACAACTCTTGGATGGATTGCTATAAAGTTTGGTGCACACACTTCATGTGCCCCCTCTGAATGAATTGCAATTATTTCTGCGATCCCCTGACTTTTTATCCAGCGTGATCATTACATTTTACATTTACATTCATTAATTTGGCAGATGCTTTTGTCCAAAGTGACATACAAATGAGGTACAATCCAAGCCTCAATAGATCAAGGAGAAGCCTTTCAGAATAAGTGCCTCAACACTCAGTTCCACATTCCACCTGACACAAGGATTGAAGGTTAAGTAACATATAAGTGCCCAGCAATCTTTTCTTTTTTTTTTTTAGAAAGAGCTAGAAAAGGATCAAAGGAGCTTATTAGGTTAGCAAGTACTCTTGCCAAAATTTAACTGTGTCCAATACTTTGGTTTATGACCAACTACTTGCAAAGCTAATGACATCAGTGGCCTACTTTTTTTTGTGCTAATTAGCAAATGTTAGAATGCTAACATGCCAAACAAAGATATATATATATATATATAGAACAAGTATATAGAACAAGTATTTGATACACTGCTGATTTTGCAGGTTTTCCTACTTACAAAGCATGTAGAGGGCTGTAATTTGTATCATAGTTACACTTCAACAGTGTGAGACGGAATCTAAAACAAAAATCCAGAAAATCACATATGTATGATTTTTAAATAATTAATTTGCATTTTATTGCATGACATAAGTATGTGATCACCTGCCAACCAGTAAGAATTCCGGCTCTCACGGACCTGTTAGTTCTTCTTTAAGAAGCCATCCTGTTCTCCACTCATTACCTGTATTAACTGCACCTGTTTGAACTCGTTACCAGTATAAAAGACACCTGTCCACACACTCAATCAAACAGACTCCAACCACTCCGCAATGTCCAAGACCAGAGAGCTGTGTAAGGACATCAGGGATAAAATTGGAGACCTGCGCAATGCTGGGATGGGCTACAGGACAATAGGCAAGCAGCTTGGTGAGAAGGCAACAACTACTGGCGTAATTATTAGAAAATGGAAGAAGTTCAAGATGACGGTCAGTCTCCCTCGGTCTGGGGCTCCATGCAATATCTCACCTTGTGGGGCATCAGTGATCATGAGGAAAGTGAGGGATCAGCCAGAACTACACAGCAGGACCTGGTCAATGACCTGAAGAGAACTGGGACCACAGTCTCAAAGAAAACCATTAGTAACACACTACGCCGTCATGGATTAAAATCCTGCAGCGCACACAAGGTCCCCCCGCTCAAGCCAGTAGCATGTCTAGGCCCGTCTGAAGTTTGCCAATGACCATCTGGATGCTCTGTAAGAAGCATCTTAAGGTCCTGGAGTGGCCTAGCCAGTCTCAAGACCTGAACCCAATAGAAAATCTTTGGAGAGAGCTGAAAGTCCATATTGCCCAGCGATCTTGCCCAAAACCTGAAGGATCTGGAGAAGGTCTGTATGGAGGAGTGGGCCAAAATCCCTGCTGCAGTGTGTGCAAACCTGGTCAAGAACTACAGAACGTATGATCTCTGTAATTGCAAACAAAGGTTTCTGTACCAAATATTAAGTTCTGCTTTTCTGATGTACCAAAACTTATGTCATGTAATAAAATACAAATAAATTATTTACAAATCACACAATGTGATTTTCTGAATTTTTGTTTTAGATTCCGTCTCTCACAGTTGAAGTGTAACTATAATACAAATTATAGACCTCTACATGCTTTGTAAGTAGGAAAACCTGCAAAATCAGCAGTGTATCAAATACTTGTTCTCCCCACTGTGTGTATATACATGTGTATGTGTGAAAGGAATGACAATTGTGCAGTAATTATTCACCTGAAAGATGTGATTTAGAGCAATTAATGTTGGTAATTAGTCTTGTTCTGTGGGTGTTGTGTTAACGTGCTCCTACAGGTGCTTTGCTGTGGAAAGGCCAGAGGCATCTGGTGCCCAGCACATAGAGGATGCACGCTAGATAGTATATTTCTGAGGTGAGGCCAGTGGTTGCACTGCTCATTTGCAAAATTTGCTGCTACCACAGCTGCTCCTGCTCACATAACATTTTAGTAAATCTAGCATTTAATAAGGGGTTATTACCGTCACCCTCCAATCGCTGCTGTGTTGAGCTTGACGAATGCTTGGACGAGGGGGATAAGGGCAGCTCAGATGTCAAATATCAGATCTGGGCATAAACTCCATGTGATTTGGCAGATGAACTAGCCTAACTTGCCAGTGGTTTGCTACATCCCTTCAGCAGAATGACTCAGTAATGTCTAGTCTGGAGCTTGTTTTTAATCAATTATATTTTCACTTAACATTTGTCGGACTGGTTTCTTAGAGAGTGAGATTCTTTGACTAAATACACTTTTGGTTTAGCGGACTTATTTGCAGTGACACCACATCACTTGTGAGCCCCTGTGGATTTTTCATCCAGAATACCTCATTAAAACAGATCCGTTCATGACCCTGGTGCTCATAGAACAATTTCCAGCTACATGCATCAGAAAGCGACCAAAGAGGGGATTTCAACAAAAGACTGACATCTCCCGAAGCACAATTGTAATTGTGCCCTTCAGATGAAAAGAGCAGCAGAGTACCTTTATGCCCGAATGGACATGATAAAATTTTTCATTAGAATTTGATTTCTATGGCGTTTACATTGACTTGTATATAGTGTGAGTGGGAAAGCCATGAGGTCGGTTTGCGATTTTCATTAACTACTACAAAAGACTGTCTACAGCTGTTAACATTAACCATGAACCATATGCAAGCACACCTCACACATGCTTTTCACTTACAAAGCCAAGGTAAAAATAAAAGTGTGAATATGTTTTTTTACCTCCACAAGTAGATTTTGGATCATGCACCAAAACATTTGAAAATTAGCAGAAATAAACTGAAAAGCACTTTTGATTCAAATCCAATTGCTGTATCTAATTTCCCCATTATTTTTTATTTATTATTTCATGTAACTGCAAATGTAAATGTATTTTCCTCACTTTCACATTATTTTGCTATTTCTAAGATTTAATATTTGTGTTTATACATTCTACTGGAACTCATTTGGCACATCAACTATCATCATCCTCTTGGTATTACAATAGTTCACATCAAAGACCTTGCTTGGGGTTCAGTGAATGGAAATGTTTGTCGGATTTTGTCATGTAGAGTCTCTGTTTAGAGGTGCAAAGTGTCCCGATGCACACGGCATGTGATGAACCACATATGTATGTACTTGTGTATTTAACCTGAGGCGAGGATTTAATGAGCATTTACAAAACAAAGAAAGCATGGCAAATAAAATGGGTAGATAATGTCCCTGAAGAAATGAATTAATTGTTTAAAAGTACTTGACAGTTAATGATCAAAATCAGCAAAGGAAAAAAACAAGATATTTTTTTTAAAACCATATTACACCCGCTACTTAATCATTCATGATAAATATTCAGTATGAAAAAAAATTAATTATAATTGCTATATTGCATATAGCAATCTCATGGCCGTAGGGCTTTTGCCAATGAGACTTCAGGACTTCCTTTCTACACAAGCCAAAGACAAAAATAAACAAACCATCCCAAGTATCTCTTCCTATTAGATAGAGTGGCTCACCATAATGAGCCCCATGTTAAATAAGAAGGAAATGTTCAAAAATATACAGCATATGTCAAACAATGAAGATTCTATGATAATTAGAGGAGAAATTCCTTTTGGAAAAGAAATATAGTGAAGTATTCAAAAGTCTTTGTCACACAGTAAAGAGTGCACAGGCTTTTGAAACAAGTCGTGTTTATTTGTGTCCCTTAATCATAGTTACAGCCTCCAAGGGATTCACATTAAAAAAATAAATAAATGAAAACCATTGTTTCCCGAGAGAAAACAAGGGAAACTAAAAAAAAAACAATGAGAAACATAGAAGAACAATACCAATATAATAATTTGATTATCTTGCTAGTGAGCCCTTCTTGACCAGGACGTTGTCGTCCAGCACTAATTAAAATTAAATCTATGTGAGTGCCAAAAATCGTGTCCAATTGATTTCTACCTTGACAAGCTGATTAAAGTGACAAAGTTGTCTCTTATTTAGAAAAGGCGCTAGAAAAGCTGATTGGAGGTTTTTTTTATACAGCTACATGAATTGGTAGGAGGTTCGCATAAACTTTCTTGTGTAGAATGTGCAGTGTCAGCATCCTCTCCATAGTAGTCTTATCTCTTAAATGTATTACTGAAGTGATGTTTAGCTTTGCTAAGGGAGCTGATTAATGCACCTTTGCTTCAACATGGAGTCTTTATTTTGTAATGATGGTTATCTTATGGCAGCCCCATGTATCTGAATTCATATGTAAAGCTTTATTCTTGAGGTTTTGTGTGGAGCATTTGCTCAGGAGGAGACCCCTGACAGGACAACAGTGCATACAGTACCCAATTATCCAATGAGGTGTCAGTGGTGGCTGGTGAGCCAGTGTTATTGTGTAGATAACTGTAGCAAGTTATGTTTTCCAATGTGTGTGAGCTGTTTAAGCTGTAGCTTGTCTGAGTGGTTCTGCCAGTAGGTCAGTGGGTCTGTCTGTTGATTCCCAAACAAAGTTGAGCTGCAGATTATGGAGATATGCCTGTACAGGTTTGTTAGACAACCACAATCATACAGCAGTAGAGTTTTATGTATTGTTCAGCTGTAGGATTTCACAGATACTCTGGAGTTTTATGCCATTGGCTGTTAGGCAAAGGCAAAGTAAATTACCTTGCGTTCGAGTCGCGAGATCACGCAAGAATACATCTTGCCATGGTTCATGTTATGCTCTTGTGGTGGTTCGGCCCAATCATTGTCCTATGAGGAACTACTGGCAGCTACAGGTGTGATTTACAGACCAGGTCCACTATTGGCGACCTGACTTGCGACACTGCACAAAGCTGAGATACCTGGCAACGTGCACCAAGCTAGTGGTGTGACGAGAGGTCGTGAAAAATGTAAAAATTTGGACGGTGCTCACATAAAGACAACTGTCTGAACAGCTGTGTGTACAAAAAGGAAATGCTAAATTGAGGCTAATGATAACTCCCACCCACACCCACAAGCTACTGGTGGGGTAGTGTCGCATTGTTCAATGAACGTTTTGTTCATTTGACCTAATCTTGCATATGACTCAGGAGGAACAAGTAGTCTCGGGAGGAACGAGTAGTCTCAGTGAGTAAGTGTGGATGGTCTTGGACTTGGAAACATCCTTGAAGTTGTTTCACAGATCTTTAAAGTGTTGAAGAACATGTGGATCCGTGTTCAGCCAGTTTCTATGTTCACTCGTCACAAGGCAGCTGCATGGGCTCCGTCAGCACAGGACATAGAATTGATTAGTTCGCAACTTATAACTGTGGGTCTCTGTATTTGAGTCGTAAATTTGTCACATGACAGCTCGACTACAGGGCTGTGGTAAACAGGCAAAACTAATGTGTAATTGTTGTTTCACTCGGGAACCGAATGCCAGTCTTCTGGGTCTGGGACTAACTTACTATCTACCCCAAAATGCCGAGGTGCCAGTGCTACGTATTGGTGCGTATCGGTGTTGTGCCGAATTCTGCCTGCCTGCTAAGAATTGCATGCACCTCACAGGTGAGAACGGTCATTTATGTTGAGAAAAGAGGTGGATGCATATCTCGGCAGTTAGCCTAAAAAATTTGTTCTGCCAAATTATGCATCCATCTCTTTAGGTCCTTTTCAGACACTTTGCTGTGCTCATTGATCAAGTGCGGTTATCACCACATATATTTACTGAATGTCAATGAATGGTACTTCTACTAAGTGTATTAAATTATTAAAGACTGTAAACGTTCATAAAATATATCATTTATCACCATTGATGAACCCTACAAATAATATTGTAGCGTTTAAAAGCAGTATTTGGAGGTGCATGCAATTCTCAGCAGGCAGGCACAACTCGGCATAACACCGGCCCACTTCAAGCACTGGTATAGTGACAACAGCAAGAAGCGAAGCGACTGTTGCCCCCATTCATCATGAGCTGAATGGGGGCAACAGCCCCTAAAGAGCTTATTGTAGATGCTACGATAGCCAGTATATATACAATATAAAAGTAATGTAACCTGATTACTTTCAGTTACTTTTGGATTACAAGAGAGTATAATTATGGTAATTAAGGTCTAGGTTTGAAATATATTATTATTGTTGTTGTTATTATTGTTATTAATATTATTATTAATAATATTAATATTATTATTATAATAATATTAATATTATTATTAATAATAATATTAATAATATTAATAATACGGGTATTATTATTATATCCTTCAGTTACAGGACAGTCTCACTGAGATTAAGAATCTCTTTTGCAAGGGTGACATGGCCAAGACAGGCAGTGGCATATGAAATGAAAAACACATAGGTACAGACAAACAACACAGAAGAATAGTGAGCTCACTTTTCAAAATAAGCAATTTTGAGTCAGTTTCACAATTTAAAAACATTTACATAAGGAGTCTGCCTCTAATTTTGTCATTTTGGATTTAAAAGCATTTAACAAGATGAATTCAATGAGTTTCAAGTCCTTTTGCATCATATTCCATACTGAGGGTGCAGAATACACAAATGCCCTTTTTCCAGTTTAAGAGTGTTGCCCATTACTTTTCTGCATGATACAGCAGACCAAGAATTGCTGTATATATGAAGGTGTACCAATGATGCCTACGGGTGTCCAGAGCAGGCCATCCTACCAGAGAATATAACTCATAGGGTTGAGTCTGAGCTTTGCAATTGGAAGCATGGTAAGCTGTGTCAACATTATGATGATTCGGTTCAGATACATATACACTGGCCTTTTATTGTGGCCAGCCTAAGGTACACCTGTGCAATACCCATGCTGTCTGATCAGCAATTGAAGGAGAAGTGCTCACTAACACAGATTTTGACAGATTTGTGAACAATATTTGAGAGAAATTGGCCTTTTGTGTACATAGAGAAAGTCTTAGATCTTTGAGATCAGCTCATGATGAATGGGGGCAAAAAGAAGTGTTGCATTTATAATTTTGTTCGGCATATAAAATATCACCATAGTTCAGAAGTTATAAAAAAGTGGCGGCCACAATTCGCATTTTTACATTTAAAGAAAACACAATTTATGCAAGGATATCAGACCAAACACATTTACAACAGGATAACGTTACAATTTGATCCAGATAAAAATAGCTGTTATGTTATTAGACATACATAAATTGGGCAATGATGTTTTTTGCCGAACTAACTTTTTGTCCACCAGTCAGTATCACCACCTAAAGTCCCAAAATATTTTTTAATATAAGTTACTGCAGCAGTGGCACTAGTAGCAATATTTATACGTTAGCATAGCAAGCTAACAAACCTTTAGGTTATACTACATTTGTGTATTTATGCTTAGCAGTTTGTCCTCTTAACTTTAGATGTTTCTTTAAGTTAGAAGTGGAATATTTGGATGATGACAGTAACTTTACACTTGGAAGGCATAACTTGCATTACTGTGATGTTGTTCCCCTTTTCTGAATGAAACAGAAAATGATGGCAAAATTTCCACCAAGTGGAAGCACCACCAGCAGCCATGTCTGCGTCGCCCCACATGAAAATGTCACCACCTAAACAAAAAGTCAGGTTTTAACAACACCTTGCTCATTCGCTTTTTTGTTCAATACTAAAATTTCTTTCAGTTTTATTTTTTTAAATTGACCCTTCGCAAAGCCACGCCCCCCTTAGTTACTGTTGCTCCGACAAAGTCCGACAAACTGTCCCACCTGTCGGACTTTTTAGTATGGCGCTACCATTGTCTATTACTGCACTCTCTGGAGATATAGTGTCTACTTTTTTGGGGAAAAGCGATCTCAGAAAGAAGCAAATAGAAAGGTTTGCATTATACATTTGAAGGTTGCATGCAGGCTGTCAAACTGATGATATTATGATAGAAGCTAAAGCCTACCGATCACAGAGTGAAAGTGAATCACTTCATATTTTTAGGTTTTGGAAAGTGAATAATGAGGTAATTATTTAAGTGGCTTAGCGAAGGGTCAATTGCATGTTGATGTCAATGTTTTGGTAAATAGTTTGGTAAATCACTCACCCACTGAAACTGCGCCAAAGGCTACCATCTAAAGAAGGCCCCCCGAGTAGTTGTGTTCACACTGCGGATGTGTCTGCTGCATGGTATTATACCCTGTTAATTTTAGCGATAGCTATATCAGAACTGCATTTCTTCACTGATTTTAGAGCAAAGAACATCACTGAAGGCTTTTCTGGATGCCAAATGTCTTTGGCTTTCCTACTACGTCATTTGGTTCATTGATGTGATTGGTTGAATTTAACCAGTGATAGACGGTGACAGATGGTTCATCCAATCACCTGGCGAGTATTTTTTTGAAAGTGCCTGCCTTTTCCAAACAATTTCCAAGGACGACTTCACAGATGGTTCTGTGTAACAAACCATCTGGCGCGTCAGTTTAGCAAAAGAATGAATGATCTTGAAACAAGCAATAAGCCATTTTTCACGTGAATTGTGCACCTGCAAGCACACTTGAAAATAAGGTGCAGAGTATTTGAAAGGACAACTTTTACCCCCTGTATGTCTCATTTGAATGCCTGTCCTCGGGGTGCCATTGGCAAAAAAGAATATTTACAAGAAGTCATGAATTGCCAGAACAACCAAAATCTTTAACTTACTACATTACTATTATTACTACTACTACTACTGTAGTTATTCAATCGATATTGAAAATAATCGTTATTTGCAGCCTTCTATTATGGTATGATTCAGGTAGTATGTAATCTATAAAGCATTTAAAATGGGTCAAATCAACAGCACAAAATTGTTTTCAAAGACTTTAATTTTTTTTTTTAAATTGATTTCAATTGATAAATGATCCACATATCAACTTGTTTAACAGACAATCGTGGGTTTTTTCCCCCACATAAGCTGTAAAAAATTTAAATGTTGCTGCTGTTTAAATTGCCCATTTCACTCTCAGTGATTCATTATACATGCAATGAGATATGTGATTACCATTTTGAGTATCAGCCCCCCCCTTCAATCATCCACCCATCCCACCCACCCACACACATGCGCGCACACACATTCGTGCACACACACACACACACACTCACAGAGACACAAGCACATTGAAGGTCAGTTTTAAAGGACAGGTTTGTGATTTTAATGTTTAAAAAAGAGGAGAGTAAAGCCTTACAGCATCTGTGTTTTACCACGGAGATCATCTTTCTGACTCAGTACGGAACATCAAAAGGAAGCTTCACTGGCACCTGTTTGGGGTTAAATGCCAAGCTGATGGGCATGTAGCCAGCGTGGATTTTCATCTTAGAGCTGCTGAAAATAAATGCTAATGGTTCTGCTTATACTGATGGTGATGAAAACATTAGCATCTAATCTCTGACATGATGCTATTATTTATTTATTTTTCATGTTTTTACTGAGCTCAGTGGACTTTAAAAAGCCATCTGTCAACTTACCTGTCAGCATCTGTTACTGTGACTGTTCAGCAATTATTATTGTGGCATTATTTCCTGCAAAACTAAAAGAGAAAAAATATTCTAAAGAAAACATTTTCTGACGTGATGTGACAGGAAGAGAGAAAGAGAAACAGGCCGGCCAGCATTCTTTAAATGTGTCATTCCCTGACTATTTTTCTTTACTCCTGTTGTGTTCTTACATCAAAGGAAATGCCACGTTTGTCTTGGACTGAACTAGACTCAGTGACAATCTTCTCTCTCATGTTGCATTCATGTATGGTTTCTCAGAGAGTAGTTGGAGCAGCATTATACTGCTTTTCTCCTGCTGCCCACCCTCTCTACCGTACCTTCCACTTATGTCTCTTCGTTCCTCCCATCACACATTCTGTTTCTGTATCTGCAGAGGAAATAACTCAGATGGAAGAAGGGACCTGCCAGCTGACTTGCGCATCATTCATCACAGTCTGTTTGTGGCCACTGTACGCAGTGGGTGAGTCAGCAGCAACCTGCATATGTAAGATTGAGACTGCACCACGACTCAGTGGATGACTGGGGGAGCATTTGCGGTCTTCAGGAAAGTGGACAGCTGTGCTGCTTTTGGCATGCTGTCAGACATCCTGCTTGCTTGCCTGCCTGCCTGCCACCTCTGACCCGGCTCGGTGTGGCTGGAATGCTAATGCATAAGGGCATTGTCATTGGAATACGCTGTGAAATGTCATTAGCGACGAGGCCAACCCATGCTAATCGCTAACATCTTGAAAAGGCTGCTTCCGACGTTTGTGCAGGGTTTGAATGAGTTGTTATAGCTGATGATTGTTATCTCCTCACAGTGGAGACACGCTATCCCCATCACCGTGCTGCTGCACCTATGAATCCACCGTGACAGAAAGCCCAATCTCACATCCTGCTAAGAGGATTGATAATGCAGCCAAGGGTGAAAAACATTGGTGGCAAGTTGGTATTTTCTCGTTGAATGGTCATACAGAATAAAAGGCAAAGCTGTTTATGTGATGATTTGGTGAATAAGCGATTTGTCATAGCAAATCCTGCTGATCCAGGCGGGCTTATTCACTAAAGAGTTATATAATTTATATAAAACCCCGTCCTGTATCTCACATTGCAAACTATGTTTGCAAATGAGCGTTACATTTTTATTCAAAACCACACACCTGTGCAACAAACCAGATAACTAATGCTATGCATACTCTCTGCATTTCTCTCTCACACAGATATACACATGCATATTGAGTAAATGTTTACCAATTAGCATTTCAAAACAAAAGAGAATATATTAGATTCTTATCGTGTGTGACTCATAATGGATTGTCATTTGGCTTATTCTGTACCAACAAACATACACTGTACACACTGGTGTGGACCTGTTAAATTTCACAACAGCATTGTGTTGGTGTTACATGCTAAAGGGAACAATGGAAAAATGTTTCCATCTTTGTCATAATAAAGCAAGGGGTCAGTTAACATCTAATCAGCCTCCCACCAGCTTAACTGTTGTTCACCACTATTACTGTTCAATACTAAAGTACATACCTGAGTTTCAAAACAAAAACAAAACCTTTTTCAATGTCGAAAGGTGAGAGTGAGCAGTTACAGCTGCATCTGTCAGCTGTTCTTTATTTTGTCACATTTGATTTTGTCTGCTTTTTTCCTCCTTAACTTTTTATTTTGTTACAACTTAAGCTTTAGAACCATGCAGGGTATATATTTCTTACTTCGCTGTCTTTATGTCCATATTGTCCTTAGCTTTTTATAGATCCAGATTTAATAGCATCCGTGTTCGCAGTGGAGATGATCCTATTTTCTGGAAAATTACTAATTTTTTCCATCACAAATTTAGGTGTGATGGACGCAACTCTGCTCTAGCTACATCTGATCCTACAACCTGTACCTAAAGCTACATTTGCAGTTGTCCACCTACTTTAATATCAGCACATAGCCAAATAGTGGGCTGTAGTTTAAAATAGAGGAAATGACAAGCAATTTAATAATTCAGAGCAACTGCTTACCCATACTGTGAGTGACACAAAGATGAACTACTTTTCAAAATAAGTCAGTCTTCTGATGTACGGCAACTTTGGCTAAATAAAATAAAAATTATGTTTTAAATCAAAGAATCAGAGCAAGCATTGAGTGCCAGCTATTGGTACCTGTAACAGTTTTCAACATTTAGTGCCCATCGCCAGAAATTATGTCCATACCCCACTATCTTTCCCTAACCTTAACCGTACTGTAGATCCCATGCACAGATGATTGAAAACATTGACATTGCACGTAAAAAAAGTCACCTAATATAATGCAAGGTTTTTGTCCAACATGACATTCCCTCCCTATCACTCTTGCTCGGTGACAGAGGTGGCTGCATTTCAATCACTACCACAAAAGTACTAAGGTTGAATACCCAGCACTCCTGTTCAACTTTGAAAATAGTTTTTTTTTTTTTTACTTAAGACTGAGGGCACTCAATGCAGGAAACGTTGGTGTTTATATTCTTCAGTATGCCAATGATAAGCAGTGCCTGCTTCAGCACAGGTGTAGGGGAAGTACACATAATATATTTAAACAACTCACTAGTGAAGGTCAAAGTCATTACTGTAGCTAACAATTAATGCTAAGGTGAAGAAGAGGATACTGGCAGGCTCATATCTTATTTTATGCATACCAATCAG